>NW_028227262.1:100972445-101572445 GCF_978045245.1 Mus caroli | reverse complement strand
TCCCTCCCTCCCTCCCAGCCTCGCACCGGACTCCCGTGACACGGCGACACCTGCCGGGCGCTCCGGGAACCAACACTCGCCGCCGCCACGGAACCCGGAACCCCGAACCCCCACTTTGTGCCAGTCCTAGTAGTACTATGATCCAGTTCTCCTCAGCTTCCCCTCCCCCGGAAATTACTGGTTAAGGGTAGTATTACATGAAATCCGCTAGGAACCAATAAGAAAATTATTTTTAATATTCTTTAAAATGAAAAAATGAACCTAATGTTAGAAACACAGCAAAGTAGAGATGTCGAATGCCAAAAAAGGAAAAAAAAAATCTAACAATGTGATGGGTACAGCATACCATGACAGGGAGTGCCATCAGTAGGTCGCGGTGGCGACATCTCAGTGTCTTATGGCAGCTCTTCTAAAAAATAGTTTTTTCTCTATTACTTGACCTTATTCTGGACATTGCCTATTTCTATTTCGTTTGTGCAGGACTGCTTTTCATTTGGCCTTGGTGTGCATAATTACTATATCTGAGTTTCCTATTTCTTTCTCCTTCTGCTCCGGTTAATTCTATTAAACTAGAGGTTCCTCGATGAAATGGTTCTCTAACAATTGAAAATTGGGACATAGGGGCCCAGCAGAGCACAGTCCTAATGACCCAGTTGCATGATGTGTGTTCTTATCTTGGAAACAATGCAATAACTGCACTATAGTAGTTCCATATCAATGTTTGACTTTCAAAGAAAGTGTGAAGAAATTATTAGAAAATGATTCAGAGCCAACATTGGGACCCCAAGAAGAAAAAAAAAAGCTATTGAAGTTATGAAATAAGCTTTGCACAACATTTGAAAGTGGTTCCTGGATAAGAAAGTACAGAATACATAAAATTATATACTAGTAAAACTAAATCGAAACACTGGGACGCTTCGGAGCATCATTGTGTGCAATGTACAGAAGCACAAATCTAGCAGAACTACTGAGTTAAGGGTTAACTTGATTCTTTCTGGCCACTGCCTGGCAGCTTTGCCATGGTCATTTATCAGTAGAGCTTCACAGGAAACTTCAAGCTCGGAGCTCTGAGCTCTGAAGTATAAGTCAAAAGTGAAAGTTTAATTAATGATAAGTTTGCAATTATTATTATTTTGGCCAAAAGCCTGGAAATAGGAAAAGCTTGAAACTTTAGGGAATAATTTTAATTAATTCTTTGTGGGATGTGGTTATTCTTTTGAATTTAATTTGGCAATGATTATACAATGTTTTGGGGTTTTGTTTTGTTTTGTTTTATCTGCTCTTGGAGTATCAATGAAAGACTGGGGCAAGAGAATGGCTATTGAGCAAGTGAGAAAGCATGTGAGGTGAACGTAGAGAACATGAGAAGAGCATGTGAAGAGTTAGTGAGGCGAGAATATGAGGTATGTATGGGGAGAGAGAGAGAGAAGAGAGAAGAGAGGAAGAGAAACTCTAAGCCTTGAAAAATTGCCTGTCAGTTTATTTCAAAAAGCAGTCTTTATATTTATTATGCATCTTCCAGATATTCCTGCTTCCAGTTGAGAACTCCTATCCTGTGTGGAGGCTGAACCCCCAACAACAGTGAACATGGAAATTTAAGAAAATTGGAATGGAAAAAGCAGAAAGTCAAGAGAAATAAGGAAATAAGTGCATTATAAACACATTTTTTTTTCCTTCTCCTACTGAGTCTGTATGTACATCAGTGTCTAGGACTGGGATTAAAAACATGTCCACAAAATCCTTATTTCCTCCTTTCTTTAATTTTTTTTTAATATTTATTTATATGAGTACACTGTAGCTGTCTTCAGACACACCAGAAGAGGGCATCAGATCCCATTACAGATGGTTGTGAGCCACCATGTGGTTGCTGGGAATTGATTCAGGACCTCTGGTAGAACAGTCAGTGTTCTTACCTACTCAGCCATCTCTGCTGGCCCTTTCCTTAATTTTTATGTGAATACTAACTTACTTGAATTCCTTTTTTTAATTAAGTAGTGTGTGTGTGTGTGTTTGTGTGTGTGTGTGTGTGTTATTTCTATGTTTATCTTTCAGCCTATATCAGTGTATAGTTAGAGAACTGGAAGGAAGTTATTTTTTCATTCCACCATTGGTAGCTTGGTGTTTGCACTCTGGCTGTTCCACTACAGTACCTGTCCTCTGATGGCTGAGCCATTTGCTAGCTCCTGACTTCTCTTTAGAATAGTAGTTCTCTATAGAGCAGCACTGCTATTCCAGAGAATGCTATGAATATCATATCAGTTATTTTAGTAAAATGTCAAGTTTTGTGCTTCATATAGCATTGTCTGGTTTTCATTGCTGTTTATTTTTTATTGTTTGTTAAACATTGATGGCTTCTGAAGGAAACGGCAAGAAAAACGGCAAGAAAATTCGTACTTTTTCTCCCCCGGTAGAGTTCCTATTTCAGCTGCCTGAGAAGCTTTGACCTCCAATTTATTTTTGTCCCCTGTACTGTTGAGTCGACAAAAGCCGAGCTGACTCCGATTCTCTCGTTCTCAAGAAAATGCGGGGTCACATTCTCAGTCTCCTCTTGATTTAAAACTTACTTCCTTTTTTTTTTTTTTTTGGTTTTTCGAGACAGGGTTTCTCTGTATAGCCCTGGCTGTCCTGGAACTCACATTGTAGACCAGGCTAGCCTCGAACTCAGAAATCCGCCTGCCTCTGCCTCCAGAGTGCTGGGATTAAAGGCGTGCGCCACCACGCCCGGCTCTAAAACTTACTTTCTTAATTCATCGCTTTTAATACTCTCAGGATTCCTGCAATTGTAGCGGGGGCGGGGGGGGGGGGGGGGGGAGGGGGAGGGGGGAGCTATTTTGCATACCGATTACCCAGCATGCTTTGAATCAGACGTTATCCGGAAGCCCTGTAAGGTCATTGAATTGTAAATAGATTTTTCTTCTAAATTAAATACTTTTCTGTTGTTTTATTATTACGTATGAGGTATATGTTTGGAATACACAAACATATTTTTAACAGTTTCAGCTGGGTTGAGATTGGGATCGAGGGGTGCGAGGGTGGGGCATGGTGGGTTGGGAGAGTCTCTGCAAGCACCGGGGGTCGCAGAGTAAGGATCCCAGCGAGGCAATAGAGGAATCTGCTTCAACAGGACTCAGGCTCCCTTTTGCTAGTCTTGCTTTTTTATTATTATTACTAGATATTCACTTCATTGACATTTCAAATGCTATCCCCAAAGTCCCCTATACCCTGCCCCCGCCCTGCTCCCCAACCCACCCACTCCTGCTTCCTGGCCCAGGCATACCCCTCTACTGGGGCATATGATCTTTGCAAGACCAAGGGCCTCTCCTCTCATTGATGGCCGACTAGGCCATCCTCTGTTACATATGCAACACAGCTCTGGGGGTGGGGGGTGGTACTGGTTAGTTCATATTGTTGTTCCTCCTATTAGTCTTGCTCTTTGGTAAACAGGCTTGGCCATTCTAACAACTACCTGTAGCTGATGTGACAATGGTTCAAGGCAAGGCAGCCAAGGCAAGGATAAAAGACCTTTGCCTGGTAGTAGGCCTGCAAATGATAGTGTTAGCTTCCTTCCTTCCTTCCTTCCTTCCTTCCTTCCTTCCTTCCTTCCTTCCTTCCTGTAAGAACAAAAAATGTGTTGGAGAAGAACTGGGGCAAGGGTCTGAAAAGAGTTTGCTAAAAGACAAAAGGGAGGAGGCGAGGCATGTGTTGGAATGGAACACATGGAAGCCCAAATGAAGCAAAGGCCAAGGCCAACGGCAAGGGCGAGGCAAAAGGAGTGGTTGTGTTGTGGCAAGGGGGGCGAAGGGCAGGACCAAAGAGAGTATTGGTGTGGTCGGGACGCTGCCCTCCCTGGTGGAGCTTTTGCCCAGAGTAGGCGCAAGGGAGCTGTCCAAGGAGTCCAGTGCGAGCGTGTTTTGCGAGGAGAAGGCACACCGTGCTCTGCGTGTGTGTGTGTGGGTGTGTGTGTGTGTGTGTGTGTGTGTGTTCCGTGTATTTGTTCGTGGAGCAAAGGGAAGCAAGGCGAGGCGAAGGAGAAGGGAGTGAAGGGGCATGAAGGTCAGGAAGAGCATGAAGGTCCCGGTGGGGTGGGGTGGTGTGGGCGTGGGTATGGGTGTGGGTGTGGGTGTGGGTCGGTATTGTGGACAGAGGCTGTTGAGAGCGCGTGAGCTGGCAAGGGTGTGAGGCATCCAAGTGTGGTGTGGGCGTGTGCAGTTGTGGTGGTGCCGGGGCCGCGGGTGGGCCTCGGGTGTGAAGAAGAGTGCAAAGAAGAGGAGGAGCGCAGGGGGGTGGGTGTGAAAAGTGTGTTGAGGAAAGGGCGAGGAGCGGAGGGTGAAAAAAATGTGTAGCCCAGGCTGGCCTCGAACTCGTGATCCTCCTGCCTCTGCCTCCTTCAGCAAATCCTACCGGCGTGCGCCACCACTACTTCCGGACGCCGGCCGCTAGGCCCTACTTCAACCCTACCAACGATGACGACACAACACCCGACACGCCCCCACACTCCTACCTCACCACAGCCCACACACCACCAGCGCAGCCTCACCTCACACACACCGCACTCACAACGCAAGCCCGCACACACAAACACAACAACAACAACTAACTACGCTCCCTACTACGCCCGAACAACACTCTTCACTCCCTCCCTCCCTCCCTCCCTCCCTCCCTCCCTCCCTCCCTCCCTCCCTGCCTCGCACCGGACTCCCGTGACACGGCGACACCTGCCGGGCGCGCCGGGAACCGACACTCGCCGCCGACCCGGAACCCGGAACCCCGAACCCCCACGTGCCGACCGACCGACGACTCTTGCCGCCCGATCACAACTCTCTCGGACAACGCTCACAACAAGCACCCGCACCACCCCGCACCGCAAGGCACAAAGACGCCTTGCTCGGACACCTTGGCCTCTCCTCGCTGGCGACCGAGCAACACCAAAACCGCAAACTCCCAACGCTCGCTGGCCTTCGTCTCCACCGGACCTCCGTCCTCCCGGACCTCGAGGCCTCGCTCACACTTCTCCCTCCACTCCTCAAGCGAGCCCGGAGGCTCAGCGGGAGCACCCCGTGCTCCCACCTGGTGCTCCTCCAACACCCACAGCTCTGCTTTTCTTTCTTCCCTTTCTGGAAGGCCTGGGCCTTGGGCCACGAGACCACCCTGACCACAGTCAGTCCCCGGGGCCAGGAGCCAGCCCCTCCACTTGGACCCACACAGTTCCCCACACTCGGGACCCCACGCCCACGCGGACTGGGACTTCCCTCCCGTGCTAGCCTCGCAGGAAGAACTACAGTGGGCAAGTGAGCCTCCTGGAATCGCCCCACCGGTCCACCGGCCCAGACTTGTGCTCGGCTCTGCTGGGTGTATCCTGGAGAAGCAGGGCCCCAGGACCTTTGGCCCAGCATGGCTTCTTACTCCTGAGGGGCCTGTCTTCTCCTGCCTCTCTTTGCTAGATCCCTCATGGCCCTGGTGTGCTGGGATTGGGCAAGGCAAGACACTCATTGCCTGCAACCTCCTGTGATTGCCCTCCTGGGTGATGCCCACCACCCCACCCCACCCCACCCTACCCAACCCAACCCAACCCCTGCTCTGATGGGCCAGAGTCTTGCGGATCAACCTGAGGAGGAATCCTCTTGAGATAATGCTGTTGAGATGAATTCATGATCAGATGCAATTCCTTGATTTGGTCTAAGTCCTTTCAGGAAGTTAGTTGGATTTAAATAATGGGGGGCGGGGGTTTGGGGAGACTTAGGGTAGTCGACAGAAAGTCTACTTCGGGATCAAGACTAGAATGTTCCCCTTCCTCATAGAACAGCAAGAGAGCTGCATCCTTGAGAGAAGGAGCACATGAGCTTCCGTGCCTTCCAAGCATGTACTCGTAGGAGCAAGAAAATTAGGCCTGGGACAAGTTCCTGCTCAGAGAGAGCATCCGTTCAACCTTGGGCCTGACTTCCTGGATCTTGTGATCTAAGCCTGTGGCCGTTAAGTGCTCGGTGTGCACCTCAAAGAGACACACGGCTAGGAATAAACAGCAAATCGTTCTATTAGGAGGAGTGTCAGAATAGAGGGTAGGCGATTGCCCAGATTACCTGAACAACAACACTTCCAAACGAAACAAAACAAAAGGAAAGGAAACGAAAGGTGTACAACACATGATGATCGGTCTCCTGCTAAATACAAAGTGTCACCAGTCAAGAAGCATAGAAAAAAACATAAAACACTTGCTAACCTAGGCTCGATGATTGCCTTAAACTTTGTTCATCAGTTAAGACGAGAGTTAAGTCCAACTTGTGGAGAGAAAGAAGGATGGCAAATGTTTCTTAGGCGTGAATGTCAAAACAAAAATATGTCATCAAGACTCCTGTAGTTTTCTTTTGTGGGATGATTTTAATCTGGTTTTGGAAGAATATGTTTCTGGGGTGATGACTTTTAGAGAATATGTGACCTGTGGCTACGAGGTAATCTTCTTACACACAGAGAGTGCTGTCTTGGGTGGTATAAAAAGGCTGAGAGAAAAACAAGAAACAAAACAACAAAAACAATGTTCTTGGCGCCAGCACGTTTCCATCCACCAAATGTGCACATGTGGAGATGTGGCTATGGAGATGTGGGTGTGGGTAAAACGGTTGGAGGCTGCTTATTGGAGCTCGCTCCATCCAACTGATATGTCTGCCTGTCTATCTGTCTGTCGGTGCTGTCTGTGTGAATGTATGAACTTATGTGTATGTGTGAAGCTGTTGGAGTTTCTTGCTTTCTACACTCTGTGTGTGTGTTTGTGTGTGTGTGTGTGTGTTGGTGTCTGTGTTTGCTTGTGATTTCCCCCCCCCCAACCCCTTTACTCTTTACATTTTCCAGGGTTCAGCAACCCTCTCTCGAACACTGGGAGTGCCTCCCCTGCCCCAATATGTGAAACTTTATTCCCTTAGAGTAAAGTGGAGCGTAGGCCCCACCCCACCCCCAACCCTGCCAATTCCTCACTCAGCCTTCCTCAGTTAACGCTGTGGGGTCCATGCTGGCCTTGGCAGACTGTAAGGACAGAGTTGACTGGGCCCACCGAGGTGGGAGTTCTGGGCGGTCTCCGGTGGAGTGGTGGAGTAGTGGATGGGTTGAGATTGGGATCGAGGGGTGCGAGGGTGGGGCATGGTGGGTTGGGAGAGTCTCTGCAAGCACCGGGGGTCGCAGAGTAAGGATCCCAGCGAGGCAATAGAGGAATCTGCTTCAACAGGACTCAGGCTCCCTTTTGCTAGTCTTGCTTTTTTATTATTATTACTAGATATTCACTTCATTGACATTTCAAATGCTATCCCCAAAGTCCCCTATACCCTGCCCCCGCCCTGCTCCCCAACCCACCCACTCCTGCTTCCTGGCCCAGGCATACCCCTCTACTGGGGCATATGATCTTTGCAAGACCAAGGGCCTCTCCTCTCATTGATGGCCGACTAGGCCATCCTCTGTTACATATGCAACACAGCTCTGGGGGTGGGGGGTGGTACTGGTTAGTTCATATTGTTGTTCCTCCTATTAGTCTTGCTCTTTGGTAAACAGGCTTGGCCATTCTACCAACTACCTGTAGCTGATGTGACAATGGTTCAAGGCAAGGCAGCCAAGGCAAGGATAAAAGACCTTTGCCTGGTAGTAGGCCTGCAAATGATAGTGTTAGCTTCCTTCCTTCCTTCCTTCCTTCCTTCCTTCCTTCCTTCCTTCCTTCCTTCCTGTAAGAACAAAAAATGTGTTGGAGAAGAACTGGGGCAAGGGTCTGAAAAGAGTTTGCTAAAAGACAAAAGGGAGGAGGCGAGGCATGTGTTGGAATGGAACACATGGAAGCCCAAATGAAGCAAAGGCCAAGGCCAACGGCAAGGGCGAGGCAAAAGGAGTGGTTGTGTTGTGGCAAGGGGGACGAAGGGCAGGGCCAAAGAGAGTATTGGTGTGGTCGGGACGCTGCCCTCCCTGGTGGAGCTTTTGCCCAGAGTAGGCGCAAGGGAGCTGTCCAAGGAGTCCAGTGCGAGCGTGTTTTGCGAGGAGAAGGCACACCGTGCTCTGCGTGTGTGTGTGTGTGTGTGTGTGTGTGTGTGTGTGTGTTCCGTGTATTTGTTCGTGGAGCAAAGGGAAGCAAGGCGAGGCGAAGGAGAAGGGAGTGAAGGGGCATGAAGGTCAGGAAGAGCATGAAGGTCCCGGTGGGGTGGGGTGGGGTGGTGTGGGCGTGGGTATGGGTGTGGGTGTGGGTCGGTATTGTGGACAGAGGCTGTTGAGAGCGCGTGAGCTGGCAAGGGTGTGAGGCATCCAAGTGTGGTGTGGGCGTGTGCAGTTGTGGTGGTGCCGGGTCCGCGGGTGGGCCTCGGGTGTGAAGAAGAGTGCAAAGAAGAGGAGGAGCGCAGGGGGGTGGGTGTGAAAAGTGTGTTGAGGAAAGGGCGAGGAGCGGAGGGTGAAAAAAATGTGTAGCCCAGGCTGGCCTCGAACTCGTGATCCTCCTGCCTCTGCCTCCTTCAGCAAATCCTACCGGCGTGCGCCACCACTACCGGCAGCGGACGCCGGCCGCTAGGCCCTACTTCAACCCTACCAACGATGACGACACAACACCCGACGCGCTCCCACACTCCTACCTCACCACTGCCCACACACCACCAGCGCAGCCTCACCTCACACACACCGCACTCACAACGCAAGCCCGCACACACAAACACAACAACAACAACTAACTACGCTCCCTACTATGCCCGAACAACACTCTTCACTCCCTCCCTCCCTCCCTCCCTCCCTCCCTCCCTCCCTCCCAGCCTCGCACCGGACTCCCGTGACACGGCGACACCTGCCGGGCGCTCCGGGAACCAACACTCGCCGCCGACCCGGAACCCGGAACCCCGAACCCCCACGTTGTGCCAGTCCTAGTAGTACTATGATCCAGTTCTCCTCAGCTTCCCCTCCCCCGGAAATTACTGGTTAAGGGTAGTATTACATGAAATCCGCTAGGAACCAATAAGAAAATTATTTTTAATATTCTTTAAAATGAAAAAATGAACCTAATGTTAGAAACACAGCAAAGTAGAGATGTCGAATGCCAAAAAAGGAAAAAAAAATTTAACAATGTGATGGGTACAGCATACCATGACAGGGAGTGCCATCAGTAGGTCGCGGTGGCGACATCTCAGTGTCTTATGGCAGCTCTTCTAAAAAATAGTTTTTTCTCTATTACTTGACCTTATTCTGGACATTGCCTATTTCTATTTCGTTTGTGCAGGACTGCTTTTCATTTGGCCTTGGTGTGCATAATTACTATATCTGAGTTTCCTATTTCTTTCTCCTTCTGCTCCGGTTAATTCTATTAAACTAGAGGTTCCTCGATGAAATGGTTCTCTAACAATTGAAAATTGGGACATAGGTGCCCAGCAGAGCACAGTCCTAATGACCCAGTTGCATGATGTGTGTTCTTATCTTGGAAACAATGCAATAACTGCACTATAGTAGTTCCATATCAATGTTTGACTTTCAAAGAAAGTGTGAAGAAATTATTAGAAAATGATTCAGAGCCAACATTGGGACCCCAAGAAGAAAAAAAAAAGCTATTGAAGTTATGAAATAAGCTTTGCACAACATTTGAAAGTGGTTCCTGGATAAGAAAGTACAGAATACATAAAATTATATACTAGTAAAACTAAATCGAAACACTGGGACGCTTCGGAGCATCATTGTGTGCAATGTACAGAAGCACAAATCTAGCAGAACTACTGAGTTAAGGGTTAACTTGATTCTTTCTGGCCACTGCCTGGCAGCTTTGCCATGGTCATTTATCAGTAGAGCTTCACAGGAAACTTCAAGCTCGGAGCTCTGAGCTCTGAAGTATAAGTCAAAAGTGAAAGTTTAATTAATGATAAGTTTGCAATTATTATTATTTTGGCCAAAAGCCTGGAAATAGGAAAAGCTTGAAACTTTAGGGAATAATTTTAATTAATTCTTTGTGGGATGTGGTTATTCTTTTGAATTTAATTTGGCAATGATTATACAATGTTTTGGGGTTTTGTTTTGTTTTGTTTTATCTGCTCTTGGAGTATCAATGAAAGACTGGGGCAAGAGAATGGCTATTGAGCAAGTGAGAAAGCATGTGAGGTGAACGTAGAGAACATGAGAAGAGCATGTGAAGAGTTAGTGAGGCGAGAATATGAGGTATGTATGGGGAGAGAGAGAGAGAAGAGAGAAGAGAGGAAGAGAAACTCTAAGCCTTGAAAAATTGCCTGTCAGTTTATTTCAAAAAGCAGTCTTTATATTTATTATGCATCTTCCAGATATTCCTGCTTCCAGTTGAGAACTCCTATCCTGTGTGGAGGCTGAACCCCCAACAACAGTGAACATGGAAATTTAAGAAAATTGGAATGGAAAAAGCAGAAAGTCAAGAGAAATAAGGAAATAAGTGCATTATAAACACATTTTTTTTTCCTTCTCCTACTGAGTCTGTATGTACATCAGTGTCTAGGACTGGGATTAAAAACATGTCCACAAAATCCTTATTTCCTCCTTTCTTTAATTTTTTTTTAATATTTATTTATATGAGTACACTGTAGCTGTCTTCAGACACACCAGAAGAGGGCATCAGATCCCATTACAGATGGTTGTGAGCCACCATGTGGTTGCTGGGAATTGATTCAGGACCTCTGGTAGAACAGTCAGTGTTCTTACCTACTCAGCCATCTCTGCTGGCCCTTTCCTTAATTTTTATGTGAATACTAACTTACTTGAATTCCTTTTTTTAATTAAGTAGTGTGTGTGTGTGTGTTTGTGTGTGTGTGTGTGTGTTATTTCTATGTCTATCTTTCAGCCTATATCAGTGTATAGTTAGAGAACTGGAAGGAAGTTATTTTTTCATTCCACCATTGGTAGCTTGGTGTTTGCACTCTGGCTGTTCCACTACAGTACCTGTCCTCTGATGGCTGAGCCATTTGCTAGCTCCTGACTTCTCTTTAGAATAGTAGTTCTCTATAGAGCAGCACTGCTATTCCAGAGAATGCTATGAATATCATATCAGTTATTTTAGTAAAATGTCAAGTTTTGTGCTTCATATAGCATTGTCTGGTTTTCATTGCTGTTTATTTTTTATTGTTTGTTAAACATTGATGGCTTCTGAAGGAAACGGCAAGAAAAACGGCAAGAAAATTCGTACTTTTTCTCCCCCGGTAGAGTTCCTATTTCAGCTGCCTGAGAAGCTTTGACCTCCAATTTATTTTTGTCCCCTGTACTGTTGAGTCGACAAAAGCCGAGCTGACTCCGATTCTCTCGTTCTCAAGAAAATGCGGGGTCACATTCTCAGTCTCCTCTTGATTTAAAACTTACTTCCTTTTTTTTTTTTTTTTGGTTTTTCGAGACAGGGTTTCTCTGTATAGCCCTGGCTGTCCTGGAACTCACATTGTAGACCAGGCTAGCCTCGAACTCAGAAATCCGCCTGCCTCTGCCTCCAGAGTGCTGGGATTAAAGGCGTGCGCCACCACCCCCGGCTCTAAAACTTACTTTCTTAATTCATCGCTTTTAATACTCTCAGGATTCCTGCAATTGTAGCGGGGGCGGGGGGGGGGGGGGGGGGGGGGGAGGGGGGAGCTATTTTGCATACCGATTACCCAGCATGCTTTGAATCAGACGTTATCCGGAAGCCCTGTAAGGTCATTGAATTGTAAATAGATTTTTCTTCTAAATTAAATACTTTTCTGTTGTTTTATTATTACGTATGAGGTATATGTTTGGAATACACAAACATATTTTTAACAGTTTCAGCTGGGTTGAGATTGGGATCGAGGGGTGCGAGGGTGGGGCATGGTGGGTTGGGAGAGTCTCTGCAAGCACCGGGGGTCGCAGAGTAAGGATCCCAGCGAGGCAATAGAGGAATCTGCTTCAACAGGACTCAGGCTCCCTTTTGCTAGTCTTGCTTTTTTATTATTATTACTAGATATTCACTTCATTGACATTTCAAATGCTATCCCCAAAGTCCCCTATACCCTGCCCCCGCCCTGCTCCCCAACCCACCCACTCCTGCTTCCTGGCCCAGGCATACCCCTCTACTGGGGCATATGATCTTTGCAAGACCAAGGGCCTCTCCTCTCATTGATGGCCGACTAGGCCATCCTCTGTTACATATGCAACACAGCTCTGGGGGTGGGGGGTGGTACTGGTTAGTTCATATTGTTGTTCCTCCTATTAGTCTTGCTCTTTGGTAAACAGGCTTGGCCATTCTAACAACTACCTGTAGCTGATGTGACAATGGTTCAAGGCAAGGCAGCCAAGGCAAGGATAAAAGACCTTTGCCTGGTAGTAGGCCTGCAAATGATAGTGTTAGCTTCCTTCCTTCCTTCCTTCCTTCCTTCCTTCCTTCCTTCCTTCCTTCCTTCCTTCCTTCCTTCCTGTAAGAACAAAAAATGTGTTGGAGAAGAACTGGGGCAAGGGTCTGAAAAGAGTTTGCTAAAAGACAAAAGGGAGGAGGCGAGGCATGTGTTGGAATGGAACACATGGAAGCCCAAATGAAGCAAAGGCCAAGGCCAACGGCAAGGGCGAGGCAAAAGGAGTGGTTGTGTTGTGGCAAGGGGGACGAAGGGCAGGGCCAAAGAGAGTATTGGTGTGGTCGGGACGCTGCCCTCCCTGGTGGAGCTTTTGCCCAGAGTAGGCGCAAGGGAGCTGTCCAAGGAGTCCAGTGCGAGCGTGTTTTGCGAGGAGAAGGCACACCGTGCTCTGCGTGTGTGTGTGTGTGGGTGTGTGTGTGTGTGTGTTCCGTGTATTTGTTCGTGGAGCAAAGGGAAGCAAGGCGAGGCGAAGGAGAAGGGAGTGAAGGGGCATGAAGGTCAGGAAGAGCATGAAGGTCCCGGTGGGGTGGGGTGGGGTGGTGTGGGCGTGGGTATGGGTGTGGGTGTGGGTCGGTATTGTGGACAGAGGCTGTTGAGAGCGCGTGAGCTGGCAAGGGTGTGAGGCATCCAAGTGTGTTGTGGGCGTGTGCAGTTGTGGTGGTGCCGGGGCCGCGGGTGGGCCTCGGGTGTGAAGAAGAGTGCAAAGAAGAGGAGGAGCGCAGGGGGGTGGGTGTGAAAAGTGTGTTGAGGAAAGGGCCAGGAGCGGAGGGTGAAAAAAATGTGTAGCCCAGGCTGGCCTCGAACTCGTGATCCTCCTGCCTCTGCCTCCTTCAGCAAATCCTACCGGCGTGCGCCACCACTACCGGCAGCGGACGCCGGCCGCTAGGCCCTACTTCAACCCTACCAACGATGACGACACAACACCCGACGCGCTCCCACACTCCTACCTCACCACTGCCCACACACCACCAGCGCAGCCTCACCTCACACACACCGCACTCACAACGCAAGCCCGCACACACAAACACAACAACAACAACTAACTACGCTCCCTACTACGCCCGACCAACACTCTTCACTCCCTCCCTCCCTCCCTCCCTCCCTCCCTCCCTCCCTCCCTCCCAGCCTCGCACCGGACTCCCGTGACACGGCGACACCTGCCGGGCGCTCCGGGAACCAACACTCGCCGCCGACCTGGAACCCGGAACCCCGAACCCCCACTTTGTGCCAGTCCTAGTAGTACTATGATCCAGTTCTCCTCAGCTTCCCCTCCCCCGGAAATTACTGGTTAAGGGTAGTATTACATGAAATCCGCTAGGAACCAATAAGAAAATTATTTTTAATATTCTTTAAAATGAAAAAATGAACCTAATGTTAGAAACACAGCAAAGTAGAGATGTCGAATGCCAAAAAAGGAAAAAAAAAATCTAACAATGTGATGGGTACAGCATACCATGACAGGGAGTGCCATCAGTAGGTCGCGGTGGCGACATCTCAGTGTCTTATGGCAGCTCTTCTAAAAAATAGTTTTTTCTCTATTACTTGACCTTATTCTGGACATTGCCTATTTCTATTTCGTTTGTGCAGGACTGCTTTTCATTTGGCCTTGGTGTGCATAATTACTATATCTGAGTTTCCTATTTCTTTCTCCTTCTGCTCCGGTTAATTCTATTAAACTAGAGGTTCCTCGATGAAATGGTTCTCTAACAATTGAAAATTGGGACATAGGGGCCCAGCAGAGCACAGTCCTAATGACCCAGTTGCATGATGTGTGTTCTTATCTTGGAAACAATGCAATAACTGCACTATAGTAGTTCCATATCAATGTTTGACTTTCAAAGAAAGTGTGAAGAAATTATTAGAAAATGATTCAGAGCCAACATTGGGACCCCAAGAAGAAAAAAAAAAGCTATTGAAGTTATGAAATAAGCTTTGCACAACATTTGAAAGTGGTTCCTGGATAAGAAAGTACAGAATACATAAAATTATATACTAGTAAAACTAAATCGAAACACTGGGACGCTTCGGAGCATCATTGTGTGCAATGTACAGAAGCACAAATCTAGCAGAACTACTGAGTTAAGGGTTAACTTGATTCTTTCTGGCCACTGCCTGGCAGCTTTGCCATGGTCATTTATCAGTAGAGCTTCACAGGAAACTTCAAGCTCGGAGCTCTGAGCTCTGAAGTATAAGTCAAAAGTGAAAGTTTAATTAATGATAAGTTTGCAATTATTATTATTTTGGCCAAAAGCCTGGAAATAGGAAAAGCTTGAAACTTTAGGGAATAATTTTAATTAATTCTTTGTGGGATGTGGTTATTCTTTTGAATTTAATTTGGCAATGATTATACAATGTTTTGGGGTTTTGTTTTGTTTTGTTTTATCTGCTCTTGGAGTATCAATGAAAGACTGGGGCAAGAGAATGGCTATTGAGCAAGTGAGAAAGCATGTGAGGTGAACGTAGAGAACATGAGAAGAGCATGTGAAGAGTTAGTGAGGCGAGAATATGAGGTATGTATGGGGAGAGAGAGAGAGAAGAGAGAAGAGAGGAAGAGAAACTCTAAGCCTTGAAAAATTGCCTGTCAGTTTATTTCAAAAAGCAGTCTTTATATTTATTATGCATCTTCCAGATATTCCTGCTTCCAGTTGAGAACTCCTATCCTGTGTGGAGGCTGAACCCCCAACAACAGTGAACATGGAAATTTAAGAAAATTGGAATGGAAAAAGCAGAAAGTCAAGAGAAATAAGGAAATAAGTGCATTATAAACACATTTTTTTTTCCTTCTCCTACTGAGTCTGTATGTACATCAGTGTCTAGGACTGGGATTAAAAACATGTCCACAAAATCCTTATTTCCTCCTTTCTTTAATTTTTTTTTAATATTTATTTATATGAGTACACTGTAGCTGTCTTCAGACACACCAGAAGAGGGCATCAGATCCCATTACAGATGGTTGTGAGCCACCATGTGGTTGCTGGGAATTGATTCAGGACCTCTGGTAGAACAGTCAGTGTTCTTACCTACTCAGCCATCTCTGCTGGCCCTTTCCTTAATTTTTATGTGAATACTAACTTACTTGAATTCCTTTTTTTAATTAAGTAGTGTGTGTGTGTGTGTTTGTGTGTGTGTGTGTGTGTTATTTCTATGTCTATCTTTCAGCCTATATCAGTGTATAGTTAGAGAACTGGAAGGAAGTTATTTTTTCATTCCACCATTGGTAGCTTGGTGTTTGCACTCTGGCTGTTCCACTACAGTACCTGTCCTCTGATTGCTGAGCCATTTGCTAGCTCCTGACTTCTCTTTAGAATAGTAGTTCTCTATAGAGCAGCACTGCTATTCCAGAGAATGCTATGAATATCATATCAGTTATTTTAGTAAAATGTCAAGTTTTGTGCTTCATATAGCATTGTCTGGTTTTCATTGCTGTTTATTTTTTATTGTTTGTTAAACATTGATGGCTTCTGAAGGAAACGGCAAGAAAAACGGCAAGAAAATTCGTACTTTTTCTCCCCCGGTAGAGTTCCTATTTCAGCTGCCTGAGAAGCTTTGACCTCCAATTTATTTTTGTCCCCTGTACTGTTGAGTCGACAAAAGCCGAGCTGACTCCGATTCTCTCGTTCTCAAGAAAATGCGGGGTCACATTCTCAGTCTCCTCTTGATTTAAAACTTACTTCCTTTTTTTTTTTTTTTTTTTTTTTTTTTTTTTTTTTTTTGGTTTTTCGAGACAGGGTTTCTCTGTATAGCCCTGGCTGTCCTGGAACTCACATTGTAGACCAGGCTAGCCTCGAACTCAGAAATCCGCCTGCCTCTGCCTCCAGAGTGCTGGGATTAAAGGCGTGCGCCACCACGCCCGGCTCTAAAACTTACTTTCTTAATTCATCGCTTTTAATACTCTCAGGATTCCTGCAATTGTAGCGGGGGCGGGGGGGGGGGAAGGGGCGGGGGGAGCTATTTTGCATACCGATTACCCAGCATGCTTTGAATCAGACGTTATCCGGAAGCCCTGTAAGGTCATTGAATTGTAAATAGATTTTTCTTCTAAATTAAATACTTTTCTGTTGTTTTATTATTACGTATGAGGTATATGTTTGGAATACACAAACATATTTTTAACAGTTTCAGCTGGGTTGAGATTGGGATCGAGGGGTGCGAGGGTGGGGCATGGTGGGTTGGGAGAGTCTCTGCAAGCACCGGGGGTCGCAGAGTAAGGATCCCAGCGAGGCAATAGAGGAATCTGCTTCAACAGGACTCAGGCTCCCTTTTGCTAGTCTTGCTTTTTTATTATTATTACTAGATATTCACTTCATTGACATTTCAAATGCTATCCCCAAAGTCCCCTATACCCTGCCCCCGCCCTGCTCCCCAACCCACCCACTCCTGCTTCCTGGCCCAGGCATACCCCTCTACTGGGGCATATGATCTTTGCAAGACCAAGTGCCTCTCCTCTCATTGATGGCCGACTAGGCCATCCTCTGTTACATATGCAACACAGCTCTGGGGGTGGGGGGTGGTACTGGTTAGTTCATATTGTTGTTCCTCCTATTAGTCTTGCTCTTTGGTAAACAGGCTTGGCCATTCTACCAACTACCTGTAGCTGATGTGACAATGGTTCAAGGCAAGGCAGCCAAGGCAAGGATAAAAGACCTTTGCCTGGTAGTAGGCCTGCAAATGATAGTGTTAGCTTCCTTCCTTCCTTCCTTCCTTCCTTCCTTCCTTCCTTCCTTCCTTCCTGTAAGAACAAAAAATGTGTTGGAGAAGAACTGGGGCAAGGGTCTGAAAAGAGTTTGCTAAAAGACAAAAGGGAGGAGGCGAGGCATGTGTTGGAATGGAACACATGGAAGCCCAAATGAAGCAAAGGCCAAGGCCAACGGCAAGGGCGAGGCAAAAGGAGTGGTTGTGTTGTGGCAAGGGGGGCGAAGGGCAGGACCAAAGAGAGTATTGGTGTGGTCGGGACGCTGCCCTCCCTGGTGGAGCTTTTGCCCAGAGTAGGCGCAAGGGAGCTGTCCAAGGAGTCCAGTGCGAGCGTGTTTTGCGAGGAGAAGGCACACCGTGCTCTGCGTGTGTGTGTGTGGGTGTGTGTGTGTGTGTGTGTGTTCCGTGTATTTGTTCGTGGAGCAAAGGGAAGCAAGGCGAGGCGAAGGAGAAGGGAGTGAAGGGGCATGAAGGTCAGGAAGAGCATGAAGGTCCCGGTGGGGTGGGGTGGTGTGGGCGTGGGTATGGGTGTGGGTGTGGGTGTGGGTGTGGGTCGGTATTGTGGACAGAGGCTGTTGAGAGCGCGTGAGCTGGCAAGGGTGTGAGGCATCCAAGTGTGTTGTGGGCGTGTGCAGTTGTGGTGGTGCCGGGGCCGCGGGTGGGCCTCGGGTGTGAAGAAGAGTGCAAAGAAGAGGAGGAGCGCAGGGGGGTGGGTGTGAAAAGTGAGTTGAGGAAAGGGCGAGGAGCGGAGGGTGAAAAAAATGTGTAGCCCAGGCTGGCCTCGAACTCGTGATCCTCCTGCCTCTGCCTCCTTCAGCAAATCCTACCGGCGTGCGCCACCACTACCGGCAGCGGACGCCGGCCGCTAGGCCCTACTTCAACCCTACCAACGATGACGACACAACACCCGACACGCCCCCACACTCCTACCTCACCACAGCCCACACACCACCAGCGCAGCCTCACCTCACACACACCGCACTCACAACGCAAGCCCGCACACACAAACACAACAACAACAACTAACTACGCTCCCTACTACGCCCGAACAACACTCTTCACTCCCTCCCTCCCTCCCTCCCTCCCTCCCTCCCTCCCTGCCTCGCACCGGACTCCCGTGACACGGCGACACCTGCCGGGCGCGCCGGGAACCGACACTCGCCGCCGACCCGGAACCCGGAACCCCGAACCCCCACGTGCCGACCGACCGACGACTCTTGCCGCCCGATCACAACTCTCTCGGACAACGCTCACAACAAGCACCCGCACCACCCCGCACCGCAAGGCACAAAGACGCCTTGCTCGGACACCTTGGCCTCTCCTCGCTGGCGACCGAGCAACACCAAAACCGCAAACTCCCAACGCTCGCTGGCCTTCGTCTCCACCGGACCTCCGTCCTCCCGGACCTCGAGGCCTCGCTCACACTTCTCCCTCCACTCCTCAAGCGAGCCCGGAGGCTCAGCGGGAGCACCCCGTGCTCCCACCTGGTGCTCCTCCAACACCCACAGCTCTGCTTTTCTTTCTTCCCTTTCTGGAAGGCCTGGGCCTTGGGCCACGAGACCACCCTGACCACAGTCAGTCCCCGGGGCCAGGAGCCAGCCCCTCCACTTGGACCCACACAGTTCCCCACACTCGGGACCCCACGCCCACGCGGACTGGGACTTCCCGTGCTAGCCTCGCAGGAAGAACTACAGTGGGCAAGTGAGCCTCCTGGAATCGCCCCACCGGTCCACCGGCCCAGACTTGTGCTCGGCTCTGCTGGGTGTATCCTGGAGAAGCAGGGCCCCAGGACCTTTGGCCCAGCATGGCTTCTTACTCCTGAGGGGCCTGTCTTCTCCTGCCTCTCTTTGCTAGATCCCTCATGGCCCTGGTGTGCTGGGATTGGGCAAGGCAAGACACTCATTGCCTGCAACCTCCTGTGATTGCCCTCCTGGGTGATGCCCACCACCCCACCCCACCCCACCCAACCCAACCCAACCCAACCCCTGCTCTGATGGGCCAGAGTCTTGCGGATCAACCTGAGGAGGAATCCTCTTGAGATAATGCTGTTGAGATGAATTCATGATCAGATGCAATTCCTTGATTTGGTCTAAGTCCTTTCAGGAAGTTAGTTGGATTTAAATAATGGGGGACGGGGGTTTGGGGAGACTTAGGGTAGTCGACAGAAAGTCTACTTCGGGATCAAGACTAGAATGTTCCCCTTCCTCATAGAACAGCAAGAGAGCTGCATCCTTGAGAGAAGGAGCACATGAGCTTCCGTGCCTTCCAAGCATGTACTCGTAGGAGCAAGAAAATTAGGCCTGGGACAAGTTCCTGCTCACAGAGAGCATCCGTTCAACCTTGGGCCTGACTTCCTGGATCTTGTGATCTAAGCCTGTGGCCGTTAAGTGCTCGGTGTGCACCTCAAAGAGACACACGGCTAGGAATAAACAGCAAATCGTTCTATTAGGAGGAGTGTCAGAATAGAGGGTAGGCGATTGCCCAGATTACCTGAACAACAACACTTCCAAACGAAACAAAACAAAAGGAAAGGAAACGAAAGGTGTACAACACATGATGATCGGTCTCCTGCTAAATACAAAGTGTCACCAGTCAAGAAGCATAGAAAAAAACATAAAACACTTGCTAACCTAGGCTCGATGATTGCCTTAAACTTTGTTCATCAGTTAAGACGAGAGTTAAGTCCAACTTGTGGAGAGAAAGAAGGATGGCAAATGTTTCTTAGGCGTGAATGTCAAAACAAAAATATGTCATCAAGACTCCTGTAGTTTTCTTTTGTGGGATGATTTTAATCTGGTTTTGGAAGAATATGTTTCTGGGGTGATGACTTTTAGAGAATATGTGACCTGTGGCTACGAGGTAATCTTCTTACACACAGAGAGTGCTGTCTTGGGTGGTATAAAAAGGCTGAGAGAAAAACAAGAAACAAAACAACAAAAACAATGTTCTTGGCGCCAGCACGTTTCCATCCACCAAATGTGCACATGTGGAGATGTGGCTATGGAGATGTGGGTGTGGGTAAAACGGTTGGAGCCTGCTTACTGGAGCTCGCTCCATCCAACTGATATGTCTGCCTGTCTATCTGTCTGTCGGTGCTGTCTGTGTGAATGTACGAACTTATGTGTATGTGTGAAGCTGTTGGAGTTTCTTGCTTTCTACACTCTGTGTGTGTGTTTGTGTGTGTGTGTGTGTGTTGGTGTCTGTGTTTGCTTGTGATTTCCCCCCCCCCAACCCCTTTACTCTTTACATTTTCCAGGGTTCAGCAACCCTCTCTCGAACACTGGGAGTGCCTCCCCTGCCCCAATATGTGAAACTTTATTCCCTTAGAGTAAAGTGGAGCGTAGGCCCCACCCCACCCCCAACCCTGCCAATTCCTCACTCAGCCTTCCTCAGTTAACGCTGTGGGGTCCATGCTGGCCTTGGCAGACTGTAAGGACAGAGTTGACTGGGCCCACCGAGGTGGGAGTTCTGGGCGGTCTCCGGTGGAGTGGTGGAGTAGTGGATGGGTTGAGATTGG
This sequence comes from Mus caroli, assembly GCF_978045245.1. Taxonomy (NCBI): domain Eukaryota; kingdom Metazoa; phylum Chordata; class Mammalia; order Rodentia; family Muridae; genus Mus; species Mus caroli. Next base: position 101,551,934 of record NW_028227262.1, on the reverse strand, counting down.
GATCGAGGGGTGCGAGGGTGGGGCATGGTGGGTTGGGAGAGTCTCTGCAAGCACCGGGGGTCGCAGAGTAAGGATCCCAGCGAGGCAATAGAGGAATCTGCTTCAACAGGACTCAGGCTCCCTTTTGCTAGTCTTGCTTTTTTATTATTATTACTAGATATTCACTTCATTGACATTTCAAATGCTATCCCCAAAGTCCCCTATACCCTGCCCCCGCCCTGCTCCCCAACCCACCCACTCCTGCTTCCTGGCCCAGGCATACCCCTCTACTGGGGCATATGATCTTTGCAAGACCAAGGGCCTCTCCTCTCATTGATGGCCGACTAGGCCATCCTCTGTTACATATGCAACACAGCTCTGGGGGTGGGGGGTGGTACTGGTTAGTTCATATTGTTGTTCCTCCTATTAGTCTTGCTCTTTGGTAAACAGGCTTGGCCATTCTACCAACTACCTGTAGCTGATGTGACAATGGTTCAAGGCAAGGCAGCCAAGGCAAGGATAAAAGACCTTTGCCTGGTAGTAGGCCTGCAAATGATAGTGTTAGCTTCCTTCCTTCCTTCCTTCCTTTCTTCCTTCCTGTAAGAACAAAAAATGTGTTGGAGAAGAACTGGGGCAAGGGTCTGAAAAGAGTTTGCTAAAAGACAAAAGGGAGGAGGCGAGGCATGTGTTGGAATGGAACACATGGAAGCCCAAATGAAGCAAAGGCCAAGGCCAACGGCAAGGGCGAGGCAAAAGGAGTGGTTGTGTTGTGGCAAGGGGGGCGAAGGGCAGGGCCAAAGAGAGTATTGGTGTGGTCGGGACGCTGCCCTCCCTGGTGGAGCTTTTGCCCAGAGTAGGCACAAGGGAGCTGTCCAAGGAGTCCAGTGCGAGCGTGTTTTGCGAGGAGAAGGCACACCGTGCTCTGCGTGTGTGTGTGTGGGTGTGTGTGTGTGTGTGTGTGTTCCGTGTATTTGTTCGTGGAGCAAAGGGAAGCAAGGCGAGGCGAAGGAGAAGGGAGTGAAGGGGCATGAAGGTCAGGAAGAGCATGAAGGTCCCGGTGGGGTGGGGTGGTGTGGGCGTGGGTATGGGTGTGGGTGTGGGTGTGGGTCGGTATTGTGGACAGAGGCTGTTGAGAGCGCGTGAGCTGGCAAGGGTGTGAGGCATCCAATTGTGGTGTGGGCGTGTGCAGTTGTGGTGGTGCCGGGGCCGCGGGTGGGCCTCGGGTGTGAAGAAGAGTGCAAAGAAGAGGAGGAGCGCAGGGGGGTGGGTGTGAAAAGTGTGTTGAGGAAAGGGCGAGGAGCGGAGGGTGAAAAAAATGTGTAGCCCAGGCTGGCCTCGAACTCGTGATCCTCCTGCCTCTGCCTCCTTCAGCAAATCCTACCGGCGTGCGCCACCACTACCGGCAGCGGACGCTGGCCGCTAGGCCCTACTTCAACCCTACCAACGATGACGACACAACACCCGACGCGCTCCCACACTCCTACCTCACCACTGCCCACACACCACCAGCGCAGCCTCACCTCACACACACCGCACTCACAACGCAAGCCCGCACACACAAACACAACAACAACAACTAACTACGCTCCCTACTATGCCCGAACAACACTCTTCACTCCCTCCCTCCCTCCCTCCCTCCCTCCCTCCCTCCCTCCCTCCCTCCCAGCCTCGCACCGGACTCCCGTGACACGGCGACACCTGCCGGGCGCTCCGGGAACCAACACTCGCCGCCGCCACGGAACCCGGAACCCCGAACCCCCACTTTGTGCCAGTCCTAGTAGTACTATGATCCAGTTCTCCTCAGCTTCCCCTCCCCCGGAAATTACTGGTTAAGGGTAGTATTACATGAAATCCGCTAGGAACCAATAAGAAAATTATTTTTAATATTCTTTAAAATGAAAAAATGAACCTAATGTTAGAAACACAGCAAAGTAGAGATGTCGAATGCCAAAAAAGGAAAAAAAAAATCTAACAATGTGATGGGTACAGCATACCATGACAGGGAGTGCCATCAGTAGGTCGCGGTGGCGACATCTCAGTGTCTTATGGCAGCTCTTCTAAAAAATAGTTTTTTCTCTATTACTTGACCTTATTCTGGACATTGCCTATTTCTATTTCGTTTGTGCAGGACTGCTTTTCATTTGGCCTTGGTGTGCATAATTACTATATCTGAGTTTCCTATTTCTTTCTCCTTCTGCTCCGGTTAATTCTATTAAACTAGAGGTTCCTCGATGAAATGGTTCTCTAACAATTGAAAATTGGGACATAGGGGCCCAGCAGAGCACAGTCCTAATGACCCAGTTGCATGATGTGTGTTCTTATCTTGGAAACAATGCAATAACTGCACTATAGTAGTTCCATATCAATGTTTGACTTTCAAAGAAAGTGTGAAGAAATTATTAGAAAATGATTCAGAGCCAACATTGGGACCCCAAGAAGAAAAAAAAAAGCTATTGAAGTTATGAAATAAGCTTTGCACAACATTTGAAAGTGGTTCCTGGATAAGAAAGTACAGAATACATAAAATTATATACTAGTAAAACTAAATCGAAACACTGGGACGCTTCGGAGCATCATTGTGTGCAATGTACAGAAGCACAAATCTAGCAGAACTACTGAGTTAAGGGTTAACTTGATTCTTTCTGGCCACTGCCTGGCAGCTTTGCCATGGTCATTTATCAGTAGAGCTTCACAGGAAACTTCAAGCTCGGAGCTCTGAGCTCTGAAGTATAAGTCAAAAGTGAAAGTTTAATTAATGATAAGTTTGCAATTATTATTATTTTGGCCAAAAGCCTGGAAATAGGAAAAGCTTGAAACTTTAGGGAATAATTTTAATTAATTCTTTGTGGGATGTGGTTATTCTTTTGAATTTAATTTGGCAATGATTATACAATGTTTTGGGGTTTTGTTTTGTTTTGTTTTATCTGCTCTTGGAGTATCAATGAAAGACTGGGGCAAGAGAATGGCTATTGAGCAAGTGAGAAAGCATGTGAGGTGAACGTAGAGAACATGAGAAGAGCATGTGAAGAGTTAGTGAGGCGAGAATATGAGGTATGTATGGGGAGAGAGAGAGAGAAGAGAGAAGAGAGGAAGAGAAACTCTAAGCCTTGAAAAATTGCCTGTCAGTTTATTTCAAAAAGCAGTCTTTATATTTATTATGCATCTTCCAGATATTCCTGCTTCCAGTTGAGAACTCCTATCCTGTGTGGAGGCTGAACCCCCAACAACAGTGAACATGGAAATTTAAGAAAATTGGAATGGAAAAAGCAGAAAGTCAAGAGAAATAAGGAAATAAGTGCATTATAAACACATTTTTTTTTCCTTCTCCTACTGAGTCTGTATGTACATCAGTGTCTAGGACTGGGATTAAAAACATGTCCACAAAATCCTTATTTCCTCCTTTCTTTAATTTTTTTTTAATATTTATTTATATGAGTACACTGTAGCTGTCTTCAGACACACCAGAAGAGGGCATCAGATCCCATTACAGATGGTTGTGAGCCACCATGTGGTTGCTGGGAATTGATTCAGGACCTCTGGTAGAACAGTCAGTGTTCTTACCTACTCAGCCATCTCTGCTGGCCCTTTCCTTAATTTTTATGTGAATACTAACTTACTTGAATTCCTTTTTTTAATTAAGTAGTGTGTGTGTGTGTGTTTGTGTGTGTGTGTGTGTGTTATTTCTATGTCTATCTTTCAGCCTATATCAGTGTATAGTTAGAGAACTGGAAGGAAGTTATTTTTTCATTCCACCATTGGTAGCTTGGTGTTTGCACTCTGGCTGTTCCACTACAGTACCTGTCCTCTGATGGCTGAGCCATTTGCTAGCTCCTGACTTCTCTTTAGAATAGTAGTTCTCTATAGAGCAGCACTGCTATTCCAGAGAATGCTATGAATATCATATCAGTTATTTTAGTAAAATGTCAAGTTTTGTGCTTCATATAGCATTGTCTGGTTTTCATTGCTGTTTATTTTTTATTGTTTGTTAAACATTGATGGCTTCTGAAGGAAACGGCAAGAAAAACGGCAAGAAAATTCGTACTTTTTCTCCCCCGGTAGAGTTCCTATTTCAGCTGCCTGAGAAGCTTTGACCTCCAATTTATTTTTGTCCCCTGTACTGTTGAGTCGACAAAAGCCGAGCTGACTCCGATTCTCTCGTTCTCAAGAAAATGCGGGGTCACATTCTCAGTCTCCTCTTGATTTAAAACTTACTTCCTTTTTTTTTTTTTTTTTGGTTTTTCGAGACAGGGTTTCTCTGTATAGCCCTGGCTGTCCTGGAACTCACATTGTAGACCAGGCTAGCCTCGAACTCAGAAATCCGCCTGCCTCTGCCTCCAGAGTGCTGGGATTAAAGGCGTGCGCCACCACGCCCGGCTCTAAAACTTACTTTCTTAATTCATCGCTTTTAATACTCTCAGGATTCCTGCAATTGTAGCGGGGGCGGGGGGGGGGGGGGGGAGGGGGGAGCTATTTTGCATACCGATTACCCAGCATGCTTTGAATCAGACGTTATCCGGAAGCCCTGTAAGGTCATTGAATTGTAAATAGATTTTTCTTCTAAATTAAATACTTTTCTGTTGTTTTATTATTACGTATGAGGTATATGTTTGGAATACACAAACATATTTTTAACAGTTTCAGCTGGGTTGAGATTGGGATCGAGGGGTGCGAGGGTGGGGCATGGTGGGTTGGGAGAGTCTCTGCAAGCACCGGGGGTCGCAGAGTAAGGATCCCAGCGAGGCAATAGAGGAATCTGCTTCAACAGGACTCAGGCTCCCTTTTGCTAGTCTTGCTTTTTTATTATTATTACTAGATATTCACTTCATTGACATTTCAAATGCTATCCCCAAAGTCCCCTATACCCTGCCCCCGCCCTGCTCCCCAACCCACCCACTCCTGCTTCCTGGCCCAGGCATACCCCTCTACTGGGGCATATGATCTTTGCAAGACCAAGGGCCTCTCCTCTCATTGATGGCCGACTAGGCCATCCTCTGTTACATATGCAACACAGCTCTGGGGGTGGGGGGTGGTACTGGTTAGTTCATATTGTTGTTCCTCCTATTAGTCTTGCTCTTTGGTAAACAGGCTTGGCCATTCTAACAACTACCTGTAGCTGATGTGACAATGGTTCAAGGCAAGGCAGCCAAGGCAAGGATAAAAGACCTTTGCCTGGTAGTAGGCCTGCAAATGATAGTGTTAGCTTCCTTCCTTCCTTCCTTCCTTCCTTCCTTCCTTCCTTCCTTCCTTCCTTCCTTCCTTCCTTCCTGTAAGAACAAAAAATGTGTTGGAGAAGAACTGGGGCAAGGGTCTGAAAAGAGTTTGCTAAAAGACAAAAGGGAGGAGGCGAGGCATGTGTTGGAATGGAACACATGGAAGCCCAAATGAAGCAAAGGCCAAGGCCAACGGCAAGGGCGAGGCAAAAGGAGTGGTTGTGTTGTGGCAAGGGGGACGAAGGGCAGGGCCAAAGAGAGTATTGGTGTGGTCGGGACGCTGCCCTCCCTGGTGGAGCTTTTGCCCAGAGTAGGCGCAAGGGAGCTGTCCAAGGAGTCCAGTGCGAGCGTGTTTTGCGAGGAGAAGGCACACCGTGCTCTGCGTGTGTGTGTGTGTGTGTGTGTGTGTGTGTGTGTGTTCCGTGTATTTGTTCGTGGAGCAAAGGGAAGCAAGGCGAGGCGAAGGAGAAGGGAGTGAAGGGGCATGAAGGTCAGGAAGAGCATGAAGGTCCCGGTGGGGTGGGGTGGGGTGGTGTGGGCGTGGGTATGGGTGTGGGTGTGGGTCGGTATTGTGGACAGAGGCTGTTGAGAGCGCGTGAGCTGGCAAGGGTGTGAGGCATCCAAGTGTGGTGTGGGCGTGTGCAGTTGTGGTGGTGCCGGGTCCGCGGGTGGGCCTCGGGTGTGAAGAAGAGTGCAAAGAAGAGGAGGAGCGCAGGGGGGTGGGTGTGAAAAGTGTGTTGAGGAAAGGGCGAGGAGCGGAGGGTGAAAAAAATGTGTAGCCCAGGCTGGCCTCGAACTCGTGATCCTCCTGCCTCTGCCTCCTTCAGCAAATCCTACCGGCGTGCGCCACCACTACCGGCAGCGGACGCCGGCCGCTAGGCCCTACTTCAACCCTACCAACGATGACGACACAACACCCGACGCGCTCCCACACTCCTACCTCACCACTGCCCACACACCACCAGCGCAGCCTCACCTCACACACACCGCACTCACAACGCAAGCCCGCACACACAAACACAACAACAACAACTAACTACGCTCCCTACTATGCCCGAACAACACTCTTCACTCCCTCCCTCCCTCCCTCCCTCCCTCCCTCCCTCCCTCCCAGCCTCGCACCGGACTCCCGTGACACGGCGACACCTGCCGGGCGCTCCGGGAACCAACACTCGCCGCCGACCCGGAACCCGGAACCCCGAACCCCCACGTTGTGCCAGTCCTAGTAGTACTATGATCCAGTTCTCCTCAGCTTCCCCTCCCCCGGAAATTACTGGTTAAGGGTAGTATTACATGAAATCCGCTAGGAACCAATAAGAAAATTATTTTTAATATTCTTTAAAATGAAAAAATGAACCTAATGTTAGAAACACAGCAAAGTAGAGATGTCGAATGCCAAAAAAGGAAAAAAAAATTTAACAATGTGATGGGTACAGCATACCATGACAGGGAGTGCCATCAGTAGGTCGCGGTGGCGACATCTCAGTGTCTTATGGCAGCTCTTCTAAAAAATAGTTTTTTCTCTATTACTTGACCTTATTCTGGACATTGCCTATTTCTATTTCGTTTGTGCAGGACTGCTTTTCATTTGGCCTTGGTGTGCATAATTACTATATCTGAGTTTCCTATTTCTTTCTCCTTCTGCTCCGGTTAATTCTATTAAACTAGAGGTTCCTCGATGAAATGGTTCTCTAACAATTGAAAATTGGGACATAGGTGCCCAGCAGAGCACAGTCCTAATGACCCAGTTGCATGATGTGTGTTCTTATCTTGGAAACAATGCAATAACTGCACTATAGTAGTTCCATATCAATGTTTGACTTTCAAAGAAAGTGTGAAGAAATTATTAGAAAATGATTCAGAGCCAACATTGGGACCCCAAGAAGAAAAAAAAAAGCTATTGAAGTTATGAAATAAGCTTTGCACAACATTTGAAAGTGGTTCCTGGATAAGAAAGTACAGAATACATAAAATTATATACTAGTAAAACTAAATCGAAACACTGGGACGCTTCGGAGCATCATTGTGTGCAATGTACAGAAGCACAAATCTAGCAGAACTACTGAGTTAAGGGTTAACTTGATTCTTTCTGGCCACTGCCTGGCAGCTTTGCCATGGTCATTTATCAGTAGAGCTTCACAGGAAACTTCAAGCTCGGAGCTCTGAGCTCTGAAGTATAAGTCAAAAGTGAAAGTTTAATTAATGATAAGTTTGCAATTATTATTATTTTGGCCAAAAGCCTGGAAATAGGAAAAGCTTGAAACTTTAGGGAATAATTTTAATTAATTCTTTGTGGGATGTGGTTATTCTTTTGAATTTAATTTGGCAATGATTATACAATGTTTTGGGGTTTTGTTTTGTTTTGTTTTATCTGCTCTTGGAGTATCAATGAAAGACTGGGGCAAGAGAATGGCTATTGAGCAAGTGAGAAAGCATGTGAGGTGAACGTAGAGAACATGAGAAGAGCATGTGAAGAGTTAGTGAGGCGAGAATATGAGGTATGTATGGGGAGAGAGAGAGAGAAGAGAGAAGAGAGGAAGAGAAACTCTAAGCCTTGAAAAATTGCCTGTCAGTTTATTTCAAAAAGCAGTCTTTATATTTATTATGCATCTTCCAGATATTCCTGCTTCCAGTTGAGAACTCCTATCCTGTGTGGAGGCTGAACCCCCAACAACAGTGAACATGGAAATTTAAGAAAATTGGAATGGAAAAAGCAGAAAGTCAAGAGAAATAAGGAAATAAGTGCATTATAAACACATTTTTTTTTCCTTCTCCTACTGAGTCTGTATGTACATCAGTGTCTAGGACTGGGATTAAAAACATGTCCACAAAATCCTTATTTCCTCCTTTCTTTAATTTTTTTTTAATATTTATTTATATGAGTACACTGTAGCTGTCTTCAGACACACCAGAAGAGGGCATCAGATCCCATTACAGATGGTTGTGAGCCACCATGTGGTTGCTGGGAATTGATTCAGGACCTCTGGTAGAACAGTCAGTGTTCTTACCTACTCAGCCATCTCTGCTGGCCCTTTCCTTAATTTTTATGTGAATACTAACTTACTTGAATTCCTTTTTTTAATTAAGTAGTGTGTGTGTGTGTGTTTGTGTGTGTGTGTGTGTGTTATTTCTATGTCTATCTTTCAGCCTATATCAGTGTATAGTTAGAGAACTGGAAGGAAGTTATTTTTTCATTCCACCATTGGTAGCTTGGTGTTTGCACTCTGGCTGTTCCACTACAGTACCTGTCCTCTGATGGCTGAGCCATTTGCTAGCTCCTGACTTCTCTTTAGAATAGTAGTTCTCTATAGAGCAGCACTGCTATTCCAGAGAATGCTATGAATATCATATCAGTTATTTTAGTAAAATGTCAAGTTTTGTGCTTCATATAGCATTGTCTGGTTTTCATTGCTGTTTATTTTTTATTGTTTGTTAAACATTGATGGCTTCTGAAGGAAACGGCAAGAAAAACGGCAAGAAAATTCGTACTTTTTCTCCCCCGGTAGAGTTCCTATTTCAGCTGCCTGAGAAGCTTTGACCTCCAATTTATTTTTGTCCCCTGTACTGTTGAGTCGACAAAAGCCGAGCTGACTCCGATTCTCTCGTTCTCAAGAAAATGCGGGGTCACATTCTCAGTCTCCTCTTGATTTAAAACTTACTTCCTTTTTTTTTTTTTTTTTGGTTTTTCGAGACAGGGTTTCTCTGTATAGCCCTGGCTGTCCTGGAACTCACATTGTAGACCAGGCTAGCCTCGAACTCAGAAATCCGCCTGCCTCTGCCTCCAGAGTGCTGGGATTAAAGGCGTGCGCCACCACGCCCGGCTCTAAAACTTACTTTCTTAATTCATCGCTTTTAATACTCTCAGGATTCCTGCAATTGTAGCGGGGGCGGGGGGGGGGGGGGGAGGGGGGAGCTATTTTGCATACCGATTACCCAGCATGCTTTGAATCAGACGTTATCCGGAAGCCCTGTAAGGTCATTGAATTGTAAATAGATTTTTCTTCTAAATTAAATACTTTTCTGTTGTTTTATTATTACGTATGAGGTATATGTTTGGAATACACAAACATATTTTTAACAGTTTCAGCTGGGTTGAGATTGGGATCGAGGGGTGCGAGGGTGGGGCATGGTGGGTTGGGAGAGTCTCTGCAAGCACCGGGGGTCGCAGAGTAAGGATCCCAGCGAGGCAATAGAGGAATCTGCTTCAACAGGACTCAGGCTCCCTTTTGCTAGTCTTGCTTTTTTATTATTATTACTAGATATTCACTTCATTGACATTTCAAATGCTATCCCCAAAGTCCCCTATACCCTGCCCCCGCCCTGCTCCCCAACCCACCCACTCCTGCTTCCTGGCCCAGGCATACCCCTCTACTGGGGCATATGATCTTTGCAAGACCAAGGGCCTCTCCTCTCATTGATGGCCGACTAGGCCATCCTCTGTTACATATGCAACACAGCTCTGGGGGTGGGGGGTGGTACTGGTTAGTTCATATTGTTGTTCCTCCTATTAGTCTTGCTCTTTGGTAAACAGGCTTGGCCATTCTAACAACTACCTGTAGCTGATGTGACAATGGTTCAAGGCAAGGCAGCCAAGGCAAGGATAAAAGACCTTTGCCTGGTAGTAGGCCTGCAAATGATAGTGTTAGCTTCCTTCCTTCCTTCCTTCCTTCCTTCCTTCCTTCCTTCCTTCCTTCCTTCCTTCCTTCCTGTAAGAACAAAAAATGTGTTGGAGAAGAACTGGGGCAAGGGTCTGAAAAGAGTTTGCTAAAAGACAAAAGGGAGGAGGCGAGGCATGTGTTGGAATGGAACACATGGAAGCCCAAATGAAGCAAAGGCCAAGGCCAACGGCAAGGGCGAGGCAAAAGGAGTGGTTGTGTTGTGGCAAGGGGGACGAAGGGCAGGGCCAAAGAGAGTATTGGTGTGGTCGGGACGCTGCCCTCCCTGGTGGAGCTTTTGCCCAGAGTAGGCGCAAGGGAGCTGTCCAAGGAGTCCAGTGCGAGCGTGTTTTGCGAGGAGAAGGCACACCGTGCTCTGCGTGTGTGTGTGTGTGTGTGTGTGTGTGTGTGTGTGTGTGTTCCGTGTATTTGTTCGTGGAGCAAAGGGAAGCAAGGCGAGGCGAAGGAGAAGGGAGTGAAGGGGCATGAAGGTCAGGAAGAGCATGAAGGTCCCGGTGGGGTGGGGTGGGGTGGTGTGGGCGTGGGTATGGGTGTGGGTGTGGGTCGGTATTGTGGACAGAGGCTGTTGAGAGCGCGTGAGCTGGCAAGGGTGTGAGGCATCCAAGTGTGGTGTGGGCGTGTGCAGTTGTGGTGGTGCCGGGTCCGCGGGTGGGCCTCGGGTGTGAAGAAGAGTGCAAAGAAGAGGAGGAGCGCAGGGGGGTGGGTGTGAAAAGTGTGTTGAGGAAAGGGCGAGGAGCGGAGGGTGAAAAAAATGTGTAGCCCAGGCTGGCCTCGAACTCGTGATCCTCCTGCCTCTGCCTCCTTCAGCAAATCCTACCGGCGTGCGCCACCACTACCGGCAGCGGACGCCGGCCGCTAGGCCCTACTTCAACCCTACCAACGATGACGACACAACACCCGACGCGCTCCCACACTCCTACCTCACCACTGCCCACACACCACCAGCGCAGCCTCACCTCACACACACCGCACTCACAACGCAAGCCCGCACACACAAACACAACAACAACAACTAACTACGCTCCCTACTATGCCCGAACAACACTCTTCACTCCCTCCCTCCCTCCCTCCCTCCCTCCCTCCCTCCCTCCCAGCCTCGCACCGGACTCCCGTGACACGGCGACACCTGCCGGGCGCTCCGGGAACCAACACTCGCCGCCGACCCGGAACCCGGAACCCCGAACCCCCACGTTGTGCCAGTCCTAGTAGTACTATGATCCAGTTCTCCTCAGCTTCCCCTCCCCCGGAAATTACTGGTTAAGGGTAGTATTACATGAAATCCGCTAGGAACCAATAAGAAAATTATTTTTAATATTCTTTAAAATGAAAAAATGAACCTAATGTTAGAAACACAGCAAAGTAGAGATGTCGAATGCCAAAAAAGGAAAAAAAAATTTAACAATGTGATGGGTACAGCATACCATGACAGGGAGTGCCATCAGTAGGTCGCGGTGGCGACATCTCAGTGTCTTATGGCAGCTCTTCTAAAAAATAGTTTTTTCTCTATTACTTGACCTTATTCTGGACATTGCCTATTTCTATTTCGTTTGTGCAGGACTGCTTTTCATTTGGCCTTGGTGTGCATAATTACTATATCTGAGTTTCCTATTTCTTTCTCCTTCTGCTCCGGTTAATTCTATTAAACTAGAGGTTCCTCGATGAAATGGTTCTCTAACAATTGAAAATTGGGACATAGGTGCCCAGCAGAGCACAGTCCTAATGACCCAGTTGCATGATGTGTGTTCTTATCTTGGAAACAATGCAATAACTGCACTATAGTAGTTCCATATCAATGTTTGACTTTCAAAGAAAGTGTGAAGAAATTATTAGAAAATGATTCAGAGCCAACATTGGGACCCCAAGAAGAAAAAAAAAAGCTATTGAAGTTATGAAATAAGCTTTGCACAACATTTGAAAGTGGTTCCTGGATAAGAAAGTACAGAATACATAAAATTATATACTAGTAAAACTAAATCGAAACACTGGGACGCTTCGGAGCATCATTGTGTGCAATGTACAGAAGCACAAATCTAGCAGAACTACTGAGTTAAGGGTTAACTTGATTCTTTCTGGCCACTGCCTGGCAGCTTTGCCATGGTCATTTATCAGTAGAGCTTCACAGGAAACTTCAAGCTCGGAGCTCTGAGCTCTGAAGTATAAGTCAAAAGTGAAAGTTTAATTAATGATAAGTTTGCAATTATTATTATTTTGGCCAAAAGCCTGGAAATAGGAAAAGCTTGAAACTTTAGGGAATAATTTTAATTAATTCTTTGTGGGATGTGGTTATTCTTTTGAATTTAATTTGGCAATGATTATACAATGTTTTGGGGTTTTGTTTTGTTTTGTTTTATCTGCTCTTGGAGTATCAATGAAAGACTGGGGCAAGAGAATGGCTATTGAGCAAGTGAGAAAGCATGTGAGGTGAACGTAGAGAACATGAGAAGAGCATGTGAAGAGTTAGTGAGGCGAGAATATGAGGTATGTATGGGGAGAGAGAGAGAGAAGAGAGAAGAGAGGAAGAGAAACTCTAAGCCTTGAAAAATTGCCTGTCAGTTTATTTCAAAAAGCAGTCTTTATATTTATTATGCATCTTCCAGATATTCCTGCTTCCAGTTGAGAACTCCTATCCTGTGTGGAGGCTGAACCCCCAACAACAGTGAACATGGAAATTTAAGAAAATTGGAATGGAAAAAGCAGAAAGTCAAGAGAAATAAGGAAATAAGTGCATTATAAACACATTTTTTTTTCCTTCTCCTACTGAGTCTGTATGTACATCAGTGTCTAGGACTGGGATTAAAAACATGTCCACAAAATCCTTATTTCCTCCTTTCTTTAATTTTTTTTTAATATTTATTTATATGAGTACACTGTAGCTGTCTTCAGACACACCAGAAGAGGGCATCAGATCCCATTACAGATGGTTGTGAGCCACCATGTGGTTGCTGGGAATTGATTCAGGACCTCTGGTAGAACAGTCAGTGTTCTTACCTACTCAGCCATCTCTGCTGGCCCTTTCCTTAATTTTTATGTGAATACTAACTTACTTGAATTCCTTTTTTTAATTAAGTAGTGTGTGTGTGTGTGTGTGTGTGTGTGTGTGTGTGTTATTTCTATGTCTATCTTTCAGCCTATATCAGTGTATAGTTAGAGAACTGGAAGGAAGTTATTTTTTCATTCCACCATTGGTAGCTTGGTGTTTGCACTCTGGCTGTTCCACTACAGTACCTGTCCTCTGATTGCTGAGCCATTTGCTAGCTCCTGACTTCTCTTTAGAATAGTAGTTCTCTATAGAGCAGCACTGCTATTCCAGAGAATGCTATGAATATCATATCAGTTATTTTAGTAAAATGTCAAGTTTTGTGCTTCATATAGCATTGTCTGGTTTTCATTGCTGTTTATTTTTTATTGTTTGTTAAACATTGATGGCTTCTGAAGGAAACGGCAAGAAAAACGGCAAGAAAATTCGTACTTTTTCTCCCCCGGTAGAGTTCCTATTTCAGCTGCCTGAGAAGCTTTGACCTCCAATTTATTTTTGTCCCCTGTACTGTTGAGTCGACAAAAGCCGAGCTGACTCCGATTCTCTCGTTCTCAAGAAAATGCGGGGTCACATTCTCAGTCTCCTCTTGATTTAAAACTTACTTCCTTTTTTTTTTTTTTTTTTGGTTTTTTTTTTTGTTTTTTTTGGTTTTTCGAGACAGGGTTTCTCTGTATAGCCCTGGCTGTCCTGGAACTCACATTGTAGACCAGGCTAGCCTCGAACTCAGAAATCCGCCTGCCTCTGCCTCCAGAGTGCTGGGATTAAAGGCGTGCGCCACAACGCCCGGCTCTAAAACTTACTTTCTTAATTCATCGCTTTTAATACTCTCAGGATTCCTGCAATTGTAGCGGGGGCGGGGGGGGGGGGGGGGGGGAGGGGGAGGGGGGAGCTATTTTGCATACCGATTACCCAGCATGCTTTGAATCAGACGTTATCCGGAAGCCCTGTAAGGTCATTGAATTGTAAATAGATTTTTCTTCTAAATTAAATACTTTTCTGTTGTTTTATTATTACGTATGAGGTATATGTTTGGAATACACAAACATATTTTTAACAGTTTCAGCTGGGTTGATATTGGGATCGAGGGGTGCGAGGGTGGGGCATGGTGGGTTGGGAGAGTCTCTGCAAGCACCGGGGGTCGCAGAGTAAGGATCCCAGCGAGGCAATAGAGGAATCTGCTTCAACAGGACTCAGGCTCCCTTTTGCTAGTCTTGCTTTTTTATTATTATTACTAGATATTCACTTCATTGACATTTCAAATGCTATCCCCAAAGTCCCCTATACCCTGCCCCCGCCCTGCTCCCCAACCCACCCACTCCTGCTTCCTGGCCCAGGCATACCCCTCTACTGGGGCATATGATCTTTGCAAGACCAAGGGCCTCTCCTCTCATTGATGGCCGACTAGGCCATCCTCTGTTACATATGCAACACAGCTCTGGGGGTGGGGGGTGGTACTGGTTAGTTCATATTGTTGTTCCTCCTATTAGTCTTGCTCTTTGGTAAACAGGCTTGGCCATTCTACCAACTACCTGTAGCTGATGTGACAATGGTTCAAGGCAAGGCAGCCAAGGCAAGGATAAAAGACCTTTGCCTGGTAGTAGGCCTGCAAATGATAGTGTTAGCTTCCTTCCTTCCTTCCTTCCTTCCTTCCTTCCTTCCTTCCTTCCTTCCTTCCTTCCTTCCTGTAAGAACAAAAAATGTGTTGGAGAAGAACTGGGGCAAGGGTCTGAAAAGAGTTTGCTAAAAGACAAAAGGGAGGAGGCGAGGCATGTGTTGGAATGGAACACATGGAAGCCCAAATGAAGCAAAGGCCAAGGCCAACGGCAAGGGCGAGGCAAAAGGAGTGGTTGTGTTGTGGCAAGGGGGGCGAAGGGCAGGGCCAAAGAGAGTATTGGTGTGGTCGGGACGCTGCCCTCCCTGGTGGAGCTTTTGCCCAGAGTAGGCGCAAGGGAGCTGTCCAAGGAGTCCAGTGCGAGCGTGTTTGGCGAGGAGAAGGCACACCGTGCTCTGCGTCTATGTGTGTGTGTGTGTGTGTGTGTGTGTGTGTGTGTTCCGTGTATTTGTTCGTGGAGCAAAGGGAAGCAAGGCGAGGCGAAGGAGAAGGGAGTGAAGGGGCATGAAGGTCAGGAAGAGCATGAAGGTCCCGGTGGGGTGGGGTGGTGTGGGCGTGGGTATGAGTGTGGGTGTGGGTGTGGGTCGGTATTGTGGACAGAGGCTGTTGAGAGC
The DNA here is from genome assembly GCF_978045245.1 of Mus caroli. NCBI lineage: Eukaryota > Metazoa > Chordata > Mammalia > Rodentia > Muridae > Mus > Mus caroli. Next base: position 101,536,806 of record NW_028227262.1, on the reverse strand, counting down.
GCGTGAGCTGGCAAGGGTGTGAGGCATCCAAGTGTGGTGTGGGCGTGTGCAGTTGTGGTGGTGCCGGGGCCGCGGGTGGGCCTCGGGTGTGAAGAAGAGTGCAAAGAAGAGGAGGAGCGCAGGGGGGTGGGTGTGAAAAGTGTGTTGAGGAAAGGGCGAGGAGCGGAGGGTGAAAAAAATGTGTAGCCCAGGCTGGCCTCGAACTCGTGATCCTCCTGCCTCTGCCTCCTTCAGCAAATCCTACCGGCGTGCGCCACCACTACCGGCAGCGGACGCCGGCCGCTAGGCCCTACTTCAACCCTACCAACGATGACGACACAACACCCGACACGCCCCCACACTCCTACCTCACCACAGCCCACACACCACCAGCGCAGCCTCACCTCACACACACCGCACTCACAACGCAAGCCCGCACACACAAACACAACAACAACAACTAACTACGCTCCCTACTACGCCCGAACAACACTCTTCACTCACTCACTCCCTCCCTCCCTGCCTCGCACCGGACTCCCGTGACACGGCGACACCTGCCGGGCGCGCCGGGAACCGACACTCGCCGCCGACCCGGAACCCGGAACCCCGAACCCCCACGTGCCGACCGACCGACGACTCTTGCCGCCCGATCACAACTCTCTCGGACAACGCTCACAACAAGCACCCGCACCACCCCGCACCGCAAGGCACAAAGACGCCTTGCTCCGACACCTTGGCCTCTCCTCGCTGGCGACCGAGCAACACCAAAACCGCAAACTCCCAACGCTCGCTGGCCTTCGTCTCCACCGGACCTCCGTCCTCCCGGACCTCGAGGCCTCGCTCACACTTCTCCCTCCACTCCTCAAGCGAGCCCGGAGGCTCAGCGGGAGCACCCCGTGCTCCCACCTGGTGCTCCTCCAACACCCACAGCTCTGCTTTTCTTTCTTCCCTTTCTGGAAGGCCTGGGCCTTGGGCCACGAGACCACCCTGACCACAGTCAGTCCCCGGGGCCAGGAGCCAGCCCCTCCACTTGGACCCACACAGTTCCCCACACTCGGGACCCCACGCCCACGCGGACTGGGACTTCCCGTGCTAGCCTCGCAGGAAGAACTACAGTGGGCAAGTGAGCCTCCTGGAATCGCCCCACCGGTCCACCGGCCCAGACTTGTGCTCGGCTCTGCTGGGTGTATCCTGGAGAAGCAGGGCTCCAGGACCTTTGGCCCAGCATGGCTTCTTACTCCTGAGGGGCCTGTCTTCTCCTGCCTCTCTTTGCTAGATCCCTCATGGCCCTGGTGTGCTGGGATTGGGCAAGGCAAGACACTCATTGCCTGCAACCTCCTGTGATTGCCCTCCTGGGTGATGCCCACCACCCCACCCCACCCCACCCAACCCAACCCAACCCAACCCAACCCAACCCCTGCTCTGATGGGCCAGAGTCTTGCGGATCAACCTGAGGAGGAATCCTCTTGAGATAATGCTGTTGAGATGAATTCATGATCAGATGCAATTCCTTGATTTGGTCTAAGTCCTTTCAGGAAGTTAGTTGGATTTAAATAATGGGGGGCGGGGGTTTGGGGAGACTTAGGGTAGTCGACAGAAAGTCTACTTCGGGATCAAGACTAGAATGTTCCCCTTCCTCATAGAACAGCAAGAGAGCTGCATCCTTGAGAGAAGGAGCACATGAGCTTCCGTGCCTTCCAAGCATGTACTCGTAGGAGCAAGAAAATTAGGCCTGGGACAAGTTCCTGCTCAGAGAGAGCATCCGTTCAACCTTGGGCCTGACTTCCTGGATCTTGTGATCTAAGCCTGTGGCCGTTAAGTGCTCGGTGTGCACCTCAAAGAGACACACGGCTAGGAATAAACAGCAAATCGTTCTATTAGGAGGAGTGTCAGAATAGAGGGTAGGCGATTGCCCAGATTACCTGAACAACAACACTTCCAAACGAAACAAAACAAAAGGAAAGGAAACGAAAGGTGTACAACACATGATGATCGGTCTCCTGCTAAATACAAAGTGTCACCAGTCAAGAAGCATAGAAAAAAAAAAAAACAAAAAACAAAAAACACTTGCTAACCTAGGCTCGATGATTGCCTTAAACTTTGTTCATCAGTTAAGACGAGAGTTAAGTCCAACTTGTGGAGAGAAAGAAGGATGGCAAATGTTTCTTAGGCGTGAATGTCAAAACAAAAATATGTCATCAAGACTCCTGTAGTTTCCTTTTGTGGGATGATTTTAATCTGGTTTTGGAAGAATATGTTTCTGGGGTGATGACTTTTAGAGAATATGTGACCTGTGGCTACGAGGTAATCTTCTTACACACAGAGAGTGCTGTCTTGGGTGGTATAAAAAGGCTGAGAAAAAAACAAGAAACAAAACAACAAAAACAATGTTCTTGGCGCCAGCACGTTTCCATCCACCAAATGTGCACATGTGGAGATGTGGCTATGGAGATGTGGGTGTGGGTAAAACGGTTGGAGGCTGCTTATTGGAGCTCGCTCCATCCAACTGATATGTCTGCCTGTCTGTCTGTCTGTCGGTGCTGTCTGTGTGAATGTATGAACTTATGTGTATGTGTGAAGCTGTTGGAGTTTCTTGCTTTCTACACTCTGTGTGTGTGTGTGTTTGTGTGTGTGTGTGTTGGTGTCTGTGTTTCTGTGTGATTCCCCCCCCCCAGCCCCTTTACTCTTTACATTTTCCAGGGTTCAGCAACCCTCTCTCGATCACAGGGAGTGCCTCCCCTGCCCCAATATGTGAAACTTTATTCCCTTAGAGTAAAGTGGAGAGTAGGCCCCACCCCACCCCCAACCCTGCCAATTCCTCACTCAGCCTTCCTCAGTTAACGCTGTGGGGTCCATGCTGGCCTTGGCAGACTGTAAGGACAGAGTTGACTGGGCCCACCGAGGTGGGAGTTCTGGGCGGTCTCCGGTGGAGTGGTGGAGTAGTGGATGGGTTGAGATTGGGATCGAGGGGTGCGAGGGTGGGGCATGGTGGGTTGGGAGAGTCTCTGCAAGCACCGGGGGTCGCAGAGTAAGGATCCCAGCGAGGCAATAGAGGAATCTGCTTCAACAGGACTCAGGCTCCCTTTTGCTAGTCTTGCTTTTTTATTATTATTACTAGATATTCACTTCATTGACATTTCAAATGCTATCCCCAAAGTCCCCTATACCCTGCCCCCGCCCTGCTCCCCAACCCACCCACTCCTGCTTCCTGGCCCAGGCATACCCCTCTACTGGGGCATATGATCTTTGCAAGACCAAGGGCCTCTCCTCTCATTGATGGCCGACTAGGCCATCCTCTGTTACATATGCAACACAGCTCTGGGGGTGGGGGATGGTACTGGTTAGTTCATATTGTTGTTCCTCCTATTAGTCTTGCTCTTTGGTAAACAGGCTTGGCCATTCTACCAACTACCTGTAGCTGATGTGACAATGGTTCAAGGCAAGGCAGCCAAGGCAAGGATAAAAGACCTTTGCCTGGTAGTAGGCCTGCAAATGATAGTGTTAGCTTCCTTCCTTCCTTCCTTCCTTCCTTCCTTCCTTCCTTCCTTCCTTCCTTCCTTCCTTCCTTCCTTCCTTCCTTCCTGTAAGAACAAAAAATGTGTTGGAGAAGAACTGGGGCAAGGGTCTGAAAAGAGTTTGCTAAAAGACAAAAGGGAGGAGGCGAGGCATGTGTTGGAATGGAACACATGGAAGCCCAAATGAAGCAAAGGCCAAGGCCAACGGCAAGGGCGAGGCAAAAGGAGTGGTTGTGTTGTGGCAAGGGGGGCGAAGGGCAGGGCCAAAGAGAGTATTGGTGTGGTCGGGACGCTGCCCTCCCTGGTGGAGCTTTTGCCCAGAGTAGGCGCAAGGGAGCTGTCCAAGGAGTCCAGTGCGAGCGTGTTTGGCGAGGAGAAGGCACACCGTGCTCTGCGTCTATGTGTGTGTGTGTGTGTGTGTGTGTGTGTGTGTGTGTGTTCCGTGTATTTGTTCGTGGAGCAAAGGGAAGCAAGGCGAGGCGAAGGAGAAGGGAGTGAAGGGGCATGAAGGTCAGGAAGAGCATGAAGGTCCCGGTGGGGTGGGGTGGTGTGGGCGTGGGTGTGGGTGTGGGTGTGGGTGTGGGTGTGGGTGTGGGTCGGTATTGTGGACAGAGGCTGTTGAGAGCGCGTGAGCTGGCAAGGGTGTGAGGCATCCAAGTGTGGTGTGGGCGTGTGCAGTTGTGGTGGTGCCGGGGCCGCGGGTGGGCCTCGGGTGTGAAGAAGAGTGCAAAGAAGAGGAGGAGCGCAGGGGGGTGGGTGTGAAAAGTGAGTTGAGGAAAGGGCGAGGAGCGGAGGGTGAAAAAAATGTGTAGCCCAGGCTGGCCTCGAACTCGTGATCCTCCTGCCTCTGCGTCCTTCAGCAAATCCTACCGGCGTGCGCCACCACTACCGGCAGCGGACGCCGGCCGCTAGGCCCTACTTCAACCCTACCAACGATGACGACACAACACCCGACACGCCCCCACACTCCTACCTCACCACAGCCCACACACCACCAGCGCAGCCTCACCTCACACACACCGCACTCACAACGCAAGCCCGCACACACAAACACAACAACAACAACTAACTACGCTCCCTACTACGCCCGAACAACACTCTTCACTCCCTCCCTCCCTCCCTCCCTCCCTCCCTCCCTCCCTCCCTCCCTCCCTCCCTCCCTGCCTCGCACCGGAATCCCGTGACACGGCGACACCTGCCGGGCGCGCCGGGAACCGACACTCGCCGCCGACCCGGAACCCGGAACCCCGAACCCCCACGTGCCGACCGACCTACGACTCTTGCCGCCCGATCACAACTCTCTCGGACAACGCTCACAACAAGCACCCGCACCACCACGCACCGCAAGGCACAAAGACGCCTTGCTCGGACACCTTGGCCTCTCCTCGCTGGCGACCGAGCAACACCAAAACCGCAAACTCCCAACGCTCGCTGGCCTTCGTCTCCACCGGACCTCCGTCCTCCCGGACCTCGAGGCCTCGCTCACACTTCTCCCTCCACTCCTCAAGCGAGCCCGGAGGCTCAGCGGGAGCACCCCGTGCTCCCACCTGGTGCTCCTCCAACACCCACAGCTCTGCTTTTCTTTCTTCCCTTTCTGGAAGGCCTGGGCCTTGGGCCACGAGACCACCCTGACCACAGTCAGTCCCCGGGGCCAGGAGCCAGCCCCTCCACTTGGACCCACACAGTTCCCCACACTCGGGACCCCACGCCCACGCGGACTGGGACTTCCCGTGCTAGCCTCGCAGGAAGAACTACAGTGGGCAAGTGAGCCTCCTGGAATCGCCCCACCGGTCCACCGGCCCAGACTTGTGCTCGGCTCTGCTGGGTGTATCCTGGAGAAGCAGGGCCCCAGGACCTTTGGCCCAGCATGGCTTCTTACTCCTGAGGGGCCTGTCTTCTCCTGCCTCTCTTTGCTAGATCCCTCATGGCCCTGGTGTGCTGGGATTGGGCAAGGCAAGACACTCATTGCCTGCAACCTCCTGTGATTGCCCTCCTGGGTGATGCCCACCACCCCACCCCACCCCACCCCACCCCACCCAACCCAACCCAACCCAACCCCTGCTCTGATGGGCCAGAGTCTTGGGGATCAACCTGAGGAGGAATCCTCTTGAGATAATGCTGTTGAGATGAATTCATGATCAGATGCAATTCCTTGATTTGGTCTAAGTCCTTTCAGGAAGTTAGTTGGATTTAAATAATGGGGGGCGGGGGTTTGGGGAGACTTAGGGTAGTCGACAGAAAGTCTACTTCGGGATCAAGACTAGAATGTTCCCCTTCCTCATAGAACAGCAAGAGAGCTGCATCCTTGAGAGAAGGAGCACATGAGCTTCCGTGCCTTCCAAGCATGTACTCGTAGGAGCAAGAAAATTAGGCCTGGGACAAGTTCCTGCTCACAGAGAGCATCCGTTCAACCTTGGGCCTGACTTCCTGGATCTTGTGATCTAAGCCTGTGGCCGTTAAGTGCTCGGTGTGCACCTCAAAGAGACACACGGCTAGGAATAAACAGCAAATCGTTCTATTAGGAGGAGTGTCAGAATAGAGGGTAGGCGATTGCCCAGATTACCTGAACAACAACACTTCCAAACGAAACAAAACAAAAGGAAAGGAAACGAAAGGTGTACAACACATGATGATCGGTCTCCTGCTAAATACAAAGTGTCACCAGTCAAGAAGCATAGAAAAAAAAACAAAAAACAAAAAACAAAAAACAAAAAACACTTGCTAACCTAGGCTCGATGATTGCCTTAAACTTTGTTCATCAGTTAAGACGAGAGTTAAGTCCAACTTGTGGAGAGAAAGAAGGATGGCAAATGTTTCTTAGGCGTGAATGTCAAAACAAAAATATGTCATCAAGACTCCTGTAGTTTCCTTTTGTGGGATGATTTTAATCTGGTTTTGGAAGAATATGTTTCTGGGGTGATGACTTTTAGAGAATATGTGACCTGTGGCTACGAGGTAATCTTCTTACACACAGAGAGTGCTGTCTTGGGTGGTATAAAAAGGCTGAGAGAAAAACAAGAAACAAAACAACAAAAACAATGTTCTTGGCGCCAGCACGTTTCCATCCACCAAATGTGCACATGTGGAGATGTGGCTATGGAGATGTGGGTGTGGGTAAAACGGTTGGAGCCTGCTTACTGGAGCTCGCTCCATCCAACTGATATGTCTGCCTGTCTATCTGTCTGTCGGTGCTGTCTGTGTGAATGTATGAACTTATGTGTATGTGTGAAGCTGTTGGAGTTTCTTGCTTTCTACACTCTGTGTGTGTGTTTGTGTGTGTGTGTGTGTGTTGGTGTCTGTGTTTGTTTGTGATTTCCCCCCCCCAGCCCCTTCACTCTTTACATTTTCCAGGGTTCAGCAACCCTCTCTCGATCACAGGGAGTGCCTCCCCTGCCCCAATATGTGAAACTTTATTCCCTTAGAGTAAAGTGGAGAGTAGGCCCCACCCCACCCCCAACCCTGCCAATTCCTCACTCAGCCTTCCTCAGTTAACGCTGTGGGGTCCATGCTGGCCTTGGCAGACTGTAAGGACAGAGTTGACTGGGCCCACCGAGGTTGGAGTTCTGGGCGGTCTCCGGTGGAGTGGTGGAGTAGTGGATGGGTTGAGATGGGATCGAGGGGTGCGAGGGTGGGGCATGGTGGGTTGGGAGAGTCTCTGCAAGCACCGGGGGTCGCAGAGTAAGGATCCCAGCGAGGCAATAGAGGAATCTGCTTCAACAGGACTCAGGCTCCCTTTTGCTAGTCTTGCTTTTTTATTATTATTACTAGATATTCACTTCATTGACATTTCAAATGCTATCCCCAAAGTCCCCTATACCCTGCCCCCGCCCTGCTCCCCAACCCACCCACTCCTGCTTCCTGGCCCAGGCATACCCCTCTACTGGGGCATATGATCTTTGCAAGACCAAGGGCCTCTCCTCTCATTGATGGTCGACTAGGCCATCCTCTGTTACATATGCAACACAGCTCTGGGGGTGGGGGGTGGTACTGGTTAGTTCATATTGTTGTTCCTCCTATTAGTCTTGCTCTTTGGTAAACAGGCTTGGCCATTCTACCAACTACCTGTAGCTGATGTGACAATGGTTCAAGGCAAGGCAGCCAAGGCAAGGATAAAAGACCTTTGCCTGGTAGTAGGCCTGCAAATGGTAGTGTTAGCTTCCTTCCTTCCTTCCTTCCTTCCTTCCTTCCTTCCTTCCTTCCTTCCTTCCTTCCTTCCTGTAAGAACAAAAAATGTGTTGGAGAAGAACTGGGGCAAGGGTCTGAAAAGAGTTTGCTAAAAGACAAAAGAGAGGAGGCGAGGCATGTGTTGGAATGGAACACATGGAAGCCCAAATGAAGCAAATGCCAAGGCCAACGGCAAGGGCGAGGCAAAAGGAGTGGTTGTGTTGTGGCAAGGGGGGCGAAGGGCAGGGCCAAAGAGAGTATTGGTGTGGTCGGGACGCTGCCCTCCCTGGTGGAGCTTTTGCCCAGAGTAGGCACAAGGGAGCTGTCCAAGGAGTCCAGTGCGAGCGTGTTTTGCGAGGAGAAGGCACACCGTGCTCTGCGTGTGTGTGTGTGTGTGTGTGTGTGTGTGTGTGTGTTCCGTGTATTTGTTCGTGGAGCAAAGGGAAGCAAGGCGAGGCGAAGGAGAAGGGAGTGAAGGGGCATGAAGGTCAGGAAGAGCATGAAGGTCCCGGTGGGGTGGGGTGGGGTGGTGTGGGCGTGGGTATGGGTGTGGGTGTGGGTGTGGGTCGGTATTGTGGACAGAGGCTGTTGAGAGCGCGTGAGCTGGCAAGGGTGTGAGGCATCCAAGTGTGTTGTGGGCGTGTGCAGTTGTGGTGGTGCCGGGGCCGCGGGTGGGCCTCGGGTGTGAAGAAGAGTGCAAAGAAGAGGAGGAGCGCAGGGGGGTGGGTGTGAAAAGTGAGTTGAGGAAAGGGCGAGGAGCGGAGGGTGAAAAAAATGTGTAGCCCAGGCTGGCCTCGAACTCGTGATCCTCCTGCCTCTGCGTCCTTCAGCAAATCCTACCGGCGTGCGCCACCACTACCGGCAGCGGACGCCGGCCGCTAGGCCCTACTTCAACCCTACCAACGATGACGACACAACACCCGACACGCCCCCACACTCCTACCTCACCACAGCCCACACACCACCAGCGCAGCCTCACCTCACACACACCGCACTCACAACGCAAGCCCGCACACACAAACACAACAACAACAACTAACTACGCTCCCTACTACGCCCGAACAACACTCTTCACTCACTCCCTCCCTCCCTCCCTGCCTCGCACCGGACTCCCGGGACACGGCGACACCTGCCGGGCGCGCCGGGAACCGACACTCGCCGCCGACCCGGAACCCGGAACCCCGAACCCCCACGTGCCGACCGACCGACGACTCCTGCCGCCCGATCACAACTCTCTCGGACAACGCTCACAACAAGCACCCGCACCACCCCGCACCGCAAGGCACAAAGACGCCTTGCTCCGACACCTTGGCCTCTCCTCGCTGGCGACCGAGCAACACCAAAACCGCAAACTCCCAACGCTCGCTGGCCTTCGTCTCCACCGGACCTCCGTCCTCCCGGACCTCGAGGCCTCGCTCACACTTCTCCCTCCACTCCTCAAGCGAGCCCGGAGGCTCAGCGGGAGCACCCCGTGCTCCCACCTGGTGCTCCTCCAACACCCACAGCTCTGCTTTTCTTTCTTCCCTTTCTGGAAGGCCTGGGCCTTGGGCCACGAGACCACCCTGACCACAGTCAGTCCCCGGGGCCAGGAGCCAGCCCCTCCACTTGGACCCACACAGTTCCCCACACTCGGGACCCCACGCCCACGCGGACTGGGACTTCCCGTGCTAGCCTCGCAGGAAGAACTACAGTGGGCAAGTGAGCCTCCTGGAATCGCCCCACCGGTCCACCGGCCCAGACTTGTGCTCGGCTCTGCTGGGTGTATCCTGGAGAAGCAGGGCCCCAGGACCTTTGGCCCAGCATGGCTTCTTACTCCTGAGGGGCCTGTCTTCTCCTGCCTCTCTTTGCTAGATCCCTCATGGCCCTGGTGTGCTGGGATTGGGCAAGGCAAGACACTCATTGCCTGCAACCTCCTGTGATTGCCCTCCTGGGTGATGCCCACCACCCCACCCCACCCCACCCAACCCAACCCAACCCAACCCCTGCTCTGATGGGCCAGAGTCTTGCGGATCAACCTGAGGAGGAATCCTCTTGAGATAATGCTGTTGAGATGAATTCATGATCAGATGCAATTCCTTGATTTGGTCTAAGTCCTTTCAGGAAGTTAGTTGGATTTAAATAATGGGGGGCGGGGGTTTGGGGAGACTTAGGGTAGTCGACAGAAAGTCTACTTCGGGATCAAGACTAGAATGTTCCCCTTCCTCATAGAACAGCAAGAGAGCTGCATCCTTGAGAGAAGGAGCACATGAGCTTCCGTGCCTTCCAAGCATGTACTCGTAGGAGCAAGAAAATTAGGCCTGGGACAAGTTCCTGCTCAGAGAGAGCATCCGTTCAACCTTGGGCCTGACTTCCTGGATCTTGTGATCTAAGCCTGTGGCCGTTAAGTGCTCGGTGTGCACCTCAAAGAGACACACGGCTAGGAATAAACAGCAAATCGTTCTATTAGGAGTGTCAGAATAGAGGGTAGGCGATTGCCCAGATTACCTGAACAACAACACTTCCAAACGAAACAAAACAAAAGGAAAGGAAACGAAAGGTGTACAACACATGATGATCGGTCTCCTGCTAAATACAAAGTGTCACCAGTCAAGAAGCATAGAAAAAAAAAAAAACAAAAAACAAAAAACACTTGCTAACCTAGGCTCGATGATTGCCTTAAACTTTGTTCATCAGTTAAGACGAGAGTTAAGTCCAACTTGTGGAGAGAAAGAAGGATGGCAAATGTTTCTTAGGCGTGAATGTCAAAACAAAAATATGTCATCAAGACTCCTGTAGTTTCCTTTTGTGGGATGATTTTAATCTGGTTTTGGAAGAATATGTTTCTGGGGTGATGACTTTTAGAGAATATGTGACCTGTGGCTACGAGGTAATCTTCTTACACACAGAGAGTGCTGTCTTGGGTGGTATAAAAAGGCTGAGAAAAAAACAAGAAACAAAACAACAAAAACAATGTTCTTGGCGCCAGCACGTTTCCATCCACCAAATGTGCACATGTGGAGATGTGGCTATGGAGATGTGGGTGTGGGTAAAACGGTTGGAGGCTGCTTATTGGAGCTCGCTCCATCCAACTGATATGTCTGCCTGTCTATCTGTCTGTCGGTGCTGTCTGTGTGAATGTATGAACTTATGTGTATGTGTGAAGCTGTTGGAGTTTCTTGCTTTCTACACTCTGTGTGTGTGTGTGTTTGTGTGTGTGTGTGTTGGTGTCTGTGTTTCTGTGTGATTCCCCCCCCCCCAGCCCCTTTACTCTTTACATTTTCCAGGGTTCAGCAACCCTCTCTCGATCACAGGGAGTGCCTCCCCTGCCCCAATATGTGAAACTTTATTCCCTTAGAGTAAAGTGGAGAGTAGGCCCCACCCCACCCCCAACCCTGCCAATTCCTCACTCAGCCTTCCTCAGTTAACGCTGTGGGGTCCACGCTGGCCTTGGCAGACTGTAAGGACAGAGTTGACTGGGCCCACCGAGGTGGGAGTTCTGGGCGGTCTCCGGTGGAGTGGTGGAGTAGTGGATGGGTTGAGATTGGGATCGAGGGGTGCGAGGGTGGGGCATGGTGGGTTGGGAGAGTCTCTGCAAGCACCGGGGGTCGCAGAGTAAGGATCCCAGCGAGGCAATAGAGGAATCTGCTTCAACAGGACTCAGGCTCCCTTTTGCTAGTCTTGCTTTTTTATTATTATTACTAGATATTCACTTCATTGACATTTCAAATGCTATCCCCAAAGTCCCCTATACCCTGCCCCCGCCCTGCTCCCCAACCCACCCACTCCTGCTTCCTGGCCCAGGCATACCCCTCTACTGGGGCATATGATCTTTGCAAGACCAAGGGCCTCTCCTCTCATTGATGGCCGACTAGGCCATCCTCTGTTACATATGCAACACAGCTCTGGGGGTGGGGGATGGTACTGGTTAGTTCATATTGTTGTTCCTCCTATTAGTCTTGCTCTTTGGTAAACAGGCTTGGCCATTCTACCAACTACCTGTAGCTGATGTGACAATGGTTCAAGGCAAGGCAGCCAAGGCAAGGATAAAAGACCTTTGCCTGGTAGTAGGCCTGCAAATGATAGTGTTAGCTTCCTTCCTTCCTTCCTTCCTTCCTTCCTTCCTTCCTTCCTTCCTTCCTTCCTTCCTGTAAGAACAAAAAATGTGTTGGAGAAGAACTGGGGCAAGGGTCTGAAAAGAGTTTGCTAAAAGACAAAAGGGAGGAGGCGAGGCATGTGTTGGAATGGAACACATGGAAGCCCAAATGAAGCAAAGGCCAAGGCCAACGGCAAGGGCGAGGCAAAAGGAGTGGTTGTGTTGTGGCAAGGGGGGCGAAGGGCAGGGCCAAAGAGAGTATTGGTGTGGTCGGGACGCTGCCCTCCCTGGTGGAGCTTTTGCCCAGAGTAGGCGCAAGGGAGCTGTCCAAGGAGTCCAGTGCGAGCGTGTTTGGCGAGGAGAAGGCACACCGTGCTCTGCGTCTATGTGTGTGTGTGTGTGTGTGTGTGTGTGTGTGTGTTCCGTGTATTTGTTCGTGGAGCAAAGGGAAGCAAGGCGAGGCGAAGGAGAAGGGAGTGAAGGGGCATGAAGGTCAGGAAGAGCATGAAGGTCCCGGTGGGGTGGGGTGGTGTGGGCGTGGGTGTGGGTGTGGGTGTGGGTGTGGGTCGGTATTGTGGACAGAGGCTGTTGAGAGCGCGTGAGCTGGCAAGGGTGTGAGGCATCCAAGTGTGGTGTGGGCGTGTGCAGTTGTGGTGGTGCCGGGTCCGCGGGTGGGCCTCGGGTGTGAAGAAGAGTGCAAAGAAGAGGAGGAGCGCAGGGGGGTGGGTGTGAAAAGTGTGTTGAGGAAAGGGCGAGGAGCGGAGGGTGAAAAAAATGTGTAGCCCAGGCTGGCCTCGAACTCGTGATCCTCCTGCCTCTGCGTCCTTCAGCAAATCCTACCGGCGTGCGCCACCACTACCGGCAGCGGACGCCGGCCGCTAGGCCCTACTTCAACCCTACCAACGATGACGACACAACACCCGACACGCCCCCACACTCCTACCTCACCACAGCCCACACACCACCAGCGCAGCCTCACCTCACACACACCGCACTCACAACGCAAGCCCGCACACACAAACACAACAACAACAACTAACTACGCTCCCTACTACGCCCGAACAACACTCTTCACTCCCTCCCTCCCTCCCTCCCTGCCTCCCTCCCTGCCTCGCACCGGACTCCCGGGACACGGCGACACCTGCCGGGCGCGCCGGGAACCGACACTCGCCGCCGACCCGGAACCCGGAACCCCGAACCCCCACGTGCCGACCGACCGACGACTCCTGCCGCCCGATCACAACTCTCTCGGACAACGCTCACAACAAGCACCCGCACCACCCCGCACCGCAAGGCACAAAGACGCCTTGCTCCGACACCTTGGCCTCTCCTCGCTGGCGACCGAGCAACACCAAAACCGCAAACTCCCAACGCTCGCTGGCCTTCGTCTCCACCGGACCTCCGTCCTCCCGGACCTCGAGGCCTCGCTCACACTTCTCCCTCCACTCCTCAAGCGAGCCCGGAGGCTCAGCGGGAGCACCCCGTGCTCCCACCTGGTGCTCCTCCAACACCCACAGCTCTGCTTTTCTTTCTTCCCTTTCTGGAAGGCCTGGGCCTTGGGCCACGAGACCACCCTGACCACAGTCAGTCCCCGGGGCCAGGAGCCAGCCCCTCCACTTGGACCCACACAGTTCCCCACACTCGGGACCCCACGCCCACGCGGACTGGGACTTCCCGTGCTAGCCTCGCAGGAAGAACTACAGTGGGCAAGTGAGCCTCCTGGAATCGCCCCACCGGTCCACCGGCCCAGACTTGTGCTCGGCTCTGCTGGGTGTATCCTGGAGAAGCAGGGCCCCAGGACCTTTGGCCCAGCATGGCTTCTTACTCCTGAGGGGCCTGTCTTCTCCTGCCTCTCTTTGCTAGATCCCTCATGGCCCTGGTGTGCTGGGATTGGGCAAGGCAAGACACTCATTGCCTGCAACCTCCTGTGATTGCCCTCCTGGGTGATGCCCACCACCCCACCCCACCCCACCCAACCCAACCCAACCCAACCCCTGCTCTGATGGGCCAGAGTCTTGCGGATCAACCTGAGGAGGAATCCTCTTGAGATAATGCTGTTGAGATGAATTCATGATCAGATGCAATTCCTTGATTTGGTCTAAGTCCTTTCAGGAAGTTAGTTGGATTTAAATAATGGGGGGCGGGGGTTTGGGGAGACTTAGGGTAGTCGACAGAAAGTCTACTTCGGGATCAAGACTAGAATGTTCCCCTTCCTCATAGAACAGCAAGAGAGCTGCATCCTTGAGAGAAGGAGCACATGAGCTTCCGTGCCTTCCAAGCATGTACTCGTAGGAGCAAGAAAATTAGGCCTGGGACAAGTTCCTGCTCAGAGAGAGCATCCGTTCAACCTTGGGCCTGACTTCCTGGATCTTGTGATCTAAGCCTGTGGCCGTTAAGTGCTCGGTGTGCACCTCAAAGAGACACACGGCTAGGAATAAACAGCAAATCGTTCTATTAGGAGTGTCAGAATAGAGGGTAGGCGATTGCCCAGATTACCTGAACAACAACACTTCCAAACGAAACAAAACAAAAGGAAAGGAAACGAAAGGTGTACAACACATGATGATCGGTCTCCTGCTAAATACAAAGTGTCACCAGTCAAGAAGCATAGAAAAAAAAAAAAACAAAAAACAAAAAACACTTGCTAACCTAGGCTCGATGATTGCCTTAAACTTTGTTCATCAGTTAAGACGAGAGTTAAGTCCAACTTGTGGAGAGAAAGAAGGATGGCAAATGTTTCTTAGGCGTGAATGTCAAAACAAAAATATGTCATCAAGACTCCTGTAGTTTCCTTTTGTGGGATGATTTTAATCTGGTTTTGGAAGAATATGTTTCTGGGGTGATGACTTTTAGAGAATATGTGACCTGTGGCTACGAGGTAATCTTCTTACACACAGAGAGTGCTGTCTTGGGTGGTATAAAAAGGCTGAGAAAAAAACAAGAAACAAAACAACAAAAACAATGTTCTTGGCGCCAGCACGTTTCCATCCACCAAATGTGCACATGTGGAGATGTGGCTATGGAGATGTGGGTGTGGGTAAAACGGTTGGAGGCTGCTTATTGGAGCTCGCTCCATCCAACTGATATGTCTGCCTGTCTATCTGTCTGTCGGTGCTGTCTGTGTGAATGTATGAACTTATGTGTATGTGTGAAGCTGTTGGAGTTTCTTGCTTTCTACACTCTGTGTGTGTGTGTGTTTGTGTGTGTGTGTGTTGGTGTCTGTGTTTCTGTGTGATTCCCCCCCCCCCCAGCCCCTTTACTCTTTACATTTTCCAGGGTTCAGCAACCCTCTCTCGATCACAGGGAGTGCCTCCCCTGCCCCAATATGTGAAACTTTATTCCCTTAGAGTAAAGTGGAGAGTAGGCCCCACCCCACCCCCAACCCTGCCAATTCCTCACTCAGCCTTCCTCAGTTAACGCTGTGGGGTCCACGCTGGCCTTGGCAGACTGTAAGGACAGAGTTGACTGGGCCCACCGAGGTGGGAGTTCTGGGCGGTCTCCGGTGGAGTGGTGGAGTAGTGGATGGGTTGAGATTGGGATCGAGGGGTGCGAGGGTGGGGCATGGTGGGTTGGGAGAGTCTCTGCAAGCACCGGGGGTCGCAGAGTAAGGATCCCAGCGAGGCAATAGAGGAATCTGCTTCAACAGGACTCAGGCTCCCTTTTGCTAGTCTTGCTTTTTTATTATTATTACTAGATATTCACTTCATTGACATTTCAAATGCTATCCCCAAAGTCCCCTATACCCTGCCCCCGCCCTGCTCCCCAACCCACCCACTCCTGCTTCCTGGCCCAGGCATACCCCTCTACTGGGGCATATGATCTTTGCAAGACCAAGGGCCTCTCCTCTCATTGATGGCCGACTAGGCCATCCTCTGTTACATATGCAACACAGCTCTGGGGGTGGGGGATGGTACTGGTTAGTTCATATTGTTGTTCCTCCTATTAGTCTTGCTCTTTGGTAAACAGGCTTGGCCATTCTACCAACTACCTGTAGCTGATGTGACAATGGTTCAAGGCAAGGCAGCCAAGGCAAGGATAAAAGACCTTTGCCTGGTAGTAGGCCTGCAAATGATAGTGTTAGCTTCCTTCCTTCCTTCCTTCCTTCCTTCCTTCCTTCCTTCCTTCCTTCCTTCCTTCCTGTAAGAACAAAAAATGTGTTGGAGAAGAACTGGGGCAAGGGTCTGAAAAGAGTTTGCTAAAAGACAAAAGGGAGGAGGCGAGGCATGTGTTGGAATGGAACACATGGAAGCCCAAATGAAGCAAAGGCCAAGGCCAACGGCAAGGGCGAGGCAAAAGGAGTGGTTGTGTTGTGGCAAGGGGGGCGAAGGGCAGGGCCAAAGAGAGTATTGGTGTGGTCGGGACGCTGCCCTCCCTGGTGGAGCTTTTGCCCAGAGTAGGCGCAAGGGAGCTGTCCAAGGAGTCCAGTGCGAGCGTGTTTGGCGAGGAGAAGGCACACCGTGCTCTGCGTCTATGTGTGTGTGTGTGTGTGTGTGTGTGTGTGTGTGTGTGTGTTCCGTGTATTTGTTCGTGGAGCAAAGGGAAGCAAGGCGAGGCGAAGGAGAAGGGAGTGAAGGGGCATGAAGGTCAGGAAGAGCATGAAGGTCCCGGTGGGGTGGGGTGGTGTGGGCGTGGGTGTGGGTGTGGGTGTGGGTGTGGGTGTGGGTCGGTATTGTGGACAGAGGCTGTTGAGAGCGCGTGAGCTGGCAAGGGTGTGAGGCATCCAAGTGTGGTGTGGGCGTGTGCAGTTGTGGTGGTGCCGGGTCCGCGGGTGGGCCTCGGGTGTGAAGAAGAGTGCAAAGAAGAGGAGGAGCGCAGGGGGGTGGGTGTGAAAAGTGTGTTGAGGAAAGGGCGAGGAGCGGAGGGTGAAAAAAATGTGTAGCCCAGGCTGGCCTCGAACTCGTGATCCTCCTGCCTCTGCCTCCTTCAGCAAATCCTACCGGCGTGCGCCACCACTACCGGCAGCGGACGCCGGCCGCTAGGCCCTACTTCAACCCTACCAACGATGACGACACAACACCCGACACGCCCCCACACTCCTACCTCACCACAGCCCACACACCACCAGCGCAGCCTCACCTCACACACACCGCACTCACAACGCAAGCCCGCACACACAAACACAACAACAACAACTAACTACGCTCCCTACTACGCCCGAACAACACTCTTCACTCACTCCCTCCCTCCCTCCCTGCCTCGCACCGGACTCCCGGGACACGGCGACACCTGCCGGGCGCGCCGGGAACCGACACTCGCCGCCGACCCGGAACCCGGAACCCCGAACCCCCACGTGCCGACCGACCGACGACTCCTGCCGCCCGATCACAACTCTCTCGGACAACGCTCACAACAAGCACCCGCACCACCCCGCACCGCAAGGCACAAAGACGCCTTGCTCGGACACCTTGGCCTCTCCTCGCTGGCGACCGAGCAACACCAAAACCGCAAACTCCCAACGCTCGCTGGCCTTCGTCTCCACCGGACCTCCGTCCTCCCGGACCTCGAGGCCTCGCTCACACTTCTCCCTCCACTCCTCAAGCGAGCCCGGAGGCTCAGCGGGAGCACCCCGTGCTCCCACCTGGTGCTCCTCCAACACCCACAGCTCTGCTTTTCTTTCTTCCCTTTCTGGAAGGCCTGGGCCTTGGGCCACGAGACCACCCTGACCACAGTCAGTCCCCGGGGCCAGGAGCCAGCCCCTCCACTTGGACCCACACAGTTCCCCACACTCGGGACCCCACGCCCACGCGGACTGGGACTTCCCGTGCTAGCCTCGCAGGAAGAACTACAGTGGGCAAGTGAGCCTCCTGGAATCGCCCCACCGGTCCACCGGCCCAGACTTGTGCTCGGCTCTGCTGGGTGTATCCTGGAGAAGCAGGGCCCCAGGACCTTTGGCCCAGCATGGCTTCTTACTCCTGAGGGGCCTGTCTTCTCCTGCCTCTCTTTGCTAGATCCCTCATGGCCCTGGTGTGCTGGGATTGGGCAAGGCAAGACACTCATTGCCTGCAACCTCCTGTGATTGCCCTCCTGGGTGATGCCCACCACCCCACCCCACCCCACCCAACCCAACCCAACCCAACCCCTGCTCTGATGGGCCAGAGTCTTGCGGATCAACCTGAGGAGGAATCCTCTTGAGATAATGCTGTTGAGATGAATTCATGATCAGATGCAATTCCTTGATTTGGTCTAAGTCCTTTCAGGAAGTTAGTTGGATTTAAATAATGGGGGGCGGGGGTTTGGGGAGACTTAGGGTAGTCGACAGAAAGTCTACTTCGGGATCAAGACTAGAATGTTCCCCTTCCTCATAGAACAGCAAGAGAGCTGCATCCTTGAGAGAAGGAGCACATGAGCTTCCGTGCCTTCCAAGCATGTACTCGTAGGAGCAAGAAAATTAGGCCTGGGACAAGTTCCTGCTCAGAGAGAGCATCCGTTCAACCTTGGGCCTGACTTCCTGGATCTTGTGATCTAAGCCTGTGGCCGTTAAGTGCTCGGTGTGCACCTCAAAGAGACACACGGCTAGGAATAAACAGCAAATCGTTCTATTAGGAGTGTCAGAATAGAGGGTAGGCGATTGCCCAGATTACCTGAACAACAACACTTCCAAACGAAACAAAACAAAAGGAAAGGAAACGAAAGGTGTACAACACATGATGATCGGTCTCCTGCTAAATACAAAGTGTCACCAGTCAAGAAGCATAGAAAAAAAAAAAAACAAAAAACAAAAAACACTTGCTAACCTAGGCTCGATGATTGCCTTAAACTTTGTTCATCAGTTAAGACGAGAGTTAAGTCCAACTTGTGGAGAGAAAGAAGGATGGCAAATGTTTCTTAGGCGTGAATGTCAAAACAAAAATATGTCATCAAGACTCCTGTAGTTTCCTTTTGTGGGATGATTTTAATCTGGTTTTGGAAGAATATGTTTCTGGGGTGATGACTTTTAGAGAATATGTGACCTGTGGCTACGAGGTAATCTTCTTACACACAGAGAGTGCTGTCTTGGGTGGTATAAAAAGGCTGAGAAAAAAACAAGAAACAAAACAACAAAAACAATGTTCTTGGCGCCAGCACGTTTCCATCCACCAAATGTGCACATGTGGAGATGTGGCTATGGAGATGTGGGTGTGGGTAAAACGGTTGGAGGCTGCTTATTGGAGCTCGCTCCATCCAACTGATATGTCTGCCTGTCTATCTGTCTGTCGGTGCTGTCTGTGTGAATGTATGAACTTATGTGTATGTGTGAAGCTGTTGGAGTTTCTTGCTTTCTACACTCTGTGTGTGTGTGTGTTTGTGTGTGTGTGTGTTGGTGTCTGTGTTTCTGTGTGATTCCCCCCCCCCAGCCCCTTTACTCTTTACATTTTCCAGGGTTCAGCAACCCTCTCTCGATCACAGGGAGTGCCTCCCCTGCCCCAATATGTGAAACTTTATTCCCTTAGAGTAAAGTGGAGAGTAGGCCCCACCCCACCCCCAACCCTGCCAATTCCTCACTCAGCCTTCCTCAGTTAACGCTGTGGGGTCCACGCTGGCCTTGGCAGACTGTAAGGACAGAGTTGACTGGGCCCACCGAGGTGGGAGTTCTGGGCGGTCTCCGGTGGAGTGGTGGAGTAGTGGATGGGTTGAGATTGGGATCGAGGGGTGCGAGGGTGGGGCATGGTGGGTTGGGAGAGTCTCTGCAAGCACCGGGGGTCGCAGAGTAAGGATCCCAGCGAGGCAATAGAGGAATCTGCTTCAACAGGACTCAGGCTCCCTTTTGCTAGTCTTGCTTTTTTATTATTATTACTAGATATTCACTTCATTGACATTTCAAATGCTATCCCCAAAGTCCCCTATACCCTGCCCCCGCCCTGCTCCCCAACCCACCCACTCCTGCTTCCTGGCCCAGGCATACCCCTCTACTGGGGCATATGATCTTTGCAAGACCAAGGGCCTCTCCTCTCATTGATGGCCGACTAGGCCATCCTCTGTTACATATGCAACACAGCTCTGGGGGTGGGGGATGGTACTGGTTAGTTCATATTGTTGTTCCTCCTATTAGTCTTGCTCTTTGGTAAACAGGCTTGGCCATTCTACCAACTACCTGTAGCTGATGTGACAATGGTTCAAGGCAAGGCAGCCAAGGCAAGGATAAAAGACCTTTGCCTGGTAGTAGGCCTGCAAATGATAGTGTTAGCTTCCTTCCTTCCTTCCTTCCTTCCTTCCTTCCTTCCTTCCTTCCTTCCTTCCTGTAAGAACAAAAAATGTGTTGGAGAAGAACTGGGGCAAGGGTCTGAAAAGAGTTTGCTAAAAGACAAAAGGGAGGAGGCGAGGCATGTGTTGGAATGGAACACATGGAAGCCCAAATGAAGCAAAGGCCAAGGCCAACGGCAAGGGCGAGGCAAAAGGAGTGGTTGTGTTGTGGCAAGGGGGGCGAAGGGCAGGGCCAAAGAGAGTATTGGTGTGGTCGGGACGCTGCCCTCCCTGGTGGAGCTTTTGCCCAGAGTAGGCGCAAGGGAGCTGTCCAAGGAGTCCAGTGCGAGCGTGTTTGGCGAGGAGAAGGCACACCGTGCTCTGCGTCTATGTGTGTGTGTGTGTGTGTGTGTGTGTGTGTGTGTGTGTGTTCCGTGTATTTGTTCGTGGAGCAAAGGGAAGCAAGGCGAGGCGAAGGAGAAGGGAGTGAAGGGGCATGAAGGTCAGGAAGAGCATGAAGGTCCCGGTGGGGTGGGGTGGTGTGGGCGTGGGTGTGGGTGTGGGTGTGGGTGTGGGTGTGGGTCGGTATTGTGGACAGAGGCTGTTGAGAGCGCGTGAGCTGGCAAGGGTGTGAGGCATCCAAGTGTGGTGTGGGCGTGTGCAGTTGTGGTGGTGCCGGGTCCGCGGGTGGGCCTCGGGTGTGAAGAAGAGTGCAAAGAAGAGGAGGAGCGCAGGGGGGTGGGTGTGAAAAGTGTGTTGAGGAAAGGGCGAGGAGCGGAGGGTGAAAAAAATGTGTAGCCCAGGCTGGCCTCGAACTCGTGATCCTCCTGCCTCTGCCTCCTTCAGCAAATCCTACCGGCGTGCGCCACCACTACCGGCAGCGGACGCCGGCCGCTAGGCCCTACTTCAACCCTACCAACGATGACGACACAACACCCGACACGCCCCCACACTCCTACCTCACCACAGCCCACACACCACCAGCGCAGCCTCACCTCACACACACCGCACTCACAACGCAAGCCCGCACACACAAACACAACAACAACAACTAACTACGCTCCCTACTACGCCCGAACAACACTCTTCACTCACTCCCTCCCTCCCTCCCTGCCTCGCACCGGACTCCCGGGACACGGCGACACCTGCCGGGCGCGCCGGGAACCGACACTCGCCGCCGACCCGGAACCCGGAACCCCGAACCCCCACGTGCCGACCGACCGACGACTCCTGCCGCCCGATCACAACTCTCTCGGACAACGCTCACAACAAGCACCCGCACCACCCCGCACCGCAAGGCACAAAGACGCCTTGCTCGGACACCTTGGCCTCTCCTCGCTGGCGACCGAGCAACACCAAAACCGCAAACTCCCAACGCTCGCTGGCCTTCGTCTCCACCGGACCTCCGTCCTCCCGGACCTCGAGGCCTCGCTCACACTTCTCCCTCCACTCCTCAAGCGAGCCCGGAGGCTCAGCGGGAGCACCCCGTGCTCCCACCTGGTGCTCCTCCAACACCCACAGCTCTGCTTTTCTTTCTTCCCTTTCTGGAAGGCCTGGGCCTTGGGCCACGAGACCACCCTGACCACAGTCAGTCCCCGGGGCCAGGAGCCAGCCCCTCCACTTGGACCCACACAGTTCCCCACACTCGGGACCCCACGCCCACGCGGACTGGGACTTCCCGTGCTAGCCTCGCAGGAAGAACTACAGTGGGCAAGTGAGCCTCCTGGAATCGCCCCACCGGTCCACCGGCCCAGACTTGTGCTCGGCTCTGCTGGGTGTATCCTGGAGAAGCAGGGCCCCAGGACCTTTGGCCCAGCATGGCTTCTTACTCCTGAGGGGCCTGTCTTCTCCTGCCTCTCTTTGCTAGATCCCTCATGGCCCTGGTGTGCTGGGATTGGGCAAGGCAAGACACTCATTGCCTGCAACCTCCTGTGATTGCCCTCCTGGGTGATGCCCACCACCCCACCCCACCCCACCCAACCCAACCCAACCCAACCCCTGCTCTGATGGGCCAGAGTCTTGCGGATCAACCTGAGGAGGAATCCTCTTGAGATAATGCTGTTGAGATGAATTCATGATCAGATGCAATTCCTTGATTTGGTCTAAGTCCTTTCAGGAAGTTAGTTGGATTTAAATAATGGGGGGCGGGGGTTTGGGGAGACTTAGGGTAGTCGACAGAAAGTCTACTTCGGGATCAAGACTAGAATGTTCCCCTTCCTCATAGAACAGCAAGAGAGCTGCATCCTTGAGAGAAGGAGCACATGAGCTTCCGTGCCTTCCAAGCATGTACTCGTAGGAGCAAGAAAATTAGGCCTGGGACAAGTTCCTGCTCACAGAGAGCATCCGTTCAACCTTGGGCCTGACTTCCTGGATCTTGTGATCTAAGCCTGTGGCCGTTAAGTGCTCGGTGTGCACCTCAAAGAGACACACGGCTAGGAATAAACAGCAAATCGTTCTATTAGGAGTGTCAGAATAGAGGGTAGGCGATTGCCCAGATTACCTGAACAACAACACTTCCAAACGAAACAAAACAAAAGGAAAGGAAACGAAAGGTGTACAACACATGATGATCGGTCTCCTGCTAAATACAAAGTGTCACCAGTCAAGAAGCATAGAAAAAAAAAAAAACAAAAAACAAAAAACACTTGCTAACCTAGGCTCGATGATTGCCTTAAACTTTGTTCATCAGTTAAGACGAGAGTTAAGTCCAACTTGTGGAGAGAAAGAAGGATGGCAAATGTTTCTTAGGCGTGAATGTCAAAACAAAAATATGTCATCAAGACTCCTGTAGTTTCCTTTTGTGGGATGATTTTAATCTGGTTTTGGAAGAATATGTTTCTGGGGTGATGACTTTTAGAGAATATGTGACCTGTGGCTACGAGGTAATCTTCTTACACACAGAGAGTGCTGTCTTGGGTGGTATAAAAAGGCTGAGAAAAAAACAAGAAACAAAACAACAAAAACAATGTTCTTGGCGCCAGCACGTTTCCATCCACCAAATGTGCACATGTGGAGATGTGGCTATGGAGATGTGGGTGTGGGTAAAACGGTTGGAGGCTGCTTATTGGAGCTCGCTCCATCCAACTGATATGTCTGCCTGTCTATCTGTCTGTCGGTGCTGTCTGTGTGAATGTATGAACTTATGTGTATGTGTGAAGCTGTTGGAGTTTCTTGCTTTCTACACTCTGTGTGTGTGTGTGTTTGTGTGTGTGTGTGTTGGTGTCTGTGTTTCTGTGTGATTCCCCCCCCCCCCCCAGCCCCTTTACTCTTTACATTTTCCAGGGTTCAGCAACCCTCTCTCGATCACAGGGAGTGCCTCCCCTGCCCCAATATGTGAAACTTTATTCCCTTAGAGTAAAGTGGAGAGTAGGCCCCACCCCACCCCCAACCCTGCCAATTCCTCACTCAGCCTTCCTCAGTTAACGCTGTGGGGTCCACGCTGGCCTTGGCAGACTGTAAGGACAGAGTTGACTGGGCCCACCGAGGTGGGAGTTCTGGGCGGTCTCCGGTGGAGTGGTGGAGTAGTGGATGGGTTGAGATTGGGATCGAGGGGTGCGAGGGTGGGGCATGGTGGGTTGGGAGAGTCTCTGCAAGCACCGGGGGTCGCAGAGTAAGGATCCCAGCGAGGCAATAGAGGAATCTGCTTCAACAGGACTCAGGCTCCCTTTTGCTAGTCTTGCTTTTTTATTATTATTACTAGATATTCACTTCATTGACATTTCAAATGCTATCCCCAAAGTCCCCTATACCCTGCCCCCGCCCTGCTCCCCAACCCACCCACTCCTGCTTCCTGGCCCAGGCATACCCCTCTACTGGGGCATATGATCTTTGCAAGACCAAGGGCCTCTCCTCTCATTGATGGCCGACTAGGCCATCCTCTGTTACATATGCAACACAGCTCTGGGGGTGGGGGATGGTACTGGTTAGTTCATATTGTTGTTCCTCCTATTAGTCTTGCTCTTTGGTAAACAGGCTTGGCCATTCTACCAACTACCTGTAGCTGATGTGACAATGGTTCAAGGCAAGGCAGCCAAGGCAAGGATAAAAGACCTTTGCCTGGTAGTAGGCCTGCAAATGATAGTGTTAGCTTCCTTCCTTCCTTCCTTCCTTCCTTCCTTCCTTCCTTCCTTCCTTCCTTCCTTCCTTCCTTCCTTCCTGTAAGAACAAAAAATGTGTTGGAGAAGAACTGGGGCAAGGGTCTGAAAAGAGTTTGCTAAAAGACAAAAGGGAGGAGGCGAGGCATGTGTTGGAATGGAACACATGGAAGCCCAAATGAAGCAAAGGCCAAGGCCAACGGCAAGGGCGAGGCAAAAGGAGTGGTTGTGTTGTGGCAAGGGGGGCGAAGGGCAGGGCCAAAGAGAGTATTGGTGTGGTCGGGACGCTGCCCTCCCTGGTGGAGCTTTTGCCCAGAGTAGGCGCAAGGGAGCTGTCCAAGGAGTCCAGTGCGAGCGTGTTTGGCGAGGAGAAGGCACACCGTGCTCTGCGTCTATGTGTGTGTGTGTGTGTGTGTGTGTGTGTGTGTGTGTGTGTTCCGTGTATTTGTTCGTGGAGCAAAGGGAAGCAAGGCGAGGCGAAGGAGAAGGGAGTGAAGGGGCATGAAGGTCAGGAAGAGCATGAAGGTCCCGGTGGGGTGGGGTGGTGTGGGCGTGGGTGTGGGTGTGGGTGTGGGTGTGGGTGTGGGTCGGTATTGTGGACAGAGGCTGTTGAGAGCGCGTGAGCTGGCAAGGGTGTGAGGCATCCAAGTGTGGTGTGGGCGTGTGCAGTTGTGGTGGTGCCGGGTCCGCGGGTGGGCCTCGGGTGTGAAGAAGAGTGCAAAGAAGAGGAGGAGCGCAGGGGGGTGGGTGTGAAAAGTGTGTTGAGGAAAGGGCGAGGAGCGGAGGGTGAAAAAAATGTGTAGCCCAGGCTGGCCTCGAACTCGTGATCCTCCTGCCTCTGCCTCCTTCAGCAAATCCTACCGGCGTGCGCCACCACTACCGGCAGCGGACGCCGGCCGCTAGGCCCTACTTCAACCCTACCAACGATGACGACACAACACCCGACACGCCCCCACACTCCTACCTCACCACAGCCCACACACCACCAGCGCAGCCTCACCTCACACACACCGCACTCACAACGCAAGCCCGCACACACAAACACAACAACAACAACTAACTACGCTCCCTACTACGCCCGAACAACACTCTTCACTCACTCCCTCCCTCCCTCCCTGCCTCGCACCGGACTCCCGTGACACGGCGACACCTGCCGGGCGCGCCGGGAACCGACACTCGCCGCCGACCCGGAACCCGGAACCCCGAACCCCCACGTGCCGACCGACCGACGACTCCTGCCGCCCGATCACAACTCTCTCGGACAACGCTCACAACAAGCACCCGCACCACCCCGCACCGCAAGGCACAAAGACGCCTTGCTCGGACACCTTGGCCTCTCCTCGCTGGCGACCGAGCAACACCAAAACCGCAAACTCCCAACGCTCGCTGGCCTTCGTCTCCACCGGACCTCCGTCCTCCCGGACCTCGAGGCCTCGCTCACACTTCTCCCTCCACTCCTCAAGCGAGCCCGGAGGCTCAGCGGGAGCACCCCGTGCTCCCACCTGGTGCTCCTCCAACACCCACAGCTCTGCTTTTCTTTCTTCCCTTTCTGGAAGGCCTGGGCCTTGGGCCACGAGACCACCCTGACCACAGTCAGTCCCCGGGGCCAGGAGCCAGCCCCTCCACTTGGACCCACACAGTTCCCCACACTCGGGACCCCACGCCCACGCGGACTGGGACTTCCCGTGCTAGCCTCGCAGGAAGAACTACAGTGGGCAAGTGAGCCTCCTGGAATCGCCCCACCGGTCCACCGGCCCAGACTTGTGCTCGGCTCTGCTGGGTGTATCCTGGAGAAGCAGGGCCCCAGGACCTTTGGCCCAGCATGGCTTCTTACTCCTGAGGGGCCTGTCTTCTCCTGCCTCTCTTTGCTAGATCCCTCATGGCCCTGGTGTGCTGGGATTGGGCAAGGCAAGACACTCATTGCCTGCAACCTCCTGTGATTGCCCTCCTGGGTGATGCCCACCACCCCACCCCACCCCACCCAACCCAACCCAACCCAACCCCTGCTCTGATGGGCCAGAGTCTTGCGGATCAACCTGAGGAGGAATCCTCTTGAGATAATGCTGTTGAGATGAATTCATGATCAGATGCAATTCCTTGATTTGGTCTAAGTCCTTTCAGGAAGTTAGTTGGATTTAAATAATGGGGGGCGGGGGTTTGGGGAGACTTAGGGTAGTCGACAGAAAGTCTACTTCGGGATCAAGACTAGAATGTTCCCCTTCCTCATAGAACAGCAAGAGAGCTGCATCCTTGAGAGAAGGAGCACATGAGCTTCCGTGCCTTCCAAGCATGTACTCGTAGGAGCAAGAAAATTAGGCCTGGGACAAGTTCCTGCTCAGAGAGAGCATCCGTTCAACCTTGGGCCTGACTTCCTGGATCTTGTGATCTAAGCCTGTGGCCGTTAAGTGCTCGGTGTGCACCTCAAAGAGACACACGGCTAGGAATAAACAGCAAATCGTTCTATTAGGAGTGTCAGAATAGAGGGTAGGCGATTGCCCAGATTACCTGAACAACAACACTTCCAAACGAAACAAAACAAAAGGAAAGGAAACGAAAGGTGTACAACACATGATGATCGGTCTCCTGCTAAATACAAAGTGTCACCAGTCAAGAAGCATAGAAAAAAAAAAAAACAAAAAACAAAAAACACTTGCTAACCTAGGCTCGATGATTGCCTTAAACTTTGTTCATCAGTTAAGACGAGAGTTAAGTCCAACTTGTGGAGAGAAAGAAGGATGGCAAATGTTTCTTAGGCGTGAATGTCAAAACAAAAATATGTCATCAAGACTCCTGTAGTTTCCTTTTGTGGGATGATTTTAATCTGGTTTTGGAAGAATATGTTTCTGGGGTGATGACTTTTAGAGAATATGTGACCTGTGGCTACGAGGTAATCTTCTTACACACAGAGAGTGCTGTCTTGGGTGGTATAAAAAGGCTGAGAAAAAAACAAGAAACAAAACAACAAAAACAATGTTCTTGGCGCCAGCACGTTTCCATCCACCAAATGTGCACATGTGGAGATGTGGCTATGGAGATGTGGGTGTGGGTAAAACGGTTGGAGGCTGCTTATTGGAGCTCGCTCCATCCAACTGATATGTCTGCCTGTCTATCTGTCTGTCGGTGCTGTCTGTGTGAATGTATGAACTTATGTGTATGTGTGAAGCTGTTGGAGTTTCTTGCTTTCTACACTCTGTGTGTGTGTGTGTTTGTGTGTGTGTGTGTTGGTGTCTGTGTTTCTGTGTGATTCCCCCCCCCCCAGCCCCTTTACTCTTTACATTTTCCAGGGTTCAGCAACCCTCTCTCGATCACAGGGAGTGCCTCCCCTGCCCCAATATGTGAAACTTTATTCCCTTAGAGTAAAGTGGAGAGTAGGCCCCACCCCACCCCCAACCCTGCCAATTCCTCACTCAGCCTTCCTCAGTTAACGCTGTGGGGTCCACGCTGGCCTTGGCAGACTGTAAGGACAGAGTTGACTGGGCCCACCGAGGTGGGAGTTCTGGGCGGTCTCCGGTGGAGTGGTGGAGTAGTGGATGGGTTGAGATTGGGATCGAGGGGTGCGAGGGTGGGGCATGGTGGGTTGGGAGAGTCTCTGCAAGCACCGGGGGTCGCAGAGTAAGGATCCCAGCGAGGCAATAGAGGAATCTGCTTCAACAGGACTCAGGCTCCCTTTTGCTAGTCTTGCTTTTTTATTATTATTACTAGATATTCACTTCATTGACATTTCAAATGCTATCCCCAAAGTCCCCTATACCCTGCCCCCGCCCTGCTCCCCAACCCACCCACTCCTGCTTCCTGGCCCAGGCATACCCCTCTACTGGGGCATATGATCTTTGCAAGACCAAGGGCCTCTCCTCTCATTGATGGCCGACTAGGCCATCCTCTGTTACATATGCAACACAGCTCTGGGGGTGGGGGATGGTACTGGTTAGTTCATATTGTTGTTCCTCCTATTAGTCTTGCTCTTTGGTAAACAGGCTTGGCCATTCTACCAACTACCTGTAGCTGATGTGACAATGGTTCAAGGCAAGGCAGCCAAGGCAAGGATAAAAGACCTTTGCCTGGTAGTAGGCCTGCAAATGATAGTGTTAGCTTCCTTCCTTCCTTCCTTCCTTCCTTCCTTCCTTCCTTCCTTCCTTCCTTCCTTCCTGTAAGAACAAAAAATGTGTTGGAGAAGAACTGGGGCAAGGGTCTGAAAAGAGTTTGCTAAAAGACAAAAGGGAGGAGGCGAGGCATGTGTTGGAATGGAACACATGGAAGCCCAAATGAAGCAAAGGCCAAGGCCAACGGCAAGGGCGAGGCAAAAGGAGTGGTTGTGTTGTGGCAAGGGGGGCGAAGGGCAGGGCCAAAGAGAGTATTGGTGTGGTCGGGACGCTGCCCTCCCTGGTGGAGCTTTTGCCCAGAGTAGGCGCAAGGGAGCTGTCCAAGGAGTCCAGTGCGAGCGTGTTTGGCGAGGAGAAGGCACACCGTGCTCTGCGTCTATGTGTGTGTGTGTGTGTGTGTGTGTGTGTGTGTGTGTGTGTGTTCCGTGTATTTGTTCGTGGAGCAAAGGGAAGCAAGGCGAGGCGAAGGAGAAGGGAGTGAAGGGGCATGAAGGTCAGGAAGAGCATGAAGGTCCCGGTGGGGTGGGGTGGTGTGGGCGTGGGTGTGGGTGTGGGTGTGGGTGTGGGTCGGTATTGTGGACAGAGGCTGTTGAGAGCGCGTGAGCTGGCAAGGGTGTGAGGCATCCAAGTGTGGTGTGGGCGTGTGCAGTTGTGGTGGTGCCGGGTCCGCGGGTGGGCCTCGGGTGTGAAGAAGAGTGCAAAGAAGAGGAGGAGCGCAGGGGGGTGGGTGTGAAAAGTGTGTTGAGGAAAGGGCGAGGAGCGGAGGGTGAAAAAAATGTGTAGCCCAGGCTGGCCTCGAACTCGTGATCCTCCTGCCTCTGCCTCCTTCAGCAAATCCTACCGGCGTGCGCCACCACTACCGGCAGCGGACGCCGGCCGCTAGGCCCTACTTCAACCCTACCAACGATGACGACACAACACCCGACACGCCCCCACACTCCTACCTCACCACAGCCCACACACCACCAGCGCAGCCTCACCTCACACACACCGCACTCACAACGCAAGCCCGCACACACAAACACAACAACAACAACTAACTACGCTCCCTACTACGCCCGAACAACACTCTTCACTCACTCCCTCCCTCCCTCCCTGCCTCGCACCGGACTCCCGGGACACGGCGACACCTGCCGGGCGCGCCGGGAACCGACACTCGCCGCCGACCCGGAACCCGGAACCCCGAACCCCCACGTGCCGACCGACCGACGACTCCTGCCGCCCGATCACAACTCTCTCGGACAACGCTCACAACAAGCACCCGCACCACCCCGCACCGCAAGGCACAAAGACGCCTTGCTCGGACACCTTGGCCTCTCCTCGCTGGCGACCGAGCAACACCAAAACCGCAAACTCCCAACGCTCGCTGGCCTTCGTCTCCACCGGACCTCCGTCCTCCCGGACCTCGAGGCCTCGCTCACACTTCTCCCTCCACTCCTCAAGCGAGCCCGGAGGCTCAGCGGGAGCACCCCGTGCTCCCACCTGGTGCTCCTCCAACACCCACAGCTCTGCTTTTCTTTCTTCCCTTTCTGGAAGGCCTGGGCCTTGGGCCACGAGACCACCCTGACCACAGTCAGTCCCCGGGGCCAGGAGCCAGCCCCTCCACTTGGACCCACACAGTTCCCCACACTCGGGACCCCACGCCCACGCGGACTGGGACTTCCCGTGCTAGCCTCGCAGGAAGAACTACAGTGGGCAAGTGAGCCTCCTGGAATCGCCCCACCGGTCCACCGGCCCAGACTTGTGCTCGGCTCTGCTGGGTGTATCCTGGAGAAGCAGGGCCCCAGGACCTTTGGCCCAGCATGGCTTCTTACTCCTGAGGGGCCTGTCTTCTCCTGCCTCTCTTTGCTAGATCCCTCATGGCCCTGGTGTGCTGGGATTGGGCAAGGCAAGACACTCATTGCCTGCAACCTCCTGTGATTGCCCTCCTGGGTGATGCCCACCACCCCACCCCACCCCACCCAACCCAACCCAACCCAACCCCTGCTCTGATGGGCCAGAGTCTTGCGGATCAACCTGAGGAGGAATCCTCTTGAGATAATGCTGTTGAGATGAATTCATGATCAGATGCAATTCCTTGATTTGGTCTAAGTCCTTTCAGGAAGTTAGTTGGATTTAAATAATGGGGGGCGGGGGTTTGGGGAGACTTAGGGTAGTCGACAGAAAGTCTACTTCGGGATCAAGACTAGAATGTTCCCCTTCCTCATAGAACAGCAAGAGAGCTGCATCCTTGAGAGAAGGAGCACATGAGCTTCCGTGCCTTCCAAGCATGTACTCGTAGGAGCAAGAAAATTAGGCCTGGGACAAGTTCCTGCTCAGAGAGAGCATCCGTTCAACCTTGGGCCTGACTTCCTGGATCTTGTGATCTAAGCCTGTGGCCGTTAAGTGCTCGGTGTGCACCTCAAAGAGACACACGGCTAGGAATAAACAGCAAATCGTTCTATTAGGAGTGTCAGAATAGAGGGTAGGCGATTGCCCAGATTACCTGAACAACAACACTTCCAAACGAAACAAAACAAAAGGAAAGGAAACGAAAGGTGTACAACACATGATGATCGGTCTCCTGCTAAATACAAAGTGTCACCAGTCAAGAAGCATAGAAAAAAAAAAAAACAAAAAACAAAAAACACTTGCTAACCTAGGCTCGATGATTGCCTTAAACTTTGTTCATCAGTTAAGACGAGAGTTAAGTCCAACTTGTGGAGAGAAAGAAGGATGGCAAATGTTTCTTAGGCGTGAATGTCAAAACAAAAATATGTCATCAAGACTCCTGTAGTTTCCTTTTGTGGGATGATTTTAATCTGGTTTTGGAAGAATATGTTTCTGGGGTGATGACTTTTAGAGAATATGTGACCTGTGGCTACGAGGTAATCTTCTTACACACAGAGAGTGCTGTCTTGGGTGGTATAAAAAGGCTGAGAAAAAAACAAGAAACAAAACAACAAAAACAATGTTCTTGGCGCCAGCACGTTTCCATCCACCAAATGTGCACATGTGGAGATGTGGCTATGGAGATGTGGGTGTGGGTAAAACGGTTGGAGGCTGCTTATTGGAGCTCGCTCCATCCAACTGATATGTCTGCCTGTCTATCTGTCTGTCGGTGCTGTCTGTGTGAATGTATGAACTTATGTGTATGTGTGAAGCTGTTGGAGTTTCTTGCTTTCTACACTCTGTGTGTGTGAGTGTTTGTGTGTGTGTGTGTTGGTGTCTGTGTTTCTGTGTGATTCCCCCCCCCCCCAGCCCCTTTACTCTTTACATTTTCCAGGGTTCAGCAACCCTCTCTCGATCACAGGGAGTGCCTCCCCTGCCCCAATATGTGAAACTTTATTCCCTTAGAGTAAAGTGGAGAGTAGGCCCCACCCCACCCCCAACCCTGCCAATTCCTCACTCAGCCTTCCTCAGTTAACGCTGTGGGGTCCACGCTGGCCTTGGCAGACTGTAAGGACAGAGTTGACTGGGCCCACCGAGGTGGGAGTTCTGGGCGGTCTCCGGTGGAGTGGTGGAGTAGTGGATGGGTTGAGATTGGGATCGAGGGGTGCGAGGGTGGGGCATGGTGGGTTGGGAGAGTCTCTGCAAGCACCGGGGGTCGCAGAGTAAGGATCCCAGCGAGGCAATAGAGGAATCTGCTTCAACAGGACTCAGGCTCCCTTTTGCTAGTCTTGCTTTTTTATTATTATTACTAGATATTCACTTCATTGACATTTCAAATGCTATCCCCAAAGTCCCCTATACCCTGCCCCCGCCCTGCTCCCCAACCCACCCACTCCTGCTTCCTGGCCCAGGCATACCCCTCTACTGGGGCATATGATCTTTGCAAGACCAAGGGCCTCTCCTCTCATTGATGGCCGACTAGGCCATCCTCTGTTACATATGCAACACAGCTCTGGGGGTGGGGGATGGTACTGGTTAGTTCATATTGTTGTTCCTCCTATTAGTCTTGCTCTTTGGTAAACAGGCTTGGCCATTCTACCAACTACCTGTAGCTGATGTGACAATGGTTCAAGGCAAGGCAGCCAAGGCAAGGATAAAAGACCTTTGCCTGGTAGTAGGCCTGCAAATGATAGTGTTAGCTTCCTTCCTTCCTTCCTTCCTTCCTTCCTTCCTTCCTTCCTTCCTTCCTGTAAGAACAAAAAATGTGTTGGAGAAGAACTGGGGCAAGGGTCTGAAAAGAGTTTGCTAAAAGACAAAAGGGAGGAGGCGAGGCATGTGTTGGAATGGAACACATGGAAGCCCAAATGAAGCAAAGGCCAAGGCCAACGGCAAGGGCGAGGCAAAAGGAGTGGTTGTGTTGTGGCAAGGGGGGCGAAGGGCAGGGCCAAAGAGAGTATTGGTGTGGTCGGGACGCTGCCCTCCCTGGTGGAGCTTTTGCCCAGAGTAGGCGCAAGGGAGCTGTCCAAGGAGTCCAGTGCGAGCGTGTTTGGCGAGGAGAAGGCACACCGTGCTCTGCGTCTATGTGTGTGTGTGTGTGTGTGTGTGTGTGTGTGTGTGTGTGTGTTCCGTGTATTTGTTCGTGGAGCAAAGGGAAGCAAGGCGAGGCGAAGGAGAAGGGAGTGAAGGGGCATGAAGGTCAGGAAGAGCATTAAGGTCCCGGTGGGGTGGGGTGGTGTGGGCGTGGGTGTGGGTGTGGGTGTGGGTGTGGGTGTGGGTGTGGGTCGGTATTGTGGACAGAGGCTGTTGAGAGCGCGTGAGCTGGCAAGGGTGTGAGGCATCCAAGTGTGTTGTGGGCGTGTGCAGTTGTGGTGGTGCCGGGGCCGCGGGTGGGCCTCGGGTGTGAAGAAGAGTGCAAAGAAGAGGAGGAGCGCAGGGGGGTGGGTGTGAAAAGTGTGTTGAGGAAAGGGCGAGGAGCGGAGGGTGAAAAAAATGTGTAGCCCAGGCTGGCCTCGAACTCGTGATCCTCCTGCCTCTGCCTCCTTCAGCAAATCCTACCGGCGTGCGCAACCACTACCGGCAGCGGACGCCGGCCGCTAGGCCCTACTTCAACCCTACCAACGATGACGACACAACACCCGACACGCCCCCACACTCCTACCTCACCACAGCCCACACACCACCAGCGCAGCCTCACCTCACACACACCGCACTCACAACGCAAGCCCGCACACACAAACACAACAACAACAACTAACTACGCTCCCTACTACGCCCGAACAACACTCTTCACTCCCTCCCTGCCTCGCACCGGACTCCCGTGACACGGCGACACCTGCCGGGCGCGCCGGGAACCGACACTCGCCGCCGACCCGGAACCCGGAATCCCGAACCCCCACGTGCCGACCGACCGACGACTCTTGCCGCCAGATCACAACTCTCTCGGACAACGCTCACAACAAGCACCCGCACCACCACGCACCGCAAGGCACAAAGACGCCTTGCTCGGACACCTTGGCCTCTCCTCGCTGGCGACCGAGCAACACCAAAACCGCAAACTCCCAACGCTCGCTGGCCTTCGTCTCCACCGGACCTCCGTCCTCCCGGACCTCGAGGCCTCGCTCACACTTCTCCCTCCACTCCTCAAGCGAGCCCGGAGGCTCAGCGGGAGCACCCCGTGCTCCCACCTGGTGCTCCTCCAACACCCACAGCTCTGCTTTTCTTTCTTCCCTTTCTGGAAGGCCTGGGCCTTGGGCCACGAGACCACCCTGACCACAGTCAGTCCCCGGGGCCAGGAGCCAGCCCCTCCACTTGGACCCACACAGTTCCCCACACTCGGGACCCCACGCCCACGCGGACTGGGACTTCCCTCCCGTGCTAGCCTCGCAGGAAGAACTACAGTGGGCAAGTGAGCCTCCTGGAATCGCCCCACCGGTCCACCGGCCCAGACTTGTGCTCGGCTCTGCTGGGTGTATCCTGGAGAAGCAGGGCCCCAGGACCTTTGGCCCAGCATGGCTTCTTACTCCTGAGGGGCCTGTCTTCTCCTGCCTCTCTTTGCTAGATCCCTCATGGCCCTGGTGTGCTGGGATTGGGCAAGGCAAGACACTCATTGCCTGCAACCTCCTGTGATTGCCCTCCTGGGTGATGCCCACCACCCCACCCCACCCCACCCAACCCAACCCAACCCAACCCCTGCTCTGATGGGCCAGAGTCTTGCGGATCAACCTGAGGAGGAATCCTCTTGAGATAATGCTGTTGAGATGAATTCATGATCAGATGCAATTCCTTGATTTGGTCTAAGTCCTTTCAGGAAGTTAGTTGGATTTAAATAATGGGGGCGGGGGTTTGGGGAGACTTAGGGTAGTCGACAGAAAGTCTACTTCGGGATCAAGACTAGAATGTTCCCCTTCCTCATAGAACAGCAAGAGAGCTGCATCCTTGAGAGAAGGAGCACATGAGCTTCCGTGCCTTCCAAGCATGTACTCGTAGGAGCAAGAAAATTAGGCCTGGGACAAGTTCCTGCTCACAGAGAGCATCCGTTCAACCTTGGGCCTGACTTCCTGGATCTTGTGATCTAAGCCTGTGGCCGTTAAGTGCTCGGTGTGCACCTCAAAGAGACACACGGCTAGGAATAAACAGCAAATCGTTCTATTAGGAGGAGTGTCAGAATAGAGGGTAGGCGATTGCCCAGATTACCTGAACAACAACACTTCCAAACGAAACAAAACAAAAGGAAAGGAAACGAAAGGTGTACAACACATGATGATCGGTCTCCTGCTAAATACAAAGTGTCACCAGTCAAGAAGCATAGAAAAAAAAACAAAAAACAAAAAACAAAAAACAAAAAACACTTGCTAACCTAGGCTCGATGATTGCCTTAAACTTTGTTCATCAGTTAAGACGAGAGTTAAGTCCAACTTGTGGAGAGAAAGAAGGATGGCAAATGTTTCTTAGGCGTGAATGTCAAAACAAAAATATGTCATCAAGACTCCTGTAGTTTCCTTTTGTGGGATGATTTTAATCTGGTTTTGGAAGAATATGTTTCTGGGGTGATGACTTTTAGAGAATATGTGACCTGTGGCTACGAGGTAATCTTCTTACACACAGAGAGTGCTGTCTTGGGTGGTATAAAAAGGCTGAGAGAAAAACAAGAAACAAAACAACAAAAACAATGTTCTTGGCGCCAGCACGTTTCCATCCACCAAATGTGCACATGTGGAGATGTGGCTATGGAGATGTGGGTGTGGGTAAAACGGTTGGAGCCTGCTTACTGGAGCTCACTCCATCCAACTGATATGTCTGCCTGTCTATCTGTCTGTCGGTGCTGTCTGTGTGAATGTATGAACTTATGTGTATGTGTGAAGCTGTTGGAGTTTCTTGCTTTCTACACTCTGTGTGTGTGTTTGTGTGTGTGTGTGTGTGTTGGTGTCTGTGTTTGTTTGTGATTTCCCCCCCCCAGCCCCTTCACTCTTTACATTTTCCAGGGTTCAGCAACCCTCTCTCGATCACAGGGAGTGCCTCCCCTGCCCCAATATGTGAAACTTTATTCCCTTAGAGTAAAGTGGAGAGTAGGCCCCACCCCACCCCCAACCCTGCCAATTCCTCACTCAGCCTTCCTCAGTTAACGCTGTGGGGTCCATGCTGGCCTTGGCAGACTGTAAGGACAGAGTTGACTGGGCCCACCGAGGTGGGAGTTCTGGGCGGTCTCCGGTGGAGTGGTGGAGTAGTGGATGGGTTGAGATGGGATCGAGGGGTGCGAGGGTGGGGCATGGTGGGTTGGGAGAGTCTCTGCAAGCACCGGGGGTCGCAGAGTAAGGATCCCAGCGAGGCAATAGAGGAATCTGCTTCAACAGGACTCAGGCTCCCTTTTGCTAGTCTTGCTTTTTTATTATTATTACTAGATATTCACTTCATTGACATTTCAAATGCTATCCCCAAAGTCCCCTATACCCTGCCCCCGCCCTGCTCCCCAACCCACCCACTCCTGCTTCCTGGCCCAGGCATACCCCTCTACTGGGGCATATGATCTTTGCAAGACCAAGGGCCTCTCCTCTCATTGATGGTCGACTAGGCCATCCTCTGTTACATATGCAACACAGCTCTGGGGGTGGGGGGTGGTACTGGTTAGTTCATATTGTTGTTCCTCCTATTAGTCTTGCTCTTTGGTAAACAGGCTTGGCCATTCTACCAACTACCTGTAGCTGATGTGACAATGGTTCAAGGCAAGGCAGCCAAGGCAAGGATAAAAGACCTTTGCCTGGTAGTAGGCCTGCAAATGGTAGTGTTAGCTTCCTTCCTTCCTTCCTTCCTTCCTTCCTTCCTTCCTTCCTTCCTTCCTTCCTTCCTTCCTGTAAGAACAAAAAATGTGTTGGAGAAGAACTGGGGCAAGGGTCTGAAAAGAGTTTGCTAAAAGACAAAAGAGAGGAGGCGAGGCATGTGTTGGAATGGAACACATGGAAGCCCAAATG
This sequence comes from Mus caroli, assembly GCF_978045245.1. Taxonomy (NCBI): domain Eukaryota; kingdom Metazoa; phylum Chordata; class Mammalia; order Rodentia; family Muridae; genus Mus; species Mus caroli. The sequence continues at coordinate 101,500,386 of NW_028227262.1, read as the reverse complement.
AAGCAAAGGCCAAGGCCAACGGCAAGGGCGAGGCAAAAGGAGTGGTTGTGTTGTGGCAAGGGGGGCAAAGGGCAGGGCCAAAGAGAGTATTGGTGTGGTCGGGACGCTGCCCTCCCTGGTGGAGCTTTTGCCCAGAGTAGGCACAAGGGAGCTGTCCAAGGAGTCCAGTGCGAGCGTGTTTTGCGAGGAGAAGGCACACCGTGCTCTGCGTGTGTGTGTGTGTGTGTGTGTGTGTGTGTGTGTGTGTGTGTGTGTTCCGTGTATTTGTTCGTGGAGCAAAGGGAAGCAAGGCGAGGCGAAGGAGAAGGGAGTGAAGGGGCATGAAGGTCAGGAAGAGCATGAAGGTCCCGGTGGGGTGGGGTGGGGTGGTGTGGGCGTGGGTATGGGTGTGGGTGTGGGTGTGGGTCGGTATTGTGGACAGAGGCTGTTGAGAGCGCGTGAGCTGGCAAGGGTGTGAGGCATCCAAGTGTGGTGTGGGCGTGTGCAGTTGTGGTGGTGCCGGGTCCGCGGGTGGGCCTCGGGTGTGAAGAAGAGTGCAAAGAAGAGGAGGAGCGCAGGGGGGTGGGTGTGAAAAGTGAGTTGAGGAAAGGGCGAGGAGCGGAGGGTGAAAAAAATGTGTAGCCCAGGCTGGCCTCGAACTCGTGATCCTCCTGCCTCTGCCTCCTTCAGCAAATCCTACCGGCGTGCGCCACCACTACGGGCAGCGGACGCCGGCCGCTAGGCCCTACTTCAACCCTACCAACGATGACGACACAACACCCGACACGCCCCCACACTCCTACCTCACCACAGCCCACACACCACCAGCGCAGCCTCACCTCACACACACCGCACTCACAACGCAAGCCCGCACACACAAACACAACAACAACAACTAACTACGCTCCCTACTACGCCCGAACAACACTCTTCACTCCCTCCCTCCCTCCCTCCCTCCCTCCCTCCCTCCCTCCCTCCCTCCCTCCCTCCCTCCCTCCCTGCCTCGCACCGGAATCCCGTGACACGGCGACACCTGCCGGGCGCGCCGGGAACCGACACTCGCCGCCGACCCGGAACCCGGAACCCCGAACCCCCACGTGCCGACCGACCGACGACTCTTGCCGCCAGATCACAACTCTCTCGGACAACGCTCACAACAAGCACCCGCACCACCACGCACCGCAAGGCACAAAGACGCCTTGCTCGGACACCTTGGCCTCTCCTCGCTGGCGACCGAGCAACACCAAAACCGCAAACTCCCAACGCTCGCTGGCCTTAGTCTCCACCGGACCTCCGCCCTCCCGGACCTCGAGGCCTCGCTCACACTTCTCCCTCCACTCCTCAAGCGAGCCCGGAGGCTCAGCGGGAGCACCCCGTGCTCCCACCTGGTGCTCCTCCAACACCCACAGCTCTGCTTTTCTTTCTTCCCTTTCTGGAAAGCCTGGGCCTTGGGCCACGAGACCACCCTGACCACAGTCAGTCCCCGGGGCCAGGAGCCAGCCCCTCCACTTGGACCCACACAGTTCCCCACACTCGGGACCCCACGCCCACGCGGACTGGGACTTCCCTCCCGTGCTAGCCTCGCAGGAAGAACTACAGTGGGCAAGTGAGCCTCCTGGAATCGCCCCACCGGTCCACCGGCCCAGACTTGTGCTCGGCTCTGCTGGGTGTATCCTGGAGAAGCAGGGCCCCAGGACCTTTGGCCCAGCATGGCTTCTTACTCCTGAGGGGCCTGTCTTCTCCTGCCTCTCTTTGCTAGATCCCTCATGGCCCTGGTGTGCTGGGATTGGGCAAGGCAAGACACTCATTGCCTGCAACCTCCTGTGATTGCCCTCCTGGGTGATGCCCACCACCCCACCCCACCCCACCCCACCCCACCCAACCCAACCCAACCCAACCCCTGCTCTGATGGGCCAGAGTCTTGCGGATCAACCTGAGGAGGAATCCTCTTGAGATAATGCTGTTGAGATGAATTCATGATCAGATGCAATTCCTTGATTTGGTCTAAGTCCTTTCAGGAAGTTAGTTGGATTTAAATAATGGGGGGCGGGGGTTTGGGGAGACTTAGGGTAGTCGACAGAAAGTCTACTTCGGGATCAAGACTAGAATGTTCCCCTTCCTCATAGAACAGCAAGAGAGCTGCATCCTTGAGAGAAGGAGCACATGAGCTTCCGTGCCTTCCAAGCATGTACTCGTAGGAGCAAGAAAATTAGGCCTGGGACAAGTTCCTGCTCACAGAGAGCATCCGTTCAACCTTGGGCCTGACTTCCTGGATCTTGTGATCTAAGCCTGTGGCCGTTAAGTGCTCGGTGTGCACCTCAAAGAGACACACGGCTAGGAATAAACAGCAAATCGTTCTATTAGGAGTGTCAGAATAGAGGGTAGGCGATTGCCCAGATTACCTGAACAACAACACTTCCAAACGAAACAAAACAAAAGGAAAGGAAACGAAAGGTGTACAACACATGATGATCGGTCTCCTGCTAAATACAAAGTGTCACCAGTCAAGAAGCATAGAAAAAAAAAAAACAAAAAACAAAAAACACTTGCTAACCTAGGCTCGATGATTGCCTTAAACTTTGTTCATCAGTTAAGACGAGAGTTAAGTCCAACTTGTGGAGAGAAAGAAGGATGGCAAATGTTTCTTAGGCGTGAATGTCAAAACAAAAATATGTCATCAAGACTCCTGTAGTTTCCTTTTGTGGGATGATTTTAATCTGGTTTTGGAAGAATATGTTTCTGGGGTGATGACTTTTAGAGAATATGTGACCTGTGGCTACGAGGTAATCTTCTTACACACAGAGAGTGCTGTCTTGGGTGGTATAAAAAGGCTGAGAAAAAAACAAGAAACAAAACAACAAAAACAATGTTCTTGGCGCCAGCACGTTTCCATCCACCAAATGTGCACATGTGGAGATGTGGCTATGGAGATGTGGGTGTGGGTAAAACGGTTGGAGCCTGCTTATTGGAGCTCGCTCCATCCAACTGATATGTCTGCCTGTCTATCTGTCTGTCGGTGCTGTCTGTGTGAATGTATGAACTTATGTGTATGTGTGAAGCTGTTGGAGTTTCTTGCTTTCTACACTCTGTGTGTGTGTGTGTTTGTGTGTGTGTGTGTTGGTGTCTGTGTTTCTGTGTGATTCCCCCCCCCCCCCAGCCCCTTTACTCTTTACATTTTCCAGGGTTCAGCAACCCTCTCTCGATCACAGGGAGTGCCTCCCCTGCCCCAATATGTGAAACTTTATTCCCTTAGAGTAAAGTGGAGAGTAGGCCCCACCCCACCCCCAACCCTGCCAATTCCTCACTCAGCCTTCCTCAGTTAACGCTGTGGGGTCCACGCTGGCCTTGGCAGACTGTAAGGACAGAGTTGACTGGGCCCACCGAGGTGGGAGTTCTGGGCGGTCTCCGGTGGAGTGGTGGAGTAGTGGATGGGTTGAGATTGGGATCGAGGGGTGCGAGGGTGGGGCATGGTGGGTTGGGAGAGTCTCTGCAAGCACCGGGGGTCGCAGAGTAAGGATCCCAGCGAGGCAATAGAGGAATCTGCTTCAACAGGACTCAGGCTCCCTTTTGCTAGTCTTGCTTTTTTATTATTATTACTAGATATTCACTTCATTGACATTTCAAATGCTATCCCCAAAGTCCCCTATACCCTGCCCCCGCCCTGCTCCCCAACCCACCCACTCCTGCTTCCTGGCCCAGGCATACCCCTCTACTGGGGCATATGATCTTTGCAAGACCAAGGGCCTCTCCTCTCATTGATGGCCGACTAGGCCATCCTCTGTTACATATGCAACACAGCTCTGGGGGTGGGGGATGGTACTGGTTAGTTCATATTGTTGTTCCTCCTATTAGTCTTGCTCTTTGGTAAACAGGCTTGGCCATTCTACCAACTACCTGTAGCTGATGTGACAATGGTTCAAGGCAAGGCAGCCAAGGCAAGGATAAAAGACCTTTGCCTGGTAGTAGGCCTGCAAATGATAGTGTTAGCTTCCTTCCTTCCTTCCTTCCTTCCTTCCTTCCTTCCTTCCTTCCTTCCTGTAAGAACAAAAAATGTGTTGGAGAAGAACTGGGGCAAGGGTCTGAAAAGAGTTTGCTAAAAGACAAAAGGGAGGAGGCGAGGCATGTGTTGGAATGGAACACATGGAAGCCCAAATGAAGCAAAGGCCAAGGCCAACGGCAAGGGCGAGGCAAAAGGAGTGGTTGTGTTGTGGCAAGGGGGGCGAAGGGCAGGGCCAAAGAGAGTATTGGTGTGGTCGGGACGCTGCCCTCCCTGGTGGAGCTTTTGCCCAGAGTAGGCGCAAGGGAGCTTTCCAAGGAGTCCAGTGCGAGCGTGTTTGGCGAGGAGAAGGCACACCGTGCTCTGCGTCTATGTGTGTGTGTGTGTGTGTGTGTGTGTGTGTGTGTGTGTTCCGTGTATTTGTTCGTGGAGCAAAGGGAAGCAAGGCGAGGCGAAGGAGAAGGGAGTGAAGGGGCATGAAGGTCAGGAAGAGCATTAAGGTCCCGGTGGGGTGGGGTGGTGTGGGCGTGGGTGTGGGTGTGGGTGTGGGTGTGGGTGTGGGTGTGGGTCGGTATTGTGGACAGAGGCTGTTGAGAGCGCGTGAGCTGGCAAGGGTGTGAGGCATCCAAGTGTGGTGTGGGCGTGTGCAGTTGTGGTGGTGCCGGGACCGCGGGTGGGCCTCGGGTGTAAAGAAGAGTGCAAAGAAGAGGAGGAGCGCAGGGGGGTGGGTGTGAAAAGTGTGTTGAGGAAAGGGCGAGGAGCGGAGGGTGAAAAAAATGTGTAGCCCAGGCTGGCCTCGAACTCGTGATCCTCCTGCCTCTGCCTCCTTCAGCAAATCCTACCGGCGTGCGCCACCACTACCGGCAGCGGACGCCGGCCGCTAGGCCCTACTTCAACCCTACCAACGATGACGACACAACACCCGACACGCCCCCACACTCCTACCTCACCACAGCCCACACACCACCAGCGCAGCCTCACCTCACACACACCGCACTCACAACGCAAGCCCGCACACACAAACACAACAACAACAACTAACTACGCTCCCTACTACGCCCGAACAACACTCTTCACTCACTCCCTCCCTCCCTCCCTGCCTCGCACCGGACTCCCGTGACACGGCGACACCTGCCGGGCGCGCCGGGAACCGACACTCGCCGCCGACCCGGAACCCGGAACCCCGAACCCCCACGTGCCGACCGACCGACGACTCTTGCCGCCCGATCACAACTCTCTCGGACAACGCTCACAACAAGCACCCGCACCACCCCGCACCGCAAGGCACAAAGACGCCTTGCTCGGACACCTTGGCCTCTCCTCGCTGCCGACCGAGCAACACCAAAACCGCAAACTCCCAACGCTCGCTGGCCTTCGTCTCCACCGGACCTCCGTCCTCCCGGACCTCGAGGCCTCGCTCACACTTCTCCCTCCACTCCTCAAGCGAGCCCGGAGGCTCAGCGGGAGCACCCCGTGCTCCCACCTGGTGCTCCTCCAACACCCACAGCTCTGCTTTTCTTTCTTCCCTTTCTGGAAGGCCTGGGCCTTGGGCCACGAGACCACCCTGACCACAGTCAGTCCCCGGGGCCAGGAGCCAGCCCCTCCACTTGGACCCACACAGTTCCCCACACTCGGGACCCCACGCCCACGCGGACTGGGACTTCCCGTGCTAGCCTCGCAGGAAGAACTACAGTGGGCAAGTGAGCCTCCTGGAATCGCCCCACCGGTCCACCGGCCCAGACTTGTGCTCGGCTCTGCTGGGTGTATCCTGGAGAAGCAGGGCCCCAGGACCTTTGGCCCAGCATGGCTTCTTACTCCTGAGGGGCCTGTCTTCTCCTGCCTCTCTTTGCTAGATCCCTCATGGCCCTGGTGTGCTGGGATTGGGCAAGGCAAGACACTCATTGCCTGCAACCTCCTGTGATTGCCCTCCTGGGTGATGCCCACCACCCCACCCCACCCCACCCAACCCAACCCAACCCAACCCCTGCTCTGATGGGCCAGAGTCTTGCGGATCAACCTGAGGAGGAATCCTCTTGAGATAATGCTGTTGAGATGAATTCATGATCAGATGCAATTCCTTGATTTGGTCTAAGTCCTTTCAGGAAGTTAGTTGGATTTAAATAATGGGGGGCGGGGGTTTGGGGAGACTTAGGGTAGTCGACAGAAAGTCTACTTCGGGATCAAGACTAGAATGTTCCCCTTCCTCATAGAACAGCAAGAGAGCTGCATCCTTGAGAGAAGGAGCACATGAGCTTCCGTGCCTTCCAAGCATGTACTCGTAGGAGCAAGAAAATTAGGCCTGGGACAAGTTCCTGCTCACAGAGAGCATCCGTTCAACCTTGGGCCTGACTTCCTGGATCTTGTGATCTAAGCCTGTGGCCGTTAAGTGCTCGGTGTGCACCTCAAAGAGACACACGGCTAGGAATAAACAGCAAATCGTTCTATTAGGAGGAGTGTCAGAATAGAGGGTAGGCGATTGCCCAGATTACCTGAACAACAACACTTCCAAACGAAACAAAACAAAAGGAAAGGAAACGAAAGGTGTACAACACATGATGATCGGTCTCCTGCTAAATACAAAGTGTCACCAGTCAAGAAGCATAGAAAAAAAAAAAAAAAACAAAAACAAAAAACACTTGCTAACCTAGGCTCGATGATTGCCTTAAACTTTGTTCATCAGTTAAGACGAGAGTTAAGTCCAACTTGTGGAGAGAAAGAAGGATGGCAAATGTTTCTTAGGCGTGAATGTCAAAACAAAAATATGTCATCAAGACTCCTGTAGTTTCCTTTTGTGGGATGATTTTAATCTGGTTTTGGAAGAATATGTTTCTGGGGTGATGACTTTTAGAGAATATGTGACCTGTGGCTACGAGGTAATCTTCTTACACACAGAGAGTGCTGTCTTGGGTGGTATAAAAAGGCTGAGAGAAAAACAAGAAACAAAACAACAAAAACAATGTTCTTGGCGCCAGCACGTTTCCATCCACCAAATGTGCACATGTGGAGATGTGGCTATGGAGATGTGGGTGTGGGTAAAACGGTTGGAGGCTGCTTATTGGAGCTCGCTCCATCCAACTGATATGTCTGCCTGTCTATCTGTCTGTCGGTGCTGTCTGTGTGAATGTATGAACTTATGTGTATGTGTGAAGCTGTTGGAGTTTCTTGCTTTCTACACTCTGTGTGTGTGTGTGTGTTTGTGTGTGTGTGTGTTGGTGTCTGTGTTTCTGTGTGATTCCCCCCCCCCAGCCCCTTTACTCTTTACATTTTCCAGGGTTCAGCAACCCTCTCTCGATCACAGGGAGTGCCTCCCCTGCCCCAATATGTGAAACTTTATTCCCTTAGAGTAAAGTGGAGAGTAGGCCCCACCCCAACCCCAACCCTGCCAATTCCTCACTCAGCCTTCCTCAGTTAACGCTGTGGGGTCCATGCTGGCCTTGGCAGACTGTAAGGACAGAGTTGACTGGGCCCACCGAGGTGGGAGTTCTGGGCGGTCTCCGGTGGAGTGGTGGAGTAGTGGATGGGTTGAGATTGGGATCGAGGGGTGCGAGGGTGGGGCATGGTGGGTTGGGAGAGTCTCTGCAAGCACCGGGGGTCGCAGAGTAAGGATCCCAGCGAGGCAATAGAGGAATCTGCTTCAACAGGACTCAGGCTCCCTTTTGCTAGTCTTGCTTTTTTATTATTATTACTAGATATTCACTTCATTGACATTTCAAATGCTATCCCCAAAGTCCCCTATACCCTGCCCCCGCCCTGCTCCCCAACCCACCCACTCCTGCTTCCTGGCCCAGGCATACCCCTCTACTGGGGCATATGATCTTTGCAAGGCCAAGGGCCTCTCCTCTCATTGATGGCCGACTAGGCCATCCTCTGTTACATATGCAACACAGCTCTGGGGGTGGGGGATGGTACTGGTTAGTTCATATTGTTGTTCCTCCTATTAGTCTTGCTCTTTGGTAAACAGGCTTGGCCATTCTACCAACTACCTGTAGCTGATGTGACAATGGTTCAAGGCAAGGCAGCCAAGGCAAGGATAAAAGACCTTTGCCTGGTAGTAGGCCTGCAAATGGTAGTGTTAGCTTCCTTCCTTCCTTCCTTCCTTCCTTCCTTCCTTCCTTCCTTCCTTCCTTCCTTCCTGTAAGAACAAAAAATGTGTTGGAGAAGAACTGGGGCAAGGGTCTGAAAAGAGTTTGCTAAAAGACAAAAGAGAGGAGGCGAGGCATGTGTTGGAATGGAACACATGGAAGCCCAAATGAAGCAAAGGCCAAGGCCAACAGCAAGGGCGAGGCAAAAGGAGTGGTTGTGTTGTGGCAAGGGGGGCAAAGGGCAGGGCCAAAGAGAGTATTGGTGTGGTCGGGACGCTGCCCTCCCTGGTGGAGCTTTTGCCCAGAGTAGGCACAAGGGAGCTGTCCAAGGAGTCCAGTGCGAGCGTGTTTGGCGAGGAGAAGGCACACCGTGCTCTGCGTGTGTGTGTGTGTGTGTGTGTGTGTGTGTGTGTGTGTGTGTGTGTTCCGTGTATTTGTTCGTGGAGCAAAGGGAAGCAAGGCGAGGCGAAGGAGAAGGGAGTGAAGGGGCATGAAGGTCAGGAAGAGCATGAAGGTCCCGGTGGGGTGGGGTGGGGTGGGCGTGGGTGTGGGTGTGGGTGTGGGTGTGGGTGTGGGTGTGGGTGTGGGTGTGGGTGTGGGTCGGTATTGTGGACAGAGGCTGTTGAGAGCGCGTGAGCTGGCAAGGGTGTGAGGCATCCAAGTGTGGTGTGGGCGTGTGCAGTTGTGGTGGTGCCGGGACCGCGGGTGGGCCTCGGGTGTAAAGAAGAGTGCAAAGAAGAGGAGGAGCGCAGGGGGGTGGGTGTGAAAAGTGTGTTGAGGAAAGGGCGAGGAGCGGAGGGTGAAAAAAATGTGTAGCCCAGGCTGGCCTCGAACTCGTGATCCTCCTGCCTCTGCCTCCTTCAGCAAATCCTACCGGCGTGCGCCACCACTACCGGCAGCGGACGCCGGCCGCTAGGCCCTACTTCAACCCTACCAACGATGACGACACAACACCCGACACGCCCCCACACTCCTACCTCACCACAGCCCACACACCACCAGCGCAGCCTCACCTCACACACACCGCACTCACAACGCAAGCCCGCACACACAAACACAACAACAACAACTAACTACGCTCCCTACTACGCCCGAACAACACTCTTCACTCACTCCCTCCCTCCCTCCCTGCCTCGCACCGGACTCCCGTGACACGGCGACACCTGCCGGGCGCGCCGGGAACCGACACTCGCCGCCGACCCGGAACCCGGAACCCCGAACCCCCACGTGCCGACCGACCGACGACTCTTGCCGCCCGATCACAACTCTCTCGGACAACGCTCACAACAAGCACCCGCACCACCCCGCACCGCAAGGCACAAAGACGCCTTGCTCGGACACCTTGGCCTCTCCTCGCTGCCGACCGAGCAACACCAAAACCGCAAACTCCCAACGCTCGCTGGCCTTCGTCTCCACCGGACCTCCGTCCTCCCGGACCTCGAGGCCTCGCTCACACTTCTCCCTCCACTCCTCAAGCGAGCCCGGAGGCTCAGCGGGAGCACCCCGTGCTCCCACCTGGTGCTCCTCCAACACCCACAGCTCTGCTTTTCTTTCTTCCCTTTCTGGAAGGCCTGGGCCTTGGGCCACGAGACCACCCTGACCACAGTCAGTCCCCGGGGCCAGGAGCCAGCCCCTCCACTTGGACCCACACAGTTCCCCACACTCGGGACCCCACGCCCACGCGGACTGGGACTTCCCGTGCTAGCCTCGCAGGAAGAACTACAGTGGGCAAGTGAGCCTCCTGGAATCGCCCCACCGGTCCACCGGCCCAGACTTGTGCTCGGCTCTGCTGGGTGTATCCTGGAGAAGCAGGGCCCCAGGACCTTTGGCCCAGCATGGCTTCTTACTCCTGAGGGGCCTGTCTTCTCCTGCCTCTCTTTGCTAGATCCCTCATGGCCCTGGTGTGCTGGGATTGGGCAAGGCAAGACACTCATTGCCTGCAACCTCCTGTGATTGCCCTCCTGGGTGATGCCCACCACCCCACCCCACCCCACCCAACCCAACCCAACCCAACCCCTGCTCTGATGGGCCAGAGTCTTGCGGATCAACCTGAGGAGGAATCCTCTTGAGATAATGCTGTTGAGATGAATTCATGATCAGATGCAATTCCTTGATTTGGTCTAAGTCCTTTCAGGAAGTTAGTTGGATTTAAATAATGGGGGGCGGGGGTTTGGGGAGACTTAGGGTAGTCGACAGAAAGTCTACTTCGGGATCAAGACTAGAATGTTCCCCTTCCTCATAGAACAGCAAGAGAGCTGCATCCTTGAGAGAAGGAGCACATGAGCTTCCGTGCCTTCCAAGCATGTACTCGTAGGAGCAAGAAAATTAGGCCTGGGACAAGTTCCTGCTCACAGAGAGCATCCGTTCAACCTTGGGCCTGACTTCCTGGATCTTGTGATCTAAGCCTGTGGCCGTTAAGTGCTCGGTGTGCACCTCAAAGAGACACACGGCTAGGAATAAACAGCAAATCGTTCTATTAGGAGGAGTGTCAGAATAGAGGGTAGGCGATTGCCCAGATTACCTGAACAACAACACTTCCAAACGAAACAAAACAAAAGGAAAGGAAACGAAAGGTGTACAACACATGATGATCGGTCTCCTGCTAAATACAAAGTGTCACCAGTCAAGAAGCATAGAAAAAAAAAAAAAACAAAAACAAAAAACACTTGCTAACCTAGGCTCGATGATTGCCTTAAACTTTGTTCATCAGTTAAGACGAGAGTTAAGTCCAACTTGTGGAGAGAAAGAAGGATGGCAAATGTTTCTTAGGCGTGAATGTCAAAACAAAAATATGTCATCAAGACTCCTGTAGTTTCCTTTTGTGGGATGATTTTAATCTGGTTTTGGAAGAATATGTTTCTGGGGTGATGACTTTTAGAGAATATGTGACCTGTGGCTACGAGGTAATCTTCTTACACACAGAGAGTGCTGTCTTGGGTGGTATAAAAAGGCTGAGAGAAAAACAAGAAACAAAACAACAAAAACAATGTTCTTGGCGCCAGCACGTTTCCATCCACCAAATGTGCACATGTGGAGATGTGGCTATGGAGATGTGGGTGTGGGTAAAACGGTTGGAGGCTGCTTATTGGAGCTCGCTCCATCCAACTGATATGTCTGCCTGTCTATCTGTCTGTCGGTGCTGTCTGTGTGAATGTATGAACTTATGTGTATGTGTGAAGCTGTTGGAGTTTCTTGCTTTCTACACTCTGTGTGTGTGTGTGTGTTTGTGTGTGTGTGTGTTGGTGTCTGTGTTTCTGTGTGATTCCCCCCCCCCAGCCCCTTTACTCTTTACATTTTCCAGGGTTCAGCAACCCTCTCTCGATCACAGGGAGTGCCTCCCCTGCCCCAATATGTGAAACTTTATTCCCTTAGAGTAAAGTGGAGAGTAGGCCCCACCCCACCCCCAACCCTGCCAATTCCTCACTCAGCCTTCCTCAGTTAACGCTGTGGGGTCCATGCTGGCCTTGGCAGACTGTAAGGACAGAGTTGACTGGGCCCACCGAGGTGGGAGTTCTGGGCGGTCTCCGGTGGAGTGGTGGAGTAGTGGATGGGTTGAGATTGGGATCGAGGGGTGCGAGGGTGGGGCATGGTGGGTTGGGAGAGTCTCTGCAAGCACCGGGGGTCGCAGAGTAAGGATCCCAGCGAGGCAATAGAGGAATCTGCTTCAACAGGACTCAGGCTCCCTTTTGCTAGTCTTGCTTTTTTATTATTATTACTAGATATTCACTTCATTGACATTTCAAATGCTATCCCCAAAGTCCCCTATACCCTGCCCCCGCCCTGCTCCCCAACCCACCCACTCCTGCTTCCTGGCCCAGGCATACCCCTCTACTGGGGCATATGATCTTTGCAAGGCCAAGGGCCTCTCCTCTCATTGATGGCCGACTAGGCCATCCTCTGTTACATATGCAACACAGCTCTGGGGGTGGGGGATGGTACTGGTTAGTTCATATTGTTGTTCCTCCTATTAGTCTTGCTCTTTGGTAAACAGGCTTGGCCATTCTAACAACTACCTGTAGCTGATGTGACAATGGTTCAAGGCAAGGCAGCCAAGGCAAGGATAAAAGACCTTTGCCTGGTAGTAGGCCTGCAAATGATAGTGTTAGCTTCCTTCCTTCCTTCCTTCCTTCCTTCCTTCCTTCCTTCCTTCCTTCCTGTAAGAACAAAAAATGTGTTGGAGAAGAACTGGGGCAAGGGTCTGAAAAGAGTTTGCTAAAAGACAAAAGGGAGGAGGCGAGGCATGTGTTGGAATGGAACACATGGAAGCCCAAATGAAGCAAAGGCCAAGGCCAACGGCAAGGGCGAGGCAAAAGGAGTGGTTGTGTTGTGGCAAGGGGGGCGAAGGGCAGGGCCAAAGAGAGTATTGGTGTGGTCGGGACGCTGCCCTCCCTGGTGGAGCTTTTGCCCAGAGTAGGCGCAAGGGAGCTGTCCAAGGAGTCCAGTGCGAGCGTGTTTGGCGAGGAGAAGGCACACCGTGCTCTGCGTCTATGTGTGTGTGTGTGTGTGTGTGTGTGTGTGTGTGTTCCGTGTATTTGTTCGTGGAGCAAAGGGAAGCAAGGCGAGGCGAAGGAGAAGGGAGTGAAGGGGCATGAAGGTCAGGAAGAGCATGAAGGTCCCGGTGGGGTGGGGTGGTGTGGGCGTGGGTGTGGGTGTGGGTGTGGGTGTGGGTGTGGGTGTGGGTCGGTATTGTGGACAGAGGCTGTTGAGAGCGCGTGAGCTGGCAAGGGTGTGAGGCATCCAAGTGTGGTGTGGGCGTGTGCAGTTGTGGTGGTGCCGGGTCCGCGGGTGGGCCTCGGGTGTGAAGAAGAGTGCAAAGAAGAGGAGGAGCGCAGGGGGGTGGGTGTGAAAAGTGTGTTGAGGAAAGGGCGAGGAGCGGAGGGTGAAAAAAATGTGTAGCCCAGGCTGGCCTCGAACTCGTGATCCTCCTGCCTCTGCCTCCTTCAGCAAATCCTACCGGCGTGCGCCACCACTACCGGCAGCGGACGCCGGCCGCTAGGCCCTACTTCAACCCTACCAACGATGACGACACAACACCCGACACGCCCCCACACTCCTACCTCACCACAGCCCACACACCACCAGCGCAGCCTCACCTCACACACACCGCACTCACAACGCAAGCCCGCACACACAAACACAACAACAACAACTAACTACGCTCCCTACTACGCCCGAACAACACTCTTCACTCACTCCCTCCCTCCCTCCCTCCCTCCCTCCCTCCCTGCCTCGCACCGGACTCCCGGGACACGGCGACACCTGCCGGGCGCGCCGGGAACCGACACTCGCCGCCGACCCGGAACCCGGAACCCCGAACCCCCACGTGCCGACCGACCGACGACTCTTGCCGCCCGATCACAACTCTCTCGGACAACGCTCACAACAAGCACCCGCACCACCCCGCACCGCAAGGCACAAAGACGCCTTGCTCGGACACCTTGGCCTCTCCTCGCTGGCGACCGAGCAACACCAAAACCGCAAACTCCCAACGCTCGCTGGCCTTCGTCTCCACCGGACCTCCGTCCTCCCGGACCTCGAGGCCTCGCTCACACTTCTCCCTCCACTCCTCAAGCGAGCCCGGAGGCTCAGCGGGAGCACCCCGTGCTCCCACCTGGTGCTCCTCCAACACCCACAGCTCTGCTTTTCTTTCTTCCCTTTCTGGAAGGCCTGGGCCTTGGGCCACGAGACCACCCTGACCACAGTCAGTCCCCGGGGCCAGGAGCCAGCCCCTCCACTTGGACCCACACAGTTCCCCACACTCGGGACCCCACGCCCACGCGGACTGGGACTTCCCTCCCGTGCTAGCCTCGCAGGAAGAACTACAGTGGGCAAGTGAGCCTCCTGGAATCGCCCCACCGGTCCACCGGCCCAGACTTGTGCTCGGCTCTGCTGGGTGTATCCTGGAGAAGCAGGGCCCCAGGACCTTTGGCCCAGCATGGCTTCTTACTCCTGAGGGGCCTGTCTTCTCCTGCCTCTCTTTGCTAGATCCCTCATGGCCCTGGTGTGCTGGGATTGGGCAAGGCAAGACACTCATTGCCTGCAACCTCCTGTGATTGCCCTCCTGGGTGATGCCCACCACCCCACCCCACCCCACCCAACCCAACCCAACCCAACCCCTGCTCTGATGGGCCAGAGTCTTGCGGATCAACCTGAGGAGGAATCCTCTTGAGATAATGCTGTTGAGATGAATTCATGATCAGATGCAATTCCTTGATTTGGTCTAAGTCCTTTCAGGAAGTTAGTTGGATTTAAATAATGGGGGGCGGGGGTTTGGGGAGACTTAGGGTAGTCGACAGAAAGTCTACTTCGGGATCAAGACTAGAATGTTCCCCTTCCTCATAGAACAGCAAGAGAGCTGCATCCTTGAGAGAAGGAGCACATGAGCTTCCGTGCCTTCCAAGCATGTACTCGTAGGAGCAAGAAAATTAGGCCTGGGACAAGTTCCTGCTCAGAGAGAGCATCCGTTCAACCTTGGGCCTGACTTCCTGGATCTTGTGATCTAAGCCTGTGGCCGTTAAGTGCTCGGTGTGCACCTCAAAGAGACACACGGCTAGGAATAAACAGCAAATCGTTCTATTAGGAGGAGTGTCAGAATAGAGGGTAGGCGATTGCCCAGATTACCTGAACAACAACACTTCCAAACGAAACAAAACAAAAGGAAAGGAAACGAAAGGTGTACAACACATGATGATCGGTCTCCTACTAAATACAAAGTGTCACCAGTCAAGAAGCATAGAAAAAAAAAAAAAAAAAAAACAAAAACAAAAAACACTTGCTAACCTAGGCTCGATGATTGCCTTAAACTTTGTTCATCAGTTAAGACGAGAGTTAAGTCCAACTTGTGGAGAGAAAGAAGGATGGCAAATGTTTCTTAGGCGTGAATGTCAAAACAAAAATATGTCATCAAGACTCCTGTAGTTTCCTTTTGTGGGATGATTTTAATCTGGTTTTGGAAGAATATGTTTCTGGGGTGATGACTTTTAGAGAATATGTGACCTGTGGCTACGAGGTAATCTTCTTACACACAGAGAGTGCTGTCTTGGGTGGTATAAAAAGGCTGAGAGAAAAACAAGAAACAAAACAACAAAAACAATGTTCTTGGCGCCAGCACGTTTCCATCCACCAAATGTGCACATGTGGAGATGTGGCTATGGAGATGTGGGTGTGGGTAAAACGGTTGGAGCCTGCTTACTGGAGCTCGCTCCATCCAACTGATATGTCTGCCTGTCTATCTGTCTGTCGGTGCTGTCTGTGTGAATGTATGAACTTATGTGTATGTGTGAAGCTGTTGGAGTTTCTTGCTTTCTACACTCTGTGTGTGTGTGTGTGTTTGTGTGTGTGTGTGTTGGTGTCTGTGTTTCTGTGTGATTCCCCCCCCCCAGCCCCTTTACTCTTTACATTTTCCAGGGTTCAGCAACCCTCTCTCGATCACAGGGAGTGCCTCCCCTGCCCCAATATGTGAAACTTTATTCCCTTAGAGTAAAGTGGAGAGTAGGCCCCACCCCACCCCCAACCCTGCCAATTCCTCACTCAGCCTTCCTCAGTTAACGCTGTGGGGTCCATGCTGGCCTTGGCAGACTGTAAGGACAGAGTTGACTGGGCCCACCGAGGTGGGAGTTCTGGGCGGTCTCCGGTGGAGTGGTGGAGTAGTGGATGGGTTGAGATTGGGATCGAGGGGTGCGAGGGTGGGGCATGGTGGGTTGGGAGAGTCTCTGCAAGCACCGGGGGTCGCAGAGTAAGGATCCCAGCGAGGCAATAGAGGAATCTGCTTCAACAGGACTCAGGCTCCCTTTTGCTAGTCTTGCTTTTTTATTATTATTACTAGATATTCACTTCATTGACATTTCAAATGCTATCCCCAAAGTCCCCTATACCCTGCCCCCGCCCTGCTCCCCAACCCACCCACTCCTGCTTCCTGGCCCAGGCATACCCCTCTACTGGGGCATATGATCTTTGCAAGGCCAAGGGCCTCTCCTCTCATTGATGGCCGACTAGGCCATCCTCTGTTACATATGCAACACAGCTCTGGGGGTGGGGGATGGTACTGGTTAGTTCATATTGTTGTTCCTCCTATTAGTCTTGCTCTTTGGTAAACAGGCTTGGCCATTCTAACAACTACCTGTAGCTGATGTGACAATGGTTCAAGGCAAGGCAGCCAAGGCAAGGATAAAAGACCTTTGCCTGGTAGTAGGCCTGCAAATGATAGTGTTAGCTTCCTTCCTTCCTTCCTTCCTTCCTTCCTTCCTTCCTTCCTTCCTTCCTTCCTTCCTTCCTGTAAGAACAAAAAATGTGTTGGAGAAGAACTGGGGCAAGGGTCTGAAAAGAGTTTGCTAAAAGACAAAAGGGAGGAGGCGAGGCATGTGTTGGAATGGAACACATGGAAGCCCAAATGAAGCAAAGGCCAAGGCCAACGGCAAGGGCGAGGCAAAAGGAGTGGTTGTGTTGTGGCAAGGGGGGCGAAGGGCAGGGCCAAAGAGAGTATTGGTGTTGTCGGGACGCTGCCCTCCCTGGTGGAGCTTTTGCCCAGAGTAGGCACAAGGGAGCTGTCCAAGGAGTCCAGTGCGAGCGTGTTTTGCGAGGAGAAGGCACACCGTGCTCTGCGTCTATGTGTGTGTGTGTGTGTGTGTGTGTGTGTGTGTGTGTGTGTGTGTGTGTGTTCCGTGTATTTGTTCGTGGAGCAAAGGGAAGCAAGGCGAGGCGAAGGAGAAGGGAGTGAAGGGGCATGAAGGTCAGGAAGAGCATGAAGGTCCCGGTGGGGTGGGGTGGTGTGGGCGTGGGTGTGGGTGTGGGTGTGGGTGTGGGTCGGTATTGTGGACAGAGGCTGTTGAGAGCGCGTGAGCTGGCAAGGGTGTGAGGCATCCAAGTGTGGTGTGGGCGTGTGCAGTTGTGGTGGTGCCGGGTCCGCGGGTGGGCCTCGGGTGTGAAGAAGAGTGCAAAGAAGAGGAGGAGCGCAGGGGGGTGGGTGTGAAAAGTGTGTTGAGGAAAGGGCGAGGAGCGGAGGGTGAAAAAAATGTGTAGCCCAGGCTGGCCTCGAACTCGTGATCCTCCTGCCTCTGCCTCCTTCAGCAAATCCTACCGGCGTGCGCCACCACTACCGGCAGCGGACGCCGGCCGCTAGGCCCTACTTCAACCCTACCAACGATGACGACACAACACCCGACACGCCCCCACACTCCTACCTCACCACAGCCCACACACCACCAGCGCAGCCTCACCTCACACACACCGCACTCACAACGCAAGCCCGCACACACAAACACAACAACAAAAACTAACTACGCTCCCTACTACGCCCGAACAACACTCTTCACTCACTCCCTCCCTCCCTCCCTCCCTCCCTCCCTCCCTGCCTCGCACCGGACTCCCGGGACACGGCGACACCTGCCGGGCGCGCCGGGAACCGACACTCGCCGCCGACCCGGAACCCGGAACCCCGAACCCCCACGTGCCGACCGACCGACGACTCTTGCCGCCCGATCACAACTCTCTCGGACAACGCTCACAACAAGCACCCGCACCACCCCGCACCGCAAGGCACAAAGACGCCTTGCTCGGACACCTTGGCCTCTCCTCGCTGGCGACCGAGCAACACCAAAACCGCAAACTCCCAACGCTCGCTGGCCTTCGTCTCCACCGGACCTCCGTCCTCCCGGACCTCGAGGCCTCGCTCACACTTCTCCCTCCACTCCTCAAGCGAGCCCGGAGGCTCAGCGGGAGCACCCCGTGCTCCCACCTGGTGCTCCTCCAACACCCACAGCTCTGCTTTTCTTTCTTCCCTTTCTGGAAGGCCTGGGCCTTGGGCCACGAGACCACCCTGACCACAGTCAGTCCCCGGGGCCAGGAGCCAGCCCCTCCACTTGGACCCACACAGTTCCCCACACTCGGGACCCCACGCCCACGCGGACTGGGACTTCCCTCCCGTGCTAGCCTCGCAGGAAGAACTACAGTGGGCAAGTGAGCCTCCTGGAATCGCCCCACCGGTCCACCGGCCCAGACTTGTGCTCGGCTCTGCTGGGTGTATCCTGGAGAAGCAGGGCCCCAGGACCTTTGGCCCAGCATGGCTTCTTACTCCTGAGGGGCCTGTCTTCTCCTGCCTCTCTTTGCTAGATCCCTCATGGCCCTGGTGTGCTGGGATTGGGCAAGGCAAGACACTCATTGCCTGCAACCTCCTGTGATTGCCCTCCTGGGTGATGCCCACCACCCCACCCCACCCCACCCAACCCAACCCAACCCAACCCCTGCTCTGATGGGCCAGAGTCTTGCGGATCAACCTGAGGAGGAATCCTCTTGAGATAATGCTGTTGAGATGAATTCATGATCAGATGCAATTCCTTGATTTGGTCTAAGTCCTTTCAGGAAGTTAGTTGGATTTAAATAATGGGGGGCGGGGGTTTGGGGAGACTTAGGGTAGTCGACAGAAAGTCTACTTCGGGATCAAGACTAGAATGTTCCCCTTCCTCATAGAACAGCAAGAGAGCTGCATCCTTGAGAGAAGGAGCACATGAGCTTCCGTGCCTTCCAAGCATGTACTCGTAGGAGCAAGAAAATTAGGCCTGGGACAAGTTCCTGCTCAGAGAGAGCATCCGTTCAACCTTGGGCCTGACTTCCTGGATCTTGTGATCTAAGCCTGTGGCCGTTAAGTGCTCGGTGTGCACCTCAAAGAGACACACGGCTAGGAATAAACAGCAAATCGTTCTATTAGGAGGAGTGTCAGAATAGAGGGTAGGCGATTGCCCAGATTACCTGAACAACAACACTTCCAAACGAAACAAAACAAAAGGAAACGAAAGGTGCACAACACATGATGATCGGTCTCCTGCTAAATACAAAGTGTCACCAGTCAAGAAGCATAGAAAAAAAAAAAAAAACAAAAAACAAAAAACAAAAAACACTTGCTAACCTAGGCTCGATGATTGCCTTAAACTTTGTTCATCAGTTAAGACGAGAGTTAAGTCCAACTTGTGGAGAGAAAGAAGGATGGCAAATGTTTCTTAGGCGTGAATGTCAAAACAAAAATATGTCATCAAGACTCCTGTAGTTTCCTTTTGTGGGATGATTTTAATCTGGTTTTGGAAGAATATGTTTCTGGGGTGATGACTTTTAGAGAATATGTGACCTGTGGCTACGAGGTAATCTTCTTACACACAGAGAGTGCTGTCTTGGGTGGTATAAAAAGGCTGAGAGAAAAACAAGAAACAAAACAACAAAAACAATGTTCTTGGCGCCAGCACGTTTCCATCCACCAAATGTGCACATGTGGAGATGTGGCTATGGAGATGTGGGTGTGGGTAAAACGGTTGGAGGCTGCTTATTGGAGCTCGCTCCATCCAACTGATATGTCTGCCTGTCTATCTGTCTGTCGGTGCTGTCTGTGTGAATGTACGAACTTATGTGTATGTGTGAAGCTGTTGGAGTTTCTTGCTTTCTACACTCTGTGTGTGTGTGTTTGTGTGTGTGTGTGTGTGTGTGTTGGTGTCTGTGTTTGTGATTTCCCCCCCCCCAGCCCCTTTACTCTTTACATTTTCCAGGGTTCAGCAACCCTCTCTCGATCACAGGGAGTGCCTCCCCTGCCCCAATATGTGAAACTTTATTCCCTTAGAGTAAAGTGGAGAGTAGGCCCCACCCCACCCCCAACCCTGCCAATTCCTCACTCAGCCTTCCTCAGTTAACGCTGTGGGGTCCATGCTGGCCTTGGCAGACTGTAAGGACAGAGTTGACTGGGCCCACCGAGGTGGGAGTTCTGGGCGGTCTCCGGTGGAGTGGTGGAGTAGTCGATGGGTTGAGATTGGGATCGAGGGGTGCGAGGGTGGGGCATGGTGGGTTGGGAGAGTCTCTGCAAGCACCGGGGGTCGCAGAGTAAGGATCCCAGCGAGGCAATAGAGGAATCTGCTTCAACAGGACTCAGGCTCCCTTTTGCTAGTCTTGCTTTTTTATTATTATTACTAGATATTCACTTCATTGACATTTCAAATGCTATCCCCAAAGTCCCCTATACCCTGCCCCCGCCCTGCTCCCCAACCCACCCACTCCTGCTTCCTGGCCCAGGCATACCCCTCTACTGGGGCATATGATCTTTGCAAGACCAAGGGCCTCTCCTCTCATTGATGGCCGACTAGGCCATCCTCTGTTACATATGCAACACAGCTCTGGGGGTGGGGGGTGGTACTGGTTAGTTCATATTGTTGTTCCTCCTATTAGTCTTGCTCTTTGGTAAACAGGCTTGGCCATTCTACCAACTACCTGTAGCTGATGTGACAATGGTTCAAGGCAAGGCAGCCAAGGCAAAAATAAAAGACCTTTGCCTGGTAGTAGGCCTGCAAATGATAGTGTTAGCTTCCTTCCTTCCTTCCTTCCTTTCTTCCTTCCTGTAAGAACAAAAAATGTGTTGGAGAAGAACTGGGGCAAGGGTCTGAAAAGAGTTTGCTAAAAGACAAAAGGGAGGAGGCGAGGCATGTGTTGGAATGGAACACATGGAAGCCCAAATGAAGCAAAGGCCAAGGCCAACGGCAAGGGCGAGGCAAAAGGAGTGGTTGTGTTGTGGCAAGGGGGGCGAAGGGCAGGGCCAAAGAGAGTATTGGTGTGGTCGGGACGCTGCCCTCCCTGGTGGAGCTTTTGCCCAGAGTAGGCACAAGGGAGCTGTCCAAGGAGTCCAGTGCGAGCGTGTTTGGCGAGGAGAAGGCACACCGTGCTCTGCGTCTATGTGTGTGTGTGTGTGTGTGTGTGTGTGTGTGTGTGTGTGTGTTCCGTGTATTTGTTCGTGGAGCAAAGGGAAGCAAGGCGAGGCGAAGGAGAAGGGAGTGAAGGGGCATGAAGGTCAGGAAGAGCATGAAGGTCCCGGTGGGGTGGGGTGGTGTGGGCGTGGGTGTGGGTGTGGGTGTGGGTGTGGGTGTGGGTGTGGGTCGGTATTGTGGACAGAGGCTGTTGAGAGCGCGTGAGCTGGCAAGGGTGTGAGGCATCCAAGTGTGGTGTGGGCGTGTGCAGTTGTGGTGGTGCCGGGTCCGCGGGTGGGCCTCGGGTGTGAAGAAGAGTGCAAAGAAGAGGAGGAGCGCAGGGGGGTGGGTGTGAAAAGTGTGTTGAGGAAAGGGCGAGGAGCGGAGGGTGAAAAAAATGTGTAGCCCAGGCTGGCCTCGAACTCGTGATCCTCCTGCCTCTGCCTCCTTCAGCAAATCCTACCGGCGTGCGCCACCACTACCGGCAGCGGACGCCGGCCGCTAGGCCCTACTTCAACCCTACCAACGATGACGACACAACACCCGACACGCCCCCACACTCCTACCTCACCACAGCCCACACACCACCAGCGCAGCCTCACCTCACACACACCGCACTCACAACGCAAGCCCGCACACACAAACACAACAACAAAAACTAACTACGCTCCCTACTACGCCCGAACAACACTCTTCACTCACTCACTCACTCCCTCCCTGCCTCCCTCCCTGCCTCGCACCGGACTCCCGTGACACGGCGACACCTGCCGGGCGCGCCGGGAACCGACATTCGCCGCCGACCCGGAACCCGGAACCCCGAACCCCCACGTGCCGACCGACCGACGACTCTTGCCGCCCGATCACAACTCTCTCGGACAACGCTCACAACAAGCACCCGCACCACCCCGCACCGCAAGCCACAAAGACGCCTTGCTCCGACACCTTGGCCTCTCCTCGCTGGCGACCGAGCAACACCAAAACCGCAAACTCCCAACGCTCGCTGGCCTTCGTCTCCACCGGACCTCCGTCCTCCCGGACCTCGAGGCCTCGCTCACACTTCTCCCTCCACTCCTCAAGCGAGCCCGGAGGCTCAGCGGGAGCACCCCGTGCTCCCACCTGGTGCTCCTCCAACACCCACAGCTCTGCTTTTCTTTCTTCCCTTTCTGGAAGGCCTGGGCCTTGGGCCACGAGACCACCCTGACCACAGTCAGTCCCCGGGGCCAGGAGCCAGCCCCTCCACTTGGACCCACACAGTTCCCCACACTCGGGACCCCACGCCCACGCGGACTGGGACTTCCCTCCCGTGCTAGCCTCGCAGGAAGAACTACAGTGGGCAAGTGAGCCTCCTGGAATCGCCCCACCGGTCCACCGGCCCAGACTTGTGCTCGGCTCTGCTGGGTGTATCCTGGAGAAGCAGGGCCCCAGGACCTTTGGCCCAGCATGGCTTCTTACTCCTGAGGGGCCTGTCTTCTCCTGCCTCTCTTTGCTAGATCCCTCATGGCCCTGGTGTGCTGGGATTGGGCAAGGCAAGACACTCATTGCCTGCAACCTCCTGTGATTGCCCTCCTGGGTGATGCCCACCACCCCACCCCACCCCACCCAACCCAACCCAACCCAACCCCTGCTCTGATGGGCCAGAGTCTTGCGGATCAACCTGAGGAGGAATCCTCTTGAGATAATGCTGTTGAGATGAATTCATGATCAGATGCAATTCCTTGATTTGGTCTAAGTCCTTTCAGGAAGTTAGTTGGATTTAAATAATGGGGGGCGGGGGTTTGGGGAGACTTAGGGTAGTCGACAGAAAGTCTACTTCGGGATCAAGACTAGAATGTTCCCCTTCCTCATAGAACAGCAAGAGAGCTGCATCCTTGAGAGAAGGAGCACATGAGCTTCCGTGCCTTCCAAGCATGTACTCGTAGGAGCAAGAAAATTAGGCCTGGGACAAGTTCCTGCTCAGAGAGAGCATCCGTTCAACCTTGGGCCTGACTTCCTGGATCTTGTGATCTAAGCCTGTGGCCGTTAAGTGCTCGGTGTGCACCTCAAAGAGACACACGGCTAGGAATAAACAGCAAATCGTTCTATTAGGAGGAGTGTCAGAATAGAGGGTAGGCGATTGCCCAGATTACCTGAACAACAACACTTCCAAACGAAACAAAACAAAAGGAAACGAAAGGTGCACAACACATGATGATCGGTCTCCTGCTAAATACAAAGTGTCACCAGTCAAGAAGCATAGAAAAAAAAAAAAAAAAAAAAACAAAAAAACAAAAAACACTTGCTAACCTAGGCTCGATGATTGCCTTAAACTTTGTTCATCAGTTAAGACGAGAGTTAAGTCCAACTTGTGGAGAGAAAGAAGGATGGCAAATGTTTCTTAGGCGTGAATGTCAAAACAAAAATATGTCATCAAGACTCCTGTAGTTTCCTTTTGTGGGATGATTTTAATCTGGTTTTGGAAGAATATGTTTCTGGGGTGATGACTTTTAGAGAATATGTGACCTGTGGCTACGAGGTAATCTTCTTACACACAGAGAGTGCTGTCTTGGGTGGTATAAAAAGGCTGAGAGAAAAACAAGAAACAAAACAACAAAAACAATGTTCTTGGCGCCAGCACGTTTCCATCCACCAAATGTGCACATGTGGAGATGTGGCTATGGAGATGTGGGTGTGGGTAAAACGGTTGGAGGCTGCTTATTGGAGCTCGCTCCATCCAACTGATATGTCTGCCTGTCTATCTGTCTGTCGGTGCTGTCTGTGTGAATGTACGAACTTATGTGTATGTGTGAAGCTGTTGGAGTTTCTTGCTTTCTACACTCTGTGTGTGTGTGTTTGTGTGTGTGTGTGTGTGTGTGTTGGTGTCTGTGTTTGTGATTTCCCCCCCCCCAGCCCCTTTACTCTTTACATTTTCCAGGGTTCAGCAACCCTCTCTCGATCACAGGGAGTGCCTCCCCTGCCCCAATATGTGAAACTTTATTCCCTTAGAGTAAAGTGGAGAGTAGGCCCCACCCCACCCCCAACCCTGCCAATTCCTCACTCAGCCTTCCTCAGTTAACGCTGTGGGGTCCATGCTGGCCTTGGCAGACTGTAAGGACAGAGTTGACTGGGCCCACCGAGGTGGGAGTTCTGGGCGGTCTCCGGTGGAGTGGTGGAGTAGTCGATGGGTTGAGATTGGGATCGAGGGGTGCGAGGGTGGGGCATGGTGGGTTGGGAGAGTCTCTGCAAGCACCGGGGGTCGCAGAGTAAGGATCCCAGCGAGGCAATAGAGGAATCTGCTTCAACAGGACTCAGGCTCCCTTTTGCTAGTCTTGCTTTTTTATTATTATTACTAGATATTCACTTCATTGACATTTCAAATGCTATCCCCAAAGTCCCCTATACCCTGCCCCCGCCCTGCTCCCCAACCCACCCACTCCTGCTTCCTGGCCCAGGCATACCCCTCTACTGGGGCATATGATCTTTGCAAGACCAAGGGCCTCTCCTCTCATTGATGGCCGACTAGGCCATCCTCTGTTACATATGCAACACAGCTCTGGGGGTGGGGGGTGGTACTGGTTAGTTCATATTGTTGTTCCTCCTATTAGTCTTGCTCTTTGGTAAACAGGCTTGGCCATTCTACCAACTACCTGTAGCTGATGTGACAATGGTTCAAGGCAAGGCAGCCAAGGCAAAAATAAAAGACCTTTGCCTGGTAGTAGGCCTGCAAATGATAGTGTTAGCTTTTTTCCTTCCTTCCTTCCTTTCTTCCTTCCTGTAAGAACAAAAAATGTGTTGGAGAAGAACTGGGGCAAGGGTCTGAAAAGAGTTTGCTAAAAGACAAAAGGGAGGAGGCGAGGCATGTGTTGGAATGGAACACATGGAAGCCCAAATGAAGCAAAGGCCAAGGCCAACGGCAAGGGCGAGGCAAAAGGAGTGGTTGTGTTGTGGCAAGGGGGGCGAAGGGCAGGGCCAAAGAGAGTATTGGTGTGGTCGGGACGCTGCCCTCCCTGGTGGAGCTTTTGCCCAGAGTAGGCACAAGGGAGCTGTCCAAGGAGTCCAGTGCGAGCGTGTTTGGCGAGGAGAAGGCACACCGTGCTCTGCGTCTATGTGTGTGTGTGTGTGTGTGTGTGTGTGTGTGTGTGTGTGTGTGTTCCGTGTATTTGTTCGTGGAGCAAAGGGAAGCAAGGCGAGGCGAAGGAGAAGGGAGTGAAGGGGCATGAAGGTCAGGAAGAGCATGAAGGTCCCGGTGGGGTGGGGTGGTGTGGGCGTGGGTGTGGGTGTGGGTGTGGGTGTGGGTGTGGGTGTGGGTCGGTATTGTGGACAGAGGCTGTTGAGAGCGCGTGAGCTGGCAAGGGTGTGAGGCATCCAAGTGTGGTGTGGGCGTGTGCAGTTGTGGTGGTGCCGGGTCCGCGGGTGGGCCTCGGGTGTGAAGAAGAGTGCAAAGAAGAGGAGGAGCGCAGGGGGGTGGGTGTGAAAAGTGTGTTGAGGAAAGGGCGAGGAGCGGAGGGTGAAAAAAATGTGTAGCCCAGGCTGGCCTCGAACTCGTGATCCTCCTGCCTCTGCCTCCTTCAGCAAATCCTACCGGCGTGCGCCACCACTACCGGCAGCGGACGCCGGCCGCTAGGCCCTACTTCAACCCTACCAACGATGACGACACAACACCCGACACGCCCCCACACTCCTACCTCACCACAGCCCACACACCACCAGCGCAGCCTCACCTCACACACACCGCACTCACAACGCAAGCCCGCACACACAAACACAACAACAAAAACTAACTACGCTCCCTACTACGCCCGAACAACACTCTTCACTCACTCACTCCCTCCCTCCCTGCCTCGCACCGGACTCCCTCCCTCCCTCCCAGCCTCGCACCGGACTCCCGTGACACGGCGACACCTGCCGGGCGCGCCGGGAACCGACACTCGCCGCCGACCCGGAACCCGGAACCCCGAACCCCCACGTGCCGACCGACCGACGACTCTTGCCGCCCGATCACAACTCTCTCGGACAACGCTCACAACAAGCACCCGCACCACCACGCACCGCAAGGCACAAAGACGCCTTGCTCGGACACCTTGGCCTCTCCTCGCTGGCGACCGAGCAACACCAAAACCGCAAACTCCCAACGCTCGCTGGCCTTCGTCTCCACCGGACCTCCGTCCTCCCGGACCTCGAGGCCTCGCTCACACTTCTCCCTCCACTCCTCAAGCGAGCCCGGAGGCTCAGCGGGAGCACCCCGTGCTCCCACCTGGTGCTCCTCCAACACCCACAGCTCTGCTTTTCTTTCTTCCCTTTCTGGAAGGCCTGGGCCTTGGGCCACGAGACCACCCTGACCACAGTCAGTCCCCGGGGCCAGGAGCCAGCCCCTCCACTTGGACCCACACAGTTCCCCACACTCGGGACCCCACGCCCACGCGGACTGGGACTTCCCTCCCGTGCTAGCCTCGCAGGAAGAACTACAGTGGGCAAGTGAGCCTCCTGGAATCGCCCCACCGGTCCACCGGCCCAGACTTGTGCTCGGCTCTGCTGGGTGTATCCTGGAGAAGCAGGGCCCCAGGACCTTTGGCCCAGCATGGCTTCTTACTCCTGAGGGGCCTGTCTTCTCCTGCCTCTCTTTGCTAGATCCCTCATGGCCCTGGTGTGCTGGGATTGGGCAAGGCAAGACACTCATTGCCTGCAACCTCCTGTGATTGCCCTCCTGGGTGATGCCCACCACCCCACCCCACCCCACCCAACCCAACCCAACCCAACCCCTGCTCTGATGGGCCAGAGTCTTGCGGATCAACCTGAGGAGGAATCCTCTTGAGATAATGCTGTTGAGATGAATTCATGATCAGATGCAATTCCTTGATTTGGTCTAAGTCCTTTCAGGAAGTTAGTTGGATTTAAATAATGGGGGGCGGGGGTTTGGGGAGACTTAGGGTAGTCGACAGAAAGTCTACTTCGGGATCAAGACTAGAATGTTCCCCTTCCTCATAGAACAGCAAGAGAGCTGCATCCTTGAGAGAAGGAGCACATGAGCTTCCGTGCCTTCCAAGCATGTACTCGTAGGAGCAAGAAAATTAGGCCTGGGACAAGTTCCTGCTCAGAGAGAGCATCCGTTCAACCTTGGGCCTGACTTCCTGGATCTTGTGATCTAAGCCTGTGGCCGTTAAGTGCTCGGTGTGCACCTCAAAGAGACACACGGCTAGGAATAAACAGCAAATCGTTCTATTAGGAGGAGTGTCAGAATAGAGGGTAGGCGATTGCCCAGATTACCTGAACAACAACACTTCCAAACGAAACAAAACAAAAGGAAACGAAAGGTGCACAACACATGATGATCGGTCTCCTGCTAAATACAAAGTGTCACCAGTCAAGAAGCATAGAAAAAAAAAAAAAAAACAAAAAACAAAAAACAAAAAACACTTGCTAACCTAGGCTCGATGATTGCCTTAAACTTTGTTCATCAGTTAAGACGAGAGTTAAGTCCAACTTGTGGAGAGAAAGAAGGATGGCAAATGTTTCTTAGGCGTGAATGTCAAAACAAAAATATGTCATCAAGACTCCTGTAGTTTCCTTTTGTGGGATGATTTTAATCTGGTTTTGGAAGAATATGTTTCTGGGGTGATGACTTTTAGAGAATATGTGACCTGTGGCTACGAGGTAATCTTCTTACACACAGAGAGTGCTGTCTTGGGTGGTATAAAAAGGCTGAGAGAAAAACAAGAAACAAAACAACAAAAACAATGTTCTTGGCGCCAGCACGTTTCCATCCACCAAATGTGCACATGTGGAGATGTGGCTATGGAGATGTGGGTGTGGGTAAAACGGTTGGAGGCTGCTTATTGGAGCTCGCTCCATCCAACTGATATGTCTGCCTGTCTATCTGTCTGTCGGTGCTGTCTGTGTGAATGTACGAACTTATGTGTATGTGTGAAGCTGTTGGAGTTTCTTGCTTTCTACACTCTGTGTGTGTGTGTTTGTGTGTGTGTGTGTGTGTGTGTTGGTGTCTGTGTTTGTGATTTCCCCCCCCCCAGCCCCTTTACTCTTTACATTTTCCAGGGTTCAGCAACCCTCTCTCGATCACAGGGAGTGCCTCCCCTGCCCCAATATGTGAAACTTTATTCCCTTAGAGTAAAGTGGAGAGTAGGCCCCACCCCACCCCCAACCCTGCCAATTCCTCACTCAGCCTTCCTCAGTTAACGCTGTGGGGTCCATGCTGGCCTTGGCAGACTGTAAGGACAGAGTTGACTGGGCCCACCGAGGTGGGAGTTCTGGGCGGTCTCCGGTGGAGTGGTGGAGTAGTCGATGGGTTGAGATTGGGATCGAGGGGTGCGAGGGTGGGGCATGGTGGGTTGGGAGAGTCTCTGCAAGCACCGGGGGTCGCAGAGTAAGGATCCCAGCGAGGCAATAGAGGAATCTGCTTCAACAGGACTCAGGCTCCCTTTTGCTAGTCTTGCTTTTTTATTATTATTACTAGATATTCACTTCATTGACATTTCAAATGCTATCCCCAAAGTCCCCTATACCCTGCCCCCGCCCTGCTCCCCAACCCACCCACTCCTGCTTCCTGGCCCAGGCATACCCCTCTACTGGGGCATATGATCTTTGCAAGACCAAGGGCCTCTCCTCTCATTGATGGCCGACTAGGCCATCCTCTGTTACATATGCAACACAGCTCTGGGGGTGGGGGGTGGTACTGGTTAGTTCATATTGTTGTTCCTCCTATTAGTCTTGCTCTTTGGTAAACAGGCTTGGCCATTCTACCAACTACCTGTAGCTGATGTGACAATGGTTCAAGGCAAGGCAGCCAAGGCAAAAATAAAAGACCTTTGCCTGGTAGTAGGCCTGCAAATGATAGTGTTAGCTTCCTTCCTTCCTTCCTTCCTTTCTTCCTTCCTGTAAGAACAAAAAATGTGTTGGAGAAGAACTGGGGCAAGGGTCTGAAAAGAGTTTGCTAAAAGACAAAAGGGAGGAGGCGAGGCATGTGTTGGAATGGAACACATGGAAGCCCAAATGAAGCAAAGGCCAAGGCCAACGGCAAGGGCGAGGCAAAAGGAGTGGTTGTGTTGTGGCAAGGGGGGCGAAGGGCAGGGCCAAAGAGAGTATTGGTGTGGTCGGGACGCTGCCCTCCCTGGTGGAGCTTTTGCCCAGAGTAGGCACAAGGGAGCTGTCCAAGGAGTCCAGTGCGAGCGTGTTTGGCGAGGAGAAGGCACACCGTGCTCTGCGTCTATGTGTGTGTGTGTGTGTGTGTGTGTGTGTGTGTGTGTGTGTGTTCCGTGTATTTGTTCGTGGAGCAAAGGGAAGCAAGGCGAGGCGAAGGAGAAGGGAGTGAAGGGGCATGAAGGTCAGGAAGAGCATGAAGGTCCCGGTGGGGTGGGGTGGTGTGGGCGTGGGTGTGGGTGTGGGTGTGGGTGTGGGTGTGGGTGTGGGTCGGTATTGTGGACAGAGGCTGTTGAGAGCGCGTGAGCTGGCAAGGGTGTGAGGCATCCAAGTGTGGTGTGGGCGTGTGCAGTTGTGGTGGTGCCGGGTCCGCGGGTGGGCCTCGGGTGTGAAGAAGAGTGCAAAGAAGAGGAGGAGCGCAGGGGGGTGGGTGTGAAAAGTGTGTTGAGGAAAGGGCGAGGAGCGGAGGGTGAAAAAAATGTGTAGCCCAGGCTGGCCTCGAACTCGTGATCCTCCTGCCTCTGCCTCCTTCAGCAAATCCTACCGGCGTGCGCCACCACTACCGGCAGCGGACGCCGGCCGCTAGGCCCTACTTCAACCCTACCAACGATGACGACACAACACCCGACACGCCCCCACACTCCTACCTCACCACAGCCCACACACCACCAGCGCAGCCTCACCTCACACACACCGCACTCACAACGCAAGCCCGCACACACAAACACAACAACAAAAACTAACTACGCTCCCTACTACGCCCGAACAACACTCTTCACTCACTCACTCCCTCCCTCCCTGCCTCGCACCGGACTCCCGTGACACGGCGACACCTGCCGGGCGCGCCGGGAACCGACACTCGCCGCCGACCGGGAACCCGGAACCCCGAACCCCCACGTGCCGACCGACCGACGACTCTTGCCGCCCGATCACAACTCTCTCGGACAACGCTCACAACAAGCACCCGCACCACCACGCACCGCAAGGCACAAAGACGCCTTGCTCGGACACCTTGGCCTCTCCTCGCTGGCGACCGAGCAACACCAAAACCGCAAACTCCCAACGCTCGCTGGCCTTCGTCTCCACCGGACCTCCGTCCTCCCGGACCTCGAGGCCTCGCTCACACTTCTCCCTCCACTCCTCAAGCGAGCCCGGAGGCTCAGCGGGAGCACCCCGTGCTCCCACCTGGTGCTCCTCCAACACCCACAGCTCTGCTTTTCTTTCTTCCCTTTCTGGAAGGCCTGGGCCTTGGGCCACGAGACCACCCTGACCACAGTCAGTCCCCGGGGCCAGGAGCCAGCCCCTCCACTTGGACCCACACAGTTCCCCACACTCGGGACCCCACGCCCACGCGGACTGGGACTTCCCTCCCGTGCTAGCCTCGCAGGAAGAACTACAGTGGGCAAGTGAGCCTCCTGGAATCGCCCCACCGGTCCACCGGCCCAGACTTGTGCTCGGCTCTGCTGGGTGTATCCTGGAGAAGCAGGGCCCCAGGACCTTTGGCCCAGCATGGCTTCTTACTCCTGAGGGGCCTGTCTTCTCCTGCCTCTCTTTGCTAGATCCCTCATGGCCCTGGTGTGCTGGGATTGGGCAAGGCAAGACACTCATTGCCTGCAACCTCCTGTGATTGCCCTCCTGGGTGATGCCCACCACCCCACCCCACCCCACCCAACCCAACCCAACCCAACCCCTGCTCTGATGGGCCAGAGTCTTGCGGATCAACCTGAGGAGGAATCCTCTTGAGATAATGCTGTTGAGATGAATTCATGATCAGATGCAATTCCTTGATTTGGTCTAAGTCCTTTCAGGAAGTTAGTTGGATTTAAATAATGGGGGGCGGGGGTTTGGGGAGACTTAGGGTAGTCGACAGAAAGTCTACTTCGGGATCAAGACTAGAATGTTCCCCTTCCTCATAGAACAGCAAGAGAGCTGCATCCTTGAGAGAAGGAGCACATGAGCTTCCGTGCCTTCCAAGCATGTACTCGTAGGAGCAAGAAAATTAGGCCTGGGACAAGTTCCTGCTCAGAGAGAGCATCCGTTCAACCTTGGGCCTGACTTCCTGGATCTTGTGATCTAAGCCTGTGGCCGTTAAGTGCTCGGTGTGCACCTCAAAGAGACACACGGCTAGGAATAAACAGCAAATCGTTCTATTAGGAGGAGTGTCAGAATAGAGGGTAGGCGATTGCCCAGATTACCTGAACAACAACACTTCCAAACGAAACAAAACAAAAGGAAAGGAAACGAAAGGTGTACAACACATGATGATCGGTCTCCTGCTAAATACAAAGTGTCACCAGTCAAGAAGCATAGAAAAAAAAAAAAAAAACCCAAACAAAAAACACTTGCTAACCTAGGCTCGATGATTGCCTTAAACTTTGTTCATCAGTTAAGACGAGAGTTAAGTCCAACTTGTGGAGAGAAAGAAGGATGGCAAATGTTTCTTAGGCGTGAATGTCAAAACAAAAATATGTCATCAAGACTCCTGTAGTTTCCTTTTGTGGGATGATTTTAATCTGGTTTTGGAAGAATATGTTTCTGGGGTGATGACTTTTAGAGAATATGTGACCTGTGGCTACGAGGTAATCTTCTTACACACAGAGAGTGCTGTCTTGGGTGGTATAAAAAGGCTGAGAGAAAAACAAGAAACAAAACAACAAAAACAATGTTCTTGGCGCCAGCACGTTTCCATCCACCAAATGTGCACATGTGGAGATGTGGCTATGGAGATGTGGGTGTGGGTAAAACGGTTGGAGCCTGCTTATTGGAGCTCGCTCCATCCAACTGATATGTCTGCCTGTCTATCTGTCTGTCGGTGCTGTCTGTGTGAATGTACGAACTTATGTGTATGTGTGAAGCTGTTGGAGTTTCTTGCTTTCTACACTCTGTGTGTGTGTGTTTGTGTGTGTGTGTGTGTGTGTGTGTTGGTGTCTGTGTTTGTGATTTCCCCCCCCCAGCCCCTTTACTCTTTACATTTTCCAGGGTTCAGCAACCCTCTCTCGATCACAGGGAGTGCCTCCCCTGCCCCAATATGTGAAACTTTATTCCCTTAGAGTAAAGTGGAGAGTAGGCCCCACCCCACCCCCAACCCTGCCAATTCCTCACTCAGCCTTCCTCAGTTAACGCTGTGGGGTCCATGCTGGCCTTGGCAGACTGTAAGGACAGAGTTGACTGGGCCCACCGAGGTGGGAGTTCTGGGCGGTCTCCGGTGGAGTGGTGGAGTAGTCGATGGGTTGAGATTGGGATCGAGGGGTGCGAGGGTGGGGCATGGTGGGTTGGGAGAGTCTCTGCAAGCACCGGGGGTCGCAGAGTAAGGATCCCAGCGAGGCAATAGAGGAATCTGCTTCAACAGGACTCAGGCTCCCTTTTGCTAGTCTTGCTTTTTTATTATTATTACTAGATATTCACTTCATTGACATTTCAAATGCTATCCCCAAAGTCCCCTATACCCTGCCCCCGCCCTGCTCCCCAACCCACCCACTCCTGCTTCCTGGCCCAGGCATACCCCTCTACTGGGGCATATGATCTTTGCAAGACCAAGGGCCTCTCCTCTCATTGATGGCCGACTAGGCCATCCTCTGTTACATATGCAACACAGCTCTGGGGGTGGGGGGTGGTACTGGTTAGTTCATATTGTTGTTCCTCCTATTAGTCTTGCTCTTTGGTAAACAGGCTTGGCCATTCTACCAACTACCTGTAGCTGATGTGACAATGGTTCAAGGCAAGGCAGCCAAGGCAAAAATAAAAGACCTTTGCCTGGTAGTAGGCCTGCAAATGATAGTGTTAGCTTTTTTCCTTCCTTCCTTCCTTTCTTCCTTCCTGTAAGAACAAAAAATGTGTTGGAGAAGAACTGGGGCAAGGGTCTGAAAAGAGTTTGCTAAAAGACAAAAGGGAGGAGGCGAGGCATGTGTTGGAATGGAACACATGGAAGCCCAAATGAAGCAAAGGCCAAGGCCAACGGCAAGGGCGAGGCAAAAGGAGTGGTTGTGTTGTGGCAAGGGGGGCGAAGGGCAGGGCCAAAGAGAGTATTGGTGTGGTCGGGACGCTGCCCTCCCTGGTGGAGCTTTTGCCCAGAGTAGGCACAAGGGAGCTGTCCAAGGAGTCCAGTGCGAGCGTGTTTGGCGAGGAGAAGGCACACCGTGCTCTGCGTCTATGTGTGTGTGTGTGTGTGTGTGTGTGTGTGTGTGTGTGTGTGTGTTCCGTGTATTTGTTCGTGGAGCAAAGGGAAGCAAGGCGAGGCGAAGGAGAAGGGAGTGAAGGGGCATGAAGGTCAGGAAGAGCATGAAGGTCCCGGTGGGGTGGGGTGGTGTGGGCGTGGGTGTGGGTGTGGGTGTGGGTGTGGGTGTGGGTGTGGGTCGGTATTGTGGACAGAGGCTGTTGAGAGCGCGTGAGCTGGCAAGGGTGTGAGGCATCCAAGTGTGGTGTGGGCGTGTGCAGTTGTGGTGGTGCCGGGTCCGCGGGTGGGCCTCGGGTGTGAAGAAGAGTGCAAAGAAGAGGAGGAGCGCAGGGGGGTGGGTGTGAAAAGTGTGTTGAGGAAAGGGCGAGGAGCGGAGGGTGAAAAAAATGTGTAGCCCAGGCTGGCCTCGAACTCGTGATCCTCCTGCCTCTGCCTCCTTCAGCAAATCCTACCGGCGTGCGCCACCACTACCGGCAGCGGACGCCGGCCGCTAGGCCCTACTTCAACCCTACCAACGATGACGACACAACACCCGACACGCCCCCACACTCCTACCTCACCACAGCCCACACACCACCAGCGCAGCCTCACCTCACACACACCGCACTCACAACGCAAGCCCGCACACACAAACACAACAACAAAAACTAACTACGCTCCCTACTACGCCCGAACAACACTCTTCACTCACTCACTCCCTCCCTCCCTGCCTCGCACCGGACTCCCTCCCTCCCTCCCAGCCTCGCACCGGACTCCCGTGACACGGCGACACCTGCCGGGCGCGCCGGGAACCGACACTCGCCGCCGACCCGGAACCCGGAACCCCGAACCCCCACGTGCCGACCGACCGACGACTCTTGCCGCCCGATCACAACTCTCTCGGACAACGCTCACAACAAGCACCCGCACCACCACGCACCGCAAGGCACAAAGACGCCTTGCTCGGACACCTTGGCCTCTCCTCGCTGGCGACCGAGCAACACCAAAACCGCAAACTCCCAACGCTCGCTGGCCTTCGTCTCCACCGGACCTCCGTCCTCCCGGACCTCGAGGCCTCGCTCACACTTCTCCCTCCACTCCTCAAGCGAGCCCGGAGGCTCAGCGGGAGCACCCCGTGCTCCCACCTGGTGCTCCTCCAACACCCACAGCTCTGCTTTTCTTTCTTCCCTTTCTGGAAGGCCTGGGCCTTGGGCCACGAGACCACCCTGACCACAGTCAGTCCCCGGGGCCAGGAGCCAGCCCCTCCACTTGGACCCACACAGTTCCCCACACTCGGGACCCCACGCCCACGCGGACTGGGACTTCCCTCCCGTGCTAGCCTCGCAGGAAGAACTACAGTGGGCAAGTGAGCCTCCTGGAATCGCCCCACCGGTCCACCGGCCCAGACTTGTGCTCGGCTCTGCTGGGTGTATCCTGGAGAAGCAGGGCCCCAGGACCTTTGGCCCAGCATGGCTTCTTACTCCTGAGGGGCCTGTCTTCTCCTGCCTCTCTTTGCTAGATCCCTCATGGCCCTGGTGTGCTGGGATTGGGCAAGGCAAGACACTCATTGCCTGCAACCTCCTGTGATTGCCCTCCTGGGTGATGCCCACCACCCCACCCCACCCCACCCAACCCAACCCAACCCAACCCCTGCTCTGATGGGCCAGAGTCTTGCGGATCAACCTGAGGAGGAATCCTCTTGAGATAATGCTGTTGAGATGAATTCATGATCAGATGCAATTCCTTGATTTGGTCTAAGTCCTTTCAGGAAGTTAGTTGGATTTAAATAATGGGGGGCGGGGGTTTGGGGAGACTTAGGGTAGTCGACAGAAAGTCTACTTCGGGATCAAGACTAGAATGTTCCCCTTCCTCATAGAACAGCAAGAGAGCTGCATCCTTGAGAGAAGGAGCACATGAGCTTCCGTGCCTTCCAAGCATGTACTCGTAGGAGCAAGAAAATTAGGCCTGGGACAAGTTCCTGCTCAGAGAGAGCATCCG
Source organism: Mus caroli (assembly GCF_978045245.1). Classification (NCBI taxonomy): domain Eukaryota; kingdom Metazoa; phylum Chordata; class Mammalia; order Rodentia; family Muridae; genus Mus; species Mus caroli. The sequence continues at coordinate 101,465,340 of NW_028227262.1, read as the reverse complement.
TTCAACCTTGGGCCTGACTTCCTGGATCTTGTGATCTAAGCCTGTGGCCGTTAAGTGCTCGGTGTGCACCTCAAAGAGACACACGGCTAGGAATAAACAGCAAATCGTTCTATTAGGAGGAGTGTCAGAATAGAGGGTAGGCGATTGCCCAGATTACCTGAACAACAACACTTCCAAACGAAACAAAACAAAAGGAAACGAAAGGTGCACAACACATGATGATCGGTCTCCTGCTAAATACAAAGTGTCACCAGTCAAGAAGCATAGAAAAAAAAAAAAAAACAAAAAACAAAAAACAAAAAACACTTGCTAACCTAGGCTCGATGATTGCCTTAAACTTTGTTCATCAGTTAAGACGAGAGTTAAGTCCAACTTGTGGAGAGAAAGAAGGATGGCAAATGTTTCTTAGGCGTGAATGTCAAAACAAAAATATGTCATCAAGACTCCTGTAGTTTCCTTTTGTGGGATGATTTTAATCTGGTTTTGGAAGAATATGTTTCTGGGGTGATGACTTTTAGAGAATATGTGACCTGTGGCTACGAGGTAATCTTCTTACACACAGAGAGTGCTGTCTTGGGTGGTATAAAAAGGCTGAGAGAAAAACAAGAAACAAAACAACAAAAACAATGTTCTTGGCGCCAGCACGTTTCCATCCACCAAATGTGCACATGTGGAGATGTGGCTATGGAGATGTGGGTGTGGGTAAAACGGTTGGAGGCTGCTTATTGGAGCTCGCTCCATCCAACTGATATGTCTGCCTGTCTATCTGTCTGTCGGTGCTGTCTGTGTGAATGTACGAACTTATGTGTATGTGTGAAGCTGTTGGAGTTTCTTGCTTTCTACACTCTGTGTGTGTGTGTTTGTGTGTGTGTGTGTGTGTGTGTTGGTGTCTGTGTTTGTGATTTCCCCCCCCCCCAGCCCCTTTACTCTTTACATTTTCCAGGGTTCAGCAACCCTCTCTCGATCACAGGGAGTGCCTCCCCTGCCCCAATATGTGAAACTTTATTCCCTTAGAGTAAAGTGGAGAGTAGGCCCCACCCCACCCCCAACCCTGCCAATTCCTCACTCAGCCTTCCTCAGTTAACGCTGTGGGGTCCATGCTGGCCTTGGCAGACTGTAAGGACAGAGTTGACTGGGCCCACCGAGGTGGGAGTTCTGGGCGGTCTCCGGTGGAGTGGTGGAGTAGTCGATGGGTTGAGATTGGGATCGAGGGGTGCGAGGGTGGGGCATGGTGGGTTGGGAGAGTCTCTGCAAGCACCGGGGGTCGCAGAGTAAGGATCCCAGCGAGGCAATAGAGGAATCTGCTTCAACAGGACTCAGGCTCCCTTTTGCTAGTCTTGCTTTTTTATTATTATTACTAGATATTCACTTCATTGACATTTCAAATGCTATCCCCAAAGTCCCCTATACCCTGCCCCCGCCCTGCTCCCCAACCCACCCACTCCTGCTTCCTGGCCCAGGCATACCCCTCTACTGGGGCATATGATCTTTGCAAGACCAAGGGCCTCTCCTCTCATTGATGGCCGACTAGGCCATCCTCTGTTACATATGCAACACAGCTCTGGGGGTGGGGGGTGGTACTGGTTAGTTCATATTGTTGTTCCTCCTATTAGTCTTGCTCTTTGGTAAACAGGCTTGGCCATTCTACCAACTACCTGTAGCTGATGTGACAATGGTTCAAGGCAAGGCAGCCAAGGCAAAAATAAAAGACCTTTGCCTGGTAGTAGGCCTGCAAATGATAGTGTTAGCTTCCTTCCTTCCTTCCTTCCTTTCTTCCTTCCTGTAAGAACAAAAAATGTGTTGGAGAAGAACTGGGGCAAGGGTCTGAAAAGAGTTTGCTAAAAGACAAAAGGGAGGAGGCGAGGCATGTGTTGGAATGGAACACATGGAAGCCCAAATGAAGCAAAGGCCAAGGCCAACGGCAAGGGCGAGGCAAAAGGAGTGGTTGTGTTGTGGCAAGGGGGGCGAAGGGCAGGGCCAAAGAGAGTATTGGTGTGGTCGGGACGCTGCCCTCCCTGGTGGAGCTTTTGCCCAGAGTAGGCACAAGGGAGCTGTCCAAGGAGTCCAGTGCGAGCGTGTTTGGCGAGGAGAAGGCACACCGTGCTCTGCGTCTATGTGTGTGTGTGTGTGTGTGTGTGTGTGTGTGTGTGTGTGTGTTCCGTGTATTTGTTCGTGGAGCAAAGGGAAGCAAGGCGAGGCGAAGGAGAAGGGAGTGAAGGGGCATGAAGGTCAGGAAGAGCATGAAGGTCCCGGTGGGGTGGGGTGGTGTGGGCGTGGGTGTGGGTGTGGGTGTGGGTGTGGGTGTGGGTGTGGGTCGGTATTGTGGACAGAGGCTGTTGAGAGCGCGTGAGCTGGCAAGGGTGTGAGGCATCCAAGTGTGGTGTGGGCGTGTGCAGTTGTGGTGGTGCCGGGTCCGCGGGTGGGCCTCGGGTGTGAAGAAGAGTGCAAAGAAGAGGAGGAGCGCAGGGGGGTGGGTGTGAAAAGTGTGTTGAGGAAAGGGCGAGGAGCGGAGGGTGAAAAAAATGTGTAGCCCAGGCTGGCCTCGAACTCGTGATCCTCCTGCCTCTGCCTCCTTCAGCAAATCCTACCGGCGTGCGCCACCACTACCGGCAGCGGACGCCGGCCGCTAGGCCCTACTTCAACCCTACCAACGATGACGACACAACACCCGACACGCCCCCACACTCCTACCTCACCACAGCCCACACACCACCAGCGCAGCCTCACCTCACACACACCGCACTCACAACGCAAGCCCGCACACACAAACACAACAACAAAAACTAACTACGCTCCCTACTACGCCCGAACAACACTCTTCACTCACTCACTCCCTCCCTCCCTGCCTCGCACCGGACTCCCGTGACACGGCGACACCTGCCGGGCGCGCCGGGAACCGACACTCGCCGCCGACCGGGAACCCGGAACCCCGAACCCCCACGTGCCGACCGACCGACGACTCTTGCCGCCCGATCACAACTCTCTCGGACAACGCTCACAACAAGCACCCGCACCACCACGCACCGCAAGGCACAAAGACGCCTTGCTCGGACACCTTGGCCTCTCCTCGCTGGCGACCGAGCAACACCAAAACCGCAAACTCCCAACGCTCGCTGGCCTTCGTCTCCACCGGACCTCCGTCCTCCCGGACCTCGAGGCCTCGCTCACACTTCTCCCTCCACTCCTCAAGCGAGCCCGGAGGCTCAGCGGGAGCACCCCGTGCTCCCACCTGGTGCTCCTCCAACACCCACAGCTCTGCTTTTCTTTCTTCCCTTTCTGGAAGGCCTGGGCCTTGGGCCACGAGACCACCCTGACCACAGTCAGTCCCCGGGGCCAGGAGCCAGCCCCTCCACTTGGACCCACACAGTTCCCCACACTCGGGACCCCACGCCCACGCGGACTGGGACTTCCCTCCCGTGCTAGCCTCGCAGGAAGAACTACAGTGGGCAAGTGAGCCTCCTGGAATCGCCCCACCGGTCCACCGGCCCAGACTTGTGCTCGGCTCTGCTGGGTGTATCCTGGAGAAGCAGGGCCCCAGGACCTTTGGCCCAGCATGGCTTCTTACTCCTGAGGGGCCTGTCTTCTCCTGCCTCTCTTTGCTAGATCCCTCATGGCCCTGGTGTGCTGGGATTGGGCAAGGCAAGACACTCATTGCCTGCAACCTCCTGTGATTGCCCTCCTGGGTGATGCCCACCACCCCACCCCACCCCACCCAACCCAACCCAACCCAACCCCTGCTCTGATGGGCCAGAGTCTTGCGGATCAACCTGAGGAGGAATCCTCTTGAGATAATGCTGTTGAGATGAATTCATGATCAGATGCAATTCCTTGATTTGGTCTAAGTCCTTTCAGGAAGTTAGTTGGATTTAAATAATGGGGGGCGGGGGTTTGGGGAGACTTAGGGTAGTCGACAGAAAGTCTACTTCGGGATCAAGACTAGAATGTTCCCCTTCCTCATAGAACAGCAAGAGAGCTGCATCCTTGAGAGAAGGAGCACATGAGCTTCCGTGCCTTCCAAGCATGTACTCGTAGGAGCAAGAAAATTAGGCCTGGGACAAGTTCCTGCTCAGAGAGAGCATCCGTTCAACCTTGGGCCTGACTTCCTGGATCTTGTGATCTAAGCCTGTGGCCGTTAAGTGCTCGGTGTGCACCTCAAAGAGACACACGGCTAGGAATAAACAGCAAATCGTTCTATTAGGAGGAGTGTCAGAATAGAGGGTAGGCGATTGCCCAGATTACCTGAACAACAACACTTCCAAACGAAACAAAACAAAAGGAAAGGAAACGAAAGGTGTACAACACATGATGATCGGTCTCCTGCTAAATACAAAGTGTCACCAGTCAAGAAGCATAGAAAAAAAAAAAAAAAACCCAAACAAAAAACACTTGCTAACCTAGGCTCGATGATTGCCTTAAACTTTGTTCATCAGTTAAGACGAGAGTTAAGTCCAACTTGTGGAGAGAAAGAAGGATGGCAAATGTTTCTTAGGCGTGAATGTCAAAACAAAAATATGTCATCAAGACTCCTGTAGTTTCCTTTTGTGGGATGATTTTAATCTGGTTTTGGAAGAATATGTTTCTGGGGTGATGACTTTTAGAGAATATGTGACCTGTGGCTACGAGGTAATCTTCTTACACACAGAGAGTGCTGTCTTGGGTGGTATAAAAAGGCTGAGAGAAAAACAAGAAACAAAACAACAAAAACAATGTTCTTGGCGCCAGCACGTTTCCATCCACCAAATGTGCACATGTGGAGATGTGGCTATGGAGATGTGGGTGTGGGTAAAACGGTTGGAGGCTGCTTATTGGAGCTCGCTCCATCCAACTGATATGTCTGCCTGTCTATCTGTCTGTCGGTGCTGTCTGTGTGAATGTACGAACTTATGTGTATGTGTGAAGCTGTTGGAGTTTCTTGCTTTCTACACTCTGTGTGTGTGTGTTTGTGTGTGTGTGTGTGTGTGTGTTGGTGTCTGTGTTTGTGATTTCCCCCCCCCCAGCCCCTTTACTCTTTACATTTTCCAGGGTTCAGCAACCCTCTCTCGATCACAGGGAGTGCCTCCCCTGCCCCAATATGTGAAACTTTATTCCCTTAGAGTAAAGTGGAGAGTAGGCCCCACCCCACCCCCAACCCTGCCAATTCCTCACTCAGCCTTCCTCAGTTAACGCTGTGGGGTCCATGCTGGCCTTGGCAGACTGTAAGGACAGAGTTGACTGGGCCCACCGAGGTGGGAGTTCTGGGCGGTCTCCGGTGGAGTGGTGGAGTAGTGGATGGGTTGAGATTGGGATCGAGGGGTGCGAGGGTGGGGCATGGTGGGTTGGGAGAGTCTCTGCAAGCACCGGGGGTCGCAGAGTAAGGATCCCAGCGAGGCAATAGAGGAATCTGCTTCAACAGGACTCAGGCTCCCTTTTGCTAGTCTTGCTTTTTTATTATTATTACTAGATATTCACTTCATTGACATTTCAAATGCTATCCCCAAAGTCCCCTATACCCTGCCCCCGCCCTGCTCCCCAACCCACCCACTCCTGCTTCCTGGCCCAGGCATACCCCTCTACTGGGGCATATGATCTTTGCAAGACCAAGGGCCTCTCCTCTCATTGATGGCCGACTAGGCCATCCTCTGTTACATATGCAACACAGCTCTGGGGGTGGGGGGTGGTACTGGTTAGTTCATATTGTTGTTCCTCCTATTAGTCTTGCTCTTTGGTAAACAGGCTTGGCCATTCTACCAACTACCTGTAGCTGATGTGACAATGGTTCAAGGCAAGGCAGCCAAGGCAAAAATAAAAGACCTTTGCCTGGTAGTAGGCCTGCAAATGATAGTGTTAGCTTCCTTCCTTCCTTCCTTCCTTCCTTCCTTCCTTCCTTCCTTCCTTCCTTCCTTTCTTCCTTCCTGTAAGAACAAAAAATGTGTTGGAGAAGAACTGGGGCAAGGGTCTGAAAAGAGTTTGCTAAAAGACAAAAGGGAGGAGGCGAGGCATGTGTTGGAATGGAACACATGGAAGCCCAAATGAAGCAAAGGCCAAGGCCAACGGCAAGGGCGAGGCAAAAGGAGTGGTTGTGTTGTGGCAAGGGGGGCGAAGGGCAGGGCCAAAGAGAGTATTGGTGTGGTCGGGACGCTGCCCTCCCTGGTGGAGCTTTTGCCCAGAGTAGGCGCAAGGGAGCTGTCCAAGGAGTCCAGTGCGAGCGTGTTTTGCGAGGAGAAGGCACACCGTGCTCTGCTTGTATGTGTGTGTATGTGTGTGTGTGTGTGTGTGTGTGTGTGTTCCGTGTATTTGTTCGTGGAGCAAAGGGAAGCAAGGCGAGGCGAAGGAGAAGGGAGTGAAGGGGCATGAAGGTCAGGAAGAGCATGAAGGTCCCGGTGGGGTGGGGTGGTGTGGGCGTGGGTGTGGGTGTGGGTGTGGGTGTGGGTGTGGGTCGGTATTGTGGACAGAGGCTGTTGAGAGCGCGTGAGCTGGCAAGGGTGTGAGGCATCCAAGTGTGTTGTGGGCGTGTGCAGTTGTGGTGGTGCCGGGGCCGCGGGTGGGCCTCGGGTGTGAAGAAGAGTGCAAAGAAGAGGAGGAGCGCAGGGGGGTGGGTGTGAAAAGTGTGTTGAGGAAAGGGCCAGGAGCGGAGGGTGAAAAAAATGTGTAGCCCAGGCTGGCCTCGAACTCGTGATCCTCCTGCCTCTGCCTCCTTCAGCAAATCCTACCGGCGTGCGCCACCACTACCGGCAGCGGACGCCGGCCGCTAGGCCCTACTTCAACCCTACCAACGATGACGACACAACACCCGACACGCCCCCACACTCCTACCTCACCACAGCCCACACACCACCAGCGCAGCCTCACCTCACACACACCGCACTCACAACGCAAGCCCGCACACACAAACACAACAACAACAACTAACTACGCTCCCTACTACGCCCGAACAACACTCTTCACTCACTCACTCACTCCCTCCCTGCCTCCCTCCCTGCCTCGCACCGGACTCCCGTGACACGGCGACACCTGCCGGGCGCGCCGGGAACCGACATTCGCCGCCGACCCGGAACCCGGAACCCCGAACCCCCACGTGCCGACCGACCGACGACTCTTGCCGCCCGATCACAACTCTCTCGGACAACGCTCACAACAAGCACCCGCACCACCCCGCACCGCAAGCCACAAAGACGCCTTGCTCCGACACCTTGGCCTCTCCTCGCTGGCGACCGAGCAACACCAAAACCGCAAACTCCCAACGCTCGCTGGCCTTCGTCTCCACCGGACCTCCGTCCTCCCGGACCTCGAGGCCTCGCTCACACTTCTCCCTCCACTCCTCAAGCGAGCCCGGAGGCTCAGCGGGAGCACCCCGTGCTCCCACCTGGTGCTCCTCCAACACCCACAGCTCTGCTTTTCTTTCTTCCCTTTCTGGAAGGCCTGGGCCTTGGGCCACGAGACCACCCTGACCACAGTCAGTCCCCGGGGCCAGGAGCCAGCCCCTCCACTTGGACCCACACAGTTCCCCACACTCGGGACCCCACGCCCACGCGGACTGGGACTTCCCTCCCGTGCTAGCCTCGCAGGAAGAACTACAGTGGGCAAGTGAGCCTCCTGGAATCGCCCCACCGGTCCACCGGCCCAGACTTGTGCTCGGCTCTGCTGGGTGTATCCTGGAGAAGCAGGGCCCCAGGACCTTTGGCCCAGCATGGCTTCTTACTCCTGAGGGGCCTGTCTTCTCCTGCCTCTCTTTGCTAGATCCCTCATGGCCCTGGTGTGCTGGGATTGGGCAAGGCAAGACACTCATTGCCTGCAACCTCCTGTGATTGCCCTCCTGGGTGATGCCCACCACCCCACCCCACCCCACCCAACCCAACCCAACCCAACCCCTGCTCTGATGGGCCAGAGTCTTGCGGATCAACCTGAGGAGGAATCCTCTTGAGATAATGCTGTTGAGATGAATTCATGATCAGATGCAATTCCTTGATTTGGTCTAAGTCCTTTCAGGAAGTTAGTTGGATTTAAATAATGGGGGGCGGGGGTTTGGGGAGACTTAGGGTAGTCGACAGAAAGTCTACTTCGGGATCAAGACTAGAATGTTCCCCTTCCTCATAGAACAGCAAGAGAGCTGCATCCTTGAGAGAAGGAGCACATGAGCTTCCGTGCCTTCCAAGCATGTACTCGTAGGAGCAAGAAAATTAGGCCTGGGACAAGTTCCTGCTCAGAGAGAGCATCCGTTCAACCTTGGGCCTGACTTCCTGGATCTTGTGATCTAAGCCTGTGGCCGTTAAGTGCTCGGTGTGCACCTCAAAGAGACACACGGCTAGGAATAAACAGCAAATCGTTCTATTAGGAGGAGTGTCAGAATAGAGGGTAGGCGATTGCCCAGATTACCTGAACAACAACACTTCCAAACGAAACAAAACAAAAGGAAAGGAAACGAAAGGTGTACAACACATGATGATCGGTCTCCTGCTAAATACAAAGTGTCACCAGTCAAGAAGCATAGAAAAAAAAAAAAAAACCCAAACAAAAAACACTTGCTAACCTAGGCTCGATGATTGCCTTAAACTTTGTTCATCAGTTAAGACGAGAGTTAAGTCCAACTTGTGGAGAGAAAGAAGGATGGCAAATGTTTCTTAGGCGTGAATGTCAAAACAAAAATATGTCATCAAGACTCCTGTAGTTTCCTTTTGTGGGATGATTTTAATCTGGTTTTGGAAGAATATGTTTCTGGGGTGATGACTTTTAGAGAATATGTGACCTGTGGCTACGAGGTAATCTTCTTACACACAGAGAGTGCTGTCTTGGGTGGTATAAAAAGGCTGAGAGAAAAACAAGAAACAAAACAACAAAAACAATGTTCTTGGCGCCAGCACGTTTCCATCCACCAAATGTGCACATGTGGAGATGTGGCTATGGAGATGTGGGTGTGGGTAAAACGGTTGGAGCCTGCTTATTGGAGCTCGCTCCATCCAACTGATATGTCTGCCTGTCTATCTGTCTGTCGGTGCTGTCTGTGTGAATGTACGAACTTATGTGTATGTGTGAAGCTGTTGGAGTTTCTTGCTTTCTACACTCTGTGTGTGTGTGTTTGTGTGTGTGTGTGTGTGTGTGTGTGTGTTGGTGTCTGTGTTTGTGATTTCCCCCCCCCAGCCCCTTTACTCTTTACATTTTCCAGGGTTCAGCAACCCTCTCTCGATCACAGGGAGTGCCTCCCCTGCCCCAATATGTGAAACTTTATTCCCTTAGAGTAAAGTGGAGAGTAGGCCCCACCCCACCCCCAACCCTGCCAATTCCTCACTCAGCCTTCCTCAGTTAACGCTGTGGGGTCCATGCTGGCCTTGGCAGACTGTAAGGACAGAGTTGACTGGGCCCACCGAGGTGGGAGTTCTGGGCGGTCTCCGGTGGAGTGGTGGAGTAGTCGATGGGTTGAGATTGGGATCGAGGGGTGCGAGGGTGGAGCATGGTGGGTTGGGAGAGTCTCTGCAAGCACCGGGGGTCGCAGAGTAAGGATCCCAGCGAGGCAATAGAGGAATCTGCTTCAACAGGACTCAGGCTCCCTTTTGCTAGTCTTGCTTTTTTATTATTATTACTAGATATTCACTTCATTGACATTTCAAATGCTATCCCCAAAGTCCCCTATACCCTGCCCCCGCCCTGCTCCCCAACCCACCCACTCCTGCTTCCTGGCCCAGGCATACCCCTCTACTGGGGCATATGATCTTTGCAAGACCAAGGGCCTCTCCTCTCATTGATGGCCGACTAGGCCATCCTCTGTTACATATGCAACACAGCTCTGGGGGTGGGGGGTGGTACTGGTTAGTTCATATTGTTGTTCCTCCTATTAGTCTTGCTCTTTGGTAAACAGGCTTGGCCATTCTACCAACTACCTGTAGCTGATGTGACAATGGTTCAAGGCAAGGCAGCCAAGGCAAAAATAAAAGACCTTTGCCTGGTAGTAGGCCTGCAAATGATAGTGTTAGCTTCCTTCCTTCCTTCCTTCCTTTCTTCCTTCCTGTAAGAACAAAAAATGTGTTGGAGAAGAACTGGGGCAAGGGTCTGAAAAGAGTTTGCTAAAAGACAAAAGGGAGGAGGCGAGGCATGTGTTGGAATGGAACACATGGAAGCCCAAATGAAGCAAAGGCCAAGGCCAACGGCAAGGGCGAGGCAAAAGGAGTGGTTGTGTTGTGGCAAGGGGGGCGAAGGGCAGGGCCAAAGAGAGTATTGGTGTGGTCGGGACGCTGCCCTCCCTGGTGGAGCTTTTGCCCAGAGTAGGCGCAAGGGAGCTGTCCAAGGAGTCCAGTGCGAGCGTGTTTGGCGAGGAGAAGGCACACCGTGCTCTGCGTCTATGTTTGTGTGTGTGTGTGTGTGTGTGTGTGTGTGTGTTCCGTGTATTTGTTCGTGGAGCAAAGGGAAGCAAGGCGAGGCGAAGGAGAAGGGAGTGAAGGGGCATGAAGGTCAGGAAGAGCATGAAGGTCCCGGTGGGGTGGGGTGGTGTGGGCGTGGGTGTGGGTGTGGGTGTGGGTGTGGGTGTGGGTGTGGGTGTGGGTGTGGGTCGGTATTGTGGACAGAGGCTGTTGAGAGCGCGTGAGCTGGCAAGGGTGTGAGGCATCCAAGTGTGGTGTGGGCGTGTGCAGTTGTGGTGGTGCCGGGGCCGCGGGTGGGCCTCCGGTGTGAAGAAGAGTGCAAAGAAGAGGAGGAGCGCAGGGGGGTGGGTGTGAAAAGTGTGTTGAGGAAAGGGCGAGGAGCGGAGGGTGAAAAAAATGTGTAGCCCAGGCTGGCCTCGAACTCGTGATCCTCCTGCCTCTGCCTCCTTCAGCAAATCCTACCGGCGTGCGCCACCACTACCGGCAGCGGACGTCGGCCGCTAGACCCTACTTCAACCCTACCAACGATGACGACACAACACCCGACACGCCCCCACACTCCTATCTCACCACAGCCCACACACCACCAGCGCAGCCTCACCTCACACACACCGCACTCACAACGCAAGCCCGCACACACAAACACAACAACAACAACTAACTACGCTCCCTACTACGCCCGAACAACACTCTTCACTCACTCACTCCCTCCCTCCCTCCCTCCCTCCCTCCCTCCCTGCCTCGCACCGGACTCCCGGGACACGGCGACACCTGCCGGGCGCGCCGGGAACCGACACTCGCCGCCGACCCGGAACCCGGAACCCCGAACCCCCACGTGCCGACCGACCGACGACTCTTGCCGCCCGATCACAACTCTCTCGGACAACGCTCACAACAAGCACCCGCACCACCCCGCACCGCAAGCCACAAAGACGCCTTGCTCCGACACCTTGGCCTCTCCTCGCTGGCGACCGAGCAACACCAAAACCGCAAACTCCCAACGCTCGCTGGCCTTCGTCTCCACCGGACCTCCGTCCTCCCGGACCTCGAGGCCTCGCTCACACTTCTCCCTCCACTCCTCAAGCGAGCCCGGAGGCTCAGCGGGAGCACCCCGTGCTCCCACCTGGTGCTCCTCCAACACCCACAGCTCTGCTTTTCTTTCTTCCCTTTCTGGAAGGCCTGGGCCTTGGGCCACGAGACCACCCTGACCACAGTCAGTCCCCGGGGCCAGGAGCCAGTCCCTCCACTTGGACCCACACAGTTCCCCACACTCGGGACCCCACGCCCACGCGGACTGGGACTTCCCGTGCTAGCCTCGCAGGAAGAACTACAGTGGGCAAGTGAGCCTCCTGGAATCGCCCCACCGGTCCACCGGCCCAGACTTGTGCTCGGCTCTGCTGGGTGTATCCTGGAGAAGCAGGGCCCCAGGACCTTTGGCCCAGCATGGCTTCTTACTCCTGAGGGGCCTGTCTTCTCCTGCCTCTCTTTGCTAGATCCCTCATGGCCCTGGTGTGCTGGGATTGGGCAAGGCAAGACACTCATTGCCTGCAACCTCCTGTGATTGCCCTCCTGGGTGATGCCCACCACCCCACCCCACCCCACCCAACCCAACCCAACCCAACCCCTGCTCTGATGGGCCAGAGTCTTGCGGATCAACCTGAGGAGGAATCCTCTTGAGATAATGCTGTTGAGATGAATTCATGATCAGATGCAATTCCTTGATTTGGTCTAAGTCCTTTCAGGAAGTTAGTTGGATTTAAATAATGGGGGGCGGGGGTTTGGGGAGACTTAGGGTAGTCGACAGAAAGTCTACTTCGGGATCAAGACTAGAATGTTCCCCTTCCTCATAGAACAGCAAGAGAGCTGCATCCTTGAGAGAAGGAGCACATGAGCTTCCGTGCCTTCCAAGCATGTACTCGTAGGAGCAAGAAAATTAGGCCTGGGACAAGTTCCTGCTCAGAGAGAGCATCCGTTCAACCTTGGGCCTGACTTCCTGGATCTTGTGATCTAAGCCTGTGGCCGTTAAGTGCTCGGTGTGCACCTCAAAGAGACACACGGCTAGGAATAAACAGCAAATCGTTCTATTAGGAGGAGTGTCAGAATAGAGGGTAGGCGATTGCCCAGATTACCTGAACAACAACACTTCCAAACGAAACAAAACAAAAGGAAAGGAAACGAAAGGTGTACAACACATGATGATCGGTCTCCTGCTAAATACAAAGTGTCACCAGTCAAGAAGCATAGAAAAAAAAAAAAAAACCCAAACAAAAAACACTTGCTAACCTAGGCTCGATGATTGCCTTAAACTTTGTTCATCAGTTAAGACGAGAGTTAAGTCCAACTTGTGGAGAGAAAGAAGGATGGCAAATGTTTCTTAGGCGTGAATGTCAAAACAAAAATATGTCATCAAGACTCCTGTAGTTTCCTTTTGTGGGATGATTTTAATCTGGTTTTGGAAGAATATGTTTCTGGGGTGATGACTTTTAGAGAATATGTGACCTGTGGCTACGAGGTAATCTTCTTACACACAGAGAGTGCTGTCTTGGGTGGTATAAAAAGGCTGAGAGAAAAACAAGAAACAAAACAACAAAAACAATGTTCTTGGCGCCAGCACGTTTCCATCCACCAAATGTGCACATGTGGAGATGTGGCTATGGAGATGTGGGTGTGGGTAAAACGGTTGGAGCCTGCTTATTGGAGCTCGCTCCATCCAACTGATATGTCTGCCTGTCTATCTGTCTGTCGGTGCTGTCTGTGTGAATGTACGAACTTATGTGTATGTGTGAAGCTGTTGGAGTTTCTTGCTTTCTACACTCTGTGTGTGTGTGTTTGTGTGTGTGTGTGTGTGTGTGTGTTGGTGTCTGTGTTTGTGATTTCCCCCCCCCAGCCCCTTTACTCTTTACATTTTCCAGGGTTCAGCAACCCTCTCTCGATCACAGGGAGTGCCTCCCCTGCCCCAATATGTGAAACTTTATTCCCTTAGAGTAAAGTGGAGAGTAGGCCCCACCCCACCCCCAACCCTGCCAATTCCTCACTCAGCCTTCCTCAGTTAACGCTGTGGGGTCCATGCTGGCCTTGGCAGACTGTAAGGACAGAGTTGACTGGGCCCACCGAGGTGGGAGTTCTGGGCGGTCTCCGGTGGAGTGGTGGAGTAGTGGATGGGTTGAGATTGGGATCGAGGGGTGCGAGGGTGGGGCATGGTGGGTTGGGAGAGTCTCTGCAAGCACCGGGGGTCGCAGAGTAAGGATCCCAGCGAGGCAATAGAGGAATCTGCTTCAACAGGACTCAGGCTCCCTTTTGCTAGTCTTGCTTTTTTATTATTATTACTAGATATTCACTTCATTGACATTTCAAATGCTATCCCCAAAGTCCCCTATACCCTGCCCCCGCCCTGCTCCCCAACCCACCCACTCCTGCTTCCTGGCCCAGGCATACCCCTCTACTGGGGCATATGATCTTTGCAAGACCAAGGGCCTCTCCTCTCATTGATGGCCGACTAGGCCATCCTCTGTTACATATGCAACACAGCTCTGGGGGTGGGGGGTGGTACTGGTTAGTTCATATTGTTGTTCCTCCTATTAGTCTTGCTCTTTGGTAAACAGGCTTGGCCATTCTACCAACTACCTGTAGCTGATGTGACAATGGTTCAAGGCAAGGCAGCCAAGGCAAAAATAAAAGACCTTTGCCTGGTAGTAGGCCTGCAAATGATAGTGTTAGCTTCCTTCCTTCCTTCCTTCCTTTCTTCCTTCCTGTAAGAACAAAAAATGTGTTGGAGAAGAACTGGGGCAAGGGTCTGAAAAGAGTTTGCTAAAAGACAAAAGGGAGGAGGCGAGGCATGTGTTGGAATGGAACACATGGAAGCCCAAATGAAGCAAAGGCCAAGGCCAACGGCAAGGGCGAGGCAAAAGGAGTGGTTGTGTTGTGGCAAGGGGGGCGAAGGGCAGGGCCAAAGAGAGTATTGGTGTGGTCGGGACGCTGCCCTCCCTGGTGGAGCTTTTGCCCAGAGTAGGCGCAAGGGAGCTGTCCAAGGAGTCCAGTGCGAGCGTGTTTGGCGAGGAGAAGGCACACCGTGCTCTGCGTCTATGTTTGTGTGTGTGTGTGTGTGTGTGTGTGTGTGTGTGTGTGTGTTCCGTGTATTTGTTCGTGGAGCAAAGGGAAGCAAGGCGAGGCGAAGGAGAAGGGAGTGAAGGGGCATGAAGGTCAGGAAGAGCATGAAGGTCCCGGTGGGGTGGGGTGGTGTGGGCGTGGGTGTGGGTGTGGGTGTGGGTGTGGGTGTGGGTGTGGGTGTGGGTGTGGGTCGGTATTGTGGACAGAGGCTGTTGAGAGCGCGTGAGCTGGCAAGGGTGTGAGGCATCCAAGTGTGGTGTGGGCGTGTGCAGTTGTGGTGGTGCCGGGGCCGCGGGTGGGCCTCCGGTGTGAAGAAGAGTGCAAAGAAGAGGAGGAGCGCAGGGGGGTGGGTGTGAAAAGTGTGTTGAGGAAAGGGCGAGGAGCGGAGGGTGAAAAAAATGTGTAGCCCAGGCTGGCCTCGAACTCGTGATCCTCCTGCCTCTGCCTCCTTCAGCAAATCCTACCGGCGTGCGCCACCACTACCGGCAGCGGACGTCGGCCGCTAGACCCTACTTCAACCCTACCAACGATGACGACACAACACCCGACACGCCCCCACACTCCTATCTCACCACAGCCCACACACCACCAGCGCAGCCTCACCTCACACACACCGCACTCACAACGCAAGCCCGCACACACAAACACAACAACAACAACTAACTACGCTCCCTACTACGCCCGAACAACACTCTTCACTCACTCACTCCCTCCCTCCCTCCCTCCCTCCCTCCCTCCCTGCCTCGCACCGGACTCCCGGGACACGGCGACACCTGCCGGGCGCGCCGGGAACCGACACTCGCCGCCGACCCGGAACCCGGAACCCCGAACCCCCACGTGCCGACCGACCGACGACTCTTGCCGCCCGATCACAACTCTCTCGGACAACGCTCACAACAAGCACCCGCACCACCCCGCACCGCAAGCCACAAAGACGCCTTGCTCCGACACCTTGGCCTCTCCTCGCTGGCGACCGAGCAACACCAAAACCGCAAACTCCCAACGCTCGCTGGCCTTCGTCTCCACCGGACCTCCGTCCTCCCGGACCTCGAGGCCTCGCTCACACTTCTCCCTCCACTCCTCAAGCGAGCCCGGAGGCTCAGCGGGAGCACCCCGTGCTCCCACCTGGTGCTCCTCCAACACCCACAGCTCTGCTTTTCTTTCTTCCCTTTCTGGAAGGCCTGGGCCTTGGGCCACGAGACCACCCTGACCACAGTCAGTCCCCGGGGCCAGGAGCCAGTCCCTCCACTTGGACCCACACAGTTCCCCACACTCGGGACCCCACGCCCACGCGGACTGGGACTTCCCGTGCTAGCCTCGCAGGAAGAACTACAGTGGGCAAGTGAGCCTCCTGGAATCGCCCCACCGGTCCACCGGCCCAGACTTGTGCTCGGCTCTGCTGGGTGTATCCTGGAGAAGCAGGGCCCCAGGACCTTTGGCCCAGCATGGCTTCTTACTCCTGAGGGGCCTGTCTTCTCCTGCCTCTCTTTGCTAGATCCCTCATGGCCCTGGTGTGCTGGGATTGGGCAAGGCAAGACACTCATTGCCTGCAACCTCCTGTGATTGCCCTCCTGGGTGATGCCCACCACCCCACCCCACCCCACCCAACCCAACCCAACCCAACCCCTGCTCTGATGGGCCAGAGTCTTGCGGATCAACCTGAGGAGGAATCCTCTTGAGATAATGCTGTTGAGATGAATTCATGATCAGATGCAATTCCTTGATTTGGTCTAAGTCCTTTCAGGAAGTTAGTTGGATTTAAATAATGGGGGGCGGGGGTTTGGGGAGACTTAGGGTAGTCGACAGAAAGTCTACTTCGGGATCAAGACTAGAATGTTCCCCTTCCTCATAGAACAGCAAGAGAGCTGCATCCTTGAGAGAAGGAGCACATGAGCTTCCGTGCCTTCCAAGCATGTACTCGTAGGAGCAAGAAAATTAGGCCTGGGACAAGTTCCTGCTCAGAGAGAGCATCCGTTCAACCTTGGGCCTGACTTCCTGGATCTTGTGATCTAAGCCTGTGGCCGTTAAGTGCTCGGTGTGCACCTCAAAGAGACACACGGCTAGGAATAAACAGCAAATCGTTCTATTAGGAGGAGTGTCAGAATAGAGGGTAGGCGATTGCCCAGATTACCTGAACAACAACACTTCCAAACGAAACAAAACAAAAGGAAAGGAAACGAAAGGTGTACAACACATGATGATCGGTCTCCTGCTAAATACAAAGTGTCACCAGTCAAGAAGCATAGAAAAAAAAAAAAAACAAAAACAAAAACAAAAAACACTTGCTAACCTAGGCTCGATGATTGCCTTAAACTTTGTTCATCAGTTAAGACGAGAGTTAAGTCCAACTTGTGGAGAGAAAGAAGGATGGCAAATGTTTCTTAGGCGTGAATGTCAAAACAAAAATATGTCATCAAGACTCCTGTAGTTTCCTTTTGTGGGATGATTTTAATCTGGTTTTGGAAGAATATGTTTCTGGGGTGATGACTTTTAGAGAATATGTGACCTGTGGCTACGAGGTAATCTTCTTACACACAGAGAGTGCTGTCTTGGGTGGTATAAAAAGGCTGAGAGAAAAACAAGAAACAAAACAACAAAAACAATGTTCTTGGCGCCAGCACGTTTCCATCCACCAAATGTGCACATGTGGAGATGTGGCTATGGAGATGTGGGTGTGGGTAAAACGGTTGGAGCCTGCTTATTGGAGCTCGCTCCATCCAACTGATATGTCTGCCTGTCTATCTGTCTGTCGGTGCTGTCTGTGTGAATGTATGAACTTATGTGTATGTGTGAAGCTGTTGGAGTTTCTTGCTTTCTACACTCTGTGTGTGTGTGTTTGTGTGTGTGTGTGTGTGTGTGTTGGTGTCTGTGTTTGTGATTTCCCCCCCCCCAGCCCCTTTACTCTTTACATTTTCCAGGGTTCAGCAACCCTCTCTCGATCACAGGGAGTGCCTCCCCTGCCCCAATATGTGAAACTTTATTCCCTTAGAGTAAAGTGGAGAGTAGGCCCCACCCCACCCCCAACCCTGCCAATTCCTCACTCAGCCTTCCTCAGTTAACGCTGTGGGGTCCATGCTGGCCTTGGCAGACTGTAAGGACAGAGTTGACTGGGCCCACCGAGGTGGGAGTTCTGGGCGGTCTCCGGTGGAGTGGTGGAGTAGTGGATGGGTTGAGATTGGGATCGAGGGGTGCGAGGGTGGAGCATGGTGGGTTGGGAGAGTCTCTGCAAGCACCGGGGGTCGCAGAGTAAGGATCCCAGCGAGGCAATAGAGGAATCTGCTTCAACAGGACTCAGGCTCCCTTTTGCTAGTCTTGCTTTTTTATTATTATTACTAGATATTCACTTCATTGACATTTCAAATGCTATCCCCAAAGTCCCCTATACCCTGCCCCCGCCCTGCTCCCCAACCCACCCACTCCTGCTTCCTGGCCCAGGCATACCCCTCTACTGGGGCATATGATCTTTGCAAGACCAAGGGCCTCTCCTCTCATTGATGGCCGACTAGGCCATCCTCTGTTACATATGCAACACAGCTCTGGGGGTGGGGGGTGGTACTGGTTAGTTCATATTGTTGTTCCTCCTATTAGTCTTGCTCTTTGGTAAACAGGCTTGGCCATTCTACCAACTACCTGTAGCTGATGTGACAATGGTTCAAGGCAAGGCAGCCAAGGCAAAAATAAAAGACCTTTGCCTGGTAGTAAGCCTGCAAATGATAGTGTTAGCTTCCTTCCTTCCTTCCTTCCTTTCTTCCTTCCTGTAAGAACAAAAAATGTGTTGGAGAAGAACTGGGGCAAGGGTCTGAAAAGAGTTTGCTAAAAGACAAAAGGGAGGAGGCGAGGCATGTGTTGGAATGGAACACATGGAAGCCCAAATGAAGCAAAGGCCAAGGCCAACGGCAAGGGCGAGGCAAAAGGAGTGGTTGTGTTGTGGCAAGGGGGGCGAAGGGCAGGACCAAAGAGAGTATTGGTGTGGTCGGGACGCTGCCCTCCCTGGTGGAGCTTTTGCCCAGAGTAGGCGCAAGGGAGCTGTCCAAGGAGTCCAGTGCGAGCGTGTTTGGCGAGGAGAAGGCACACCGTGCTCTGCGTCTATGTTTGTGTGTGTGTGTGTGTGTGTGTGTGTGTGTGTGTGTGTGTGTGTGTTCCGTGTATTTGTTCGTGGAGCAAAGGGAAGCAAGGCGAGGCGAAGGAGAAGGGAGTGAAGGGGCATGAAGGTCAGGAAGAGCATGAAGGTCCCGGTGGGGTGGGGTGGTGTGGGCGTGGGTGTGGGTGTGGGTGTGGGTGTGGGTGTGGGTGTGGGTGTGGGTCGGTATTGTGGACAGAGGCTGTTGAGAGCACGTGAGCTGGCAAGGGTGTGAGGCATCCAAGTGTGGTGTGGGCGTGTGCAGTTGTGGTGGTGCCGGGTCCGCGGGTGGGCCTCGGGTGTGAAGAAGAGTGCAAAGAAGAGGAGGAGCGCAGGGGGGTGGGTGTGAAAAGTGTGTTGAGGAAAGGGCGAGGAGCGGAGGGTGAAAAAAATGTGTAGCCCAGGCTGGCCTCGAACTCGTGATCCTCCTGCCTCTGCCTCCTTCAGCAAATCCTACCGGCGTGCGCCACCACTACCGGCAGCGGACGCCGGCCGCTAGGCCCTACTTCAACCCTACCAACGATGACGACACAACACCCGACACGCCCCCACACTCCTACCTCACCACAGCCCACACACCACCAGCGCAGCCTCACCTCACACACACCGCACTCACAACGCAAGCCCGCACACACAAACACAACAACAAAAACTAACTACGCTCCCTACTACGCCCGAACAACACTCTTCACTCACTCACTCACTCCCTCCCTGCCTCGCACCGGACTCCCGTGACACGGCGACACCTGCCGGGTGCGCCGGGAACCGACACTCGCCGCCGACCCGGAACCCGGAACCCCGAACCCCCACGTGCCGACCGACCGACGACTCTTGCCGCCCGATCACAACTCTCTCGGACAACGCTCACAACAAGCACCCGCACCACCACGCACCGCAAGGCACAAAGACGCCTTGCTCGGACACCTTGGCCTCTCCTCGCTGGCGACCGAGCAACACCAAAACCGCAAACTCCCAACGCTCGCTGGCCTTCGTCTCCACCGGACCTCCGTCCTCCCGGACCTCGAGGCCTCGCTCACACTTCTCCCTCCACTCCTCAAGCGAGCCCGGAGGCTCAGCGGGAGCACCCCGTGCTCCCACCTGGTGCTCCTCCAACACCCACAGCTCTGCTTTTCTTTCTTCCCTTTCTGGAAGGCCTGGGCCTTGGGCCACGAGACCACCCTGACCACAGTCAGTCCCCGGGGCCAGGAGCCAGCCCCTCCACTTGGACCCACACAGTTCCCCACACTCGGGACCCCACGCCCACGCGGACTGGGACTTCCCGTGCTAGCCTCGCAGGAAGAACTACAGTGGGCAAGTGAGCCTCCTGGAATCGCCCCACCGGTCCACCGGCCCAGACTTGTGCTCGGCTCTGCTGGGTGTATCCTGGAGAAGCAGGGCCCCAGGACCTTTGGCCCAGCATGGCTTCTTACTCCTGAGGGGCCTGTCTTCTCCTGCCTCTCTTTGCTAGATCCCTCATGGCCCTGGTGTGCTGGGATTGGGCAAGGCAAGACACTCATTGCCTGCAACCTCCTGTGATTGCCCTCCTGGGTGATGCCCACCACCCCACCCCACCCCACCCAACCCAACCCAACCCAACCCCTGCTCTGATGGGCCAGAGTCTTGGGGATCAACCTGAGGAGGAATCCTCTTGAGATAATGCTGTTGAGATGAATTCATGATCAGATGCAATTCCTTGATTTGGTCTAAGTCCTTTCAGGAAGTTAGTTGGATTTAAATAATGGGGGGCGGGGGTTTGGGGAGACTTAGGGTAGTCGACAGAAAGTCTACTTCGGGATCAAGACTAGAATGTTCCCCTTCCTCATAGAACAGCAAGAGAGCTGCATCCTTGAGAGAAGGAGCACATGAGCTTCCGTGCCTTCCAAGCATGTACTCGTAGGAGCAAGAAAATTAGGCCTGGGACAAGTTCCTGCTCAGAGAGAGCATCCGTTCAACCTTGGGCCTGACTTCCTGGATCTTGTGATCTAAGCCTGTGGCCGTTAAGTGCTCGGTGTGCACCTCAAAGAGACACACGGCTAGGAATAAACAGCAAATCGTTCTATTAGGAGGAGTGTCAGAATAGAGGGTAGGCGATTGCCCAGATTACCTGAACAACAACACTTCCAAACGAAACAAAACAAAAGGAAACGAAAGGTGCACAACACATGATGATCGGTCTCCTGCTAAATACAAAGTGTCACCAGTCAAGAAGCATAGAAAAAAAAAAAAAAAACAAAAAACAAAAAACACTTGCTAACCTAGGCTCGATGATTGCCTTAAACTTTGTTCATCAGTTAAGACGAGAGTTAAGTCCAACTTGTGGAGAGAAAGAAGGATGGCAAATGTTTCTTAGGCGTGAATGTCAAAACAAAAATATGTCATCAAGACTCCTGTAGTTTCCTTTTGTGGGATGATTTTAATCTGGTTTTGGAAGAATATGTTTCTGGGGTGATGACTTTTAGAGAATATGTGACCTGTGGCTACGAGGTAATCTTCTTACACACAGAGAGTGCTGTCTTGGGTGGTATAAAAAGGCTGAGAGAAAAACAAGAAACAAAACAACAAAAACAATGTTCTTGGCGCCAGCACGTTTCCATCCACCAAATGTGCACATGTGGAGATGTGGCTATGGAGATGTGGGTGTGGGTAAAACGGTTGGAGCCTGCTTATTGGAGCTCGCTCCATCCAACTGATATGTCTGCCTGTCTATCTGTCTGTCGGTGCTGTCTGTGTGAATGTATGAACTTATGTGTATGTGTGAAGCTGTTGGAGTTTCTTGCTTTCTACACTCTGTGTGTGTGTGTTTGTGTGTGTGTGTGTGTGTTGGTGTCTGTGTTTGTGATTTCCCCCCCCCCAGCCCCTTTACTCTTTACATTTTCCAGGGTTCAGCAACCCTCTCTCGATCACAGGGAGTGCCTCCCCTGCCCCAATATGTGAAACTTTATTCCCTTAGAGTAAAGTGGAGAGTAGGCCCCACCCCACCCCCAACCCTGCCAATTCCTCACTCAGCCTTCCTCAGTTAACGCTGTGGGGTCCATGCTGGCCTTGGCAGACTGTAAGGACAGAGTTGACTGGGCCCACCGAGGTGGGAGTTCTGGGCGGTCTCCGGTGGAGTGGTGGAGTAGTGGATGGGTTGAGATTGGGATCGAGGGGTGCGAGGGTGGGGCATGGTGGGTTGGGAGAGTCTCTGCAAGCACCGGGGGTCGCAGAGTAAGGATCCCAGCGAGGCAATAGAGGAATCTGCTTCAACAGGACTCAGGCTCCCTTTTGCTAGTCTTGCTTTTTTATTATTATTACTAGATATTCACTTCATTGACATTTCAAATGCTATCCCCAAAGTCCCCTATACCCTGCCCCCGCCCTGCTCCCCAACCCACCCACTCCTGCTTCCTGGCCCAGGCATACCCCTCTACTGGGGCATATGATCTTTGCAAGACCAAGGGCCTCTCCTCTCATTGATGGCCGACTAGGCCATCCTCTGTTACATATGCAACACAGCTCTGGGGGTGGGGGGTGGTACTGGTTAGTTCATATTGTTGTTCCTCCTATTAGTCTTGCTCTTTGGTAAACAGGCTTGGCCATTCTACCAACTACCTGTAGCTGATGTGACAATGGTTCAAGGCAAGGCAGCCAAGGCAAAAATAAAAGACCTTTGCCTGGTAGTAGGCCTGCAAATAATAGTGTTAGCTTCCTTCCTTCCTTCCTTCCTTTCTTCCTTCCTGTAAGAACAAAAAATGTGTTGGAGAAGAACTGGGGCAAGGGTCTGAAAAGAGTTTGCTAAAAGACAAAAGGGAGGAGGCGAGGCATGTGTTGGAATGGAACACATGGAAGCCCAAATGAAGCAAAGGCCAAGGCCAACGGCAAGGGCGAGGCAAAAGGAGTGGTTGTGTTGTGGCAAGGGGGGCGAAGGGCAGGGCCAAAGAGAGTATTGGTGTGGTCGGGACGCTGCCCTCCCTGGTGGAGCTTTTGCCCAGAGTAGGCGCAAGGGAGCTGTCCAAGGAGTCCAGTGCGAGCGTGTTTTGCGAGGAGAAGGCACACCGTGCTCTGCTTGTATGTGTGTGTATGTGTGTGTGTGTGTGTGTGTGTGTGTGTGTGTGTGTTCCGTGTATTTGTTCGTGGAGCAAAGGGAAGCAAGGCGAGGCGAAGGAGAAGGGAGTGAAGGGGCATGAAGGTCAGGAAGAGCATGAAGGTCCCGGTGGGGTGGGGTGGTGTGGGCGTGGGTGTGGGTGTGGGTGTGGGTCGGTATTGTGGACAGAGGCTGTTGAGAGCGCGTGAGCTGGCAAGGGTGTGAGGCATCCAAGTGTGGTGTGGGCGTGTGCAGTTGTGGTGGTGCCGGGTCCGCGGGTGGGCCTCGGGTGTGAAGAAGAGTGCAAAGAAGAGGAGGAGCGCAGGGGGGTGGGTGTGAAAAGTGTGTTGAGGAAAGGGCGAGGAGCGGAGGGTGAAAAAAATGTGTAGCCCAGGCTGGCCTCGAACTCGTGATCCTCCTGCCTCTGCCTCCTTCAGCAAATCCTACCGGCGTGCGCCACCACTACCGGCAGCGGACGCCGGCCGCTAGGCCCTACTTCAACCCTACCAACGATGACGACACAACACCCGACACGCCCCCACACTCCTACCTCACCACAGCCCACACACCACCAGCGCAGCCTCACCTCACACACACCGCACTCACAACGCAAGCCCGCACACACAAACACAACAACAACAACTAACTACGCTCCCTACTACGCCCGAACAACACTCTTCACTCACTCACTCCCTCCCTCCCTCCCTCCCTCCCTGCCTCGCACCGGACTCCCGTGACACGGCGACACCTGCCGGGCGCGCCGGGAACCGACACTCGCCGCCGACCCGGAACCCGGAACCCCGAACCCCCACGTGCCGACCGACCGACGACTCTTGCCGCCCGATCACAACTCTCTCGGACAACGCTCACAACAAGCACCCGCACCACCCCGCACCGCAAGGCACAAAGACGCCTTGCTCCGACACCTTGGCCTCTCCTCGCTGGCGACCGAGCAACACCAAAACCGCAAACTCCCAACGCTCGCTGGCCTTCGTCTCCACCGGACCTCCGTCCTCCCGGACCTCGAGGCCTCGCTCACACTTCTCCCTCCACTCCTCAAGCGAGCCCGGAGGCTCAGCGGGAGCACCCCGTGCTCCCACCTGGTGCTCCTCCAACACCCACAGCTCTGCTTTTCTTTCTTCCCTTTCTGGAAGGCCTGGGCCTTGGGCCACGAGACCACCCTGACCACAGTCAGTCTCCGGGGCCAGGAGCCAGCCCCTCCACTTGGACCCACACAGTTCCCCACACTCGGGACCCCACGCCCACGCGGACTGGGACTTCCCTCCCGTGCTAGCCTCGCAGGAAGAACTACAGTGGGCAAGTGAGCCTCCTGGAATCGCCCCACCGGTCCACCGGCCCAGACTTGTGCTCGGCTCTGCTGGGTGTATCCTGGAGAAGCAGGGCCCCAGGACCTTTGGCCCAGCATGGCTTCTTACTCCTGAGGGGCCTGTCTTCTCCTGCCTCTCTTTGCTAGATCCCTCATGGCCCTGGTGTGCTGGGATTGGGCAAGGCAAGACACTCATTGCCTGCAACCTCCTGTGATTGCCCTCCTGGGTGATGCCCACCACCCCACCCCACCCCACCCAACCCAACCCAACCCAACCCCTGCTCTGATGGGCCAGAGTCTTGCGGATCAACCTGAGGAGGAATCCTCTTGAGATAATGCTGTTGAGATGAATTCATGATCAGATGCAATTCCTTGATTTGGTCTAAGTCCTTTCAGGAAGTTAGTTGGATTTAAATAATGGGGGGCGGGGGTTTGGGGAGACTTAGGGTAGTCGACAGAAAGTCTACTTCGGGATCAAGACTAGAATGTTCCCCTTCCTCATAGAACAGCAAGAGAGCTGCATCCTTGAGAGAAGGAGCACATGAGCTTCCGTGCCTTCCAAGCATGTACTCGTAGGAGCAAGAAAATTAGGCCTGGGACAAGTTCCTGCTCACAGAGAGCATCCGTTCAACCTTGGGCCTGACTTCCTGGATCTTGTGATCTAAGCCTGTGGCCGTTAAGTGCTCGGTGTGCACCTCAAAGAGACACACGGCTAGGAATAAACAGCAAATCGTTCTATTAGGAGGAGTGTCAGAATAGAGGGTAGGCGATTGCCCAGATTACCTGAACAACAACACTTCCAAACGAAACAAAACAAAAGGAAACGAAAGGTGCACAACACATGATGATCGGTCTCCTGCTAAATACAAAGTGTCACCAGTCAAGAAGCATAGAAAAAAAAAAAAAAAACAAAAAACAAAAAACACTTGCTAACCTAGGCTCGATGATTGCCTTAAACTTTGTTCATCAGTTAAGACGAGAGTTAAGTCCAACTTGTGGAGAGAAAGAAGGATGGCAAATGTTTCTTAGGCGTGAATGTCAAAACAAAAATATGTCATCAAGACTCCTGTAGTTTCCTTTTGTGGGATGATTTTAATCTGGTTTTGGAAGAATATGTTTCTGGGGTGATGACTTTTAGAGAATATGTGACCTGTGGCTACGAGGTAATCTTCTTACACACAGAGAGTGCTGTCTTGGGTGGTATAAAAAGGCTGAGAGAAAAACAAGAAACAAAACAACAAAAACAATGTTCTTGGCGCCAGCACGTTTCCATCCACCAAATGTGCACATGTGGAGATGTGGCTATGGAGATGTGGGTGTGGGTAAAACGGTTGGAGCCTGCTTATTGGAGCTCGCTCCATCCAACTGATATGTCTGCCTGTCTATCTGTCTGTCGGTGCTGTCTGTGTGAATGTACGAACTTATGTGTATGTGTGAAGCTGTTGGAGTTTCTTGCTTTCTACACTCTGTGTGTGTGTGTTTGTGTGTGTGTGTGTGTGTGTGTTGGTGTCTGTGTTTGTGATTTCCCCCCCCCAGCCCCTTTACTCTTTACATTTTCCAGGGTTCAGCAACCCTCTCTCGATCACAGGGAGTGCCTCCCCTGCCCCAATATGTGAAACTTTATTCCCTTAGAGTAAAGTGGAGAGTAGGCCCCACCCCACCCCCAACCCTGCCAATTCCTCACTCAGCCTTCCTCAGTTAACGCTGTGGGGTCCATGCTGGCCTTGGCAGACTGTAAGGACAGAGTTGACTGGGCCCACCGAGGTGGGAGTTCTGGGCGGTCTCCGGTGGAGTGGTGGAGTAGTGGATGGGTTGAGATTGGGATCGAGGGGTGCGAGGGTGGGGCATGGTGGGTTGGGAGAGTCTCTGCAAGCACCGGGGGTCGCAGAGTAAGGATCCCAGCGAGGCAATAGAGGAATCTGCTTCAACAGGACTCAGGCTCCCTTTTGCTAGTCTTGCTTTTTTATTATTATTACTAGATATTCACTTCATTGACATTTCAAATGCTATCCCCAAAGTCCCCTATACCCTGCCCCCGCCCTGCTCCCCAACCCACCCACTCCTGCTTCCTGGCCCAGGCATACCCCTCTACTGGGGCATATGATCTTTGCAAGACCAAGGGCCTCTCCTCTCATTGATGGCCGACTAGGCCATCCTCTGTTACATATGCAACACAGCTCTGGGGGTGGGGGGTGGTACTGGTTAGTTCATATTGTTGTTCCTCCTATTAGTCTTGCTCTTTGGTAAACAGGCTTGGCCATTCTACCAACTACCTGTAGCTGATGTGACAATGGTTCAAGGCAAGGCAGCCAAGGCAAAAATAAAAGACCTTTGCCTGGTAGTAGGCCTGCAAATGATAGTGTTAGCTTCCTTCCTTCCTTCCTTCCTTTCTTCCTTCCTGTAAGAACAAAAAATGTGTTGGAGAAGAACTGGGGCAAGGGTCTGAAAAGAGTTTGCTAAAAGACAAAAGGGAGGAGGCGAGGCATGTGTTGGAATGGAACACATGGAAGCCCAAATGAAGCAAAGGCCAAGGCCAACGGCAAGGGCGAGGCAAAAGGAGTGGTTGTGTTGTGGCAAGGGGGGCGAAGGGCAGGGCCAAAGAGAGTATTGGTGTGGTCGGGACGCTGCCCTCCCTGGTGGAGCTTTTGCCCAGAGTAGGCGCAAGGGAGCTGTCCAAGGAGTCCAGTGCGAGCGTGTTTTGCGAGGAGAAGGCACACCGTGCTCTGCTTGTATGTGTGTGTATGTGTGTGTGTGTGTGTGTGTGTGTGTGTGTGTGTGTTCCGTGTATTTGTTCGTGGAGCAAAGGGAAGCAAGGCGAGGCGAAGGAGAAGGGAGTGAAGGGGCATGAAGGTCAGGAAGAGCATGAAGGTCCCGGTGGGGTGGGGTGGTGTGGGCGTGGGTGTGGGTGTGGGTGTGGGTGTGGGTGTGGGTCGGTATTGTGGACAGAGGCTGTTGAGAGCGCGTGAGCTGGCAAGGGTGTGAGGCATCCAAGTGTGTTGTGGGCGTGTGCAGTTGTGGTGGTGCCGGGGCCGCGGGTGGGCCTCGGGTGTGAAGAAGAGTGCAAAGAAGAGGAGGAGCGCAGGGGGGTGGGTGTGAAAAGTGTGTTGAGGAAAGGGCCAGGAGCGGAGGGTGAAAAAAAATGTGTAGCCCAGGCTGGCCTCGAACTCGTGATCCTCCTGCCTCTGCCTCCTTCAGCAAATCCTACCGGCGTGCGCCACCACTACCGGCAGCGGACGCCGGCCGCTAGGCCCTACTTCAACCCTACCAACGATGACGACACAACACCCGACACGCCCCCACACTCCTACCTCACCACAGCCCACACACCACCAGCGCAGCCTCACCTCACACACACCGCACTCACAACGCAAGCCCGCACACACAAACACAACAACAACAACTAACTACGCTCCCTACTACGCCCGAACAACACTCTTCACTCACTCACTCACTCCCTCCCTCCCTCCCTCCCTGCCTCGCACCGGACTCCCGTGACACGGCGACACCTGCCGGGCGCGCCGGGAACCGACATTCGCCGCGGACCCGGAACCCGGAACCCCGAACCCCCACGTGCCGACCGACCGACGACTCTTGCCGCCCGATCACAACTCTCTCGGACAACGCTCACAACAAGCACCCGCACCACCCCGCACCGCAAGCCACAAAGACGCCTTGCTCCGACACCTTGGCCTCTCCTCGCTGGCGACCGAGCAACACCAAAACCGCAAACTCCCAACGCTCGCTGGCCTTCGTCTCCACCGGACCTCCGTCCTCCCGGACCTCGAGGCCTCGCTCACACTTCTCCCTCCACTCCTCAAGCGAGCCCGGAGGCTCAGCGGGAGCACCCCGTGCTCCCACCTGGTGCTCCTCCAACACCCACAGCTCTGCTTTTCTTTCTTCCCTTTCTGGAAGGCCTGGGCCTTGGGCCACGAGACCACCCTGACCACAGTCAGTCCCCGGGGCCAGGAGCCAGCCCCTCCACTTGGACCCACACAGTTCCCCACACTCGGGACCCCACGCCCACGCGGACTGGGACTTCCCTCCCGTGCTAGCCTCGCAGGAAGAACTACAGTGGGCAAGTGAGCCTCCTGGAATCGCCCCACCGGTCCACCGGCCCAGACTTGTGCTCGGCTCTGCTGGGTGTATCCTGGAGAAGCAGGGCCCCAGGACCTTTGGCCCAGCATGGCTTCTTACTCCTGAGGGGCCTGTCTTCTCCTGCCTCTCTTTGCTAGATCCCTCATGGCCCTGGTGTGCTGGGATTGGGCAAGGCAAGACACTCATTGCCTGCAACCTCCTGTGATTGCCCTCCTGGGTGATGCCCACCACCCCACCCCACCCCACCCAACCCAACCCAACCCAACCCCTGCTCTGATGGGCCAGAGTCTTGCGGATCAACCTGAGGAGGAATCCTCTTGAGATAATGCTGTTGAGATGAATTCATGATCAGATGCAATTCCTTGATTTGGTCTAAGTCCTTTCAGGAAGTTAGTTGGATTTAAATAATGGGGGGCGGGGGTTTGGGGAGACTTAGGGTAGTCGACAGAAAGTCTACTTCGGGATCAAGACTAGAATGTTCCCCTTCCTCATAGAACAGCAAGAGAGCTGCATCCTTGAGAGAAGGAGCACATGAGCTTCCGTGCCTTCCAAGCATGTACTCGTAGGAGCAAGAAAATTAGGCCTGGGACAAGTTCCTGCTCAGAGAGAGCATCCGTTCAACCTTGGGCCTGACTTCCTGGATCTTGTGATCTAAGCCTGTGGCCGTTAAGTGCTCGGTGTGCACCTCAAAGAGACACACGGCTAGGAATAAACAGCAAATCGTTCTATTAGGAGGAGTGTCAGAATAGAGGGTAGGCGATTGCCCAGATTACCTGAACAACAACACTTCCAAACGAAACAAAACAAAAGGAAAGGAAACGAAAGGTGTACAACACATGATGATCGGTCTCCTGCTAAATACAAAGTGTCACCAGTCAAGAAGCATAGAAAAAAAAAAAAAAAAACCCAAACAAAAAACACTTGCTAACCTAGGCTCGATGATTGCCTTAAACTTTGTTCATCAGTTAAGACGAGAGTTAAGTCCAACTTGTGGAGAGAAAGAAGGATGGCAAATGTTTCTTAGGCGTGAATGTCAAAACAAAAATATGTCATCAAGACTCCTGTAGTTTCCTTTTGTGGGATGATTTTAATCTGGTTTTGGAAGAATATGTTTCTGGGGTGATGACTTTTAGAGAATATGTGACCTGTGGCTACGAGGTAATCTTCTTACACACAGAGAGTGCTGTCTTGGGTGGTATAAAAAGGCTGAGAGAAAAACAAGAAACAAAACAACAAAAACAATGTTCTTGGCGCCAGCACGTTTCCATCCACCAAATGTGCACATGTGGAGATGTGGCTATGGAGATGTGGGTGTGGGTAAAACGGTTGGAGCCTGCTTATTGGAGCTCGCTCCATCCAACTGATATGTCTGCCTGTCTATCTGTCTGTCGGTGCTGTCTGTGTGAATGTATGAACTTATGTGTATGTGTGAAGCTGTTGGAGTTTCTTGCTTTCTACACTCTGTGTGTGTGTGTTTGTGTGTGTGTGTGTGTGTGTGTGTTGGTGTCTGTGTTTGTGATTTCCCCCCCCCAGCCCCTTTACTCTTTACATTTTCCAGGGTTCAGCAACCCTCTCTCGATCACAGGGAGTGCCTCCCCTGCCCCAATATGTGAAACTTTATTCCCTTAGAGTAAAGTGGAGAGTAGGCCCCACCCCACCCCCAACCCTGCCAATTCCTCACTCAGCCTTCCTCAGTTAACGCTGTGGGGTCCATGCTGGCCTTGGCAGACTGTAAGGACAGAGTTGACTGGGCCCACCGAGGTGGGAGTTCTGGGCGGTCTCCGGTGGAGTGGTGGAGTAGTGGATGGGTTGAGATTGGGATCGAGGGGTGCGAGGGTGGGGCATGGTGGGTTGGGAGAGTCTCTGCAAGCACCGGGGGTCGCAGAGTAAGGATCCCAGCGAGGCAATAGAGGAATCTGCTTCAACAGGACTCAGGCTCCCTTTTGCTAGTCTTGCTTTTTTATTATTATTACTAGATATTCACTTCATTGACATTTCAAATGCTATCCCCAAAGTCCCCTATACCCTGCCCCCGCCCTGCTCCCCAACCCACCCACTCCTGCTTCCTGGCCCAGGCATACCCCTCTACTGGGGCATATGATCTTTGCAAGACCAAGGGCCTCTCCTCTCATTGATGGCCGACTAGGCCATCCTCTGTTACATATGCAACACAGCTCTGGGGGTGGGGGGTGGTACTGGTTAGTTCATATTGTTGTTCCTCCTATTAGTCTTGCTCTTTGGTAAACAGGCTTGGC
Source organism: Mus caroli (assembly GCF_978045245.1). Classification (NCBI taxonomy): domain Eukaryota; kingdom Metazoa; phylum Chordata; class Mammalia; order Rodentia; family Muridae; genus Mus; species Mus caroli. Next base: position 101,435,045 of record NW_028227262.1, on the reverse strand, counting down.
CATTCTACCAACTACCTGTAGCTGATGTGACAATGGTTCAAGGCAAGGCAGCCAAGGCAAAAATAAAAGACCTTTGCCTGGTAGTAGGCCTGCAAATGATAGTGTTAGCTTCCTTCCTTCCTTCCTTCCTTTCTTCCTTCCTGTAAGAACAAAAAATGTGTTGGAGAAGAACTGGGGCAAGGGTCTGAAAAGAGTTTGCTAAAAGACAAAAGGGAGGAGGCGAGGCATGTGTTGGAATGGAACACATGGAAGCCCAAATGAAGCAAAGGCCAAGGCCAACGGCAAGGGCGAGGCAAAAGGAGTGGTTGTGTTGTGGCAAGGGGGGCGAAGGGCAGGGCCAAAGAGAGTATTGGTGTGGTCGGGACGCTGCCCTCCCTGGTGGAGCTTTTGCCCAGAGTAGGCGCAAGGGAGCTGTCCAAGGAGTCCAGTGCGAGCGTGTTTGGCGAGGAGAAGGCACACCGTGCTCTGCGTCTATGTTTGTGTGTGTGTGTGTGTGTGTGTGTGTGTGTGTGTTCCGTGTATTTGTTCGTGGAGCAAAGGGAAGCAAGGCGAGGCGAAGGAGAAGGGAGTGAAGGGGCATGAAGGTCAGGAAGAGCATGAAGGTCCCGGTGGGGTGGGGTGGTGTGGGCGTGGGTGTGGGTGTGGGTGTGGGTGTGGGTGTGGGTGTGGGTGTGGGTCGGTATTGTGGACAGAGGCTGTTGAGAGCGCGTGAGCTGGCAAGGGTGTGAGGCATCCAAGTGTGGTGTGGGCGTGTGCAGTTGTGGTGGTGCCGGGTCCGCGGGTGGGCCTCGGGTGTGAAGAAGAGTGCAAAGAAGAGGAGGAGCGCAGGGGGGTGGGTGTGAAAAGTGTGTTGAGGAAAGGGCGAGGAGCGGAGGGTGAAAAAAATGTGTAGCCCAGGCTGGCCTCGAACTCGTGATCCTCCTGCCTCTGCCTCCTTCAGCAAATCCTACCGGCGTGCGCCACCACTACCGGCAGCGGACGCCGGCCGCTAGGCCCTACTTCAACCCTACCAACGATGACGACACAACACCCGACACGCCCCCACACTCCTACCTCACCACAGCCCACACACCACCAGCGCAGCCTCACCTCACACACACCGCACTCACAACGCAAGCCCGCACACACAAACACAACAACAACAACTAACTACGCTCCCTACTACGCCCGAACAACACTCTTCACTCACTCCCTCACTCCCTCCCTGCCTCGCACCGGACTCCCGTGACACGGCGACACCTGCCGGGCGCGCCGGGAACCGACACTCGCCGCCGACCCGGAACCCGGAACCCCGAACCCCCACGTGCCGACCGACCGACGACTCTTGCCGCCCGATCACAACTCTCTCGGACAACGCTCACAACAAGCACCCGCACCACCACGCACCGCAAGGCACAAAGACGCCTTGCTCGGACACCTTGGCCTCTCCTCGCTGGCGACCGAGCAACACCAAAACCGCAAACTCCCAACGCTCGCTGGCCTTCGTCTCCACCGGACCTCCGTCCTCCCGGACCTCGAGGCCTCGCTCACACTTCTCCCTCCACTCCTCAAGCGAGCCCGGAGGCTCAGCGGGAGCACCCCGTGCTCCCACCTGGTGCTCCTCCAACACCCACAGCTCTGCTTTTCTTTCTTCCCTTTCTGGAAGGCCTGGGCCTTGGGCCACGAGACCACCCTGACCACAGTCAGTCCCCGGGGCCAGGAGCCAGCCCCTCCACTTGGACCCACACAGTTCCCCACACTCGGGACCCCACGCCCACGCGGACTGGGACTTCCCGTGCTAGCCTCGCAGGAAGAACTACAGTGGGCAAGTGAGCCTCCTGGAATCGCCCCACCGGTCCACCGGCCCAGACTTGTGCTCGGCTCTGCTGGGTGTATCCTGGAGAAGCAGGGCCCCAGGACCTTTGGCCCAGCATGGCTTCTTACTCCTGAGGGGCCTGTCTTCTCCTGCCTCTCTTTGCTAGATCCCTCATGGCCCTGGTGTGCTGGGATTGGGCAAGGCAAGACACTCATTGCCTGCAACCTCCTGTGATTGCCCTCCTGGGTGATGCCCACCACCCCACCCCACCCCACCCAACCCAACCCAACCCAACCCCTGCTCTGATGGGCCAGAGTCTTGGGGATCAACCTGAGGAGGAATCCTCTTGAGATAATGCTGTTGAGATGAATTCATGATCAGATGCAATTCCTTGATTTGGTCTAAGTCCTTTCAGGAAGTTAGTTGGATTTAAATAATGGGGGGCGGGGGTTTGGGGAGACTTAGGGTAGTCGACAGAAAGTCTACTTCGGGATCAAGACTAGAATGTTCCCCTTCCTCATAGAACAGCAAGAGAGCTGCATCCTTGAGAGAAGGAGCACATGAGCTTCCGTGCCTTCCAAGCATGTACTCGTAGGAGCAAGAAAATTAGGCCTGGGACAAGTTCCTGCTCAGAGAGAGCATCCGTTCAACCTTGGGCCTGACTTCCTGGATCTTGTGATCTAAGCCTGTGGCCGTTAAGTGCTCGGTGTGCACCTCAAAGAGACACACGGCTAGGAATAAACAGCAAATCGTTCTATTAGGAGGAGTGTCAGAATAGAGGGTAGGCGATTGCCCAGATTACCTGAACAACAACACTTCCAAACGAAACAAAACAAAAGGAAACGAAAGGTGCACAACACATGATGATCGGTCTCCTGCTAAATACAAAGTGTCACCAGTCAAGAAGCATAGAAAAAAAAAAAAACCAAACAAAAAACACTTGCTAACCTAGGCTCGATGATTGCCTTAAACTTTGTTCATCAGTTAAGACGAGAGTTAAGTCCAACTTGTGGAGAGAAAGAAGGATGGCAAATGTTTCTTAGGCGTGAATGTCAAAACAAAAATATGTCATCAAGACTCCTGTAGTTTCCTTTTGTGGGATGATTTTAATCTGGTTTTGGAAGAATATGTTTCTGGGGTGATGACTTTTAGAGAATATGTGACCTGTGGCTACGAGGTAATCTTCTTACACACAGAGAGTGCTGTCTTGGGTGGTATAAAAAGGCTGAGAGAAAAACAAGAAACAAAACAACAAAAACAATGTTCTTGGCGCCAGCACGTTTCCATCCACCAAATGTGCACATGTGGAGATGTGGCTATGGAGATGTGGGTGTGGGTAAAACGGTTGGAGCCTGCTTATTGGAGCTCGCTCCATCCAACTGATATGTCTGCCTGTCTATCTGTCTGTCGGTGCTGTCTGTGTGAATGTACGAACTTATGTGTATGTGTGAAGCTGTTGGAGTTTCTTGCTTTCTACACTCTGTGTGTGTGTGTTTGTGTGTGTGTGTGTGTGTGTTGGTGTCTGTGTTTGTGATTTCCCCCCCCCCCAGCCCCTTTACTCTTTACATTTTCCAGGGTTCAGCAACCCTCTCTCGATCACAGGGAGTGCCTCCCCTGCCCCAATATGTGAAACTTTATTCCCTTAGAGTAAAGTGGAGAGTAGGCCCCACCCCACCCCCAACCCTGCCAATTCCTCACTCAGCCTTCCTCAGTTAACGCTGTGGGGTCCATGCTGGCCTTGGCAGACTGTAAGGACAGAGTTGACTGGGCCCACCGAGGTGGGAGTTCTGGGCGGTCTCCAGTGGAGTGGTGGAGTAGTCGATGGGTTGAGATTGGGATCGAGGGGTGCGAGGGTGGGGCATGGTGGGTTGGGAGAGTCTCTGCAAGCACCGGGGGTCGCAGAGTAAGGATCCCAGCGAGGCAATAGAGGAATCTGCTTCAACAGGACTCAGGCTCCCTTTTGCTAGTCTTGCTTTTTTATTATTATTACTAGATATTCACTTCATTGACATTTCAAATGCTATCCCCAAAGTCCCCTATACCCTGCCCCCGCCCTGCTCCCCAACCCACCCACTCCTGCTTCCTGGCCCAGGCATACCCCTCTACTGGGGCATATGATCTTTGCAAGACCAAGGGCCTCTCCTCTCATTGATGGCCGACTAGGCCATCCTCTGTTACATATGCAACACAGCTCTGGGGGTGGGGGGTGGTACTGGTTAGTTCATATTGTTGTTCCTCCTATTAGTCTTGCTCTTTGGTAAACAGGCTTGGCCATTCTACCAACTACCTGTAGCTGATGTGACAATGGTTCAAGGCAAGGCAGCCAAGGCAAAAATAAAAGACCTTTGCCTGGTAGTAGGCCTGCAAATAATAGTGTTAGCTTCCTTCCTTCCTTCCTTCCTTTCTTCCTTCCTGTAAGAACAAAAAATGTGTTGGAGAAGAACTGGGGCAAGGGTCTGAAAAGAGTTTGCTAAAAGACAAAAGGGAGGAGGCGAGGCATGTGTTGGAATGGAACACATGGAAGCCCAAATGAAGCAAAGGCCAAGGCCAACGGCAAGGGCGAGGCAAAAGGAGTGGTTGTGTTGTGGCAAGGGGGGCGAAGGGCAGGGCCAAAGAGAGTATTGGTGTGGTCGGGACGCTGCCCTCCCTGGTGGAGCTTTTGCCCAGAGTAGGCGCAAGGGAGCTGTCCAAGGAGTCCAGTGCGAGCGTGTTTTGCGAGGAGAAGGCACACCGTGCTCTGCTTGTATGTGTGTGTATGTGTGTGTGTGTGTGTGTGTGTGTGTGTGTGTGTGTTCCGTGTATTTGTTCGTGGAGCAAAGGGAAGCAAGGCGAGGCGAAGGAGAAGGGAGTGAAGGGGCATGAAGGTCAGGAAGAGCATGAAGGTCCCGGTGGGGTGGGGTGGTGTGGGCGTGGGTGTGGGTGTGGGTGTGGGTGTGGGTGTGGGTCGGTATTGTGGACAGAGGCTGTTGAGAGCGCGTGAGCTGGCAAGGGTGTGAGGCATCCAAGTGTGTTGTGGGCGTGTGCAGTTGTGGTGGTGCCGGGGCCGCGGGTGGGCCTCGGGTGTGAAGAAGAGTGCAAAGAAGAGGAGGAGCGCAGGGGGGTGGGTGTGAAAAGTGTGTTGAGGAAAGGGCCAGGAGCGGAGGGTGAAAAAAAATGTGTAGCCCAGGCTGGCCTCGAACTCGTGATCCTCCTGCCTCTGCCTCCTTCAGCAAATCCTACCGGCGTGCGCCACCACTACCGGCAGCGGACGCCGGCCGCTAGGCCCTACTTCAACCCTACCAACGATGACGACACAACACCCGACACGCCCCCACACTCCTACCTCACCACAGCCCACACACCACCAGCGCAGCCTCACCTCACACACACCGCACTCACAACGCAAGCCCGCACACACAAACACAACAACAACAACTAACTACGCTCCCTACTACGCCCGAACAACACTCTTCACTCACTCACTCACTCCCTCCCTCCCTCCCTCCCTGCCTCGCACCGGACTCCCGTGACACGGCGACACCTGCCGGGCGCGCCGGGAACCGACATTCGCCGCGGACCCGGAACCCGGAACCCCGAACCCCCACGTGCCGACCGACCGACGACTCTTGCCGCCCGATCACAACTCTCTCGGACAACGCTCACAACAAGCACCCGCACCACCCCGCACCGCAAGCCACAAAGACGCCTTGCTCCGACACCTTGGCCTCTCCTCGCTGGCGACCGAGCAACACCAAAACCGCAAACTCCCAACGCTCGCTGGCCTTCGTCTCCACCGGACCTCCGTCCTCCCGGACCTCGAGGCCTCGCTCACACTTCTCCCTCCACTCCTCAAGCGAGCCCGGAGGCTCAGCGGGAGCACCCCGTGCTCCCACCTGGTGCTCCTCCAACACCCACAGCTCTGCTTTTCTTTCTTCCCTTTCTGGAAGGCCTGGGCCTTGGGCCACGAGACCACCCTGACCACAGTCAGTCCCCGGGGCCAGGAGCCAGCCCCTCCACTTGGACCCACACAGTTCCCCACACTCGGGACCCCACGCCCACGCGGACTGGGACTTCCCTCCCGTGCTAGCCTCGCAGGAAGAACTACAGTGGGCAAGTGAGCCTCCTGGAATCGCCCCACCGGTCCACCGGCCCAGACTTGTGCTCGGCTCTGCTGGGTGTATCCTGGAGAAGCAGGGCCCCAGGACCTTTGGCCCAGCATGGCTTCTTACTCCTGAGGGGCCTGTCTTCTCCTGCCTCTCTTTGCTAGATCCCTCATGGCCCTGGTGTGCTGGGATTGGGCAAGGCAAGACACTCATTGCCTGCAACCTCCTGTGATTGCCCTCCTGGGTGATGCCCACCACCCCACCCCACCCCACCCAACCCAACCCAACCCAACCCCTGCTCTGATGGGCCAGAGTCTTGCGGATCAACCTGAGGAGGAATCCTCTTGAGATAATGCTGTTGAGATGAATTCATGATCAGATGCAATTCCTTGATTTGGTCTAAGTCCTTTCAGGAAGTTAGTTGGATTTAAATAATGGGGGGCGGGGGTTTGGGGAGACTTAGGGTAGTCGACAGAAAGTCTACTTCGGGATCAAGACTAGAATGTTCCCCTTCCTCATAGAACAGCAAGAGAGCTGCATCCTTGAGAGAAGGAGCACATGAGCTTCCGTGCCTTCCAAGCATGTACTCGTAGGAGCAAGAAAATTAGGCCTGGGACAAGTTCCTGCTCAGAGAGAGCATCCGTTCAACCTTGGGCCTGACTTCCTGGATCTTGTGATCTAAGCCTGTGGCCGTTAAGTGCTCGGTGTGCACCTCAAAGAGACACACGGCTAGGAATAAACAGCAAATCGTTCTATTAGGAGGAGTGTCAGAATAGAGGGTAGGCGATTGCCCAGATTACCTGAACAACAACACTTCCAAACGAAACAAAACAAAAGGAAAGGAAACGAAAGGTGTACAACACATGATGATCGGTCTCCTGCTAAATACAAAGTGTCACCAGTCAAGAAGCATAGAAAAAAAAAAAAAAAAACCCAAACAAAAAACACTTGCTAACCTAGGCTCGATGATTGCCTTAAACTTTGTTCATCAGTTAAGACGAGAGTTAAGTCCAACTTGTGGAGAGAAAGAAGGATGGCAAATGTTTCTTAGGCGTGAATGTCAAAACAAAAATATGTCATCAAGACTCCTGTAGTTTCCTTTTGTGGGATGATTTTAATCTGGTTTTGGAAGAATATGTTTCTGGGGTGATGACTTTTAGAGAATATGTGACCTGTGGCTACGAGGTAATCTTCTTACACACAGAGAGTGCTGTCTTGGGTGGTATAAAAAGGCTGAGAGAAAAACAAGAAACAAAACAACAAAAACAATGTTCTTGGCGCCAGCACGTTTCCATCCACCAAATGTGCACATGTGGAGATGTGGCTATGGAGATGTGGGTGTGGGTAAAACGGTTGGAGCCTGCTTATTGGAGCTCGCTCCATCCAACTGATATGTCTGCCTGTCTATCTGTCTGTCGGTGCTGTCTGTGTGAATGTATGAACTTATGTGTATGTGTGAAGCTGTTGGAGTTTCTTGCTTTCTACACTCTGTGTGTGTGTGTTTGTGTGTGTGTGTGTGTGTGTGTGTTGGTGTCTGTGTTTGTGATTTCCCCCCCCCAGCCCCTTTACTCTTTACATTTTCCAGGGTTCAGCAACCCTCTCTCGATCACAGGGAGTGCCTCCCCTGCCCCAATATGTGAAACTTTATTCCCTTAGAGTAAAGTGGAGAGTAGGCCCCACCCCACCCCCAACCCTGCCAATTCCTCACTCAGCCTTCCTCAGTTAACGCTGTGGGGTCCATGCTGGCCTTGGCAGACTGTAAGGACAGAGTTGACTGGGCCCACCGAGGTGGGAGTTCTGGGCGGTCTCCGGTGGAGTGGTGGAGTAGTGGATGGGTTGAGATTGGGATCGAGGGGTGCGAGGGTGGGGCATGGTGGGTTGGGAGAGTCTCTGCAAGCACCGGGGGTCGCAGAGTAAGGATCCCAGCGAGGCAATAGAGGAATCTGCTTCAACAGGACTCAGGCTCCCTTTTGCTAGTCTTGCTTTTTTATTATTATTACTAGATATTCACTTCATTGACATTTCAAATGCTATCCCCAAAGTCCCCTATACCCTGCCCCCGCCCTGCTCCCCAACCCACCCACTCCTGCTTCCTGGCCCAGGCATACCCCTCTACTGGGGCATATGATCTTTGCAAGACCAAGGGCCTCTCCTCTCATTGATGGCCGACTAGGCCATCCTCTGTTACATATGCAACACAGCTCTGGGGGTGGGGGGTGGTACTGGTTAGTTCATATTGTTGTTCCTCCTATTAGTCTTGCTCTTTGGTAAACAGGCTTGGCCATTCTACCAACTACCTGTAGCTGATGTGACAATGGTTCAAGGCAAGGCAGCCAAGGCAAAAATAAAAGACCTTTGCCTGGTAGTAGGCCTGCAAATGATAGTGTTAGCTTCCTTCCTTCCTTCCTTCCTTTCTTCCTTCCTGTAAGAACAAAAAATGTGTTGGAGAAGAACTGGGGCAAGGGTCTGAAAAGAGTTTGCTAAAAGACAAAAGGGAGGAGGCGAGGCATGTGTTGGAATGGAACACATGGAAGCCCAAATGAAGCAAAGGCCAAGGCCAACGGCAAGGGCGAGGCAAAAGGAGTGGTTGTGTTGTGGCAAGGGGGGCGAAGGGCAGGGCCAAAGAGAGTATTGGTGTGGTCGGGACGCTGCCCTCCCTGGTGGAGCTTTTGCCCAGAGTAGGCGCAAGGGAGCTGTCCAAGGAGTCCAGTGCGAGCGTGTTTGGCGAGGAGAAGGCACACCGTGCTCTGCGTCTATGTTTGTGTGTGTGTGTGTGTGTGTGTGTGTGTGTGTGTGTGTGTTCCGTGTATTTGTTCGTGGAGCAAAGGGAAGCAAGGCGAGGCGAAGGAGAAGGGAGTGAAGGGGCATGAAGGTCAGGAAGAGCATGAAGGTCCCGGTGGGGTGGGGTGGTGTGGGCGTGGGTGTGGGTGTGGGTGTGGGTGTGGGTGTGGGTGTGGGTGTGGGTCGGTATTGTGGACAGAGGCTGTTGAGAGCGCGTGAGCTGGCAAGGGTGTGAGGCATCCAAGTGTGGTGTGGGCGTGTGCAGTTGTGGTGGTGCCGGGTCCGCGGGTGGGCCTCGGGTGTGAAGAAGAGTGCAAAGAAGAGGAGGAGCGCAGGGGGGTGGGTGTGAAAAGTGTGTTGAGGAAAGGGCGAGGAGCGGAGGGTGAAAAAAATGTGTAGCCCAGGCTGGCCTCGAACTCGTGATCCTCCTGCCTCTGCCTCCTTCAGCAAATCCTACCGGCGTGCGCCACCACTACCGGCAGCGGACGCCGGCCGCTAGGCCCTACTTCAACCCTACCAACGATGACGACACAACACCCGACACGCCCCCACACTCCTACCTCACCACAGCCCACACACCACCAGCGCAGCCTCACCTCACACACACCGCACTCACAACGCAAGCCCGCACACACAAACACAACAACAACAACTAACTACGCTCCCTACTACGCCCGAACAACACTCTTCACTCACTCCCTCACTCCCTCCCTGCCTCGCACCGGACTCCCGTGACACGGCGACACCTGCCGGGCGCGCCGGGAACCGACACTCGCCGCCGACCCGGAACCCGGAACCCCGAACCCCCACGTGCCGACCGACCGACGACTCTTGCCGCCCGATCACAACTCTCTCGGACAACGCTCACAACAAGCACCCGCACCACCACGCACCGCAAGGCACAAAGACGCCTTGCTCGGACACCTTGGCCTCTCCTCGCTGGCGACCGAGCAACACCAAAACCGCAAACTCCCAACGCTCGCTGGCCTTCGTCTCCACCGGACCTCCGTCCTCCCGGACCTCGAGGCCTCGCTCACACTTCTCCCTCCACTCCTCAAGCGAGCCCGGAGGCTCAGCGGGAGCACCCCGTGCTCCCACCTGGTGCTCCTCCAACACCCACAGCTCTGCTTTTCTTTCTTCCCTTTCTGGAAGGCCTGGGCCTTGGGCCACGAGACCACCCTGACCACAGTCAGTCCCCGGGGCCAGGAGCCAGCCCCTCCACTTGGACCCACACAGTTCCCCACACTCGGGACCCCACGCCCACGCGGACTGGGACTTCCCGTGCTAGCCTCGCAGGAAGAACTACAGTGGGCAAGTGAGCCTCCTGGAATCGCCCCACCGGTCCACCGGCCCAGACTTGTGCTCGGCTCTGCTGGGTGTATCCTGGAGAAGCAGGGCCCCAGGACCTTTGGCCCAGCATGGCTTCTTACTCCTGAGGGGCCTGTCTTCTCCTGCCTCTCTTTGCTAGATCCCTCATGGCCCTGGTGTGCTGGGATTGGGCAAGGCAAGACACTCATTGCCTGCAACCTCCTGTGATTGCCCTCCTGGGTGATGCCCACCACCCCACCCCACCCCACCCAACCCAACCCAACCCAACCCCTGCTCTGATGGGCCAGAGTCTTGGGGATCAACCTGAGGAGGAATCCTCTTGAGATAATGCTGTTGAGATGAATTCATGATCAGATGCAATTCCTTGATTTGGTCTAAGTCCTTTCAGGAAGTTAGTTGGATTTAAATAATGGGGGGCGGGGGTTTGGGGAGACTTAGGGTAGTCGACAGAAAGTCTACTTCGGGATCAAGACTAGAATGTTCCCCTTCCTCATAGAACAGCAAGAGAGCTGCATCCTTGAGAGAAGGAGCACATGAGCTTCCGTGCCTTCCAAGCATGTACTCGTAGGAGCAAGAAAATTAGGCCTGGGACAAGTTCCTGCTCAGAGAGAGCATCCGTTCAACCTTGGGCCTGACTTCCTGGATCTTGTGATCTAAGCCTGTGGCCGTTAAGTGCTCGGTGTGCACCTCAAAGAGACACACGGCTAGGAATAAACAGCAAATCGTTCTATTAGGAGGAGTGTCAGAATAGAGGGTAGGCGATTGCCCAGATTACCTGAACAACAACACTTCCAAACGAAACAAAACAAAAGGAAACGAAAGGTGCACAACACATGATGATCGGTCTCCTGCTAAATACAAAGTGTCACCAGTCAAGAAGCATAGAAAAAAAAAAAAACCAAACAAAAAACACTTGCTAACCTAGGCTCGATGATTGCCTTAAACTTTGTTCATCAGTTAAGACGAGAGTTAAGTCCAACTTGTGGAGAGAAAGAAGGATGGCAAATGTTTCTTAGGCGTGAATGTCAAAACAAAAATATGTCATCAAGACTCCTGTAGTTTCCTTTTGTGGGATGATTTTAATCTGGTTTTGGAAGAATATGTTTCTGGGGTGATGACTTTTAGAGAATATGTGACCTGTGGCTACGAGGTAATCTTCTTACACACAGAGAGTGCTGTCTTGGGTGGTATAAAAAGGCTGAGAGAAAAACAAGAAACAAAACAACAAAAACAATGTTCTTGGCGCCAGCACGTTTCCATCCACCAAATGTGCACATGTGGAGATGTGGCTATGGAGATGTGGGTGTGGGTAAAACGGTTGGAGCCTGCTTATTGGAGCTCGCTCCATCCAACTGATATGTCTGCCTGTCTATCTGTCTGTCGGTGCTGTCTGTGTGAATGTACGAACTTATGTGTATGTGTGAAGCTGTTGGAGTTTCTTGCTTTCTACACTCTGTGTGTGTGTGTTTGTGTGTGTGTGTGTGTGTGTTGGTGTCTGTGTTTGTGATTTCCCCCCCCCCCAGCCCCTTTACTCTTTACATTTTCCAGGGTTCAGCAACCCTCTCTCGATCACAGGGAGTGCCTCCCCTGCCCCAATATGTGAAACTTTATTCCCTTAGAGTAAAGTGGAGAGTAGGCCCCACCCCACCCCCAACCCTGCCAATTCCTCACTCAGCCTTCCTCAGTTAACGCTGTGGGGTCCATGCTGGCCTTGGCAGACTGTAAGGACAGAGTTGACTGGGCCCACCGAGGTGGGAGTTCTGGGCGGTCTCCAGTGGAGTGGTGGAGTAGTCGATGGGTTGAGATTGGGATCGAGGGGTGCGAGGGTGGGGCATGGTGGGTTGGGAGAGTCTCTGCAAGCACCGGGGGTCGCAGAGTAAGGATCCCAGCGAGGCAATAGAGGAATCTGCTTCAACAGGACTCAGGCTCCCTTTTGCTAGTCTTGCTTTTTTATTATTATTACTAGATATTCACTTCATTGACATTTCAAATGCTATCCCCAAAGTCCCCTATACCCTGCCCCCGCCCTGCTCCCCAACCCACCCACTCCTGCTTCCTGGCCCAGGCATACCCCTCTACTGGGGCATATGATCTTTGCAAGACCAAGGGCCTCTCCTCTCATTGATGGCCGACTAGGCCATCCTCTGTTACATATGCAACACAGCTCTGGGGGTGGGGGGTGGTACTGGTTAGTTCATATTGTTGTTCCTCCTATTAGTCTTGCTCTTTGGTAAACAGGCTTGGCCATTCTACCAACTACCTGTAGCTGATGTGACAATGGTTCAAGGCAAGGCAGCCAAGGCAAAAATAAAAGACCTTTGCCTGGTAGTAGGCCTGCAAATAATAGTGTTAGCTTCCTTCCTTCCTTCCTTCCTTTCTTCCTTCCTGTAAGAACAAAAAATGTGTTGGAGAAGAACTGGGGCAAGGGTCTGAAAAGAGTTTGCTAAAAGACAAAAGGGAGGAGGCGAGGCATGTGTTGGAATGGAACACATGGAAGCCCAAATGAAGCAAAGGCCAAGGCCAACGGCAAGGGCGAGGCAAAAGGAGTGGTTGTGTTGTGGCAAGGGGGGCGAAGGGCAGGGCCAAAGAGAGTATTGGTGTGGTCGGGACGCTGCCCTCCCTGGTGGAGCTTTTGCCCAGAGTAGGCGCAAGGGAGCTGTCCAAGGAGTCCAGTGCGAGCGTGTTTTGCGAGGAGAAGGCACACCGTGCTCTGCTTGTATGTGTGTGTATGTGTGTGTGTGTGTGTGTGTGTGTGTGTGTGTGTGTGTGTTCCGTGTATTTGTTCGTGGAGCAAAGGGAAGCAAGGCGAGGCGAAGGAGAAGGGAGTGAAGGGGCATGAAGGTCAGGAAGAGCATGAAGGTCCCGGTGGGGTGGGGTGGTGTGGGCGTGGGTGTGGGTGTGGGTGTGGGTCGGTATTGTGGACAGAGGCTGTTGAGAGCGCGTGAGCTGGCAAGGGTGTGAGGCATCCAAGTGTGGTGTGGGCGTGTGCAGTTGTGGTGGTGCCGGGGCCGCGGGTGGGCCTCGGGTGTGAAGAAGAGTGCAAAGAAGAGGAGGAGCGCAGGGGGGTGGGTGTGAAAAGTGTGTTGAGGAAAGGGCGAGGAGCGGAGGGTGAAAAAAATGTGTAGCCCAGGCTGGCCTCGAACTCGTGATCCTCCTGCCTCTGCCTCCTTCAGCAAATCCTACCGGCGTGCGCCACCACTACCGGCAGCGGACGCCGGCCGCTAGGCCCTACTTCAACCCTACCAACGATGACGACACAACACCCGACACGCCCCCACACTCCTACCTCACCACAGCCCACACACCACCAGCGCAGCCTCACCTCACACACACCGCACTCACAACGCAAGCCCGCACACACAAACACAACAACAACAACTAACTACGCTCCCTACTACGCCCGAACAACACTCTTCACTCACTCACTCCCTCCCTCCCTCCCTCCCTCCCTGCCTCGCACCGGACTCCCGTGACACGGCGACACCTGCCGGGCGCGCCGGGAACCGACACTCGCCGCCGACCCGGAACCCGGAACCCCGAACCCCCACGTGCCGACCGACCGACGACTCTTGCCGCCCGATCACAACTCTCTCGGACAACGCTCACAACAAGCACCCGCACCACCACGCACCGCAAGCCACAAAGACGCCTTGCTCCGACACCTTGGCCTCTCCTCGCTGGCGACCGAGCAACACCAAAACCGCAAACTCCCAACGCTCGCTGGCCTTCGTCTCCACCGGACCTCCGTCCTCCCGGACCTCGAGGCCTCGCTCACACTTCTCCCTCCACTCCTCAAGCGAGCCCGGAGGCTCAGCGGGAGCACCCCGTGCTCCCACCTGGTGCTCCTCCAACACCCACAGCTCTGCTTTTCTTTCTTCCCTTTCTGGAAGGCCTGGGCCTTGGGCCACGAGACCACCCTGACCACAGTCAGTCTCCGGGGCCAGGAGCCAGCCCCTCCACTTGGACCCACACAGTTCCCCACACTCGGGACCCCACGCCCACGCGGACTGGGACTTCCCGTGCTAGCCTCGCAGGAAGAACTACAGTGGGCAAGTGAGCCTCCTGGAATCGCCCCACCGGTCCACCGGCCCAGACTTGTGCTCGGCTCTGCTGGGTGTATCCTGGAGAAGCAGGGCCCCAGGACCTTTGGCCCAGCATGGCTTCTTACTCCTGAGGGGCCTGTCTTCTCCTGCCTCTCTTTGCTAGATCCCTCATGGCCCTGGTGTGCTGGGATTGGGCAAGGCAAGACACTCATTGCCTGCAACCTCCTGTGATTGCCCTCCTGGGTGATGCCCACCACCCCACCCCACCCCACCCAACCCAACCCAACCCAACCCCTGCTCTGATGGGCCAGAGTCTTGCGGATCAACCTGAGGAGGAATCCTCTTGAGATAATGCTGTTGAGATGAATTCATGATCAGATGCAATTCCTTGATTTGGTCTAAGTCCTTTCAGGAAGTTAGTTGGATTTAAATAATGGGGGGCGGGGGTTTGGGGAGACTTAGGGTAGTCGACAGAAAGTCTACTTCGGGATCAAGACTAGAATGTTCCCCTTCCTCATAGAACAGCAAGAGAGCTGCATCCTTGAGAGAAGGAGCACATGAGCTTCCGTGCCTTCCAAGCATGTACTCGTAGGAGCAAGAAAATTAGGCCTGGGACAAGTTCCTGCTCAGAGAGAGCATCCGTTCAACCTTGGGCCTGACTTCCTGGATCTTGTGATCTAAGCCTGTGGCCGTTAAGTGCTCGGTGTGCACCTCAAAGAGACACACGGCTAGGAATAAACAGCAAATCGTTCTATTAGGAGGAGTGTCAGAATAGAGGGTAGGCGATTGCCCAGATTACCTGAACAACAACACTTCCAAACGAAACAAAACAAAAGGAAAGGAAACGAAAGGTGTACAACACATGATGATCGGTCTCCTGCTAAATACAAAGTGTCACCAGTCAAGAAGCATAGAAAAAAAAAAAAAAAAAACCAAACAAAAAACACTTGCTAACCTAGGCTCGATGATTGCCTTAAACTTTGTTCATCAGTTAAGACGAGAGTTAAGTCCAACTTGTGGAGAGAAAGAAGGATGGCAAATGTTTCTTAGGCGTGAATGTCAAAACAAAAATATGTCATCAAGACTCCTGTAGTTTCCTTTTGTGGGATGATTTTAATCTGGTTTTGGAAGAATATGTTTCTGGGGTGATGACTTTTAGAGAATATGTGACCTGTGGCTATGAGGTAATCTTCTTACACACAGAGAGTGCTGTCTTGGGTGGTATAAAAAGGCTGAGAGAAAAACAAGAAACAAAACAACAAAAACAATGTTCTTGGCGCCAGCACGTTTCCATCCACCAAATGTGCACATGTGGAGATGTGGCTATGGAGATGTGGGTGTGGGTAAAACGGTTGGAGGCTGCTTATTGGAGCTCGCTCCATCCAACTGATATGTCTGCCTGTCTATCTGTCTGTCGGTGCTGTCTGTGTGAATGTACGAACTTATGTGTATGTGTGAAGCTGTTGGAGTTTCTTGCTTTCTACACTCTGTGTGTGTGTGTTTGTGTGTGTGTGTGTGTGTGTGTTGGTGTCTGTGTTTGTGATTTCCCCCCCCCCAGCCCCTTTACTCTTTACATTTTCCAGGGTTCAGCAACCCTCTCTCGATCACAGGGAGTGCCTCCCCTGCCCCAATATGTGAAACTTTATTCCCTTAGAGTAAAGTGGAGAGTAGGCCCCACCCCACCCCCAACCCTGCCAATTCCTCACTCAGCCTTCCTCAGTTAACGCTGTGGGGTCCATGCTGGCCTTGGCAGACTGTAAGGACAGAGTTGACTGGGCCCACCGAGGTGGGAGTTCTGGGCGGTCTCCGGTGGAGTGGTGGAGTAGTGGATGGGTTGAGATTGGGATCGAGGGGTGCGAGGGTGGGGCATGGTGGGTTGGGAGAGTCTCTGCAAGCACCGGGGGTCGCAGAGTAAGGATCCCAGCGAGGCAATAGAGGAATCTGCTTCAACAGGACTCAGGCTCCCTTTTGCTAGTCTTGCTTTTTTATTATTATTACTAGATATTCACTTCATTGACATTTCAAATGCTATCCCCAAAGTCCCCTATACCCTGCCCCCGCCCTGCTCCCCAACCCACCCACTCCTGCTTCCTGGCCCAGGCATACCCCTCTACTGGGGCATATGATCTTTGCAAGACCAAGGGCCTCTCCTCTCATTGATGGCCGACTAGGCCATCCTCTGTTACATATGCAACACAGCTCTGGGGGTGGGGGGTGGTACTGGTTAGTTCATATTGTTGTTCCTCCTATTAGTCTTGCTCTTTGGTAAACAGGCTTGGCCATTCTACCAACTACCTGTAGCTGATGTGACAATGGTTCAAGGCAAGGCAGCCAAGGCAAAAATAAAAGACCTTTGCCTGGTAGTAGGCCTGCAAATGATAGTGTTAGCTTCCTTCCTTCCTTCCTTCCTTCCTTCCTTCCTTCCTTCCTTCCTTCCTTCCTTCCTGTAAGAACAAAAAATGTGTTGGAGAAGAACTGGGGCAAGGGTCTGAAAAGAGTTTGCTAAAAGACAAAAGGGAGGAGGCGAGGCATGTGTTGGAATGGAACACATGGAAGCCCAAATGAAGCAAAGGCCAAGGCCAACGGCAAGGGCGAGGCAAAAGGAGTGGTTGTGTTGTGGCAAGGGGGGCGAAGGGCAGGGCCAAAGAGAGTATTGGTGTGGTCGGGACGCTGCCCTCCCTGGTGGAGCTTTTGCCCAGAGTAGGCGCAAGGGAGCTGTCCAAGGAGTCCTGTGCGAGCGTGTTTTGCGAGGAGAAGGCACACCGTGCTCTGCTTGTATGTGTGTGTATGTGTGTGTGTGTGTGTGTGTGTGTGTGTGTGTGTGTGTGTGTTCCGTGTATTTGTTCGTGGAGCAAAGGGAAGCAAGGCGAGGCGAAGGAGAAGGGAGTGAAGGGGCATGAAGGTCAGGAAGAGCATGAAGGTCCCGGTGGGGTGGGGTAGTGTGGGCGTGGGTGTGGGTGTGGGTGTGGGTGTGGGTGTGGGTCGGTATTGTGGACAGAGGCTGTTGAGAGCGCGTGAGCTGGCAAGGGTGTGAGGCATCCAAGTGTGTTGTGGGCGTGTGCAGTTGTGGTGGTGCCGGGGCCGCGGGTGGGCCTCGGGTGTGAAGAAGAGTGCAAAGAAGAGGAGGAGCGCAGGGGGGTGGGTGTGAAAAGTGTGTTGAGGAAAGGGCCAGGAGCGGAGGGTGAAAAAAAATGTGTAGCCCAGGCTGGCCTCGAACTCGTGATCCTCCTGCCTCTGCCTCCTTCAGCAAATCCTACCGGCGTGCGCCACCACTACCGGCAGCGGACGCCGGCCGCTAGGCCCTACTTCAACCCTACCAACGATGACGACACAACACCCGACACGCCCCCACACTCCTACCTCACCACAGCCCACACACCACCAGCGCAGCCTCACCTCACACACACCGCACTCACAACGCAAGCCCGCACACACAAACACAACAACAACAACTAACTACGCTCCCTACTACGCCCGAACAACACTCTTCACTCACTCACTCACTCCCTCCCTCCCTCCCTCCCTGCCTCGCACCGGACTCCCGTGACACGGCGACACCTGCCGGGCGCGCCGGGAACCGACATTCGCCGCGGACCCGGAACCCGGAACCCCGAACCCCCACGTGCCGACCGACCGACGACTCTTGCCGCCCGATCACAACTCTCTCGGACAACGCTCACAACAAGCACCCGCACCACCCCGCACCGCAAGCCACAAAGACGCCTTGCTCCGACACCTTGGCCTCTCCTCGCTGGCGACCGAGCAACACCAAAACCGCAAACTCCCAACGCTCGCTGGCCTTCGTCTCCACCGGACCTCCGTCCTCCCGGACCTCGAGGCCTCGCTCACACTTCTCCCTCCACTCCTCAAGCGAGCCCGGAGGCTCAGCGGGAGCACCCCGTGCTCCCACCTGGTGCTCCTCCAACACCCACAGCTCTGCTTTTCTTTCTTCCCTTTCTGGAAGGCCTGGGCCTTGGGCCACGAGACCACCCTGACCACAGTCAGTCCCCGGGGCCAGGAGCCAGCCCCTCCACTTGGACCCACACAGTTCCCCACACTCGGGACCCCACGCCCACGCGGACTGGGACTTCCCTCCCGTGCTAGCCTCGCAGGAAGAACTACAGTGGGCAAGTGAGCCTCCTGGAATCGCCCCACCGGTCCACCGGCCCAGACTTGTGCTCGGCTCTGCTGGGTGTATCCTGGAGAAGCAGGGCCCCAGGACCTTTGGCCCAGCATGGCTTCTTACTCCTGAGGGGCCTGTCTTCTCCTGCCTCTCTTTGCTAGATCCCTCATGGCCCTGGTGTGCTGGGATTGGGCAAGGCAAGACACTCATTGCCTGCAACCTCCTGTGATTGCCCTCCTGGGTGATGCCCACCACCCCACCCCACCCCACCCAACCCAACCCAACCCAACCCCTGCTCTGATGGGCCAGAGTCTTGCGGATCAACCTGAGGAGGAATCCTCTTGAGATAATGCTGTTGAGATGAATTCATGATCAGATGCAATTCCTTGATTTGGTCTAAGTCCTTTCAGGAAGTTAGTTGGATTTAAATAATGGGGGGCGGGGGTTTGGGGAGACTTAGGGTAGTCGACAGAAAGTCTACTTCGGGATCAAGACTAGAATGTTCCCCTTCCTCATAGAACAGCAAGAGAGCTGCATCCTTGAGAGAAGGAGCACATGAGCTTCCGTGCCTTCCAAGCATGTACTCGTAGGAGCAAGAAAATTAGGCCTGGGACAAGTTCCTGCTCAGAGAGAGCATCCGTTCAACCTTGGGCCTGACTTCCTGGATCTTGTGATCTAAGCCTGTGGCCGTTAAGTGCTCGGTGTGCACCTCAAAGAGACACACGGCTAGGAATAAACAGCAAATCGTTCTATTAGGAGGAGTGTCAGAATAGAGGGTAGGCGATTGCCCAGATTACCTGAACAACAACACTTCCAAACGAAACAAAACAAAAGGAAAGGAAACGAAAGGTGTACAACACATGATGATCGGTCTCCTGCTAAATACAAAGTGTCACCAGTCAAGAAGCATAGAAAAAAAAAAAAAAAAACCCAAACAAAAAACACTTGCTAACCTAGGCTCGATGATTGCCTTAAACTTTGTTCATCAGTTAAGACGAGAGTTAAGTCCAACTTGTGGAGAGAAAGAAGGATGGCAAATGTTTCTTAGGCGTGAATGTCAAAACAAAAATATGTCATCAAGACTCCTGTAGTTTCCTTTTGTGGGATGATTTTAATCTGGTTTTGGAAGAATATGTTTCTGGGGTGATGACTTTTAGAGAATATGTGACCTGTGGCTACGAGGTAATCTTCTTACACACAGAGAGTGCTGTCTTGGGTGGTATAAAAAGGCTGAGAGAAAAACAAGAAACAAAACAACAAAAACAATGTTCTTGGCGCCAGCACGTTTCCATCCACCAAATGTGCACATGTGGAGATGTGGCTATGGAGATGTGGGTGTGGGTAAAACGGTTGGAGCCTGCTTATTGGAGCTCGCTCCATCCAACTGATATGTCTGCCTGTCTATCTGTCTGTCGGTGCTGTCTGTGTGAATGTATGAACTTATGTGTATGTGTGAAGCTGTTGGAGTTTCTTGCTTTCTACACTCTGTGTGTGTGTGTTTGTGTGTGTGTGTGTGTGTGTGTGTTGGTGTCTGTGTTTGTGATTTCCCCCCCCCAGCCCCTTTACTCTTTACATTTTCCAGGGTTCAGCAACCCTCTCTCGATCACAGGGAGTGCCTCCCCTGCCCCAATATGTGAAACTTTATTCCCTTAGAGTAAAGTGGAGAGTAGGCCCCACCCCACCCCCAACCCTGCCAATTCCTCACTCAGCCTTCCTCAGTTAACGCTGTGGGGTCCATGCTGGCCTTGGCAGACTGTAAGGACAGAGTTGACTGGGCCCACCGAGGTGGGAGTTCTGGGCGGTCTCCGGTGGAGTGGTGGAGTAGTGGATGGGTTGAGATTGGGATCGAGGGGTGCGAGGGTGGGGCATGGTGGGTTGGGAGAGTCTCTGCAAGCACCGGGGGTCGCAGAGTAAGGATCCCAGCGAGGCAATAGAGGAATCTGCTTCAACAGGACTCAGGCTCCCTTTTGCTAGTCTTGCTTTTTTATTATTATTACTAGATATTCACTTCATTGACATTTCAAATGCTATCCCCAAAGTCCCCTATACCCTGCCCCCGCCCTGCTCCCCAACCCACCCACTCCTGCTTCCTGGCCCAGGCATACCCCTCTACTGGGGCATATGATCTTTGCAAGACCAAGGGCCTCTCCTCTCATTGATGGCCGACTAGGCCATCCTCTGTTACATATGCAACACAGCTCTGGGGGTGGGGGGTGGTACTGGTTAGTTCATATTGTTGTTCCTCCTATTAGTCTTGCTCTTTGGTAAACAGGCTTGGCCATTCTACCAACTACCTGTAGCTGATGTGACAATGGTTCAAGGCAAGGCAGCCAAGGCAAAAATAAAAGACCTTTGCCTGGTAGTAGGCCTGCAAATGATAGTGTTAGCTTCCTTCCTTCCTTCCTTCCTTTCTTCCTTCCTGTAAGAACAAAAAATGTGTTGGAGAAGAACTGGGGCAAGGGTCTGAAAAGAGTTTGCTAAAAGACAAAAGGGAGGAGGCGAGGCATGTGTTGGAATGGAACACATGGAAGCCCAAATGAAGCAAAGGCCAAGGCCAACGGCAAGGGCGAGGCAAAAGGAGTGGTTGTGTTGTGGCAAGGGGGGCGAAGGGCAGGGCCAAAGAGAGTATTGGTGTGGTCGGGACGCTGCCCTCCCTGGTGGAGCTTTTGCCCAGAGTAGGCGCAAGGGAGCTGTCCAAGGAGTCCAGTGCGAGCGTGTTTGGCGAGGAGAAGGCACACCGTGCTCTGCGTCTATGTTTGTGTGTGTGTGTGTGTGTGTGTGTGTGTGTGTGTTCCGTGTATTTGTTCGTGGAGCAAAGGGAAGCAAGGCGAGGCGAAGGAGAAGGGAGTGAAGGGGCATGAAGGTCAGGAAGAGCATGAAGGTCCCGGTGGGGTGGGGTGGTGTGGGCGTGGGTGTGGGTGTGGGTGTGGGTGTGGGTGTGGGTGTGGGTGTGGGTCGGTATTGTGGACAGAGGCTGTTGAGAGCGCGTGAGCTGGCAAGGGTGTGAGGCATCCAAGTGTGGTGTGGGCGTGTGCAGTTGTGGTGGTGCCGGGTCCGCGGGTGGGCCTCGGGTGTGAAGAAGAGTGCAAAGAAGAGGAGGAGCGCAGGGGGGTGGGTGTGAAAAGTGTGTTGAGGAAAGGGCGAGGAGCGGAGGGTGAAAAAAATGTGTAGCCCAGGCTGGCCTCGAACTCGTGATCCTCCTGCCTCTGCCTCCTTCAGCAAATCCTACCGGCGTGCGCCACCACTACCGGCAGCGGACGCCGGCCGCTAGGCCCTACTTCAACCCTACCAACGATGACGACACAACACCCGACACGCCCCCACACTCCTACCTCACCACAGCCCACACACCACCAGCGCAGCCTCACCTCACACACACCGCACTCACAACGCAAGCCCGCACACACAAACACAACAACAACAACTAACTACGCTCCCTACTACGCCCGAACAACACTCTTCACTCACTCCCTCACTCCCTCCCTGCCTCGCACCGGACTCCCGTGACACGGCGACACCTGCCGGGCGCGCCGGGAACCGACACTCGCCGCCGACCCGGAACCCGGAACCCCGAACCCCCACGTGCCGACCGACCGACGACTCTTGCCGCCCGATCACAACTCTCTCGGACAACGCTCACAACAAGCACCCGCACCACCACGCACCGCAAGGCACAAAGACGCCTTGCTCGGACACCTTGGCCTCTCCTCGCTGGCGACCGAGCAACACCAAAACCGCAAACTCCCAACGCTCGCTGGCCTTCGTCTCCACCGGACCTCCGTCCTCCCGGACCTCGAGGCCTCGCTCACACTTCTCCCTCCACTCCTCAAGCGAGCCCGGAGGCTCAGCGGGAGCACCCCGTGCTCCCACCTGGTGCTCCTCCAACACCCACAGCTCTGCTTTTCTTTCTTCCCTTTCTGGAAGGCCTGGGCCTTGGGCCACGAGACCACCCTGACCACAGTCAGTCCCCGGGGCCAGGAGCCAGCCCCTCCACTTGGACCCACACAGTTCCCCACACTCGGGACCCCACGCCCACGCGGACTGGGACTTCCCGTGCTAGCCTCGCAGGAAGAACTACAGTGGGCAAGTGAGCCTCCTGGAATCGCCCCACCGGTCCACCGGCCCAGACTTGTGCTCGGCTCTGCTGGGTGTATCCTGGAGAAGCAGGGCCCCAGGACCTTTGGCCCAGCATGGCTTCTTACTCCTGAGGGGCCTGTCTTCTCCTGCCTCTCTTTGCTAGATCCCTCATGGCCCTGGTGTGCTGGGATTGGGCAAGGCAAGACACTCATTGCCTGCAACCTCCTGTGATTGCCCTCCTGGGTGATGCCCACCACCCCACCCCACCCCACCCAACCCAACCCAACCCAACCCCTGCTCTGATGGGCCAGAGTCTTGGGGATCAACCTGAGGAGGAATCCTCTTGAGATAATGCTGTTGAGATGAATTCATGATCAGATGCAATTCCTTGATTTGGTCTAAGTCCTTTCAGGAAGTTAGTTGGATTTAAATAATGGGGGGCGGGGGTTTGGGGAGACTTAGGGTAGTCGACAGAAAGTCTACTTCGGGATCAAGACTAGAATGTTCCCCTTCCTCATAGAACAGCAAGAGAGCTGCATCCTTGAGAGAAGGAGCACATGAGCTTCCGTGCCTTCCAAGCATGTACTCGTAGGAGCAAGAAAATTAGGCCTGGGACAAGTTCCTGCTCAGAGAGAGCATCCGTTCAACCTTGGGCCTGACTTCCTGGATCTTGTGATCTAAGCCTGTGGCCGTTAAGTGCTCGGTGTGCACCTCAAAGAGACACACGGCTAGGAATAAACAGCAAATCGTTCTATTAGGAGGAGTGTCAGAATAGAGGGTAGGCGATTGCCCAGATTACCTGAACAACAACACTTCCAAACGAAACAAAACAAAAGGAAACGAAAGGTGCACAACACATGATGATCGGTCTCCTGCTAAATACAAAGTGTCACCAGTCAAGAAGCATAGAAAAAAAAAAAAACCAAACAAAAAACACTTGCTAACCTAGGCTCGATGATTGCCTTAAACTTTGTTCATCAGTTAAGACGAGAGTTAAGTCCAACTTGTGGAGAGAAAGAAGGATGGCAAATGTTTCTTAGGCGTGAATGTCAAAACAAAAATATGTCATCAAGACTCCTGTAGTTTCCTTTTGTGGGATGATTTTAATCTGGTTTTGGAAGAATATGTTTCTGGGGTGATGACTTTTAGAGAATATGTGACCTGTGGCTACGAGGTAATCTTCTTACACACAGAGAGTGCTGTCTTGGGTGGTATAAAAAGGCTGAGAGAAAAACAAGAAACAAAACAACAAAAACAATGTTCTTGGCGCCAGCACGTTTCCATCCACCAAATGTGCACATGTGGAGATGTGGCTATGGAGATGTGGGTGTGGGTAAAACGGTTGGAGCCTGCTTATTGGAGCTCGCTCCATCCAACTGATATGTCTGCCTGTCTATCTGTCTGTCGGTGCTGTCTGTGTGAATGTACGAACTTATGTGTATGTGTGAAGCTGTTGGAGTTTCTTGCTTTCTACACTCTGTGTGTGTGTGTTTGTGTGTGTGTGTGTGTGTGTTGGTGTCTGTGTTTGTGATTTCCCCCCCCCCCAGCCCCTTTACTCTTTACATTTTCCAGGGTTCAGCAACCCTCTCTCGATCACAGGGAGTGCCTCCCCTGCCCCAATATGTGAAACTTTATTCCCTTAGAGTAAAGTGGAGAGTAGGCCCCACCCCACCCCCAACCCTGCCAATTCCTCACTCAGCCTTCCTCAGTTAACGCTGTGGGGTCCATGCTGGCCTTGGCAGACTGTAAGGACAGAGTTGACTGGGCCCACCGAGGTGGGAGTTCTGGGCGGTCTCCAGTGGAGTGGTGGAGTAGTCGATGGGTTGAGATTGGGATCGAGGGGTGCGAGGGTGGGGCATGGTGGGTTGGGAGAGTCTCTGCAAGCACCGGGGGTCGCAGAGTAAGGATCCCAGCGAGGCAATAGAGGAATCTGCTTCAACAGGACTCAGGCTCCCTTTTGCTAGTCTTGCTTTTTTATTATTATTACTAGATATTCACTTCATTGACATTTCAAATGCTATCCCCAAAGTCCCCTATACCCTGCCCCCGCCCTGCTCCCCAACCCACCCACTCCTGCTTCCTGGCCCAGGCATACCCCTCTACTGGGGCATATGATCTTTGCAAGACCAAGGGCCTCTCCTCTCATTGATGGCCGACTAGGCCATCCTCTGTTACATATGCAACACAGCTCTGGGGGTGGGGGGTGGTACTGGTTAGTTCATATTGTTGTTCCTCCTATTAGTCTTGCTCTTTGGTAAACAGGCTTGGCCATTCTACCAACTACCTGTAGCTGATGTGACAATGGTTCAAGGCAAGGCAGCCAAGGCAAAAATAAAAGACCTTTGCCTGGTAGTAGGCCTGCAAATAATAGTGTTAGCTTCCTTCCTTCCTTCCTTCCTTTCTTCCTTCCTGTAAGAACAAAAAATGTGTTGGAGAAGAACTGGGGCAAGGGTCTGAAAAGAGTTTGCTAAAAGACAAAAGGGAGGAGGCGAGGCATGTGTTGGAATGGAACACATGGAAGCCCAAATGAAGCAAAGGCCAAGGCCAACGGCAAGGGCGAGGCAAAAGGAGTGGTTGTGTTGTGGCAAGGGGGGCGAAGGGCAGGGCCAAAGAGAGTATTGGTGTGGTCGGGACGCTGCCCTCCCTGGTGGAGCTTTTGCCCAGAGTAGGCGCAAGGGAGCTGTCCAAGGAGTCCAGTGCGAGCGTGTTTTGCGAGGAGAAGGCACACCGTGCTCTGCTTGTATGTGTGTGTATGTGTGTGTGTGTGTGTGTGTGTGTGTGTGTGTGTGTTCCGTGTATTTGTTCGTGGAGCAAAGGGAAGCAAGGCGAGGCGAAGGAGAAGGGAGTGAAGGGGCATGAAGGTCAGGAAGAGCATGAAGGTCCCGGTGGGGTGGGGTGGTGTGGGCGTGGGTGTGGGTGTGGGTGTGGGTGTGGGTGTGGGTCGGTATTGTGGACAGAGGCTGTTGAGAGCGCGTGAGCTGGCAAGGGTGTGAGGCATCCAAGTGTGTTGTGGGCGTGTGCAGTTGTGGTGGTGCCGGGGCCGCGGGTGGGCCTCGGGTGTGAAGAAGAGTGCAAAGAAGAGGAGGAGCGCAGGGGGGTGGGTGTGAAAAGTGTGTTGAGGAAAGGGCCAGGAGCGGAGGGTGAAAAAAAATGTGTAGCCCAGGCTGGCCTCGAACTCGTGATCCTCCTGCCTCTGCCTCCTTCAGCAAATCCTACCGGCGTGCGCCACCACTACCGGCAGCGGACGCCGGCCGCTAGGCCCTACTTCAACCCTACCAACGATGACGACACAACACCCGACACGCCCCCACACTCCTACCTCACCACAGCCCACACACCACCAGCGCAGCCTCACCTCACACACACCGCACTCACAACGCAAGCCCGCACACACAAACACAACAACAACAACTAACTACGCTCCCTACTACGCCCGAACAACACTCTTCACTCACTCACTCACTCCCTCCCTCCCTCCCTCCCTGCCTCGCACCGGACTCCCGTGACACGGCGACACCTGCCGGGCGCGCCGGGAACCGACATTCGCCGCGGACCCGGAACCCGGAACCCCGAACCCCCACGTGCCGACCGACCGACGACTCTTGCCGCCCGATCACAACTCTCTCGGACAACGCTCACAACAAGCACCCGCACCACCCCGCACCGCAAGCCACAAAGACGCCTTGCTCCGACACCTTGGCCTCTCCTCGCTGGCGACCGAGCAACACCAAAACCGCAAACTCCCAACGCTCGCTGGCCTTCGTCTCCACCGGACCTCCGTCCTCCCGGACCTCGAGGCCTCGCTCACACTTCTCCCTCCACTCCTCAAGCGAGCCCGGAGGCTCAGCGGGAGCACCCCGTGCTCCCACCTGGTGCTCCTCCAACACCCACAGCTCTGCTTTTCTTTCTTCCCTTTCTGGAAGGCCTGGGCCTTGGGCCACGAGACCACCCTGACCACAGTCAGTCCCCGGGGCCAGGAGCCAGCCCCTCCACTTGGACCCACACAGTTCCCCACACTCGGGACCCCACGCCCACGCGGACTGGGACTTCCCTCCCGTGCTAGCCTCGCAGGAAGAACTACAGTGGGCAAGTGAGCCTCCTGGAATCGCCCCACCGGTCCACCGGCCCAGACTTGTGCTCGGCTCTGCTGGGTGTATCCTGGAGAAGCAGGGCCCCAGGACCTTTGGCCCAGCATGGCTTCTTACTCCTGAGGGGCCTGTCTTCTCCTGCCTCTCTTTGCTAGATCCCTCATGGCCCTGGTGTGCTGGGATTGGGCAAGGCAAGACACTCATTGCCTGCAACCTCCTGTGATTGCCCTCCTGGGTGATGCCCACCACCCCACCCCACCCCACCCAACCCAACCCAACCCAACCCCTGCTCTGATGGGCCAGAGTCTTGCGGATCAACCTGAGGAGGAATCCTCTTGAGATAATGCTGTTGAGATGAATTCATGATCAGATGCAATTCCTTGATTTGGTCTAAGTCCTTTCAGGAAGTTAGTTGGATTTAAATAATGGGGGGCGGGGGTTTGGGGAGACTTAGGGTAGTCGACAGAAAGTCTACTTCGGGATCAAGACTAGAATGTTCCCCTTCCTCATAGAACAGCAAGAGAGCTGCATCCTTGAGAGAAGGAGCACATGAGCTTCCGTGCCTTCCAAGCATGTACTCGTAGGAGCAAGAAAATTAGGCCTGGGACAAGTTCCTGCTCAGAGAGAGCATCCGTTCAACCTTGGGCCTGACTTCCTGGATCTTGTGATCTAAGCCTGTGGCCGTTAAGTGCTCGGTGTGCACCTCAAAGAGACACACGGCTAGGAATAAACAGCAAATCGTTCTATTAGGAGGAGTGTCAGAATAGAGGGTAGGCGATTGCCCAGATTACCTGAACAACAACACTTCCAAACGAAACAAAACAAAAGGAAAGGAAACGAAAGGTGTACAACACATGATGATCGGTCTCCTGCTAAATACAAAGTGTCACCAGTCAAGAAGCATAGAAAAAAAAAAAAAAAAACCCAAACAAAAAACACTTGCTAACCTAGGCTCGATGATTGCCTTAAACTTTGTTCATCAGTTAAGACGAGAGTTAAGTCCAACTTGTGGAGAGAAAGAAGGATGGCAAATGTTTCTTAGGCGTGAATGTCAAAACAAAAATATGTCATCAAGACTCCTGTAGTTTCCTTTTGTGGGATGATTTTAATCTGGTTTTGGAAGAATATGTTTCTGGGGTGATGACTTTTAGAGAATATGTGACCTGTGGCTACGAGGTAATCTTCTTACACACAGAGAGTGCTGTCTTGGGTGGTATAAAAAGGCTGAGAGAAAAACAAGAAACAAAACAACAAAAACAATGTTCTTGGCGCCAGCACGTTTCCATCCACCAAATGTGCACATGTGGAGATGTGGCTATGGAGATGTGGGTGTGGGTAAAACGGTTGGAGCCTGCTTATTGGAGCTCGCTCCATCCAACTGATATGTCTGCCTGTCTATCTGTCTGTCGGTGCTGTCTGTGTGAATGTATGAACTTATGTGTATGTGTGAAGCTGTTGGAGTTTCTTGCTTTCTACACTCTGTGTGTGTGTGTTTGTGTGTGTGTGTGTGTGTGTGTGTTGGTGTCTGTGTTTGTGATTTCCCCCCCCCAGCCCCTTTACTCTTTACATTTTCCAGGGTTCAGCAACCCTCTCTCGATCACAGGGAGTGCCTCCCCTGCCCCAATATGTGAAACTTTATTCCCTTAGAGTAAAGTGGAGAGTAGGCCCCACCCCACCCCCAACCCTGCCAATTCCTCACTCAGCCTTCCTCAGTTAACGCTGTGGGGTCCATGCTGGCCTTGGCAGACTGTAAGGACAGAGTTGACTGGGCCCACCGAGGTGGGAGTTCTGGGCGGTCTCCGGTGGAGTGGTGGAGTAGTGGATGGGTTGAGATTGGGATCGAGGGGTGCGAGGGTGGGGCATGGTGGGTTGGGAGAGTCTCTGCAAGCACCGGGGGTCGCAGAGTAAGGATCCCAGCGAGGCAATAGAGGAATCTGCTTCAACAGGACTCAGGCTCCCTTTTGCTAGTCTTGCTTTTTTATTATTATTACTAGATATTCACTTCATTGACATTTCAAATGCTATCCCCAAAGTCCCCTATACCCTGCCCCCGCCCTGCTCCCCAACCCACCCACTCCTGCTTCCTGGCCCAGGCATACCCCTCTACTGGGGCATATGATCTTTGCAAGACCAAGGGCCTCTCCTCTCATTGATGGCCGACTAGGCCATCCTCTGTTACATATGCAACACAGCTCTGGGGGTGGGGGGTGGTACTGGTTAGTTCATATTGTTGTTCCTCCTATTAGTCTTGCTCTTTGGTAAACAGGCTTGGCCATTCTACCAACTACCTGTAGCTGATGTGACAATGGTTCAAGGCAAGGCAGCCAAGGCAAAAATAAAAGACCTTTGCCTGGTAGTAGGCCTGCAAATGATAGTGTTAGCTTCCTTCCTTCCTTCCTTCCTTTCTTCCTTCCTGTAAGAACAAAAAATGTGTTGGAGAAGAACTGGGGCAAGGGTCTGAAAAGAGTTTGCTAAAAGACAAAAGGGAGGAGGCGAGGCATGTGTTGGAATGGAACACATGGAAGCCCAAATGAAGCAAAGGCCAAGGCCAACGGCAAGGGCGAGGCAAAAGGAGTGGTTGTGTTGTGGCAAGGGGGGCGAAGGGCAGGGCCAAAGAGAGTATTGGTGTGGTCGGGACGCTGCCCTCCCTGGTGGAGCTTTTGCCCAGAGTAGGCGCAAGGGAGCTGTCCAAGGAGTCCAGTGCGAGCGTGTTTGGCGAGGAGAAGGCACACCGTGCTCTGCGTCTATGTTTGTGTGTGTGTGTGTGTGTGTGTGTGTGTGTGTGTGTGTGTTCCGTGTATTTGTTCGTGGAGCAAAGGGAAGCAAGGCGAGGCGAAGGAGAAGGGAGTGAAGGGGCATGAAGGTCAGGAAGAGCATGAAGGTCCCGGTGGGGTGGGGTGGTGTGGGCGTGGGTGTGGGTGTGGGTGTGGGTGTGGGTGTGGGTGTGGGTGTGGGTCGGTATTGTGGACAGAGGCTGTTGAGAGCGCGTGAGCTGGCAAGGGTGTGAGGCATCCAAGTGTGGTGTGGGCGTGTGCAGTTGTGGTGGTGCCGGGTCCGCGGGTGGGCCTCGGGTGTGAAGAAGAGTGCAAAGAAGAGGAGGAGCGCAGGGGGGTGGGTGTGAAAAGTGTGTTGAGGAAAGGGCGAGGAGCGGAGGGTGAAAAAAATGTGTAGCCCAGGCTGGCCTCGAACTCGTGATCCTCCTGCCTCTGCCTCCTTCAGCAAATCCTACCGGCGTGCGCCACCACTACCGGCAGCGGACGCCGGCCGCTAGGCCCTACTTCAACCCTACCAACGATGACGACACAACACCCGACACGCCCCCACACTCCTACCTCACCACAGCCCACACACCACCAGCGCAGCCTCACCTCACACACACCGCACTCACAACGCAAGCCCGCACACACAAACACAACAACAACAACTAACTACGCTCCCTACTACGCCCGAACAACACTCTTCACTCACTCCCTCACTCCCTCCCTGCCTCGCACCGGACTCCCGTGACACGGCGACACCTGCCGGGCGCGCCGGGAACCGACACTCGCCGCCGACCCGGAACCCGGAACCCCGAACCCCCACGTGCCGACCGACCGACGACTCTTGCCGCCCGATCACAACTCTCTCGGACAACGCTCACAACAAGCACCCGCACCACCACGCACCGCAAGGCACAAAGACGCCTTGCTCGGACACCTTGGCCTCTCCTCGCTGGCGACCGAGCAACACCAAAACCGCAAACTCCCAACGCTCGCTGGCCTTCGTCTCCACCGGACCTCCGTCCTCCCGGACCTCGAGGCCTCGCTCACACTTCTCCCTCCACTCCTCAAGCGAGCCCGGAGGCTCAGCGGGAGCACCCCGTGCTCCCACCTGGTGCTCCTCCAACACCCACAGCTCTGCTTTTCTTTCTTCCCTTTCTGGAAGGCCTGGGCCTTGGGCCACGAGACCACCCTGACCACAGTCAGTCCCCGGGGCCAGGAGCCAGCCCCTCCACTTGGACCCACACAGTTCCCCACACTCGGGACCCCACGCCCACGCGGACTGGGACTTCCCGTGCTAGCCTCGCAGGAAGAACTACAGTGGGCAAGTGAGCCTCCTGGAATCGCCCCACCGGTCCACCGGCCCAGACTTGTGCTCGGCTCTGCTGGGTGTATCCTGGAGAAGCAGGGCCCCAGGACCTTTGGCCCAGCATGGCTTCTTACTCCTGAGGGGCCTGTCTTCTCCTGCCTCTCTTTGCTAGATCCCTCATGGCCCTGGTGTGCTGGGATTGGGCAAGGCAAGACACTCATTGCCTGCAACCTCCTGTGATTGCCCTCCTGGGTGATGCCCACCACCCCACCCCACCCCACCCAACCCAACCCAACCCAACCCCTGCTCTGATGGGCCAGAGTCTTGGGGATCAACCTGAGGAGGAATCCTCTTGAGATAATGCTGTTGAGATGAATTCATGATCAGATGCAATTCCTTGATTTGGTCTAAGTCCTTTCAGGAAGTTAGTTGGATTTAAATAATGGGGGGCGGGGGTTTGGGGAGACTTAGGGTAGTCGACAGAAAGTCTACTTCGGGATCAAGACTAGAATGTTCCCCTTCCTCATAGAACAGCAAGAGAGCTGCATCCTTGAGAGAAGGAGCACATGAGCTTCCGTGCCTTCCAAGCATGTACTCGTAGGAGCAAGAAAATTAGGCCTGGGACAAGTTCCTGCTCAGAGAGAGCATCCGTTCAACCTTGGGCCTGACTTCCTGGATCTTGTGATCTAAGCCTGTGGCCGTTAAGTGCTCGGTGTGCACCTCAAAGAGACACACGGCTAGGAATAAACAGCAAATCGTTCTATTAGGAGGAGTGTCAGAATAGAGGGTAGGCGATTGCCCAGATTACCTGAACAACAACACTTCCAAACGAAACAAAACAAAAGGAAACGAAAGGTGCACAACACATGATGATCGGTCTCCTGCTAAATACAAAGTGTCACCAGTCAAGAAGCATAGAAAAAAAAAAAAACCAAACAAAAAACACTTGCTAACCTAGGCTCGATGATTGCCTTAAACTTTGTTCATCAGTTAAGACGAGAGTTAAGTCCAACTTGTGGAGAGAAAGAAGGATGGCAAATGTTTCTTAGGCGTGAATGTCAAAACAAAAATATGTCATCAAGACTCCTGTAGTTTCCTTTTGTGGGATGATTTTAATCTGGTTTTGGAAGAATATGTTTCTGGGGTGATGACTTTTAGAGAATATGTGACCTGTGGCTACGAGGTAATCTTCTTACACACAGAGAGTGCTGTCTTGGGTGGTATAAAAAGGCTGAGAGAAAAACAAGAAACAAAACAACAAAAACAATGTTCTTGGCGCCAGCACGTTTCCATCCACCAAATGTGCACATGTGGAGATGTGGCTATGGAGATGTGGGTGTGGGTAAAACGGTTGGAGCCTGCTTATTGGAGCTCGCTCCATCCAACTGATATGTCTGCCTGTCTATCTGTCTGTCGGTGCTGTCTGTGTGAATGTACGAACTTATGTGTATGTGTGAAGCTGTTGGAGTTTCTTGCTTTCTACACTCTGTGTGTGTGTGTTTGTGTGTGTGTGTGTGTGTGTTGGTGTCTGTGTTTGTGATTTCCCCCCCCCCCAGCCCCTTTACTCTTTACATTTTCCAGGGTTCAGCAACCCTCTCTCGATCACAGGGAGTGCCTCCCCTGCCCCAATATGTGAAACTTTATTCCCTTAGAGTAAAGTGGAGAGTAGGCCCCACCCCACCCCCAACCCTGCCAATTCCTCACTCAGCCTTCCTCAGTTAACGCTGTGGGGTCCATGCTGGCCTTGGCAGACTGTAAGGACAGAGTTGACTGGGCCCACCGAGGTGGGAGTTCTGGGCGGTCTCCAGTGGAGTGGTGGAGTAGTCGATGGGTTGAGATTGGGATCGAGGGGTGCGAGGGTGGGGCATGGTGGGTTGGGAGAGTCTCTGCAAGCACCGGGGGTCGCAGAGTAAGGATCCCAGCGAGGCAATAGAGGAATCTGCTTCAACAGGACTCAGGCTCCCTTTTGCTAGTCTTGCTTTTTTATTATTATTACTAGATATTCACTTCATTGACATTTCAAATGCTATCCCCAAAGTCCCCTATACCCTGCCCCCGCCCTGCTCCCCAACCCACCCACTCCTGCTTCCTGGCCCAGGCATACCCCTCTACTGGGGCATATGATCTTTGCAAGACCAAGGGCCTCTCCTCTCATTGATGGCCGACTAGGCCATCCTCTGTTACATATGCAACACAGCTCTGGGGGTGGGGGGTGGTACTGGTTAGTTCATATTGTTGTTCCTCCTATTAGTCTTGCTCTTTGGTAAACAGGCTTGGCCATTCTACCAACTACCTGTAGCTGATGTGACAATGGTTCAAGGCAAGGCAGCCAAGGCAAAAATAAAAGACCTTTGCCTGGTAGTAGGCCTGCAAATAATAGTGTTAGCTTCCTTCCTTCCTTCCTTCCTTTCTTCCTTCCTGTAAGAACAAAAAATGTGTTGGAGAAGAACTGGGGCAAGGGTCTGAAAAGAGTTTGCTAAAAGACAAAAGGGAGGAGGCGAGGCATGTGTTGGAATGGAACACATGGAAGCCCAAATGAAGCAAAGGCCAAGGCCAACGGCAAGGGCGAGGCAAAAGGAGTGGTTGTGTTGTGGCAAGGGGGGCGAAGGGCAGGGCCAAAGAGAGTATTGGTGTGGTCGGGACGCTGCCCTCCCTGGTGGAGCTTTTGCCCAGAGTAGGCGCAAGGGAGCTGTCCAAGGAGTCCAGTGCGAGCGTGTTTTGCGAGGAGAAGGCACACCGTGCTCTGCTTGTATGTGTGTGTATGTGTGTGTGTGTGTGTGTGTGTGTGTGTGTGTGTGTGTGTTCCGTGTATTTGTTCGTGGAGCAAAGGGAAGCAAGGCGAGGCGAAGGAGAAGGGAGTGAAGGGGCATGAAGGTCAGGAAGAGCATGAAGGTCCCGGTGGGGTGGGGTGGTGTGGGCGTGGGTGTGGGTGTGGGTGTGGGTCGGTATTGTGGACAGAGGCTGTTGAGAGCGCGTGAGCTGGCAAGGGTGTGAGGCATCCAAGTGTGGTGTGGGCGTGTGCAGTTGTGGTGGTGCCGGGGCCGCGGGTGGGCCTCGGGTGTGAAGAAGAGTGCAAAGAAGAGGAGGAGCGCAGGGGGGTGGGTGTGAAAAGTGTGTTGAGGAAAGGGCGAGGAGCGGAGGGTGAAAAAAATGTGTAGCCCAGGCTGGCCTCGAACTCGTGATCCTCCTGCCTCTGCCTCCTTCAGCAAATCCTACCGGCGTGCGCCACCACTACCGGCAGCGGACGCCGGCCGCTAGGCCCTACTTCAACCCTACCAACGATGACGACACAACACCCGACACGCCCCCACACTCCTACCTCACCACAGCCCACACACCACCAGCGCAGCCTCACCTCACACACACCGCACTCACAACGCAAGCCCGCACACACAAACACAACAACAACAACTAACTACGCTCCCTACTACGCCCGAACAACACTCTTCACTCACTCACTCCCTCCCTCCCTCCCTCCCTCCCTGCCTCGCACCGGACTCCCGTGACACGGCGACACCTGCCGGGCGCGCCGGGAACCGACACTCGCCGCCGACCCGGAACCCGGAACCCCGAACCCCCACGTGCCGACCGACCGACGACTCTTGCCGCCCGATCACAACTCTCTCGGACAACGCTCACAACAAGCACCCGCACCACCACGCACCGCAAGCCACAAAGACGCCTTGCTCCGACACCTTGGCCTCTCCTCGCTGGCGACCGAGCAACACCAAAACCGCAAACTCCCAACGCTCGCTGGCCTTCGTCTCCACCGGACCTCCGTCCTCCCGGACCTCGAGGCCTCGCTCACACTTCTCCCTCCACTCCTCAAGCGAGCCCGGAGGCTCAGCGGGAGCACCCCGTGCTCCCACCTGGTGCTCCTCCAACACCCACAGCTCTGCTTTTCTTTCTTCCCTTTCTGGAAGGCCTGGGCCTTGGGCCACGAGACCACCCTGACCACAGTCAGTCTCCGGGGCCAGGAGCCAGCCCCTCCACTTGGACCCACACAGTTCCCCACACTCGGGACCCCACGCCCACGCGGACTGGGACTTCCCGTGCTAGCCTCGCAGGAAGAACTACAGTGGGCAAGTGAGCCTCCTGGAATCGCCCCACCGGTCCACCGGCCCAGACTTGTGCTCGGCTCTGCTGGGTGTATCCTGGAGAAGCAGGGCCCCAGGACCTTTGGCCCAGCATGGCTTCTTACTCCTGAGGGGCCTGTCTTCTCCTGCCTCTCTTTGCTAGATCCCTCATGGCCCTGGTGTGCTGGGATTGGGCAAGGCAAGACACTCATTGCCTGCAACCTCCTGTGATTGCCCTCCTGGGTGATGCCCACCACCCCACCCCACCCCACCCAACCCAACCCAACCCAACCCCTGCTCTGATGGGCCAGAGTCTTGCGGATCAACCTGAGGAGGAATCCTCTTGAGATAATGCTGTTGAGATGAATTCATGATCAGATGCAATTCCTTGATTTGGTCTAAGTCCTTTCAGGAAGTTAGTTGGATTTAAATAATGGGGGGCGGGGGTTTGGGGAGACTTAGGGTAGTCGACAGAAAGTCTACTTCGGGATCAAGACTAGAATGTTCCCCTTCCTCATAGAACAGCAAGAGAGCTGCATCCTTGAGAGAAGGAGCACATGAGCTTCCGTGCCTTCCAAGCATGTACTCGTAGGAGCAAGAAAATTAGGCCTGGGACAAGTTCCTGCTCAGAGAGAGCATCCGTTCAACCTTGGGCCTGACTTCCTGGATCTTGTGATCTAAGCCTGTGGCCGTTAAGTGCTCGGTGTGCACCTCAAAGAGACACACGGCTAGGAATAAACAGCAAATCGTTCTATTAGGAGGAGTGTCAGAATAGAGGGTAGGCGATTGCCCAGATTACCTGAACAACAACACTTCCAAACGAAACAAAACAAAAGGAAAGGAAACGAAAGGTGTACAACACATGATGATCGGTCTCCTGCTAAATACAAAGTGTCACCAGTCAAGAAGCATAGAAAAAAAAAAAAAAAAAACCAAACAAAAAACACTTGCTAACCTAGGCTCGATGATTGCCTTAAACTTTGTTCATCAGTTAAGACGAGAGTTAAGTCCAACTTGTGGAGAGAAAGAAGGATGGCAAATGTTTCTTAGGCGTGAATGTCAAAACAAAAATATGTCATCAAGACTCCTGTAGTTTCCTTTTGTGGGATGATTTTAATCTGGTTTTGGAAGAATATGTTTCTGGGGTGATGACTTTTAGAGAATATGTGACCTGTGGCTATGAGGTAATCTTCTTACACACAGAGAGTGCTGTCTTGGGTGGTATAAAAAGGCTGAGAGAAAAACAAGAAACAAAACAACAAAAACAATGTTCTTGGCGCCAGCACGTTTCCATCCACCAAATGTGCACATGTGGAGATGTGGCTATGGAGATGTGGGTGTGGGTAAAACGGTTGGAGGCTGCTTATTGGAGCTCGCTCCATCCAACTGATATGTCTGCCTGTCTATCTGTCTGTCGGTGCTGTCTGTGTGAATGTACGAACTTATGTGTATGTGTGAAGCTGTTGGAGTTTCTTGCTTTCTACACTCTGTGTGTGTGTGTTTGTGTGTGTGTGTGTGTGTGTGTTGGTGTCTGTG
This sequence comes from Mus caroli, assembly GCF_978045245.1. NCBI lineage: Eukaryota > Metazoa > Chordata > Mammalia > Rodentia > Muridae > Mus > Mus caroli. Next base: position 101,399,047 of record NW_028227262.1, on the reverse strand, counting down.
TTTGTGATTTCCCCCCCCCCAGCCCCTTTACTCTTTACATTTTCCAGGGTTCAGCAACCCTCTCTCGATCACAGGGAGTGCCTCCCCTGCCCCAATATGTGAAACTTTATTCCCTTAGAGTAAAGTGGAGAGTAGGCCCCACCCCACCCCCAACCCTGCCAATTCCTCACTCAGCCTTCCTCAGTTAACGCTGTGGGGTCCATGCTGGCCTTGGCAGACTGTAAGGACAGAGTTGACTGGGCCCACCGAGGTGGGAGTTCTGGGCGGTCTCCGGTGGAGTGGTGGAGTAGTGGATGGGTTGAGATTGGGATCGAGGGGTGCGAGGGTGGGGCATGGTGGGTTGGGAGAGTCTCTGCAAGCACCGGGGGTCGCAGAGTAAGGATCCCAGCGAGGCAATAGAGGAATCTGCTTCAACAGGACTCAGGCTCCCTTTTGCTAGTCTTGCTTTTTTATTATTATTACTAGATATTCACTTCATTGACATTTCAAATGCTATCCCCAAAGTCCCCTATACCCTGCCCCCGCCCTGCTCCCCAACCCACCCACTCCTGCTTCCTGGCCCAGGCATACCCCTCTACTGGGGCATATGATCTTTGCAAGACCAAGGGCCTCTCCTCTCATTGATGGCCGACTAGGCCATCCTCTGTTACATATGCAACACAGCTCTGGGGGTGGGGGGTGGTACTGGTTAGTTCATATTGTTGTTCCTCCTATTAGTCTTGCTCTTTGGTAAACAGGCTTGGCCATTCTACCAACTACCTGTAGCTGATGTGACAATGGTTCAAGGCAAGGCAGCCAAGGCAAAAATAAAAGACCTTTGCCTGGTAGTAGGCCTGCAAATGATAGTGTTAGCTTCCTTCCTTCCTTCCTTCCTTCCTTCCTTCCTTCCTTCCTTCCTTCCTTCCTTCCTGTAAGAACAAAAAATGTGTTGGAGAAGAACTGGGGCAAGGGTCTGAAAAGAGTTTGCTAAAAGACAAAAGGGAGGAGGCGAGGCATGTGTTGGAATGGAACACATGGAAGCCCAAATGAAGCAAAGGCCAAGGCCAACGGCAAGGGCGAGGCAAAAGGAGTGGTTGTGTTGTGGCAAGGGGGGCGAAGGGCAGGGCCAAAGAGAGTATTGGTGTGGTCGGGACGCTGCCCTCCCTGGTGGAGCTTTTGCCCAGAGTAGGCGCAAGGGAGCTGTCCAAGGAGTCCTGTGCGAGCGTGTTTTGCGAGGAGAAGGCACACCGTGCTCTGCTTGTATGTGTGTGTATGTGTGTGTGTGTGTGTGTGTGTGTGTGTGTGTGTGTGTGTGTTCCGTGTATTTGTTCGTGGAGCAAAGGGAAGCAAGGCGAGGCGAAGGAGAAGGGAGTGAAGGGGCATGAAGGTCAGGAAGAGCATGAAGGTCCCGGTGGGGTGGGGTAGTGTGGGCGTGGGTGTGGGTGTGGGTGTGGGTGTGGGTGTGGGTCGGTATTGTGGACAGAGGCTGTTGAGAGCGCGTGAGCTGGCAAGGGTGTGAGGCATCCAAGTGTGGTGTGGGCGTGTGCAGTTGTGGTGGTGCCGGGGCCGCGGGTGGGCCTCGGGTGTGAAGAAGAGTGCAAAGAAGAGGAGGAGCGCAGGGGGGTGGGTGTGAAAAGTGTGTTGAGGAAAGGGCGAGGAGCGGAGGGTGAAAAAAATGTGTAGCCCAGGTTGGCCTCGAACTCGTGATCCTCCTGCCTCTGCCTCCTTCAGCAAATCCTACCGGCGTGAGCCACCACTACCGGCAGCGGACGCCGGCCGCTAGGCCCTACTTCAACCCTACCAACGATGACGACACAACACCCGACACGCCCCCACACTCCTACCTCACCACAGCCCACACACCACCAGCGCAGCCTCACCTCACACACACCGCACTCACAACGCAAGCCCGCACACACAAACACAACAACAACAACTAACTACGCTCCCTACTACGCCCAAACAACACTCTTCACTCACTCACTCCCTCCCTCCCTCCCTCCCTCCCTGCCTCGCACCGGACTCCCGGGACATGGCGACACCTGCCGGGCGCGCCGGGAACCGACACTCGCCGCCGACCCGGAACCCGGAACCCCGAACCCCCACGTGCCGACCGACCGACGACTCTTGCCGCCCGATCACAACTCTCTCGGACAACGCTCACAACAAGCACCCGCACCACCCCGCACCGCAAGCCACAAAGACGCCTTGCTCCGACACCTTGGCCTCTCCTCGCTGGCGACCGAGCAACACCAAAACCGCAAACTCCCAACGCTCGCTGGCCTTCGTCTCCACCGGACCTCCGTCCTCCCGGACCTCGAGGCCTCGCTCACACTTCTCCCTCCACTCCTCAAGCGAGCCCGGAGGCTCAGCGGGAGCACCCCGTGCTCCCACCTGGTGCTCCTCCAACACCCACAGCTCTGCTTTTCTTTCTTCCCTTTCTGGAAGGCCTGGGCCTTGGGCCACGAGACCACCCTGACCACAGTCAGTCTCCGGGGCCAGGAGCCAGCCCCTCCACTTGGACCCACACAGTTCCCCACACTCGGGACCCCACGCCCACGCGGACTGGGACTTCCCGTGCTAGCCTCGCAGGAAGAACTACAGTGGGCAAGTGAGCCTCCTGGAATCGCCCCACCGGTCCACCGGCCCAGACTTGTGCTCGGCTCTGCTGGGTGTATCCTGGAGAAGCAGGGCCCCAGGACCTTTGGCCCAGCATGGCTTCTTACTCCTGAGGGGCCTGTCTTCTCCTGCCTCTCTTTGCTAGATCCCTCATGGCCCTGGTGTGCTGGGATTGGGCAAGGCAAGACACTCATTGCCTGCAACCTCCTGTGATTGCCCTCCTGGGTGATGCCCACCACCCCACCCCACCCCACCCAACCCAACCCAACCCAACCCCTGCTCTGATGGGCCAGAGTCTTGCGGATCAACCTGAGGAGGAATCCTCTTGAGATAATGCTGTTGAGATGAATTCATGATCAGATGCAATTCCTTGATTTGGTCTAAGTCCTTTCAGGAAGTTAGTTGGATTTAAATAATGGGGGGCGGGGGTTTGGGGAGACTTAGGGTAGTCGACAGAAAGTCTACTTCGGGATCAAGACTAGAATGTTCCCCTTCCTCATAGAACAGCAAGAGAGCTGCATCCTTGAGAGAAGGAGCACATGAGCTTCCGTGCCTTCCAAGCATGTACTCGTAGGAGCAAGAAAATTAGGCCTGGGACAAGTTCCTGCTCAGAGAGAGCATCCGTTCAACCTTGGGCCTGACTTCCTGGATCTTGTGATCTAAGCCTGTGCCCGTTAAGTGCTCGGTGTGCACCTCAAAGAGACACACGGCTAGGAATAAACAGCAAATCGTTCTATTAGGAGGAGTGTCAGAATAGAGGGTAGGCGATTGCCCAGATTACCTGAACAACAACACTTCCAAACGAAACAAAACAAAAGGAAAGGAAACGAAAGGTGTACAACACATGATGATCGGTCTCCTGCTAAATACAAAGTGTCACCAGTCAAGAAGCATAGAAAAAAAAAAAAAAACCAAACAAAAAACACTTGCTAACCTAGGCTCGATGATTGCCTTAAACTTTGTTCATCAGTTAAGACGAGAGTTAAGTCCAACTTGTGGAGAGAAAGAAGGATGGCAAATGTTTCTTAGGCGTGAATGTCAAAACAAAAATATGTCATCAAGACTCCTGTAGTTTCCTTTTGTGGGATGATTTTAATCTGGTTTTGGAAGAATATGTTTCTGGGGTGATGACTTTTAGAGAATATGTGACCTGTGGCTACGAGGTAATCTTCTTACACACAGAGAGTGCTGTCTTGGGTGGTATAAAAAGGCTGAGAGAAAAACAAGAAACAAAACAACAAAAACAATGTTCTTGGCGCCAGCACGTTTCCATCCACCAAATGTGCACATGTGGAGATGTGGCTATGGAGATGTGGGTGTGGGTAAAACGGTTGGAGGCTGCTTATTGGAGCTCGCTCCATCCAACTGATATGTCTGCCTGTCTATCTGTCTGTCGGTGCTGTCTGTGTGAATGTACGAACTTATGTGTATGTGTGAAGCTGTTGGAGTTTCTTGCTTTCTACACTCTGTGTGTGTGTGTTTGTGTGTGTGTGTGTGTGTGTGTGTTGGTGTCTGTGTTTGTGATTTCCCCCCCCCCAGCCCCTTTACTCTTTACATTTTCCAGGGTTCAGCAACCCTCTCTCGATCACAGGGAGTGCCTCCCCTGCCCCAATATGTGAAACTTTATTCCCTTAGAGTAAAGTGGAGAGTAGGCCCCACCCCACCCCCAACCCTGCCAATTCCTCACTCAGCCTTCCTCAGTTAACGCTGTGGGGTCCATGCTGGCCTTGGCAGACTGTAAGGACAGAGTTGACTGGGCCCACCGAGGTGGGAGTTCTGGGCGGTCTCCGGTGGAGTGGTGGAGTAGTGGATGGGTTGAGATTGGGATCGAGGGGTGCGAGGGTGGGGCATGGTGGGTTGGGAGAGTCTCTGCAAGCACCGGGGGTCGCAGAGTAAGGATCCCAGCGAGGCAATAGAGGAATCTGCTTCAACAGGACTCAGGCTCCCTTTTGCTAGTCTTGCTTTTTTATTATTATTACTAGATATTCACTTCATTGACATTTCAAATGCTATCCCCAAAGTCCCCTATACCCTGCCCCCGCCCTGCTCCCCAACCCACCCACTCCTGCTTCCTGGCCCAGGCATACCCCTCTACTGGGGCATATGATCTTTGCAAGACCAAGGGCCTCTCCTCTCATTGATGGCCGACTAGGCCATCCTCTGTTACATATGCAACACAGCTCTGGGGGTGGGGGGTGGTACTGGTTAGTTCATATTGTTGTTCCTCCTATTAGTCTTGCTCTTTGGTAAACAGGCTTGGCCATTCTACCAACTACCTGTAGCTGATGTGACAATGGTTCAAGGCAAGGCAGCCAAGGCAAAAATAAAAGACCTTTGCCTGGTAGTAGGCCTGCAAATGATAGTGTTAGCTTCCTTCCTTCCTTCCTTCCTTCCTTCCTTCCTTCCTTCCTTCCTTCCTTCCTGTAAGAACAAAAAATGTGTTGGAGAAGAACTGGGGCAAGGGTCTGAAAAGAGTTTGCTAAAAGACAAAAGGGAGGAGGCGAGGCATGTGTTGGAATGGAACACATGGAAGCCCAAATGAAGCAAAGGCCAAGGCCAACGGCAAGGGCGAGGCAAAAGGAGTGGTTGTGTTGTGGCAAGGGGGGCGAAGGGCAGGGCCAAAGAGAGTATTGGTGTGGTCGGGACGCTGCCCTCCCTGGTGGAGCTTTTGCCCAGAGTAGGCACAAGGGAGCTGTCCAAGGAGTCCAGTGCGAGCGTGTTTGGCGAGGAGAAGGAACACCGTGCTCTGCGTCTATGTTTGTGTGTGTGTGTGTGTGTGTGTGTGTGTGTGTGTGTGTTCCGTGTATTTGTTCGTGGAGCAAAGGGAAGCAAGGCGAGGCGAAGGAGAAGGGAGTGAAGGGGCATGAAGGTCAGGAAGAGCATGAAGGTCCCGGTGGGGTGGGGTGGTGTGGGCGTGGGTGTGGGTGTGGGTGTGGGTGTGGGTGTGGGTCGGTATTGTGGACAGAGGCTGTTGAGAGCGCGTGAGCTGTCAAGGGTGTGAGGCATCCAAGTGTGGTGTGGGCGTGTGCAGTTGTGGTGGTGCCGGGGCCGCGGGTGGGCCTCGGGTGTGAAGAAGAGTGCAAAGAAGAGGAGGAGCGCAGGGGGGTGGGTGTGAAAAGTGTGTTGAGGAAAGGGCGAGGAGCGGAGGGTGAAAAAAATGTGTAGCCCAGGCTGGCCTCGAACTCGTGATCCTCCTGCCTCTGCCTCCTTCAGCAAATCCTACTTGCGTGCGCCACCACTACCGGCAGCGGACGCCGGCCGCTAGGCCCTACTTCAACCCTACCAACGATGACGACACAACACCCGACACGCCCCCACACTCCTACCTCACCACAGCCCACACACCACCAGCGCAGCCTCACCTCACACACACCGCACTCACAACGCAAGCCCGCACACACAAACACAACAACAACAACTAACTACGCTCCCTACTACGCCCGAACAACACTCTTCACTCACTCACTCCCTCCCTCCCTCCCTCCCTCCCTGCCTCGCACCGGACTCCCGGGACACGGCGACACCTGCCGGGCGCGCCGGGAACCGACACTCGCCGCCGACCCGGAACCCGGAACCCCGAACCCCCACGTGCCGACCGACCGACGACTCTTGCCGCCCGATCACAACTCTCTCGGACAACGCTCACAACAAGCACCCGCACCACCCCGCACCGCAAGCCACAAAGACGCCTTGCTCCGACACCTTGGCCTCTCCTCGCTGGCGACCGAGCAACACCAAAACCGCAAACTCCCAACGCTCGCTGGCCTTCGTCTCCACCGGACCTCCGTCCTCCCGGACCTCGAGGCCTCGCTCACACTTCTCCCTCCACTCCTCAAGCGAGCCCGGAGGCTCAGCGGGAGCACCCCGTGCTCCCACCTGGTGCTCCTCCAACACCCACAGCTCTGCTTTTCTTTCTTCCCTTTCTGGAAGGCCTGGGCCTTGGGCCACGAGACCACCCTGACCACAGTCAGTCTCCGGGGCCAGGAGCCAGCCCCTCCACTTGGACCCACACAGTTCCCCACACTCGGGACCCCACGCCCACGCGGACTGGGACTTCCCGTGCTAGCCTCGCAGGAAGAACTACAGTGGGCAAGTGAGCCTCCTGGAATCGCCCCACCGGTCCACCGGCCCAGACTTGTGCTCGGCTCTGCTGGGTGTATCCTGGAGAAGCAGGGCCCCAGGACCTTTGGCCCAGCATGGCTTCTTACTCCTGAGGGGCCTGTCTTCTCCTGCCTCTCTTTGCTAGATCCCTCATGGCCCTGGTGTGCTGGGATTGGGCAAGGCAAGACACTCATTGCCTGCAACCTCCTGTGATTGCCCTCCTGGGTGATGCCCACCACCCCACCCCACCCCACCCAACCCAACCCAACCCAACCCCTGCTCTGATGGGCCAGAGTCTTGCGGATCAACCTGAGGAGGAATCCTCTTGAGATAATGCTGTTGAGATGAATTCATGATCAGATGCAATTCCTTGATTTGGTCTAAGTCCTTTCAGGAAGTTAGTTGGATTTAAATAATGGGGGGCGGGGGTTTGGGGAGACTTAGGGTAGTCGACAGAAAGTCTACTTCGGGATCAAGACTAGAATGTTCCCCTTCCTCATAGAACAGCAAGAGAGCTGCATCCTTGAGAGAAGGAGCACATGAGCTTCCGTGCCTTCCAAGCATGTACTCGTAGGAGCAAGAAAATTAGGCCTGGGACAAGTTCCTGCTCAGAGAGAGCATCCGTTCAACCTTGGGCCTGACTTCCTGGATCTTGTGATCTAAGCCTGTGGCCGTTAAGTGCTCGGTGTGCACCTCAAAGAGACACACGGCTAGGAATAAACAGCAAATCGTTCTATTAGGAGGAGTGTCAGAATAGAGGGTAGGCGATTGCCCAGATTACCTGAACAACAACACTTCCAAACGAAACAAAACAAAAGGAAAGGAAACGAAAGGTGTACAACACATGATGATCGGTCTCCTGCTAAATACAAAGTGTCACCAGTCAAGAAGCATAGAAAAAAAAAAAAAAACCAAACAAAAAACACTTGCTAACCTAGGCTCGATGATTGCCTTAAACTTTGTTCATCAGTTAAGACGAGAGTTAAGTCCAACTTGTGGAGAGAAAGAAGGATGGCAAATGTCTCTTAGGCGTGAATGTCAAAACAAAAATATGTCATCAAGACTCCTGTAGTTTCCTTTTGTGGGATGATTTTAATCTGGTTTTGGAAGAATATGTTTCTGGGGTGATGACTTTTAGAGAATATGTGACCTGTGGCTACGAGGTAATCTTCTTACACACAGAGAGTGCTGTCTTGGGTGGTATAAAAAGGCTGAGAGAAAAACAAGAAACAAAACAACAAAAACAATGTTCTTGGCGCCAGCACGTTTCCATCCACCAAATGTGCACATGTGGAGATGTGGCTATGGAGATGTGGGTGTGGGTAAAACGGTTGGAGCCTGCTTATTGGAGCTCGCTCCATCCAACTGATATGTCTGCCTGTCTATCTGTCTGTCGGTGCTGTCTGTGTGAATGTACGAACTTATGTGTATGTGTGAAGCTGTTGGAGTTTCTTGCTTTCTACACTCTGTGTGTGTGTGTTTGTGTGTGTGTGTGTGTGTGTGTTGGTGTCTGTGTTTGTGATTTCCCCCCCCCCAGCCCCTTTACTCTTTACATTTTCCAGGGTTCAGCAACCCTCTCTCGATCACAGGGAGTGCCTCCCCTGCCCCAATATGTGAAACTTTATTCCCTTAGAGTAAAGTGGAGAGTAGGCCCCACCCCACCCCCAACCCTGCCAATTCCTCACTCAGCCTTCCTCAGTTAACGCTGTGGGGTCCATGCTGGCCTTGGCAGACTGTAAGGACAGAGTTGACTGGGCCCACCGAGGTGGGAGTTCTGGGCGGTCTCCGGTGGAGTGGTGGAGTAGTGGATGGGTTGAGATTGGGATCGAGGGGTGCGAGGGTGGGGCATGGTGGGTTGGGAGAGTCTCTGCAAGCACCGGGGGTCGCAGAGTAAGGATCCCAGCGAGGCAATAGAGGAATCTGCTTCAACAGGACTCAGGCTCCCTTTTGCTAGTCTTGCTTTTTTATTATTATTACTAGATATTCACTTCATTGACATTTCAAATGCTATCCCCAAAGTCCCCTATACCCTGCCCCCGCCCTGCTCCCCAACCCACCCACTCCTGCTTCCTGGCCCAGGCATACCCCTCTACTGGGGCATATGATCTTTGCAAGACCAAGGGCCTCTCCTCTCATTGATGGCCGACTAGGCCATCCTCTGTTACATATGCAACACAGCTCTGGGGGTGGGGGGTGGTACTGGTTAGTTCATATTGTTGTTCCTCCTATTAGTCTTGCTCTTTGGTAAACAGGCTTGGCCATTCTACCAACTACCTGTAGCTGATGTGACAATGGTTCAAGGCAAGGCAGCCAAGGCAAAAATAAAAGACCTTTGCCTGGTAGTAGGCCTGCAAATGATAGTGTTAGCTTCCTTCCTTCCTTCCTTCCTTCCTTCCTTCCTTCCTTCCTTCCTTCCTTCCTTCCTTCCTTCCTGTAAGAACAAAAAATGTGTTGGAGAAGAACTGGGGCAAGGGTCTGAAAAGAGTTTGCTAAAAGACAAAAGGGAGGAGGCGAGGCATGTGTTGGAATGGAACACATGGAAGCCCAAATGAAGCAAAGGCCAAGGCCAACGGCAAGGGCGAGGCAAAAGGAGTGGTTGTGTTGTGGCAAGGGGGGCGAAGGGCAGGGCCAAAGAGAGTATTGGTGTGGTCGGGACGCTGCCCTCCCTGGTGGAGCTTTTGCCCAGAGTAGGCGCAAGGGAGCTGTCCAAGGAGTCCAGTGCGAGCGTGTTTTGCGAGGAGAAGGCACACCGTGCTCTGCTTGTATGTGTGTGTATGTGTGTGTGTGTGTGTGTGTGTGTGTGTGTGTGTGTGTGTTCCGTGTATTTGTTCGTGGAGCAAAGGGAAGCAAGGCGAGGCGAAGGAGAAGGGAGTGAAGGGGCATGAAGGTCAGGAAGAGCATGAAGGTCCCGGTGGGGTGGGGTAGTGTGGGCGTGGGTGTGGGTGTGGGTGTGGGTGTGGGTGTGGGTCGGTATTGTGGACAGAGGCTGTTGAGAGCGCGTGAGCTGTCAAGGGTGTGAGGCATCCAAGTGTGGTGTGGGCGTGTGCAGTTGTGGTGGTGCCGGGGCCGCGGGTGGGCCTCGGGTGTGAAGAAGAGTGCAAAGAAGAGGAGGAGCGCAGGGGGGTGGGTGTGAAAAGTGTGTTGAGGAAAGGGCGAGGAGCGGAGGGTGAAAAAAATGTGTAGCCCAGGTTGGCCTCGAACTCGTGATCCTCCTGCCTCTGCCTCCTTCAGCAAATCCTACCGGCGTGCGCCACCACTACCGGCAGCGGACGCCGGCCGCTAGGCCCTACTTCAACCCTACCAACGATGACGACACAACACCCGACACGCCCCCACACTCCTACCTCACCACAGCCCACACACCACCAGCGCAGCCTCACCTCACACACACCGCACTCACAACGCAAGCCCGCACACACAAACACAACAACAACAACTAACTACGCTCCCTACTACGCCCAAACAACACTCTTCACTCACTCACTCCCTCCCTCCCTCCCTCCCTCCCTGCCTCGCACCGGACTCCCGGGACACGGCGACACCTGCCGGGCGCGCCGGGAACCGACACTCGCCGCCGACCCGGAACCCGGAACCCCGAACCCCCACGTGCCGACCGACCGACGACTCTTGCCGCCCGATCACAACTCTCTCGGACAACGCTCACAACAAGCACCCGCACCACCCCGCACCGCAAGCCACAAAGACGCCTTGCTCCGACACCTTGGCCTCTCCTCGCTGGCGACCGAGCAACACCAAAACCGCAAACTCCCAACGCTCGCTGGCCTTCGTCTCCACCGGACCTCCGTCCTCCCGGACCTCGAGGCCTCGCTCACACTTCTCCCTCCACTCCTCAAGCGAGCCCGGAGGCTCAGCGGGAGCACCCCGTGCTCCCACCTGGTGCTCCTCCAACACCCACAGCTCTGCTTTTCTTTCTTCCCTTTCTGGAAGGCCTGGGCCTTGGGCCACGAGACCACCCTGACCACAGTCAGTCTCCGGGGCCAGGAGCCAGCCCCTCCACTTGGACCCACACAGTTCCCCACACTCGGGACCCCACGCCCACGCGGACTGGGACTTCCCGTGCTAGCCTCGCAGGAAGAACTACAGTGGGCAAGTGAGCCTCCTGGAATCGCCCCACCGGTCCACCGGCCCAGACTTGTGCTCGGCTCTGCTGGGTGTATCCTGGAGAAGCAGGGCCCCAGGACCTTTGGCCCAGCATGGCTTCTTACTCCTGAGGGGCCTGTCTTCTCCTGCCTCTCTTTGCTAGATCCCTCATGGCCCTGGTGTGCTGGGATTGGGCAAGGCAAGACACTCATTGCCTGCAACCTCCTGTGATTGCCCTCCTGGGTGATGCCCACCACCCCACCCCACCCCACCCAACCCAACCCAACCCAACCCCTGCTCTGATGGGCCAGAGTCTTGCGGATCAACCTGAGGAGGAATCCTCTTGAGATAATGCTGTTGAGATGAATTCATGATCAGATGCAATTCCTTGATTTGGTCTAAGTCCTTTCAGGAAGTTAGTTGGATTTAAATAATGGGGGGCGGGGGTTTGGGGAGACTTAGGGTAGTCGACAGAAAGTCTACTTCGGGATCAAGACTAGAATGTTCCCCTTCCTCATAGAACAGCAAGAGAGCTGCATCCTTGAGAGAAGGAGCACATGAGCTTCCGTGCCTTCCAAGCATGTACTCGTAGGAGCAAGAAAATTAGGCCTGGGACAAGTTCCTGCTCAGAGAGAGCATCCGTTCAACCTTGGGCCTGACTTCCTGGATCTTGTGATCTAAGCCTGTGGCCGTTAAGTGCTCGGTGTGCACCTCAAAGAGACACACGGCTAGGAATAAACAGCAAATCGTTCTATTAGGAGGAGTGTCAGAATAGAGGGTAGGCGATTGCCCAGATTACCTGAACAACAACACTTCCAAACGAAACAAAACAAAAGGAAAGGAAACGAAAGGTGTACAACACATGATGATCGGTCTCCTGCTAAATACAAAGTGTCACCAGTCAAGAAGCATAGAAAAAAAAAAAAAAAACCAAACAAAAAACACTTGCTAACCTAGGCTCGATGATTGCCTTAAACTTTGTTCATCAGTTAAGACGAGAGTTAAGTCCAACTTGTGGAGAGAAAGAAGGATGGCAAATGTTTCTTAGGCGTGAATGTCAAAACAAAAATATGTCATCAAGACTCCTGTAGTTTCCTTTTGTGGGATGATTTTAATCTGGTTTTGGAAGAATATGTTTCTGGGGTGATGACTTTTAGAGAATATGTGACCTGTGGCTACGAGGTAATCTTCTTACACACAGAGAGTGCTGTCTTGGGTGGTATAAAAAGGCTGAGAGAAAAACAAGAAACAAAACAACAAAAACAATGTTCTTGGCGCCAGCACGTTTCCATCCACCAAATGTGCACATGTGGAGATGTGGCTATGGAGATGTGGGTGTGGGTAAAACGGTTGGAGCCTGCTTATTGGAGCTCGCTCCATCCAACTGATATGTCTGCCTGTCTATCTGTCTGTCGGTGCTGTCTGTGTGAATGTACGAACTTATGTGTATGTGTGAAGCTGTTGGAGTTTCTTGCTTTCTACACTCTGTGTGTGTGTGTTTGTGTGTGTGTGTGTGTGTGTGTTGGTGTCTGTGTTTGTGATTTCCCCCCCCCAGCCCCTTTACTCTTTACATTTTCCAGGGTTCAGCAACCCTCTCTCGATCACAGGGAGTGCCTCCCCTGCCCCAATATGTGAAACTTTATTCCCTTAGAGTAAAGTGGAGAGTAGGCCCCACCCCACCCCCAACCCTGCCAATTCCTCACTCAGCCTTCCTCAGTTAACGCTGTGGGGTCCATGCTGGCCTTGGCAGACTGTAAGGACAGAGTTGACTGGGCCCACCGAGGTGGGAGTTCTGGGCGGTCTCCGGTGGAGTGGTGGAGTAGTGGATGGGTTGAGATTGGGATCGAGGGGTGCGAGGGTGGGGCATGGTGGGTTGGGAGAGTCTCTGCAAGCACCGGGGGTCGCAGAGTAAGGATCCCAGCGAGGCAATAGAGGAATCTGCTTCAACAGGACTCAGGCTCCCTTTTGCTAGTCTTGCTTTTTTATTATTATTACTAGATATTCACTTCATTGACATTTCAAATGCTATCCCCAAAGTCCCCTATACCCTGCCCCCGCCCTGCTCCCCAACCCACCCACTCCTGCTTCCTGGCCCAGGCATACCCCTCTACTGGGGCATATGATCTTTGCAAGACCAAGGGCCTCTCCTCTCATTGATGGCCGACTAGGCCATCCTCTGTTACATATGCAACACAGCTCTGGGGGTGGGGGGTGGTACTGGTTAGTTCATATTGTTGTTCCTCCTATTAGTCTTGCTCTTTGGTAAACAGGCTTGGCCATTCTACCAACTACCTGTAGCTGATGTGACAATGGTTCAAGGCAAGGCAGCCAAGGCAAAAATAAAAGACCTTTGCCTGGTAGTAGGCCTGCAAATGATAGTGTTAGCTTCCTTCCTTCCTTCCTTCCTTCCTTCCTTCCTTCCTTCCTTCCTTCCTTCCTTCCTTCCTGTAAGAACAAAAAATGTGTTGGAGAAGAACTGGGGCAAGGGTCTGAAAAGAGTTTGCTAAAAGACAAAAGGGAGGAGGCGAGGCATGTGTTGGAATGGAACACATGGAAGCCCAAATGAAGCAAAGGCCAAGGCCAACGGCAAGGGCGAGGCAAAAGGAGTGGTTGTGTTGTGGCAAGGGGGGCGAAGGGCAGGGCCAAAGAGAGTATTGGTGTGGTCGGGACGCTGCCCTCCCTGGTGGAGCTTTTGCCCAGAGTAGGCACAAGGGAGCTGTCCAAGGAGTCCAGTGCGAGCGTGTTTGGCGAGGAGAAGGAACACCGTGCTCTGCGTCTATGTTTGTGTGTGTGTGTGTGTGTGTGTGTGTGTGTGTGTGTGTGTGTGTGTTCCGTGTATTTGTTCGTGGAGCAAAGGGAAGCAAGGCGAGGCGAAGGAGAAGGGAGTGAAGGGGCATGAAGGTCAGGAAGAGCATGAAGGTCCCGGTGGGGTGGGGTGGTGTGGGCGTGGGTGTGGGTGTGGGTGTGGGTGTGGGTGTGGGTCGGTATTGTGGACAGAGGCTGTTGAGAGCGCGTGAGCTGGCAAGGGTGTGAGGCATCCAAGTGTGGTGTGGGCGTGTGCAGTTGTGGTGGTGCCGGGGCCGCGGGTGGGCCTCGGGTGTGAAGAAGAGTGCAAAGAAGAGGAGGAGCGCAGGGGGGTGGGTGTGAAAAGTGTGTTGAGGAAAGGGCGAGGAGCGGAGGGTGAAAAAAATGTGTAGCCCAGGCTGGCCTCGAACTCGTGATCCTCCTGCCTCTGCCTCCTTCAGCAAATCCTACCGGCGTGCGCCACCACTACCAGCAGCGGACGCCGGCCGCTAGGCCCTACTTCAACCCTACCAACGATGACGACACAACACCCGACACGCCCCCACACTCCTACCTCACCACAGCCCACACACCACCAGCGCAGCCTCACCTCACACACACCGCACTCACAACGCAAGCCCGCACACACAAACACAACAACAACAACTAACTACGCTCCCTACTACGCCCGAACAACACTCTTCACTCACTCACTCCCTCCCTCCCTCCCTCCCTCCCTGCCTCGCACCGGACTCCCGGGACACGGCGACACCTGCCGGGCGCGCCGGGAACCGACACTCGCCGCCGACCCGGAACCCGGAACCCCGAACCCCCACGTGCCGACCGACCGACGACTCTTGCCGCCCGATCACAACTCTCTCGGACAACGCTCACAACAAGCACCCGCACCACCCCGCACCGCAAGGCACAAAGACGCCTTGCTCCGACACCTTGGCCTCTCCTCGCTGGCGACCGAGCAACACCAAAACCGCAAACTCCCAACGCTCGCTGGCCTTCGTCTCCACCGGACCTCCGTCCTCCCGGACCTCGAGGCCTCGCTCACACTTCTCCCTCCACTCCTCAAGCGAGCCCGGAGGCTCAGCGGGAGCACCCCGTGCTCCCACCTGGTGCTCCTCCAACACCCACAGCTCTGCTTTTCTTTCTTCCCTTTCTGGAAGGCCTGGGCCTTGGGCCACGAGACCACCCTGACCACAGTCAGTCTCCGGGGCCAGGAGCCAGCCCCTCCACTTGGACCCACACAGTTCCCCACACTCGGGACCCCACGCCCACGCGGACTGGGACTTCCCGTGCTAGCCTCGCAGGAAGAACTACAGTGGGCAAGTGAGCCTCCTGGAATCGCCCCACCGGTCCACCGGCCCAGACTTGTGCTCGGCTCTGCTGGGTGTATCCTGGAGAAGCAGGGCCCCAGGACCTTTGGCCCAGCATGGCTTCTTACTCCTGAGGGGCCTGTCTTCTCCTGCCTCTCTTTGCTAGATCCCTCATGGCCCTGGTGTGCTGGGATTGGGCAAGGCAAGACACTCATTGCCTGCAACCTCCTGTGATTGCCCTCCTGGGTGATGCCCACCACCCCACCCCACCCCACCCAACCCAACCCAACCCAACCCCTGCTCTGATGGGCCAGAGTCTTGCGGATCAACCTGAGGAGGAATCCTCTTGAGATAATGCTGTTGAGATGAATTCATGATCAGATGCAATTCCTTGATTTGGTCTAAGTCCTTTCAGGAAGTTAGTTGGATTTAAATAATGGGGGGCGGGGGTTTGGGGAGACTTAGGGTAGTCGACAGAAAGTCTACTTCGGGATCAAGACTAGAATGTTCCCCTTCCTCATAGAACAGCAAGAGAGCTGCATCCTTGAGAGAAGGAGCACATGAGCTTCCGTGCCTTCCAAGCATGTACTCGTAGGAGCAAGAAAATTAGGCCTGGGACAAGTTCCTGCTCACAGAGAGCATCCGTTCAACCTTGGGCCTGACTTCCTGGATCTTGTGATCTAAGCCTGTGGCCGTTAAGTGCTCGGTGTGCACCTCAAAGAGACACACGGCTAGGAATAAACAGCAAATCGTTCTATTAGGAGGAGTGTCAGAATAGAGGGTAGGCGATTGCCCAGATTACCTGAACAACAACACTTCCAAACGAAACAAAACAAAAGGAAAGGAAACGAAAGGTGTACAACACATGATGATCGGTCTCCTGCTAAATACAAAGTGTCACCAGTCAAGAAGCATAGAAAAAAAAAAAAACCAAACAAAAAACACTTGCTAACCTAGGCTCGATGATTGCCTTAAACTTTGTTCATCAGTTAAGACGAGAGTTAAGTCCAACTTGTGGAGAGAAAGAAGGATGGCAAATGTTTCTTAGGCGTGAATGTCAAAACAAAAATATGTCATCAAGACTCCTGTAGTTTCCTTTTGTGGGATGATTTTAATCTGGTTTTGGAAGAATATGTTTCTGGGGTGATGACTTTTAGAGAATATGTGACCTGTGGCTACGAGGTAATCTTCTTACACACAGAGAGTGCTGTCTTGGGTGGTATAAAAAGGCTGAGAGAAAAACAAGAAACAAAACAACAAAAACAATGTTCTTGGCGCCAGCACGTTTCCATCCACCAAATGTGCACATGTGGAGATGTGGCTATGGAGATGTGGGTGTGGGTAAAACGGTTGGAGCCTGCTTATTGGAGCTCGCTCCATCCAACTGATATGTCTGCCTGTCTATCTGTCTGTCGGTGCTGTCTGTGTGAATGTACGAACTTATGTGTATGTGTGAAGCTGTTGGAGTTTCTTGCTTTCTACACTCTGTGTGTGTGTGTTTGTGTGTGTGTGTGTGTGTGTGTTGGTGTCTGTGTTTGTGATTTCCCCCCCCCCAGCCCCTTTACTCTTTACATTTTCCAGGGTTCAGCAACCCTCTCTCGATCACAGGGAGTGCCTCCCCTGCCCCAATATGTGAAACTTTATTCCCTTAGAGTAAAGTGGAGAGTAGGCCCCACCCCACCCCCAACCCTGCCAATTCCTCACTCAGCCTTCCTCAGTTAACGCTGTGGGGTCCATGCTGGCCTTGGCAGACTGTAAGGACAGAGTTGACTGGGCCCACCGAGGTGGGAGTTCTGGGCGGTCTCCGGTGGAGTGGTGGAGTAGTGGATGGGTTGAGATTGGGATCGAGGGGTGCGAGGGTGGGGCATGGTGGGTTGGGAGAGTCTCTGCAAGCACCGGGGGTCGCAGAGTAAGGATCCCAGCGAGGCAATAGAGGAATCTGCTTCAACAGGACTCAGGCTCCCTTTTGCTAGTCTTGCTTTTTTATTATTATTACTAGATATTCACTTCATTGACATTTCAAATGCTATCCCCAAAGTCCCCTATACCCTGCCCCCGCCCTGCTCCCCAACCCACCCACTCCTGCTTCCTGGCCCAGGCATACCCCTCTACTGGGGCATATGATCTTTGCAAGACCAAGGGCCTCTCCTCTCATTGATGGCCGACTAGGCCATCCTCTGTTACATATGCAACACAGCTCTGGGGGTGGGGGGTGGTACTGGTTAGTTCATATTGTTGTTCCTCCTATTAGTCTTGCTCTTTGGTAAACAGGCTTGGCCATTCTACCAACTACCTGTAGCTGATGTGACAATGGTTCAAGGCAAGGCAGCCAAGGCAAAAATAAAAGACCTTTGCCTGGTAGTAGGCCTGCAAATGATAGTGTTAGCTTCCTTCCTTCCTTCCTTCCTTCCTTCCTTCCTTCCTTCCTTCCTTCCTTCCTTCCTTCCTGTAAGAACAAAAAATGTGTTGGAGAAGAACTGGGGCAAGGGTCTGAAAAGAGTTTGCTAAAAGACAAAAGGGAGGAGGCGAGGCATGTGTTGGAATGGAACACATGGAAGCCCAAATGAAGCAAAGGCCAAGGCCAACGGCAAGGGCGAGGCAAAAGGAGTGGTTGTGTTGTGGCAAGGGGGGCGAAGGGCAGGGCCAAAGAGAGTATTGGTGTGGTCGGGACGCTGCCCTCCCTGGTGGAGCTTTTGCCCAGAGTAGGCGCAAGGGAGCTGTCCAAGGAGTCCAGTGCGAGCGTGTTTTGCGAGGAGAAGGCACACCGTGCTCTGCTTGTATGTGTGTGTATGTGTGTGTGTGTGTGTGTGTGTGTGTGTGTGTGTGTGTGTGTTCCGTGTATTTGTTCGTGGAGCAAAGGGAAGCAAGGCGAGGCGAAGGAGAAGGGAGTGAAGGGGCATGAAGGTCAGGAAGAGCATGAAGGTCCCGGTGGGGTGGGGTAGTGTGGGCGTGGGTGTGGGTGTGGGTGTGGGTGTGGGTGTGGGTCGGTATTGTGGACAGAGGCTGTTGAGAGCGCGTGAGCTGTCAAGGGTGTGAGGCATCCAAGTGTGGTGTGGGCGTGTGCAGTTGTGGTGGTGCCGGGGCCGCGGGTGGGCCTCGGGTGTGAAGAAGAGTGCAAAGAAGAGGAGGAGCGCAGGGGGGTGGGTGTGAAAAGTGTGTTGAGGAAAGGGCGAGGAGCGGAGGGTGAAAAAAATTTGTAGCCCAGGTTGGCCTCGAACTCGTGATCCTCCTGCCTCTGCCTCCTTCAGCAAATCCTACCGGCGTGCGCCACCACTACCGGCAGCGGACGCCGGCCGCTAGGCCCTACTTCAACCCTACCAACGATGACGACACAACACCCGACACGCCCCCACACTCCTACCTCACCACAGCCCACACACCACCAGCGCAGCCTCACCTCACACACACCGCACTCACAACGCAAGCCCGCACACACAAACACAACAACAACAACTAACTACGCTCCCTACTACGCCCAAACAACACTCTTCACTCACTCACTCCCTCCCTCCCTCCCTCCCTCCCTCCCTCCCTGCCTCGCACCGGACTCCCGGGACACGGCGACACCTGCCGGGCGCGCCGGGAACCGACACTCGCCGCCGACCCGGAACCCGGAACCCCGAACCCCCACGTGCCGACCGACCGACGACTCTTGCCGCCCGATCACAACTCTCTCGGACAACGCTCACAACAAGCACCCGCACCACCCCGCACCGCAAGGCACAAAGACGCCTTGCTCCGACACCTTGGCCTCTCCTCGCTGGCGACCGAGCAACACCAAAACCGCAAACTCCCAACGCTCGCTGGCCTTCGTCTCCACCGGACCTCCGTCCTCCCGGACCTCGAGGCCTCGCTCACACTTCTCCCTCCACTCCTCAAGCGAGCCCGGAGGCTCAGCGGGAGCACCCCGTGCTCCCACCTGGTGCTCCTCCAACACCCACAGCTCTGCTTTTCTTTCTTCCCTTTCTGGAAGGCCTGGGCCTTGGGCCACGAGACCACCCTGACCACAGTCAGTCTCCGGGGCCAGGAGCCAGCCCCTCCACTTGGACCCACACAGTTCCCCACACTCGGGACCCCACGCCCACGCGGACTGGGACTTCCCGTGCTAGCCTCGCAGGAAGAACTACAGTGGGCAAGTGAGCCTCCTGGAATCGCCCCACCGGTCCACCGGCCCAGACTTGTGCTCGGCTCTGCTGGGTGTATCCTGGAGAAGCAGGGCCCCAGGACCTTTGGCCCAGCATGGCTTCTTACTCCTGAGGGGCCTGTCTTCTCCTGCCTCTCTTTGCTAGATCCCTCATGGCCCTGGTGTGCTGGGATTGGGCAAGGCAAGACACTCATTGCCTGCAACCTCCTGTGATTGCCCTCCTGGGTGATGCCCACCACCCCACCCCACCCCACCCAACCCAACCCAACCCAACCCCTGCTCTGATGGGCCAGAGTCTTGCGGATCAACCTGAGGAGGAATCCTCTTGAGATAATGCTGTTGAGATGAATTCATGATCAGATGCAATTCCTTGATTTGGTCTAAGTCCTTTCAGGAAGTTAGTTGGATTTAAATAATGGGGGGCGGGGGTTTGGGGAGACTTAGGGTAGTCGACAGAAAGTCTACTTCGGGATCAAGACTAGAATGTTCCCCTTCCTCATAGAACAGCAAGAGAGCTGCATCCTTGAGAGAAGGAGCACATGAGCTTCCGTGCCTTCCAAGCATGTACTCGTAGGAGCAAGAAAATTAGGCCTGGGACAAGTTCCTGCTCAGAGAGAGCATCCGTTCAACCTTGGGCCTGACTTCCTGGATCTTGTGATCTAAGCCTGTGGCCGTTAAGTGCTCGGTGTGCACCTCAAAGAGACACACGGCTAGGAATAAACAGCAAATCGTTCTATTAGGAGGAGTGTCAGAATAGAGGGTAGGCGATTGCCCAGATTACCTGAACAACAACACTTCCAAACGAAACAAAACAAAAGGAAAGGAAACGAAAGGTGTACAACACATGATGATCGGTCTCCTGCTAAATACAAAGTGTCACCAGTCAAGAAGCATAGAAAAAAAAAAAAAAACCAAACAAAAAACACTTGCTAACCTAGGCTCGATGATTGCCTTAAACTTATTTCATCAGTTAAGACGAGAGTTAAGTCCAACTTGTGGAGAGAAAGAAGGATGGCAAATGTTTCTTAGGCGTGAATGTCAAAACAAAAATATGTCATCAAGACTCCTGTAGTTTCCTTTTGTGGGATGATTTTAATCTGGTTTTGGAAGAATATGTTTCTGGGGTGATGACTTTTAGAGAATATGTGACCTGTGGCTACGAGGTAATCTTCTTACACACAGAGAGTGCTGTCTTGGGTGGTATAAAAAGGCTGAGAGAAAAACAAGAAACAAAACAACAAAAACAATGTTCTTGGCGCCAGCACGTTTCCATCCACCAAATGTGCACATGTGGAGATGTGGCTATGGAGATGTGGGTGTGGGTAAAACGGTTGGAGCCTGCTTATTGGAGCTCGCTCCATCCAACTGATATGTCTGCCTGTCTATCTGTCTGTCGGTGCTGTCTGTGTGAATGTACGAACTTATGTGTATGTGTGAAGCTGTTGGAGTTTCTTGCTTTCTACACTCTGTGTGTGTGTGTTTGTGTGTGTGTGTGTGTGTGTGTTGGTGTCTGTGTTTGTGATTTCCCCCCCCCCAGCCCCTTTACTCTTTACATTTTCCAGGGTTCAGCAACCCTCTCTCGATCACAGGGAGTGCCTCCCCTGCCCCAATATGTGAAACTTTATTCCCTTAGAGTAAAGTGGAGAGTAGGCCCCACCCCACCCCCAACCCTGCCAATTCCTCACTCAGCCTTCCTCAGTTAACGCTGTGGGGTCCATGCTGGCCTTGGCAGACTGTAAGGACAGAGTTGACTGGGCCCACCGAGGTGGGAGTTCTGGGCGGTCTCCGGTGGAGTGGTGGAGTAGTGGATGGGTTGAGATTGGGATCGAGGGGTGCGAGGGTGGGGCATGGTGGGTTGGGAGAGTCTCTGCAAGCACCGGGGGTCGCAGAGTAAGGATCCCAGCGAGGCAATAGAGGAATCTGCTTCAACAGGACTCAGGCTCCCTTTTGCTAGTCTTGCTTTTTTATTATTATTACTAGATATTCACTTCATTGACATTTCAAATGCTATCCCCAAAGTCCCCTATACCCTGCCCCCGCCCTGCTCCCCAACCCACCCACTCCTGCTTCCTGGCCCAGGCATACCCCTCTACTGGGGCATATGATCTTTGCAAGACCAAGGGCCTCTCCTCTCATTGATGGCCGACTAGGCCATCCTTGTTACATATGCAACACAGCTCTGGGGGTGGGGGGTGGTACTGGTTAGTTCATATTGTTGTTCCTCCTATTAGTCTTGCTCTTTGGTAAACAGGCTTGGCCATTCTACCAACTACCTGTAGCTGATGTGACAATGGTTCAAGGCAAGG
The DNA here is from genome assembly GCF_978045245.1 of Mus caroli. Lineage (NCBI taxonomy): Eukaryota > Metazoa > Chordata > Mammalia > Rodentia > Muridae > Mus > Mus caroli. Next base: position 101,377,685 of record NW_028227262.1, on the reverse strand, counting down.
CAGCCAAGGCAAAAATAAAAGACCTTTGCCTGGTAGTAGGCCTGCAAATGATAGTGTTAGCTTCCTTCCTTCCTTCCTTCCTTCCTTCCTTCCTTCCTTCCTTCCTTCCTTCCTTCCTTCCTGTAAGAACAAAAAATGTGTTGGAGAAGAACTGGGGCAAGGGTCTGAAAAGAGTTTGCTAAAAGACAAAAGGGAGGAGGCGAGGCATGTGTTGGAATGGAACACATGGAAGCCCAAATGAAGCAAAGGCCAAGGCCAACGGCAAGGGCGAGGCAAAAGGAGTGGTTGTGTTGTGGCAAGGGGGGCGAAGGGCAGGACCAAAGAGAGTATTGGTGTGGTCGGGACGCTGCCCTCCCTGGTGGAGCTTTTGCCCAGAGTAGGCGCAAGGGAGCTGTCCAAGGAGTCCAGTGCGAGCGTGTTTTGCGAGGAGAAGGCACACCGTGCTCTGCTTGTATGTGTGTGTATGTGTGTGTGTGTGTGTGTGTGTGTGTGTGTGTGTGTGTGTGTTCCGTGTATTTGTTCGTGGAGCAAAGGGAAGCAAGGCGAGGCGAAGGAGAAGGGAGTGAAGGGGCATGAAGGTCAGGAAGAGCATGAAGGTCCCGGTGGGGTGGGGTGGTGTGGGCGTGGGTGTGGGTGTGGGTGTGGGTCGGTATTGTGGACAGAGGCTGTTGAGAGCGCGTGAGCTGGCAAGGGTGTGAGGCATCCAAGTGTGGTGTGGGCGTGTGCAGTTGTGGTGGTGCCGGGGCCGCGGGTGGGCCTCGGGTGTGAAGAAGAGTGCAAAGAAGAGGAGGAGCGCAGGGGGGTGGGTGTGAAAAGTGTGTTGAGGAAAGGGCGAGGAGCGGAGGGTGAAAAAAATGTGTAGCCCAGGCTGGCCTCGAACTCGTGATCCTCCTGCCTCTGCCTCCTTCAGCAAATCCTACCGGCGTGCGCCACCACTACCGGCAGCGGACGCCGGCCGCTAGGCCCTACTTCAACCCTACCAACGATGACGACACAACACCCGACACGCCCCCACACTCCTACCTCACCACAGCCCACACACCACCAGCGCAGCCTCACCTCACACACACCGCACTCACAACGCAAGCCCGCACACACAAACACAACAACAACAACTAACTACGCTCCCTACTACGCCCGAACAACACTCTTCACTCACTCACTCCCTCCCTCCCTCCCTCCCTCCCTCCCTCCCTGCCTCGCACCGGACTCCCGGGACACGGCGACACCTGCCGGGCGCGCCGGGAACCGACACTCGCCGCCGACCCGGAACCCGGAACCCCGAACCCCCACGTGCCGACCGACCGACGACTCTTGCCGCCCGATCACAACTCTCTCGGACAACGCTCACAACAAGCACCCGCACCACCCCGCACCGCAAGGCACAAAGACGCCTTGCTCCGACACCTTGGCCTCTCCTCGCTGGCGACCGAGCAACACCAAAACCGCAAACTCCCAACGCTCGCTGGCCTTCGTCTCCACCGGACCTCCGTCCTCCCGGACCTCGAGGCCTCGCTCACACTTCTCCCTCCACTCCTCAAGCGAGCCCGGAGGCTCAGCGGGAGCACCCCGTGCTCCCACCTGGTGCTCCTCCAACACCCACAGCTCTGCTTTTCTTTCTTCCCTTTCTGGAAGGCCTGGGCCTTGGGCCACGAGACCACCCTGACCACAGTCAGTCCCCGGGGCCAGGAGCCAGCCCCTCCACTTGGACCCACACAGTTCCCCACACTCGGGACCCCACGCCCACGCGGACTGGGACTTCCCTCCCGTGCTAGCCTCGCAGGAAGAACTACAGTGGGCAAGTGAGCCTCCTGGAATCGCCCCACCGGTCCACCGGCCCAGACTTGTGCTCGGCTCTGCTGGGTGTATCCTGGAGAAGCAGGGCCCCAGGACCTTTGGCCCAGCATGGCTTCTTACTCCTGAGGGGCCTGTCTTCTCCTGCCTCTCTTTGCTAGATCCCTCATGGCCCTGGTGTGCTGGGATTGGGCAAGGCAAGACACTCATTGCCTGCAACCTCCTGTGATTGCCCTCCTGGGTGATGCCCACCACCCCACCCCACCCCACCCCACCCCACCACACCACACCCAACCCAACCCAACCCAACCCCTGCTCTGATGGGCCAGAGTCTTGCGGATCAACCTGAGGAGGAATCCTCTTGAGATAATGCTGTTGAGATGAATTCATGATCAGATGCAATTCCTTGATTTGGTCTAAGTCCTTTCAGGAAGTTAGTTGGATTTAAATAATGGGGGGCGGGGGTTTGGGGAGACTTAGGGTAGTCGACAGAAAGTCTACTTCGGGATCAAGACTAGAATGTTCCCCTTCCTCATAGAACAGCAAGAGAGCTGCATCCTTGAGAGAAGGAGCACATGAGCTTCCGTGCCTTCCAAGCATGTACTCGTAGGAGCAAGAAAATTAGGCCTGGGACAAGTTCCTGCTCACAGAGAGCATCCGTTCAACCTTGGGCCTGACTTCCTGGATCTTGTGATCTAAGCCTGTGGCCGTTAAGTGCTCGGTGTGCACCTCAAAGAGACACACGGCTAGGAATAAACAGCAAATCGTTCTATTAGGAGGAGTGTCAGAATAGAGGGTAGGCGATTGCCCAGATTACCTGAACAACAACACTTCCAAACGAAACAAAACAAAAGGAAAGGAAACGAAAGGTGTACAACACATGATGATCGGTCTCCTGCTAAATACAAAGTGTCACCAGTCAAGAAGCATAGAAAAAAAAAAAAAAAAACCAAACAAAAAACACTTGCTAACCTAGGCTCGATGATTGCCTTAAACTTTGTTCATCAGTTAAGACGAGAGTTAAGTCCAACTTGTGGAGAGAAAGAAGGATGGCAAATGTTTCTTAGGCGTGAATGTCAAAACAAAAATATGTCATCAAGACTCCTGTAGTTTCCTTTTGTGGGATGATTTTAATCTGGTTTTGGAAGAATATGTTTCTGGGGTGATGACTTTTAGAGAATATGTGACCTGTGGCTACGAGGTAATCTTCTTACACACAGAGAGTGCTGTCTTGGGTGGTATAAAAAGGCTGAGAGAAAAACAAGAAACAAAACAACAAAAACAATGTTCTTGGCGCCAGCACGTTTCCATCCACCAAATGTGCACATGTGGAGATGTGGCTATGGAGATGTGGGTGTGGGTAAAACGGTTGGAGCCTGCTTATTGGAGCTCGCTCCATCCAACTGATATGTCTGCCTGTCTATCTGTCTGTCGGTGCTGTCTGTGTGAATGTATGAACTTATGTGTATGTGTGAAGCTGTTGGAGTTTCTTGCTTTCTACACTCTGTGTGTGTGTGTGTTTGTGTGTGTGTGTGTTGGTGTCTGTGTTTCTGTGTGATTCCCCCCCCCAGCCCCTTTACTCTTTACATTTTCCAGGGTTCAGCAACCCTCTCTCGATCACAGGGAGTGCCTCCCCTGCCCCAATATGTGAAACTTTATTCCCTTAGAGTAAAGTGGAGAGTAGGCCCCACCCCACCCCCAACCCTGCCAATTCCTCACTCAGCCTTCCTCAGTTAACGCTGTGGGGTCCATGCTGGCCTTGGCAGACTGTAAGGACAGAGTTGACTGGGCCCACCGAGGTGGGAGTTCTGGGCGGTCTCCGGTGGAGTGGTGGAGTAGTGGATGGGTTGAGATTGGGATCGAGGGGTGCGAGGGTGGGGCATGGTGGGTTGGGAGAGTCTCTGCAAGCACCGGGGGTCGCAGAGTAAGGATCCCAGCGAGGCAATAGAGGAATCTGCTTCAACAGGACTCAGGCTCCCTTTTGCTAGTCTTGCTTTTTTATTATTATTACTAGATATTCACTTCATTGACATTTCAAATGCTATCCCCAAAGTCCCCTATACCCTGCCCCCGCCCTGCTCCCCAACCCACCCACTCCTGCTTCCTGGCCCAGGCATACCCCTCTACTGGGGCATATGATCTTTGCAAGGCCAAGGGCCTCTCCTCTCATTGATGGCCGACTAGGCCATCCTCTGTTACATATGCAACACAGCTCTGGGGGTGGGGGATGGTACTGGTTAGTTCATATTGTTGTTCCTCCTATTAGTCTTGCTCTTTGGTAAACAGGCTTGGCCATTCTACCAACTACCTGTAGCTGATGTGACAATGGTTCAAGGCAAGGCAGCCAAGGCAAGGATAAAAGACCTTTGCCTGGTAGTAGGCCTGCAAATGATAGTGTTAGCTTCCTTCCTTCCTTCCTTCCTTCCTTCCTTCCTTCCTTCCTTCCTTCCTTCCTTCCTTCCTGTAAGAACAAAAAATGTGTTGGAGAAGAACTGGGGCAAGGGTCTGAAAAGAGTTTGCTAAAAGACAAAAGGGAGGAGGCGAGGCATGTGTTGGAATGGAACACATGGAAGCCCAAATGAAGCAAAGGCCAAGGCCAACGGCAAGGGGGAGACAAAAGGAGTGGTTGTGTTGTGGCAAGGGGGGCGAAGGGCAGGGCCAAAGAGAGTATTGGTGTGGTCGGGACGCTGCCCTCCCTGGTGGAGCTTTTGCCCAGAGTAGGCACAAGGGAGCTGTCCAAGGAGTCCAGTGCGAGCGTGTTTGGCGAGGAGAAGGCACACCGTGCTCTGCGTCTATGTTTGTGTGTGTGTGTGTGTGTGTGTGTGTGTGTGTGTGTGTGTGTGTGTTCCGTGTATTTGTTCGTGGAGCAAAGGGAAGCAAGGCGAGGCGAAGGAGAAGGGAGTGAAGGGGCATGAAGGTCAGGAAGAGCATGAAGGTCCCGGTGGGGTGGGGTGGTGTGGGCGTGGGTGTGGGTGTGGGTCGGTATTGTGGACAGAGGCTGTTGAGAGCGCGTGAGCTGGCAAGGGTGTGAGGCATCCAAGTGTGGTGTGGGCGTGTGCAGTTGTGGTGGTGCCGGGGCCGCGGGTGGGCCTCGGGTGTGAAGAAGAGTGCAAAGAAGAGGAGGAGCGCAGGGGGGTGGGTGTGAAAAGTGTGTTGAGGAAAGGGCGAGGAGCGGAGGGTGAAAAAAATGTGTAGCCCAGGCTGGCCTCGAACTCGTGATCCTCCTGCCTCTGCCTCCTTCAGCAAATCCTACCGGCGTGCGCCACCACTACCGGCAGCGGACGCCGGCCGCTAGGCCCTACTTCAACCCTACCAACGATGACGACACAACACCCGACACGCCCCCACACTCCTACCTCACCACAGCCCACACACCACCAGCGCAGCCTCACCTCACACACACCGCACTCACAACGCAAGCCCGCACACACAAACACAACAACAACAACTAACTACGCTCCCTACTACGCCCGAACAACACTCTTCACTCACTCACTCACTCCCTCCCTCCCTCCCTCCCTGCCTCGCACCGGACTCCCGGGACACGGCGACACCTGCCGGGCGCGCCGGGAACCGACACTCGCCGCCGACCCGGAACCCGGAACCCCGAACCCCCACGTGCCGACCGACGGACGACTCTTGCCGCCCGATCACAACTCTCTCGGACAACGCTCACAACAAGCACCCGCACCACCCCGCACCGCAAGCCACAAAGACGCCTTGCTCCGACACCTTGGCCTCTCCTCGCTGGCGACCGAGCAACACCAAAACCGCAAACTCCCAACGCTCGCTGGCCTTCGTCTCCACCGGACCTCCGTCCTCCCGGACCTCGAGGCCTCGCTCACACTTCTCCCTCCACTCCTCAAGCGAGCCCGGAGGCTCAGCGGGAGCACCCCGTGCTCCCACCTGGTGCTCCTCCAACACCCACAGCTCTGCTTTTCTTTCTTCCCTTTCTGGAAGGCCTGGGCCTTGGGCCACGAGACCACCCTGACCACAGTCAGTCCCCGGGGCCAGCCAGGAGCCAGCCCCTCCACTTGGACCCACACAGTTCCCCACACTCGGGACCCCACGCCCACGCGGACTGGGACTTCCCGTGCTAGCCTCGCAGGAAGAACTACAGTGGGCAAGTGAGCCTCCTGGAATCGCCCCACCGGTCCACCGGCCCAGACTTGTGCTCGGCTCTGCTGGGTGTATCCTGGAGAAGCAGGGCCCCAGGACCTTTGGCCCAGCATGGCTTCTTACTCCTGAGGGGCCTGTCTTCTCCTGCCTCTCTTTGCTAGATCCCTCATGGCCCTGGTGTGCTGGGATTGGGCAAGGCAAGACACTCATTGCCTGCAACCTCCTGTGATTGCCCTCCTGGGTGATGCCCACCACCCCACCCCACCCCACCCCACCCCACCACACCACACCCAACCCAACCCAACCCAACCCCTGCTCTGATGGGCCAGAGTCTTGCGGATCAACCTGAGGAGGAATCCTCTTGAGATAATGCTGTTGAGATGAATTCATGATCAGATGCAATTCCTTGATTTGGTCTAAGTCCTTTCAGGAAGTTAGTTGGATTTAAATAATGGGGGGCGGGGGTTTGGGGAGACTTAGGGTAGTCGACAGAAAGTCTACTTCGGGATCAAGACTAGAATGTTCCCCTTCCTCATAGAACAGCAAGAGAGCTGCATCCTTGAGAGAAGGAGCACATGAGCTTCCGTGCCTTCCAAGCATGTACTCGTAGGAGCAAGAAAATTAGGCCTGGGACAAGTTCCTGCTCACAGAGAGCATCCGTTCAACCTTGGGCCTGACTTCCTGGATCTTGTGATCTAAGCCTGTGGCCGTTAAGTGCTCGGTGTGCACCTCAAAGAGACACACGGCTAGGAATAAACAGCAAATCGTTCTATTAGGAGGAGTGTCAGAATAGAGGGTAGGCGATTGCCCAGATTACCTGAACAACAACACTTCCAAACGAAACAAAACAAAAGGAAAGGAAACGAAAGGTGTACAACACATGATGATCGGTCTCCTGCTAAATACAAAGTGTCACCAGTCAAGAAGCATAGAAAAAAAAAAAAAAAACCAAACAAAAAACACTTGCTAACCTAGGCTCGATGATTGCCTTAAACTTTGTTCATCAGTTAAGACGAGAGTTAAGTCCAACTTGTGGAGAGAAAGAAGGATGGCAAATGTTTCTTAGGCGTGAATGTCAAAACAAAAATATGTCATCAAGACTCCTGTAGTTTCCTTTTGTGGGATGATTTTAATCTGGTTTTGGAAGAATATGTTTCTGGGGTGATGACTTTTAGAGAATATGTGACCTGTGGCTACGAGGTAATCTTCTTACACACAGAGAGTGCTGTCTTGGGTGGTATAAAAAGGCTGAGAGAAAAACAAGAAACAAAACAACAAAAACAATGTTCTTGGCGCCAGCACGTTTCCATCCACCAAATGTGCACATGTGGAGATGTGGCTATGGAGATGTGGGTGTGGGTAAAACGGTTGGAGCCTGCTTATTGGAGCTCGCTCCATCCAACTGATATGTCTGCCTGTCTATCTGTCTGTCGGTGCTGTCTGTGTGAATGTACGAACTTATGTGTATGTGTGAAGCTGTTGGAGTTTCTTGCTTTCTACACTCTGTGTGTGTGTGTTTGTGTGTGTGTGTGTGTGTGTGTTGGTGTCTGTGTTTGTGATTTCCCCCCCCCCCAGCCCCTTTACTCTTTACATTTTCCAGGGTTCAGCAACCCTCTCTCGATCACAGGGAGTGCCTCCCCTGCCCCAATATGTGAAACTTTATTCCCTTAGAGTAAAGTGGAGAGTAGGCCCCACCCCACCCCCAACCCTGCCAATTCCTCACTCAGCCTTCCTCAGTTAACGCTGTGGGGTCCATGCTGGCCTTGGCAGACTGTAAGGACAGAGTTGACTGGGCCCACCGAGGTGGGAGTTCTGGGCGGTCTCCGGTGGAGTGGTGGAGTAGTGGATGGGTTGAGATTGGGATCGAGGGGTGCGAGGGTGGGGCATGGTGGGTTGGGAGAGTCTCTGCAAGCACCGGGGGTCGCAGAGTAAGGATCCCAGCGAGGCAATAGAGGAATCTGCTTCAACAGGACTCAGGCTCCCTTTTGCTAGTCTTGCTTTTTTATTATTATTACTAGATATTCACTTCATTGACATTTCAAATGCTATCCCCAAAGTCCCCTATACCCTGCCCCCGCCCTGCTCCCCAACCCACCCACTCCTGCTTCCTGGCCCAGGCATACCCCTCTACTGGGGCATATGATCTTTGCAAGACCAAGGGCCTCTCCTCTCATTGATGGCCGACTAGGCCATCCTCTGTTACATATGCAACACAGCTCTGGGGGTGGGGGGTGGTACTGGTTAGTTCATATTGTTGTTCCTCCTATTAGTCTTGCTCTTTGGTAAACAGGCTTGGCCATTCTACCAACTACCTGTAGCTGATGTGACAATGGTTCAAGGCAAGGCAGCCAAGGCAAAAATAAAAGACCTTTGCCTGGTAGTAGGCCTGCAAATGATAGTGTTAGCTTCCTTCCTTCCTTCCTTCCTTTCTTCCTTCCTGTAAGAACAAAAAATGTGTTGGAGAAGAACTGGGGCAAGGGTCTGAAAAGAGTTTGCTAAAAGACAAAAGGGAGGAGGCGAGGCATGTGTTGGAATGGAACACATGGAAGCCCAAATGAAGCAAAGGCCAAGGCCAACGGCAAGGGCGAGGCAAAAGGAGTGGTTGTGTTGTGGCAAGGGGGGCGAAGGGCAGGGCCAAAGAGAGTATTGGTGTGGTCGGGACGCTGCCCTCCCTGGTGGAGCTTTTGCCCAGAGTAGGCGCAAGGGAGCTGTCCAAGGAGTCCAGTGCGAGCGTGTTTTGCGAGGAGAAGGCACACCGTGCTCTGCTTGTATGTGTGTGTATGTGTGTGTGTGTGTGTGTGTGTGTGTGTGTGTGTGTTCCGTGTATTTGTTCGTGGAGCAAAGGGAAGCAAGGCGAGGCGAAGGAGAAGGGAGTGAAGGGGCATGAAGGTCAGGAAGAGCATGAAGGTCCCGGTGGGGTGGGGTGGTGTGGGCGTGGGTGTGGGTGTGGGTCGGTATTGTGGACAGAGGCTGTTGAGAGCGCGTGAGCTGGCAAGGGTGTGAGGCATCCAAGTGTGGTGTGGGCGTGTGCAGTTGTGGTGGTGCCGGGGCCGCGGGTGGGCCTCGGGTGTGAAGAAGAGTGCAAAGAAGAGGAGGAGCGCAGGGGGGTGGGTGTGAAAAGTGTGTTGAGGAAAGGGCGAGGAGCGGAGGGTGAAAAAAATGTGTAGCCCAGGCTGGCCTCGAACTCGTGATCCTCCTGCCTCTGCCTCCTTCAGCAAATCCTACCGGCGTGCGCCACCACTACCGGCAGCGGACGCCGGCCGCTAGGCCCTACTTCAACCCTACCAACGATGACGACACAACACCCGACACGCCCCCACACTCCTACCTCACCACAGCCCACACACCACCAGCGCAGCCTCACCTCACACACACCGCACTCACAACGCAAGCCCGCACACACAAACACAACAACAACAACTAACTACGCTCCCTACTACGCCCGAACAACACTCTTCACTCACTCACTCACTCCCTCCCTCCCTCCCTCCCTCCCTCCCTCCCTGCCTCGCACCGGACTCCCGGGACACGGCGACACCTGCCGGGCGCGCCGGGAACCGACACTCGCCGCCGACCCGGAACCCGGAACCCCGAACCCCCACGTGCCGACCGACCGACGACTCTTGCCGCCCGATCACAACTCTCTCGGACAACGCTCACAACAAGCACCCGCACCACCCCGCACCGCAAGGCACAAAGACGCCTTGCTCCGACACCTTGGCCTCTCCTCGCTGGCGACCGAGCAACACCAAAACCGCAAACTCCCAACGCTCGCTGGCCTTCGTCTCCACCGGACCTCCGTCCTCCCGGACCTCGAGGCCTCGCTCACACTTCTCCCTCCACTCCTCAAGCGAGCCCGGAGGCTCAGCGGGAGCACCCCGTGCTCCCACCTGGTGCTCCTCCAACACCCACAGCTCTGCTTTTCTTTCTTCCCTTTCTGGAAGGCCTGGGCCTTGGGCCACGAGACCACCCTGACCACAGTCAGTCCCCGGGGCCAGGAGCCAGCCCCTCCACTTGGACCCACACAGTTCCCCACACTCGGGACCCCACGCCCACGCGGACTGGGACTTCCCGTGCTAGCCTCGCAGGAAGAACTACAGTGGGCAAGTGAGCCTCCTGGAATCGCCCCACCGGTCCACCGGCCCAGACTTGTGCTCGGCTCTGCTGGGTGTATCCTGGAGAAGCAGGGCCCCAGGACCTTTGGCCCAGCATGGCTTCTTACTCCTGAGGGGCCTGTCTTCTCCTGCCTCTCTTTGCTAGATCCCTCATGGCCCTGGTGTGCTGGGATTGGGCAAGGCAAGACACTCATTGCCTGCAACCTCCTGTGATTGCCCTCCTGGGTGATGCCCACCACCCCACCCCACCCCACCCCACCCCACCACACCACACCCAACCCAACCCAACCCAACCCCTGCTCTGATGGGCCAGAGTCTTGCGGATCAACCTGAGGAGGAATCCTCTTGAGATAATGCTGTTGAGATGAATTCATGATCAGATGCAATTCCTTGATTTGGTCTAAGTCCTTTCAGGAAGTTAGTTGGATTTAAATAATGGGGGGCGGGGGTTTGGGGAGACTTAGGGTAGTCGACAGAAAGTCTACTTCGGGATCAAGACTAGAATGTTCCCCTTCCTCATAGAACAGCAAGAGAGCTGCATCCTTGAGAGAAGGAGCACATGAGCTTCCGTGCCTTCCAAGCATGTACTCGTAGGAGCAAGAAAATTAGGCCTGGGACAAGTTCCTGCTCACAGAGAGCATCCGTTCAACCTTGGGCCTGACTTCCTGGATCTTGTGATCTAAGCCTGTGGCCGTTAAGTGCTCGGTGTGCACCTCAAAGAGACACACGGCTAGGAATAAACAGCAAATCGTTCTATTAGGAGGAGTGTCAGAATAGAGGGTAGGCGATTGCCCAGATTACCTGAACAACAACACTTCCAAACGAAACAAAACAAAAGGAAAGGAAACGAAAGGTGTACAACACATGATGATCGGTCTCCTGCTAAATACAAAGTGTCACCAGTCAAGAAGCATAGAAAAAAAAAAAAAAAAACAAACAAAAAACACTTGCTAACCTAGGCTCGATGATTGCCTTAAACTTTGTTCATCAGTTAAGACGAGAGTTAAGTCCAACTTGTGGAGAGAAAGAAGGATGGCAAATGTTTCTTAGGCGTGAATGTCAAAACAAAAATATGTCATCAAGACTCCTGTAGTTTCCTTTTGTGGGATGATTTTAATCTGGTTTTGGAAGAATATGTTTCTGGGGTGATGACTTTTAGAGAATATGTGACCTGTGGCTACGAGGTAATCTTCTTACACACAGAGAGTGCTGTCTTGGGTGGTATAAAAAGGCTGAGAGAAAAACAAGAAACAAAACAACAAAAACAATGTTCTTGGCGCCAGCACGTTTCCATCCACCAAATGTGCACATGTGGAGATGTGGCTATGGAGATGTGGGTGTGGGTAAAACGGTTGGAGCCTGCTTATTGGAGCTCGCTCCATCCAACTGATATGTCTGCCTGTCTATCTGTCTGTCGGTGCTGTCTGTGTGAATGTACGAACTTATGTGTATGTGTGAAGCTGTTGGAGTTTCTTGCTTTCTACACTCTGTGTGTGTGTGTGTTTGTGTGTGTGTGTGTGTGTGTGTTGGTGTCTGTGTTTGTGATTTCCCCCCCCCCAGCCCCTTTACTCTTTACATTTTCCAGGGTTCAGCAACCCTCTCTCGATCACAGGGAGTGCCTCCCCTGCCCCAATATGTGAAACTTTATTCCCTTAGAGTAAAGTGGAGAGTAGGCCCCACCCCACCCCCAACCCTGCCAATTCCTCACTCAGCCTTCCTCAGTTAACGCTGTGGGGTCCATGCTGGCCTTGGCAGACTGTAAGGACAGAGTTGACTGGGCCCACCGAGGTGGGAGTTCTGGGCGGTCTCCGGTGGAGTGGTGGAGTAGTGGATGGGTTGAGATTGGGATCGAGGGGTGCGAGGGTGGGGCATGGTGGGTTGGGAGAGTCTCTGCAAGCACCGGGGGTCGCAGAGTAAGGATCCCAGCGAGGCAATAGAGGAATCTGCTTCAACAGGACTCAGGCTCCCTTTTGCTAGTCTTGCTTTTTTATTATTATTACTAGATATTCACTTCATTGACATTTCAAATGCTATCCCCAAAGTCCCCTATACCCTGCCCCCGCCCTGCTCCCCAACCCACCCACTCCTGCTTCCTGGCCCAGGCATACCCCTCTACTGGGGCATATGATCTTTGCAAGACCAAGGGCCTCTCCTCTCATTGATGGCCGACTAGGCCATCCTCTGTTACATATGCAACACAGCTCTGGGGGTGGGGGGTGGTACTGGTTAGTTCATATTGTTGTTCCTCCTATTAGTCTTGCTCTTTGGTAAACAGGCTTGGCCATTCTACCAACTACCTGTAGCTGATGTGACAATGGTTCAAGGCAAGGCAGCCAAGGCAAAAATAAAAGACCTTTGCCTGGTAGTAGGCCTGCAAATGATAGTGTTAGCTTCCTTCCTTCCTTCCTTCCTTTCTTCCTTCCTGTAAGAACAAAAAATGTGTTGGAGAAGAACTGGGGCAAGGGTCTGAAAAGAGTTTGCTAAAAGACAAAAGGGAGGAGGCGAGGCATGTGTTGGAATGGAACACATGGAAGCCCAAATGAAGCAAAGGCCAAGGCCAACGGCAAGGGCGAGGCAAAAGGAGTGGTTGTGTTGTGGCAAGGGGGGCGAAGGGCAGGGCCAAAGAGAGTATTGGTGTGGTCGGGACGCTGCCCTCCCTGGTGGAGCTTTTGCCCAGAGTAGGCGCAAGGGAGCTGTCCAAGGAGTCCAGTGCGAGCGTGTTTTGCGAGGAGAAGGCACACCGTGCTCTGCTTGTATGTGTGTGTATGTGTGTGTGTGTGTGTGTGTGTGTGTGTGTGTGTGTGTGTGTGTGTTCCGTGTATTTGTTCGTGGAGCAAAGGGAAGCAAGGCGAGGCGAAGGAGAAGGGAGTGAAGGGGCATGAAGGTCAGGAAGAGCATGAAGGTCCCGGTGGGGTGGGGTGGTGTGGGCGTGGGTGTGGGTGTGGGTGTGGGTGTGGGTGTGGGTCGGTATTGTGGACAGAGGCTGTTGAGAGCGCGTGAGCTGGCAAGGGTGTGAGGCATCCAAGTGTGGTGTGGGCGTGTGCAGTTGTGGTGGTGCCGGGGCCGCGGGTGGGCCTCGGGTGTGAAGAAGAGTGCAAAGAAGAGGAGGAGCGCAGGGGGGTGGGTGTGAAAAGTGTGTTGAGGAAAGGGCGAGGAGCGGAGGGTGAAAAAAATATGTAGCCCAGGCTGGCCTCGAACTCGTGATCCTCCTGCCTCTGCCTCCTTCAGCAAATCCTACCGGCGTGCGCCACCACTACCGGCAGCGGACGCCGGCCGCTAGGCCCTACTTCAACCCTACCAACGATGACGACACAACACCCGACACGCCCCCACACTCCTACCTCACCACAGCCCACACACCACCAGCGCAGCCTCACCTCACACACACCGCACTCACAACGCAAGCCCGCACACACAAACACAACAACAACAACTAACTACGCTCCCTACTACGCCCGAACAACACTCTTCACTCCCTCCCTCCCTCCCTCCCTCCCTCCCTCCCTCCCTGCCTCGCACCGGACTCCCGGGACACGGCGACACCTGCCGGGCGCGCCGGGAACCGACACTCGCCGCCGACCCGGAACCCGGAACCCCGAACCCCCACGTGCCGACCGACCGACGACTCTTGCCGCCCGATCACAACTCTCTCGGACAACGCTCACAACAAGCACCCGCACCACCCCGCACCGCAAGGCACAAAGACGCCTTGCTCGGACACCTTGGCCTCTCCTCGCTGGCGACCGAGCAACACCAAAACCGCAAACTCCCAACGCTCGCTGGCCTTCGTCTCCACCGGACCTCCGTCCTCCCGGACCTCGAGGCCTCGCTCACACTTCTCCCTCCACTCCTCAAGCGAGCCCGGAGGCTCAGCGGGAGCACCCCGTGCTCCCACCTGGTGCTCCTCCAACACCCACAGCTCTGCTTTTCTTTCTTCCCTTTCTGGAAGGCCTGGGCCTTGGGCCACGAGACCACCCTGACCACAGTCAGTCCCCGGGGCCAGGAGCCAGCCCCTCCACTTGGACCCACACAGTTCCCCACACTCGGGACCCCACGCCCACGCGGACTGGGACTTCCCTCCCGTGCTAGCCTCGCAGGAAGAACTACAGTGGGCAAGTGAGCCTCCTGGAATCGCCCCACCGGTCCACCGGCCCAGACTTGTGCTCGGCTCTGCTGGGTGTATCCTGGAGAAGCAGGGCCCCAGGACCTTTGGCCCAGCATGGCTTCTTACTCCTGAGGGGCCTGTCTTCTCCTGCCTCTCTTTGCTAGATCCCTCATGGCCCTGGTGTGCTGGGATTGGGCAAGGCAAGACACTCATTGCCTGCAACCTCCTGTGATTGCCCTCCTGGGTGATGCCCACCACCCCACCCCACCCCACCCCACCCCACCCCACCACACCACACCCAACCCAACCCAACCCAACCCCTGCTCTGATGGGCCAGAGTCTTGCGGATCAACCTGAGGAGGAATCCTCTTGAGATAATGCTGTTGAGATGAATTCATGATCAGATGCAATTCCTTGATTTGGTCTAAGTCCTTTCAGGAAGTTAGTTGGATTTAAATAATGGGGGGCGGGGGTTTGGGGAGACTTAGGGTAGTCGACAGAAAGTCTACTTCGGGATCAAGACTAGAATGTTCCCCTTCCTCATAGAACAGCAAGAGAGCTGCATCCTTGAGAGAAGGAGCACATGAGCTTCCGTGCCTTCCAAGCATGTACTCGTAGGAGCAAGAAAATTAGGCCTGGGACAAGTTCCTGCTCACAGAGAGCATCCGTTCAACCTTGGGCCTGACTTCCTGGATCTTGTGATCTAAGCCTGTGGCCGTTAAGTGCTCGGTGTGCACCTCAAAGAGACACACGGCTAGGAATAAACAGCAAATCGTTCTATTAGGAGGAGTGTCAGAATAGAGGGTAGGCGATTGCCCAGATTACCTGAACAACAACACTTCCAAACGAAACAAAACAAAAGGAAAGGAAACGAAAGGTGTACAACACATGATGATCGGTCTCCTGCTAAATACAAAGTGTCACCAGTCAAGAAGCATAGAAAAAAAAAAAAACAAACAAACAAAAAACACTTGCTAACCTAGGCTCGATGATTGCCTTAAACTTTGTTCATCAGTTAAGACGAGAGTTAAGTCCAACTTGTGGAGAGAAAGAAGGATGGCAAATGTTTCTTAGGCGTGAATGTCAAAACAAAAATATGTCATCAAGACTCCTGTAGTTTCCTTTTGTGGGATGATTTTAATCTGGTTTTGGAAGAATATGTTTCTGGGGTGATGACTTTTAGAGAATATGTGACCTGTGGCTACGAGGTAATCTTCTTACACACAGAGAGTGCTGTCTTGGGTGGTATAAAAAGGGTGAGAGAAAAACAAGAAACAAAACAACAAAAACAATGTTCTTGGCACCAGCACGTTTCCATCCACCAAATGTGCACATGTGGAGATGTGGCTATGGAGATGTGGGTGTGGGTAAAACGGTTGGAGCCTGCTTATTGGAGCTCGCTCCATCCAACTGATATGTCTGCCTGTCTATCTGTCTGTCGGTGCTGTCTGTGTGAATGTACGAACTTATGTGTATGTGTGAAGCTGTTGGAGTTTCTTGCTTTCTACACTCTGTGTGTGTGTGTGTTTGTGTGTGTGTGTGTGTGTGTGTGTGTGTTGGTGTCTGTGTTTGTGATTTCCCCCCCCCCAGCCCCTTTACTCTTTACATTTTCCAGGGTTCAGCAACCCTCTCTCGATCACAGGGAGTGCCTCCCCTGCCCCAATATGTGAAACTTTATTCCCTTAGAGTAAAGTGGAGAGTAGGCCCCACCCCACCCCCAACCCTGCCAATTCCTCACTCAGCCTTCCTCAGTTAACGCTGTGGGGTCCATGCTGGCCTTGGCAGACTGTAAGGACAGAGTTGACTGGGCCCACCGAGGTGGGAGTTCTGGGCGGTCTCCGGTGGAGTGGTGGAGTAGTGGATGGGTTGAGATTGGGATCGAGGGGTGCGAGGGTGGGGCATGGTGGGTTGGGAGAGTCTCTGCAAGCACCGGGGGTCGCAGAGTAAGGATCCCAGCGAGGCAATAGAGGAATCTGCTTCAACAGGACTCAGGCTCCCTTTTGCTAGTCTTGCTTTTTTATTATTATTACTAGATATTCACTTCATTGACATTTCAAATGCTATCCCCAAAGTCCCCTATACCCTGCCCCCGCCCTGCTCCCCAACCCACCCACTCCTGCTTCCTGGCCCAGGCATACCCCTCTACTGGGGCATATGATCTTTGCAAGACCAAGGGCCTCTCCTCTCATTGATGGCCGACTAGGCCATCCTCTGTTACATATGCAACACAGCTCTGGGGGTGGGGGGTGGTACTGGTTAGTTCATATTGTTGTTCCTCCTATTAGTCTTGCTCTTTGGTAAACAGGCTTGGCCATTCTACCAACTACCTGTAGCTGATGTGACAATGGTTCAAGGCAAGGCAGCCAAGGCAAAAATAAAAGACCTTTGCCTGGTAGTAGGCCTGCAAATGATAGTGTTAGCTTCCTTCCTTCCTTCCTTCCTTTCTTCCTTCCTGTAAGAACAAAAAATGTGTTGGAGAAGAACTGGGGCAAGGGTCTGAAAAGAGTTTGCTAAAAGACAAAAGGGAGGAGGCGAGGCATGTGTTGGAATGGAACACATGGAAGCCCAAATGAAGCAAAGGCCAAGGCCAACGGCAAGGGCGAGGCAAAAGGAGTGGTTGTGTTGTGGCAAGGGGGGCGAAGGGCAGGGCCAAAGAGAGTATTGGTGTGGTCGGGACGCTGCCCTCCCTGGTGGAGCTTTTGCCCAGAGTAGGCGCAAGGGAGCTGTCCAAGGAGTCCAGTGCGAGCGTGTTTTGCGAGGAGAAGGCACACCGTGCTCTGCTTGTATGTGTGTGTATGTGTGTGTGTGTGTGTGTGTGTGTGTGTGTGTTCCGTGTATTTGTTCGTGGAGCAAAGGGAAGCAAGGCGAGGCGAAGGAGAAGGGAGTGAAGGGGCATGAAGGTCAGGAAGAGCATGAAGGTCCCGGTGGGGTGGGGTGGTGTGGGCGTGGGCGTGGGTGTGGGTGTGGGTGTGGGTGTGGGTGTGGGTGTGGGTCGGTATTGTGGACAGAGGCTGTTGAGAGCGCGTGAGCTGGCAAGGGTGTGAGGCATCCAAGTGTGGTGTGGGCGTGTGCAGTTGTGGTGGTGCCGGGGCCGCGGGTGGGCCTCGGGTGTGAAGAAGAGTGCAAAGAAGAGGAGGAGCGCAGGGGGGTGGGTGTGAAAAGTGTGTTGAGGAAAGGGCGAGGAGCGGAGGGTGAAAAAAATGTGTAGCCCAGGCTGGCCTCGAACTCGTGATCCTCCTGCCTCTGCCTCCTTCAGCAAATCCTACCGGCGTGCGCCACCACTACCGGCAGCGGACGCCGGCCGCTAGGCCCTACTTCAACCCTACCAACGATGACGACACAACACCCGACACGCCCCCACACTCCTACCTCACCACAGCCCACACACCACCAGCGCAGCCTCACCTCACACACACCGCACTCACAACGCAAGCCCGCACTCACAAACACAACAACAACAACTAACTACGCTCCCTACTACGCCCGAACAACACTCTTCACTCACTCCCTCCCTCCCTCCCTCCCTCCCTCCCTCCCTCCCTGCCTCGCACCGGACTCCCGTGACACGGCGACACCTGCCGGGCGCGCCGGGAACCGACACTCGCCGCCGACCCGGAACCCGGAACCCCGAACCCCCACGTTGTGCCAGTCCTAGTAGTACTATGATCCAGTTCTCCTCAGCTTCCCCTCCCCCGGAAATTACTGGTTAAGGGTAGTATTACATGAAATCCGCTAGGAACCAATAAGAAAATTATTTTTAATATTCTTTAAAATGAAAAAATGAACCTAATGTTAGAAACACAGCAAAGTAGAGATGTCGAATGCCAAAAAAGGAAAAAAAAATCTAACAATGTGATGGGTACAGCATACCATGACAGGGAGTGCCATCAGTAGGTCGCGGTGGCGACATCTCAGTGTCTTATGGCAGCTCTTCTAAAAAATAGTTTTTTCTCTATTACTTGACCTTATTCTGGACATTGCCTATTTCTATTTCGTTTGTGCAGGACTGCTTTTCATTTGGCCTTGGTGTGCATAATTACTATATCTGAGTTTCCTATTTCTTTCTCCTTCTGCTCCGGTTAATTCTATTAAACTAGAGGTTCCTCGATGAAATGGTTCTCTAACAATTGAAAATTGGGACATAGGGGCCCAGCAGAGCACAGTCCTAATGACCCAGTTGCATGATGTGTGTTCTTATCTTGGAAACAATGCAATAACTGCACTATAGTAGTTCCATATCAATGTTTGACTTTCAAAGAAAGTGTGAAGAAATTATTAGAAAATGATTCAGAGCCAACATTGGGACCCCAAGAAGAAAAAAAAAAAAGCTATTGAAGTTATGAAATAAGCTTTGCACAACATTTGAAAGTGGTTCCTGGATAAGAAAGTACAGAATACATAAAATTATATACTAGTAAAACTAAATCGAAACACTGGGACGCTTCGGAGCATCATTGTGTGCAATGTACAGAAGCACAAATCTAGCAGAACTACTGAGTTAAGGGTTAACTTGATTCTTTCTGGCCACTGCCTGGCAGCTTTGCCATGGTCATTTATCAGTAGAGCTTCACAGGAAACTTCAAGCTCGGAGCTCTGAGCTCTGAAGTATAAGTCAAAAGTGAAAGTTTAATTAATGATAAGTTTGCAATTATTATTATTTTGGCCAAAAGCCTGGAAATAGGAAAAGCTTGAAACTTTAGGGAATAATTTTAATTAATTCTTTGTGGGATGTGGTTATTCTTTTGAATTTAATTTGGCAATGATTATACAATGTTTTGGGGTTTTGTTTTGTTTTGTTTTATCTGCTCTTGGAGTATCAATGAAAGACTGGGGCAAGAGAATGGCTATTGAGCAAGTGAGAAAGCATGTGAGGTGAACGTAGAGAACATGAGAAGAGCATGTGAAGAGTTAGTGAGGCGAGAATATGAGGTATGTATGGGGAGAGAGAGAGAGAAGAGAGAAGAGAGGGAGAGAAACTCTAAGCCTTGAAAAATTGCCTGTCAGTTTATTTCAAAAAGCAGTCTTTATATTTATTATGCATCTTCCAGATATTCCTGCTTCCAGTTGAGAACTCCTATCCTGTGTGGAGGCTGAACCCCCAACAACAGTGAACATGGAAATTTAAGAAAATTGGAATGGAAAAAGCAGAAAGTCAAGAGAAATAAGGAAATAAGTGCATTATAAACACATTTTTTTTCCTTCTCCTACTGAGTCTGTATGTACATCAGTGTCTAGGACTGGGATTAAAAACATGTCCACAAAATCCTTATTTCCTCCTTTCTTTAATTTTTTTTTAATATTTATTTATATGAGTACACTGTAGCTGTCTTCAGACACACCAGAAGAGGGCATCAGATCCCATTACAGATGGTTGTGAGCCACCATGTGGTTGCTGGGAATTGATTCAGGACCTCTGGTAGAACAGTCAGTGTTCTTACCTACTCAGCCATCTCTGCTGGCCCTTTCCTTAATTTTTATGTGAATACTAACTTACTTGAATTCCTTTTTTTAATTAAGTAGTGTGTGTGTGTGTGTGTGTGTGTGTGTGTGTGTGTGTGTGTGTGTTATTTCTATGTCTATCTTTCAGCCTATATCAGTGTATAGTTAGAGAACTGGAAGGAAGTTATTTTTTCATTCCACCATTGGTAGCTTGGTGTTTGCACTCTGGCTGTTCCACTACAGTACCTGTCCTCTGATTGCTGAGCCATTTGCTAGCTCCTGACTTCTCTTTAGAATAGTAGTTCTCTATAGAGCAGCACTGCTATTCCAGAGAATGCTATGAATATCATATCAGTTATTTTAGTAAAATGTCAACTTTTGTGCTTCATATAGCATTGTCTGGTTTTCATTGCTGTTTATTTTTTATTGTTTGTTAAACATTGATGGCTTCTGAAGGAAACGGCAAGAAAAACGGCAAGAAAATTCGTACTTTTTCTCCCCCGGTAGAGTTCCCTCACTCCTGGATGGAGCAAAGTTTCTTAACTTTAATTTCCTTTAAGGTTTCACATGCTTGGCAGATATTCTTTTTTTTTTTTGGTTTTTCGAGACAGGGTTTCTCTGTGTAGCCTTGGCTGTCCTGGAACTCACTTTGGGATTAAAGGCGTGCGCCACCACGCCCGGCTCTAAAACTTACTTTCTTAATTCACCGCTTTTAATACTCTCAGGATTCCTGCAATTGTAGCGGGGGCGGGGGGGGGGGGGGAGGGGGCGGGGGGAGCTATTTTGCATACCGATTACCCAGCATGCTTTGAATCAGACGTTATCCGGAAGCCCTGTAAGGTCATTGAATTGTAAATAGATTTTTCTTCTAAATTAAATACTTTTCTGTTGTTTTATTATTACGTATGAGGTATATATTTGGAATACACAAACATATTTTTAACAGTTTCAGCTCATAATCCACCATGACTTGTAAAGGGTGAATATTGTAAACCTTATATATCTACAAGTATGAGTTTGACTTTCGGTTGGTCCGAGAGTAGTGGTGTTTACAACTAATTGATCACAACCAGTTACAGATTTCTTTGTTCCTTCTCCGCTCCCACTGCTTCACTTGACCAGCCTTTTGTTGAATGAGCTATTAACATTCCCTCTTGAGGGTGGACAACTAAATATTTTTTAATCACTTTAAGAAATGATTATAACATCACAATCTACCAGCGTAATTGACTAATTATAAGCACATCACCTACCACGTAAAGAAGGGAAATCCCTTTATTTGTGTCAGATCCTTCTGTTTACTGAGAGCCTTAGGTTTATGTGTTGAAGTGACCCATCCATATTCATTCACCTCCCTGTCCCCAGTGTCAAAGAGAGGGCAGAACAGAGCAAACTGTAGAGGAAAAAGCAAGATCTGCAGGTTGCAAAGCTATATGCATACGGGTTTGCTCTCACTCCACATAGGAAGTCAGTGTGTCCTTTTCGTAAGTCTATTTTGAAGCAAAGTTAAAAAGATGAAGGAGGAAACGTGCAAGGCTGTTAACCTAGAAATGATTCTCCTTTCTAAGTAGTGGGGAAACTCTAGTGTCCTTATTTATTTCTTGGACTCTGGTTCATGACCTTGGCTTCTCCAAGCTTTTCTTTTAAAAATGGTAAGATTGTGATCCTGAAAGAAAATTCTGCTTCTGTTCTGAGATGATTGGCTTTTGGAAATCAGAATTCTTGTTTCAAGCTACTTTGCATGCGACAATAGCAGGATATCTACTATGCAACATTAGGAACATAATTATACTAAACATACTATTATTACCTGAAACTCAGATTCAGCTAGTGCTGTGATCTGAATGGGAACCTTTATCTTTGTGCACTGGAATCCTAATCACCAGTGTGAGACTGTTGTGTATTGGGAGGAGTCCTGGGTGCTTAGATTTTGAGACCTCTGTCTCCTTGAATTGCGAATGACTCTATTAAAAGAGCTGGAAGCAGAAGGTTCTCTTCATTTCACCACTCCCGCACACAGAATCCATCTACCTTTTATCTTTCCAGCAGCTGCTCTGTGAGAACACAGAAAACACATATCAGATGCATATATATGTTATATTCACATAAATTATCTAATCTAGAGTATTCTGCTAAAGTGGCATAAGACACACTAAAAAAAAAAAAAAAAAGTATACACCTTGTATTTTATCAGTTGCCCCTATCTTAGTCTGGATATGGTGCCACATGCCTTTAATCCAGCCTTTGGGGTGCAGAAGCAGACTGATCTCTGAATTCCAGGTCTGGTCTGCATAGCGCTTTCCTACTTAGCAAAGACAATCAATCAATTAAATCAACACAAAACTCTTTACTTTCCAGAGTTAGCGGATTATATTCTGGGGAGACTGAATAATATTATTGCAATGGCCACTCACTGTTTTACAGACATCATTATCTAATTTGCTATCAAGTCTAAAGGGATTATGCTCTCCCAACTGTTATAAATTAGGCACTTTGCCAACTCTCCTTCCACCTACTCAGTGGCAGCAGCATAAGGCACCACCTGCTACCTGCAAAGCACAAGGAGTTTCTACTGTCCTAGAAGATACGTATTTTTCCTATGAGGTCTCCCCCATCCCAAGTGTCTCTCTTTGTCTTTGTCTGTTTCCCCCCACCCCACACTCTCTCATGTTCCCACATGGAGACAGCCTTTCACTGTCCCTCTTCCTCCAATTATCCTGTTGTGTTAGATCTGTTGTATAGCATGATCTCTTACGATTTCTTAGCAACACACCTTGGACTTGGACCGCCAAAGATACTGTTTCGCCACTTTATCCTAACACCAACACCTGAAAATTTCATTGTTCTTAATTTGACCCCTCTAACATCACACACACACACACACACACACACACACACACACACGCACACCAGCAGGAAAAAGTGCTACTGAAGAAGAAGTTGTTACAGATCATGAGCTACCAGTGTGGTCTCTCTGAATCATAGTTTCTCATTTGTCCAACTAACCTCACTAGATTGCAAATAATATTAGGATATAGAAGTAACATGAAGGTAGTCCATACCTGATAAAGAACAAAACCGTTGTAAAGATTTTTCTGACTTTAGCTGGCACAGTTATTTTCTCACACTCACTGTCATTTATTAGTTGTTTGTGGTCATACAGTCACCAGCCGGCTTTCCTTTTGACATAATCTAAGGGTCTCCACCAGTTAGAGAATTAAAGGGCAGGAAAAATCTTTGGTCCCACAGGTAGAATCAGAGTATCTAAAACACCTCAGATAGCAGCAGACAAAATAAATAGTTGAAGAAAGGGGTTTATTAAGAAAGATATGATGCGCTGGGCGTGGTGGCGCACGCCTTTAATCCCGGCAACTGGGAGGCAGAGGCAGGCCGATTTCTGAGTTCAAGCCTAGCCTGGTCTACAAAGTGAGTTCCAGGACAGCCAGGGCTATATAGAGAAAGCCTGTCTCAAAAAACAAAATAAATAAATAAATAAATAAATAAATAATAAAATAAAATAAAAAATATGATGCTCCCTCAGGAATGCTGCTGGTGGAAGACAAGTGCTTGAAAGGCCCCCTTTGCTTTAGGTTGTCAGGCTTTTGTCTTTTTTTTTTTTTTTTTTTTTTTTTTTGGTTTTTTGAGACAGGGTTTCTCTGTGTAGCCCTGGCTGTCCTGGAACTCACTTTGTAGACCAGGCTGGCCCCGAACTCAGAAATCCGCCTGCCTCTGCCTCCCGAGTGCTGGGATTAAAGGCGTGCGCCACCACGCCCGGCTCAGGCTTTTGTCTTAAGAGGATGAGAGAAAAGCCAGCCACCTTGGAAACTCACGACCTTTATTACCCAGTCATGCCCTTACCCTATCTGCCTGCCCACTAGGAAGTCTGTTTAACTCTGCAATCTCTTACTTTGTCAAGGTGCATGTATGCTTTCAAGCATAGGAAAGAGGAAGAAACATGTGGGAAGTCCAAAAGACACTTATCTTTCACATTGTTTTTTCTTGTACTTAGTATGTATGTGTGTACACAACTTACAGAAGTTCTCCTTCTTCCATGTGAATGTGGAAGGATGGGGATGGAAGTCAGGTTGTCAGGTGCATGCACGTGGGTGTGCATGTGTGTGTGTGCGCGCACGTGTGTGTGTGTGTGTGTGTGTGTGTCTAGATTGACTCTATTTTCTCCTTCTCTAATCCAGTCTCCAGGTGCCATGATTCTAGAGGAGAGCCTTGGAGCTCTCCGAGCTACTTTGGTTAAATACACTTGTGTGGCAGTCCCACTGTCAGCAATATGCAAACATACAGTTCCATGACCTCATTTTGAACAGACTGAGGAGAGTAGAAGTTAAACAGACTCCCTGGTAGGCAGGCAGACAGGGAGAGAGGCCGTGGCTAGGTAATAAAGGGAGCAAATTTCCAAGGTGGCCAGCTTCTTGCTCAACCTCCTGACTTGAAGTAAAAGTCGGGCAGTTTTCTTTACTGACAGGCAGGGTCCCTGCTGATGGACTGGCTCACCAAGCTCAAGGCCAGCCAGATCAGGACATATCAAACACAAAACCATCTTATTATCTTCGACCCTCTAGTAGGGGAGAAAGATCCTTCAGAGACTTTAAAACTTTCAGGCCTCAAGAAGAGCCTGGATTGTCAGCTTTCTGAGTCCCATTTTGCAAAGGGTCCTTTTCACTGAGTATCAGCTTCTTCACCCCAGTAAACTCCTTCCTTCACCCACTGATTCTGTCTGAGATGCTTCAGATTTCTCAGGGGCTACCTGTTGCATTTCAGATTTTCCTGCTTTTAATTGGCAGAGAAAATGGACCTGACCAAGACCCCTAGACTGTATTATTTCAGACTGTACAAGAGTTCCCTAGATCTGCAATTCAAGTCAAACTTAGATTTGTGACTTCAATGAAGAAATAAATTTCAGGTTAAGTCAGTATGAATGACAACTGGAGGGTTTTGGGGGTGTTTGGGGTTTTGTTGTGTTTTTTGTTTTTGTTTTTTGAAGGCAGATCTGCAACTTTATTTGGCATTCAGCAGGTTAGTTCTCAGCCACATTGACCGTCTGTAGATTTTTGAATGTGGTAACAGGCACATAGGTTACCAGCACGTAGAGCTTTTTTGGTGAATCCTCATCTGCCGCAGACCCTCTGGGTCCCTGTGTCTGCGTGGAACGGGGTCTCTCGATTCGGGTGGGCAAAGCGTGGATGAATGAGTGACAAACAGACACACACAGGAGAGTTCGTGTGTAGAATCTGAATGTAATTTTGCAACTCGAGCATCAGAGTTTTTATGCAGAGGACAATAAGGAAGTTGGGTGACATATTCGCAAGGTACAATTGAGGTAACCGAAATCTTACATAAAACAGAGGAATGCAAACACAAAAGGTCTAAAGGGAACCACCTGGGATAGAATTCATTGATAACAGCTGGGATCAACAAGGGCTCCACCTAAGATTAGAAGCTCCACTAATCTTAGAAGCCAGGGTCAAGAGCTTTGAGTCCTTGCCATAGTTCCTATTTTAGTCTCTTGTATAGTCCACCTTCCCCTTAGGCCATCGTAAATACGTGTGTATGTGTGTGTGTGTGTGTGTGTGTGTGTGTGTGTGTGTGTGTGTGTGTGTGTGTGTGTGTGTATGGGTGTAACTCTGGTATAGTATCTATTCTGGTTTCTCCTTTGGTCTGAAACTTCCTTCTTCCTTAGTGATGGTAAATTCCTGTGTAAGGGAGTGACTTAGCTTTTACAATCTTGCTGAATTCTAAGCCCATGATCTTGCTCAAGGACATTTCTAGGACTGTTGGAACACTGGTGGAAGGCTTAAGCCATGTCAGAATTCAATTTTAAAAAGCACTTATAATAGGAAAATACTGAAAGAGAGCACGTGGATCCATACACTAGACTAACTCGGGAATGGAACGCGGGAATGAAAAATTACTGTATGGGTAGGGAACGCTAGACTCCAGGAGGAGAGCTTCTTTGAAACTCTTTTGCCTCATGAGTGACTTTTAAGCCTCTCGGCTTGTCCAGTTGACTCGACCGGGGCGTAGCACTCATCCTCATTACGTTTTCTGGACAAACGTACTCCGGTGCGATAAGGGACGTTCCTTATTCCCTTGGCCCAGACGGCTTTATTGAGCCTGGTGTCAATGCGCACATCTGGTGTCCCCATTTCCTTCATAAAAACTTCCGAATTTCTTTGTGTGCCCGAGGAGCACGCTTCTTGAAGCCCACTCCATGGATGCGCTTGTGAATGTTGATGGTGTATTCTCGGGTCACCACCTCATTGATAGCAGAACGGCCCTTCTTCGTCTTCTCGCTACCCTTCTTTACGGGAGCCATTCTGCCGGGCCCAAGTTGGAAAGGAACAACTGGAGGTTTTATTAAGGATCTTTTTTTTTTTTTTGGTTTTTCGAGACAGGGTTTTTCTGTGTAGCCCTGGCTGTCCTGGAGCTTACTTTGTAGACCAGGCTGGCCTTGAACTCAGAAATCAGCCTGCCTCTGCCTCCCGAGTGCTGGGATTTTAATACAAACGTTAAGCACAAGTGTTAGAGAGAGATGCTCATTTAAAAACGAAACAAACAAAAAAAGGCATACTTAAGTGTAGATAAGGGCTTCTAAAGGGAGGGTCTCAATCCTCTTAGCATTAGCCTTATACCGCCCATTTGGAGTTCTCTAGAGTTATACTTAAAAAGTTTGCTAAGGAACAACGCCGAAATGGCCAAGAGTAAGGCTCGGGACCTGCGCGGCAAGAAGAAGGAGGAGCTGTTGAAACAACTGGACTATCTGAAGGTGGAATTGTCCCAGCTTCGGGTCGCCGAAGTGACAGGCGGCGCCGCGTCCAAGCTCTTCAAAAGATACAAGTCGTTCGCAAATCCATCACCCGAGTCCTCGCTGTTATTAACCAGACTCAAAAAGAAAACCTCAGGAAGTTCTACAAGGGCAAGAAATACAAGCTCCTGGACCTGCGACCCAAGAAGACTAGAGCCATGCGCCGCCGGCTCACCAAGCACGAGGAGAAGCTGAAGACCAAGAAGCAGCAGCGGAAAGAGCGCAAGTATGCAGTCAAGGCCTGAGATGACAACGGCAATAAAGTGCGAGACTGACTGGCAAAAAAAAAAAAAAGTGTGCTAAGAAACCTTTTTCTTTTCTCTACCTTTTGATTAATAAGATTATAAGGTAGTTCTACCAATAAAATTATAATCTGTTAAAGACCAGCATTTAGTCTTTTCCCTGTAAAGGAGGTTTCTGATAAGATTCCCTAGAAAATTGCATGTTTACAACTGGGAGGGACAAGGGCCTGGAACAATTGTTGTTTGTTTTGTTTTGTTTGTTTGTTTGTTTGAGTCAGGGTTTCTCTGTGTAGCCCTGGCTGTCCTGGAACTCACTTTGTAGACCAGGCTGGCCTCGAACTCAGAAATCCGCCTGCCTCTGCCTCCCGAGTGCTGGGATTATAGGCGTGTGCCACCACGGCCAGCCTGGAACAATTGTTAATTGTGCTGAAATCTTTGTCTGTGAGCAAGAGACTTCAATAGCAAGCAAAGGGTGAGGGGCTCCTCTCCCTTCTAATGTCTCCATACTTTTCTTTCTCTACCTCAGCAGAGACAATTCCACAATCTTATTATACAGAGCCTTGCTTCCAGCTTTCTCACGGTTGTCAAAGGCCTCTGGGTGCGACTCAGGTGTGCAAGTGTCTCTTGCAAATGTCTCTGAGGCTCCCCTTGGCATTCCCACAAGAAACTTAGCCTTCTTTCACATTTTTCTATATTTTCAAACTCTTGGAGTTGATTACCTTCCTCCAAAAATGCTTCCTTTCTGAGACATGTATTTTTACAGTTCTATTTTAAAACATGACACTATTTTCAACTTTAAATATCTCTTAATCTTGTTTATTAAGTCTTATTAAATATTAGTCTTTGACCCTGCTGATATTACTTTAAAACTCTTAAATGTCTGCAAAGCTTTTCATTTTGCTCTTTACGTTTCAAACATTGTAGAAATTAAATAACCTTGCCTTAAAAAGTACCAATAAAAAAAATGAAAAGAAAGCCGGGCGGTGGTGGCGCACGCCTTTAATCCCAGCACTTGGGAGGCAGAAGCAGGCGGATTTCTGAGTTCGAGGCCAGCCTGGTCTACAAAGTGAGTTCCAGGACAGCCAGGGCTACACAGAGAAACCCTGTATCGAAAAACCAAAAAGAAAAAAAAAAAAGAAAAGAAAAAAAGAAAAGAAAAAAAGAAAAGAAAAGAAAACAGTGGGCAGGAAGCTATTCATAGTTACCCAGTCTCTTTCCTTTACTTAGGCCATGTAATGTCTTTGTCAGTCATCGCTATTATATAACTGTTTATTAGTCTTGACCTGTGATTGATTTCAACAAACCCTTTTTATTTATTACTTGTTTATTTGTCTTAGAGGGGAACAATCGAGTATTTTTCTGTATCCTCAATGATACCATAAACATATTGCCATTTAACTTGTACAATTTCTAAGAGTAGAAAAATTATTTGGGGAAGATATAAATTTCAAAAAAGACTAGTCAAGTGCAGTAGTGAGAAGGGGGGAAAGTGTAGAACAGGAGTTCAATCTGTAACTGACTGTGAACAATCAATTGAGATAACTCACTACCTTCGGACCAGCCGAAGCTTGTAGGATCACGCTGGACTAATTAAAGCCCGAACCACTCATCACTTTTCACTTATGGTGATTTTTCTGTTGCATGTGTAAATCACATCGCAATATAAATATTGTGTTTATATATAAAACTCTGGAAGTAACTGGTCATTAATACCTTTGATGACTATCAGCCATCAAAACTCGAAACCGCTGATATTTGCTGAGCATCTTGGGAAAGACTTGCAAATGTATCATTTCGTCACTCGGGCGTTTCTCCTGGCCTATGAAATGCTCAGTAGCTGCTGATGGGCCTCCTTTGTCCGGGTGCTGTGGGTCGGCCACGATCCGTCTTCCGATAGGGAGGAAGCTTCACTGTGCATACCCTCGCGCTTTTTACCCCTAAGCCCTTCTGCAAAACTGTGCCCTAAAACTAACCATTTTCCCACGTGGGTAGTCTGCTACCCACTACCCGCTCTTCCCCAAGCCCCAAGTGACCAAACCCAAACAAAACAGGCAAACAGGCAAGCAGCCCCACCAGGCCCGGGGGGGGGGGGGGGGGAGAGAGAGAGAAAGGATATTCTGAAGCGAGGTAGGGTTGTAATGAAACAGGCTGAAAACTGTCAGATTGCATCAGTCATTCCAGATAGCAACACCCTAAAGAAGGGTAGTGACTCCTGTCATATAACTTACCAACTAGGTTCTGTTGTTACAGATGCCCTTTTCCCAGAAATGTCCCCTGGGACTCTTCAAACACCTGCCTCAGCCCGAAGAAATGGAAAAGTGTCTCTTAGTCTATTAGGTGATGTCAGCAAACTTAACCCATTTCCTGGAGACACAACATCCTTCATCTTTACTTCCCTCCCAGGCTCTGCTCTCCGCTGACCCTCCTGAGACTTTCTAAGACCCTTGGTGCTCTGCATCAGTGCTACCTGTTTGCTTAATCGAACCTGCTGCTTCCAAGCAGGCGCTAATACACTTTTTGCCTGAAAAATGGTCTCTGCATCTCTTGAACCTCCATCCTACCTAAAAACTCAACAAAATTGACAGGGAAAATATAAATGAGTTTATAAAAATGATTCATTCAGGTAGGGCATGGTGGCAGTTTCCATTTGTCCAACATCTGTGAGAGAGAGAGGGGCAGGCAGATCTCTGTGAGTTTGAGGCCAGCATAGAGACTTTCAGGCCATCCAGGGTTATTTAGTGAGAATTTCTTTTCAAAATAATAATACAAATAGCTTTAGTATTATACTATTATTATATATTATTGATGTGTTAGAATGGTGGGTCACATCTCAACAGCACACTAGGCCAAGACAGTTCCATGTGGGAGAGATTTTATTGGGAGAGAGAGACAAGGTAGTGGCAGAAAGAGCAGAAGAGAGAGTGAGGCAGGGAAGGTGGCAACAAAAAGAAAAGTGGGAAAGAGAGGAGGGGCGTCTATGGAAAATGACTGTAAAGGTGGGAGCTGAGCCCAATGAATTCTGGGAATATGGTGGCCATTGTCTTGTCGCACTGTCGCCTATGTGATGTCATAGGTTTGGGAGGTCCTGATGCCAACAATTATTATATACAACAATATAACTATATTATGTATTATATAACTATATTATATATTATTATACTATATTAGTATACTTAAGATCCATGTAGTAGCAGGAAAGAGCAGCCTATTCTTTGCTGGGCTTTCCCTGGCAGGGGTAGCAAAGCCTGCTCTACCCATCTTCCTCCCTTGTGTCTAATCTGTAGCACCCTCTCCTTACCGGCATCTAAATTCCAGGGAGATACAGTCACGGTCTCTCCTTCCTTTGCCCAATACTATTTTTCACTTGCAAAGTCAGTGTGTTAACAGAGAAAGTAGGGAGTCAAAGAAAAAAGAGCATTTTTCTCTACTACTGTGATGGTTTGTATATCCCTGGACCAGGGAGTGGCACCATCTGAAGGTGTGGCCTTGTTGGAATAGGTGTGACCTGGTTGGAATGGGTGTGTCACTGTGGGTGTGGGTATAAAATCCTCACCCTAGTTGCCTGGAAGTCAGTCTTCCACTAGCAGCCTTTGGATGAAGACATAGAACTCTCAGCTCCTCCTGCGCCATGCCTGCCTGGATACTGCCATGCTCCCACCTTGATGATAATGGACTGAACCTCTGAACCTGTAAGCCAGCCCCAATTAAATGTTGTTTTTTTATAAGACTTGCCTTGGTCATAGTGTCTGTTCACAGCAGTAAAACCCTAACTAATACAGAAGTTGGTACCAGGAGTGGGGTATCGCTGTGATAGGCCTGACCATGCTTTTATTTGAAAGAATGTGGATTTTGGGACTTTGGATTTGGAAAGCAGTGGAATGCTTTAAATGGGGCTTAATGGGTCATCCTAGTAGGAATATGGAAGACTTTGTTGCTGGGAGTAATTTGAACTGTGTTGACCTGGCCCAAGAGATTTCAAAGGAGAAGAATTTCAGAATGTGGCATAAAGACTGGTTTTGTGGTATTTTGGTGAAGAATGTGGTTACTTTTTGCCCTTGTCTGAAAAGTTTGCCTGAGGCTAAGGTGAAGAGACTTGGATTAATTGCATTGACAAAAGAAGTTTCAAAAAAAGCCCAGCAGAGACTTTGTTCTCTGGTTAAGTCTTATGAAGGAAAGTTTGAACAAGCATAGCAAGCTTAGAAAGGAAAACTATAAAATATATGGTTTGAGTATTAAAGGAGTACCAGGAAGTGAAATGGAGCAAAATCTTGTGTTCTAGGAGATAAAGATTAAGGGAGTGGGACCTTGGGGCAAGATTCTACCCAGCTAAATTAGATCCAGGCATGGTGGTACACACCTTTAATCCCATGAGACAAGCATGCTGATCTCTACATTCCAGGTCAATCTACAGAGCAAGAACCAGGATAGCCAAGCTTAGGCAGTGAAGGATTTAGAAAACATAAAGCTAGTGATAATGTAATAATACAAGGGGATCATGTTCTAGTTCCTGTAAGCAGCAGAACTCGGCAGCTTCAGCCATGTGCCTCTGACTCTAGAGTTAAGAATGGAAGGAACTACTGGGAAAATTGATGCTGGTTAGCTGGAGCTAAGGAATTAGCGGTGATTAAGAAGAGACCAGCATCGTTGAGGTGAAATCTTCTGGAAATTGTTTTCTGGGAGCACAAAGAAGCTGTGTTCCAGAGATACCCAAGGTTGTACCTCATGCTGTGGCTGGACTTGGTAATGTGTAAGAGTCACTCAGGTGGTACTGCTTGTGAAGGAATGAAGGGATCATGGAGAGAAGCTGAGGCTTAGCACTGTGAGAGGCCAGGGAAGCCCATTGGAGAAGGTGAAGCCTCAGCTGTAGTTGATGGCCCAGGATTGAAGGGGTCATGCAAAGGATTTGAGGCTTGGCACCCTGAAGAGAGCCTATGAGAGGCTATTGGTGAAGCCTAGCTGGAGTGGAACACCCCAGTGTATTGGAGATGTCAGTACCATGGGATGATCACCAAGAACAGCAGCCGTAATGGAGTGGATCAACCTGAGCATAGAGTGCTACAGAGGACAGAGATGGAGAAGTGATGCCAGCCCTTAGGAGGAGTCCAAAAGATCAAGTGGAATCCCAGACACTGAAAGAAGAAGCTGAAACATTGAAATTGCCTTGGAGACTCAAAGATGTTAAAGATGCCAGAGCCATGGGATACATGCTGAGGAAAGCTGCTAACAGGGAGTGGAACCAGCCCAGGAGGAAGCAGTTTGTTGCAGTCAAAAAAGATGAAAAAGGAGTGGAGATCTGAAGACCACTTTGACATCAGCCATGGAGATGCAGAGTTTGGAGTTTGCCCAACTGGTTTCCTGCCTTGCTTTGGGGATTACAGTTAATTAAGTTGAATGAATCTCAGAAGAGACCTTGAACTTTGGACTTTTAACATTGTTGCAACTGCTATAGACTATGAGGACTTTGAAAGTTGCACTAAATGCATTTTGCATTATGCTATGTTTAAGTATGGCCCCCACAGACTCATGTTTTTGAACAAGTCTATGGGGACCAGGGAGTGGAATGTGATGGTTTGTATATCCCTGGACCAGGGAGTGGCACCATCTGAAGGTGTGGCCTTGTTGGAATAGGTGTGACCTGGTTGGAATGGGTGTGTCACTGTGGGTGTGGGTATAAAATCCTCACCCTAGTTGCCTGGAAGTCAGTCTTCCACTAGCAGCCTTTGGATGAAGACATAGAACTCTCAGCTCCTCCTGTGCCATGCCTGCCTGGATACTGCCATGCTCCCACCTTGATGATAATGGACTGAACCTCTGAACCTGTAAGCCAGCCCCAATTAAATGTTGTTTTTTTATAAGACTTGCCTTGGTCATAGTGTCTGTTCACAGCAGTAAAACCCTAACTAATACAACTACAGTCCTTCAAAAAGAACTTCTCCAGCCTTGGAAATCAGCTTCTCTGAGTGCAGGATCTTTCACCTGTTGCCCCATGAAATCCCCAAGATAACGTCTCATTTCAAAAAAAGGTAATACTTTAAAATGGAGCAGTCTCAGCTGGACAGTGGTTGTGGTGTGTGCATTTAAGCACAGCACTTGGGAACAGAGGCAGGCAGATGTCTGAGTTTGAGGCCAGCCTTGTCTGCAAAGAGATGTCCGTGACAGCCAGGGTCACATAGGGAGGACACACTGGAACTGTGGGGTCGCTTCAACCCCATTTCCCTAAGTCCAAGCTTAGGTAAACCATCCCCCCACCAGTATCAGTGTTTTTAATAGAAGAGCCGTACTAGAACCTGAGGGCATTAGAATGTCAGATCCAATTTATTCCTGATGAAATATCTTCCTCATGGTGCAAACAGCCGTCTTAGGACCCTGGGAAAGCAGAATTGCAGATTATATGTTACAGACAGGTACTCAGTAAACAGGTTGAAGGAATGAATGTATAAATGAAGTTGAGGAATGTATTCGTTATTTTTCTGTTGCTGTGATAAACTACCATGGCTAAAACGGCTTACTGTCCCAGCATTTTCCCTGTCCAATTACATTAGTGTAGAGGAGGTCTGTGATTGGACAGGGAAAAGGGAGGCGGAGCTAAGAGTTGCTGAGACAGGGAACAGGTCAGAGGAGAGATGAAGGAAGATGATGTTGGTTGTGAATCAGCTTGGCTAAGAACAGCCACAGGTTGTTACTATATCATAAAGGTTAGAATATTGGGATAATTTGTCTAATCTAGGTGGGCAGCTTTTATCATTTTCAATTGGCTCTGAAATTATTGTATTGGCATTTGGTAAATTGTGATTTTATTTATACATAAATCTGATTGGGTAACTACACGCTTTAAGATTTTACCAGGTAACTGGGTACTGTGATATGCACCTCGAGGTTGGCGGCTCCATTTAGTTACTGAAATGTGAAAAAAAACGAGTACATGGGTTTATGGCTAAGAAAGAACTAGTGGCTCCAGGGACAACACGCAGGTGCTGGCACTAGCATGGGAATGAGCTAGTTCACTTTTTAAATATTTCCTGCAACAGTTTACAAAAGAATGGATTTATTTTGTAGAGGGCTAAAAGTAGTCTGTCATGGCTGGTTCTTACACACTATTTTGTGGGTGGAGTTTGGAAACATTATGCTAATGAAAGAAACCTGCCACAAAAAGGCCACGTGTTGAATGGAATTATGTACATTTCTATGAAATGTCCAGCATAAGCAAAGTAGAATGAACTGTGCCCTTCCCCCAGCCTTGAGTTGGCTTAACAAGCCTCCAGACACTGGAGCCAGGAGTCTGGCCTTGCTACATCTTCTGCCAGAGAACTGAGAAACACCTGCCTGCCCGCCAGCTGAGCTGCTGAAGCGCCTACTTTGCAACTCAATCCAGCTGAAACCAGCAACACAACTCAGCCAAAACAAAGGGATGGATCCTTGCGTTTCCCCATATATGTTCAGTGCCGTACATTAAAATTTGAACCTTGATCAGAGAACTTTGCCTTGGCTCGTTATTTCTCTCGCTGTCCTTCCCATTCATCCCCAGCTTTCCTTTCAGGAACCCAGTAACCCATGGCCACTGGCGCCTACAATGAACATTGGTGGCAGAAATGGCAGTTGTATAGCACTGAAAATTTACTGACTAAATGTCCCTGAGTTGTATGCTTAAAAATTCTTCTTTTGGGGCTGGTGAGATGG
Source organism: Mus caroli (assembly GCF_978045245.1). Classification (NCBI taxonomy): domain Eukaryota; kingdom Metazoa; phylum Chordata; class Mammalia; order Rodentia; family Muridae; genus Mus; species Mus caroli. Next base: position 101,343,374 of record NW_028227262.1, on the reverse strand, counting down.
CTTAGCAGGCAAAAGTGAAAGCACAAAGACTTGAGCTCAACAATCCAACAAAAGAAAGGAGACTCCTGAAATGTTACCTGTCGCCTCCATGGGGTGTTGTAGCATGTATGCACTCACACACATACCATACACCCCTACAACAACAGTAATAAATATTTTTTAATTTTTTATCTATTTTCAATTGTTGGTTTTTTGGTTTTTTTTTTGTTTGTTTGTTTTGTTTTGTTTTTGTTTTTTTTTTTTTGGAGACAGGATTTCTCTGTGTAACAGAGCCCTGGCTGTCCTGGGCTCACTTTATAGACCAGGCTGACCTCAAACTCACAAAGATCTGTCTACCTTTGCCTCCTGAGAGCAAGAACTAAAGGTGTGTGCCACCACACCCGACCCTTAATGTCAATTTTTAATCACTGGTGAATTTCATCTCAAATTTTCTTTGAAAAGTTCTATCACCTAGCTGGGAGGTTTGCTGGCAGATTGGGTAGGTCTCTAACAGGTACTTGCTTTCAGTCAAATATGGTCTCCAGCGCTCACCCTACATCCCTTTGATTGGTCCACTCCTATCTGCGATCATATGTATCTACCTTCAACATCTGTTGTTCTTTGGAGTTCCGGAGGTCCTGCCCTTTAGCTCTGATGGGTGCTACTTAGTTGCAGGAAGCCAAGCTCTCTGGCTCCTAGGTGGGATTTTTCTACAAGGAAGGTACAACAGTACAAATGAGACCTGCGCTCAAATTCTAGCTTGCCTCTGGCCAGACAAGCCCTGAGCTACATTCATCTCTCTCCTTTCTGGCTTCAGCTTGGGAGGTAATTACCCCAGACCCTCTCTACCAGCTCACTTAATCCTTCTCCAACACCAGCTCTGGCTTTTGCTAAGTGTCCTACATTGTTTCTCTCACTAACATCTCCTCCTGGTTGTGTTACTTCCCTGCCGAGAATCATTAGTAGTTCTCCACAAACTTTTAAGAGGAAGTCAAACTTCAGATTTCTAGTGGATGTATGAAGATGCCTTAGAAATTAGGATTTGTACTTTTAAAATGCCTTTCTTAGCCGGGCGTGGTGGCGCACGCCTTTAATCCCAGCACTCGGGAGGCAGAGGCAGGCGGATTTCTGAGTTCGAGGCCAGCCTGGTCTACAAAGTGAGTGCCAGGACAGCCAGGGCTACACAGAGAAACCCTGTCTCGAAAAACCAAAAAAAAAAAAAATAAATAAAAATAAATAAATAAAATAAAATGCCTTTCTTAGACCAATGAGATCGTTCAGTGGTTAAGAGCATTTGCTGCTCTTCCAGAAGACCCAAGTTCAGATCCTAGAAACCACATCAGATGACTCACAATCACCTATACTAGCTCCAGTGAGCTCAGCACCCTCTTCTCCCTCTTCTGGTCTCAATGGACACCTACACTAATGTGCACATAAACACATGTATACACCTATGTAAAAAAAAAAAAATCTTTAAAAAAAAAAGTGTGTGTGTGTGTATGTGTGTACCACATTCATGTCTGTGCCTGGTACCTACTGAAGTCATTGGACCCCCTGAAACTGGGGTATGGATGGTTGTGAACCACCATGTGGATGCTGGGAACAGAACCTGGGTCCTCTGGGAAAGCAACAAGCTCTTTTAACAGCTAAGCCATCTCTCCAATGTTTAAAACAAAACTGTCTTCCTCAGCTCCAGCTCTCAATAGGAAATGGCATGCTAGTAGTGAAAATGCCCTCCCCATCTGACCTTTGGCTCTGGGAGTGTTGTTATCAGCTTGTGTCCTGCTCTGAGTAACTCTATTGTATGAAACAGTGATTTTTCAAACTGTGCCTCTCTATGACTTTATGGAAGCTATTTTTCTTTTTAATTAAAGATTTCTTTATTTTATATATAACTACTCTATCTGCATGTACACTTGAGTGCCAGCAGAGGGCATAAGATTCCATTACAGATGTTTGTGAACCACCATGTGGTTGCTGGGACTTGAAATCAGGACCTCTGGAAGAACAGTCAGTGCTCTTAACCACTGAGCATCTCTCCAGGACCCCATGGAAGCCATTTTTATCATTTAATGTATGAATGTACGGGGTGGGGTGGGGTGGGGGCACACATGAGGCATGGCATACCTGTGGAAGTCAAAGGACAACTTACAAGAGTCAGTTCTCTACTTCCACCACGTAGGTCCCGGGGCCAATCTCAGGTTGATGCCAGGTTTGTCAGCAAGTACTTTTATCTGATGTCCTTGGGACTTCATTTTGAAGAAATGACTGTGCGCCTATATAAGATAGCCCGTGTCATATCAGGGAAACCAGGCCCAAGAACTTACCAGACACACCAGACTAAGGGAAGAGTTTAACTCTTCTACCTGGACCCCATACAAATGAAAATACCTAGCACGGTGATGCCGATAGCCCCAGCAAATCTGTGTTTGTGGTGTGTGCCAAGAAACACCACCCAGGGCTTGAGAGATGTATCACAGTTCAGTGCTCTGAGTTAACTGCCCTTCCAGAGGTCCTGGCTTTGATCCTCAGCACCCACATGACAAGCTTAAAATTGCCCCATGCCCTAGAGGAGGCCTCTGTTGATGCCAGGCATACACATGGCACACAGATATGCACGCAGGCAAAGCACCCACACACATAAAATAAAAAAAATAAATCTGTTTCTGGTGTTGACTTTGACATGGCATACTCAAACTGGTGTCTCTCCAGTCTTCAGCTCAGCTGCCTGGGCCATGCTGTCCCCAGCCTGTTCCTTTACCTTGAGAAGGACTCGGTGGGTACTGCTCTTTCACTTCTGCAGCTCGCCCACAAACCTCCAACACGCAGTGGCCTGACTTGCAGCCACCAGGGCTGCTCCAGTTATCATTACCGGGTATTTGATCACACTGTGAACCCCCGAGATTGTGGTATTTACCTTAGCATATACCTTTGATGCTTCTGACTGGAATGCAGACACACCCATAGTATATGCACCTTTATTTTTTATTTATTTATTTTTTTTTTGTTTTTCGAGACAGGGTTTTTCTGTGTAGCCCTGGCTGTCCTGGAACTCACTTTGTAGACCAGGCTGGCCTCGAACTCAGAAATCTGCCTGCCTCTGCCTCCCAAGTGCTGGGATTAAAGGTGTGCGCCACCACACCCGGCTGTATATGCACCTTTAATCTCAAACAATGAAGGTAAAGTTAGTTTGTAGAAGGATTCACCCATGTTTGAAAGTGATGTCTAAATGAGTGGCAGACAAAGTGACGTGTCAGAGAACTATTTGACAGAATAGGCTATGCCCAACTCTCACAAGTTGAGGAAAGGGAAGCTACTTAAGGGAGCAGTTGAGGAGTGGGGCTGGAGGGCAGTTTTACTGGCAGTCATACAGAGACAGGTTGCAGAGAACAAGTCAGAGAATGTGAAGGAACCAGAATAGAACAAATACGTAGAGTTAGTTTGAAGTCAAGCAGAGCAATTCAGGAGAGGCCGAGAGAGGGAAGCCAGATTGAATCAGTCTGCTGTTTCAGCCAGAACAGCTGACTTGAACCAGTCAGCCAGAGTTCACAAAGAACAAGAAAGGGTAAGCTTATTCAGCAGTAAGTCTCCAAGGCTGAAAACATTCTAGGCCTAGATTAGATTGTATGGAAGCTAGAAGCTTCCAGTTCTAGGCCTAGGTTAGCAGAGGGAGACAGTAATAAGCCTTGAAGACAACCATTACTTCAGGTGAACAAAAGATACTTTTAGATTCTTTAGAACACACATATATTGCATTCTTCTCGTTTCCCAGCTTTGGTTTTGGGGCCTCCTCAAAGCTCCATCCTCTGTTACCCTTTGCAGCCATGCTTCAGCCCACGTATATACAGCTATATATATTTACTGTGTGATGTGTAGTATATAATCTGAGGGGTTGTTTTTTTTTTTTTTTTGTTTTTCGAGACAGGGTTTCTCTTTATAGCTCTGGCTGTCCTGGCGCTCACTTTGTAGACCAAGCTGGCCTCGAACTCAGAAATCCGCCTGCCTCTGCCTCCCAAGTGCTGGGATTAAAGGCGTGCGCCACCATGCCCGGCTCTAATCTGAGGGTTCTTATTAGTAATGAAGATGATTGGAAATAAAGGATCTGCGTTCACCTTGGCCAAGACTACCAAAGAAAGAAAGCAGGAGTATCTAGCTAACTGCTATACTTGAAACCATAAAGCCTTGAACATTTGGGGCTAGAGAGAGGGCTCAGCGGTTAAGAGCACTGACTGTTCTTAGTTTGACTCAGAGCAGAAAGGCCTTGGTGACTGGAGTTCCAGAAAGTTGTCAAGTTTTTAGAGCTAAGAATCATGGATACCCAAGACCAGGAGTTAACACTGGCTACTGTCAAGATCTGAGACATCCCTATAACAAGCCTGCAACTCAGAAACTGCAAGAGGAAATGCTGCCAAGGTCTAAGAATTCCCAACTGCCTGGTCACCTGAGAACTCTAGAAGGGGTGAACTTAGCAGATGTGCTACTGGGGACTACACCAGAGCTCTAACACCAGAGGGCACCAGCCCCAGCTGCTCCTGCCTGCTACTCAAGAGACTAAAAATGATGCAAACGGTGCCAAGGAAATACTACTGGTCTTAAAAAAAAAAAAAAAAAAAATCAATGAGTCCTAATGATATTCTGCTATACTTAAAGATCAGTGCCTTATCCATCATCACCAGAGAGGCTTCCTCTGTCAGTAGATTGGAACAGATAAAGAGACCCACAGCCAGACAATAGCATCTTTAAGTGAGAAGTCCTCATCAAATGCATCCCCTCAGAGCTCAGAGGGAATCACCAGAACAAGGGCCTCTGAAATCAACTAAGCAAGGCACATATGAGCTAGAGACTGAGACAGCAGGCACAGGACCTACACGGGCCTGCACCAGGTCCTCTGTGTATATATTATACCCACTAGCTTTGTCTTTTTTATGGGACTCCTGAGTAGAACAAGTGGGTCTCTGACTCTTGTCCCTGCTCTAGGGACTCTTTTCCTCCTGGTGGGTTGCTATGTCCAACCTCAGTATGACTGCTTCTGCTTCATCTTTTATTTTGTTACAGTAGAATTTTGGCAGAGCCATTGTATCTGGCATGGATTCCAGAGGATGGCACCTAGGTTTTGAAGTAACCTTTTATAGTCATTGTTGCCTTAGGTTTATGAAGTTGCTTTTCCTGAATGATTTAACACACCCTTGTGTAACTTGGTCCTGAGACACTCCTGGCAAACCAGGAAGTCTTGCATGCCTGAGAATTCCTTAGGTAATTTCAGACAACTCCTCGATCAGGTAAGGGATTTTGGTATGTGGAAACTGACTTGCTAAAAGTGCCTTTTGAGTAATAATAAAGAAACTCTGCGGGGCTGGTGAGATGGCTCACTGGGTAAGAACACCCGACTGCTCTTCCGAAGGTCCAGAGTTCAAATCCCAGCAACCACATGGTGGCTCACAACCATCTGTAACAGAGATCTGACTCCCTCTTCTAGAGTGTCTGAAGACAGCTACAGTGTACTTACATATAATAAATAAATAAATCTTTAAAAAAAAAAAAAAACTCTGCAGCATAGTTAGCCCATCAGAGGCTGACCCTCCCTGCTGAGAAGCCTCAACTCTGCCTATGTATGTATGTATGTATGTATGTATGTATTTGTTATATGTAAGTATACTGTAGCTGTCTTCAGACACACCAGAAGAGGCCATTGGATCTCATTACAGATGGTTGTGAGCCACCATGTGGTTGCTAGGATTTGAACTCAGGACCTCTGGAAGAGCAGCCTGAACTATCATGCAGTGTTTGCCTGATCATGCGGTGTAATTCAGAACATTTGACATTTTGTCATGCTTAGTTGTTATCTCTTAGAAGTCAGCTCTTTTGTTTTGTTTTTTGAGGCAGGTTTTTCTGTGTAAGCCTGGCTGTCCTAGAACTCACTCTGTAGACCAGTTCAAGGATGGCCTTGAACTCACACCCACCTGCCTCTGTGCTGGGATTAAAGGTGTAAGCCACCACACCCAGCTGTCTATCAGATATTGAGGTTATTTTACCCCATGCCCCCGACCCTCCCAATTATTAGCAGCCTACAACAACTGTTCTACCACCCCGAAGTTTCTAAGGCTGTCTGAGATCATTTTATTTTAGCAGCAGGACTGGTTTGAGGAACCAGTAATGGCCACACTCCATTACCACCTGTCGTCACGGTGTGTCAGATGCTGGAATGGCTATGTCCATCCAGCATCTGATACTGTTCAACCTGGACAAGGACATGGCTCTAACATCAGGCTGAAACAACATCCTGGCCAACTGTCAGGGGAGAGTGAGTCCTCAACTTGGTGTCATCAGCAGGAAGAAATAAAAAACAAACATACCAACAGTTATCTACTTTTAAGCTAAAAGTTGTTTGAACAAGAAAATAAAAGGCAAACAACATGATTTGGCAAAGACTTTTAAAGTTTAAATTAAAAAAAAAAAAAGATTCTTAAACAGAAGATCCAAAACGTATTTGTCTGAAGAAATACTGAAGTAAATAGTTTAAAAAAAAAAAAAAAAAAAGAGAAGACCCAAAATGATAAAAATAGATGTATCCTCCATAAAAATCTGATCTAAACTATCATCAAGTCACTCGTGGCTACTCAGTATTCAGATCATGAGGTGGCATTAACAAAATATAAAAAAAAAAGTCAAGATCCTGCCATTTCACTGATGGCTCACGTGCTTGGTGCTGTCCACTAGTGCCTGGTGCCTCCACCTTCTGCACACAGCCAGGCCTTTAAAGCTCTTCCTTGGTCCTGCTCCTCTTTGTGGCATGTTCATCTATAAACTTGCTCAAATGCTCCAGATCTCTGTTGCCGCCCTCAAACTTAATTGGGTTCTTTTTGTCCCCACTGGGAGCAAAATAGATGGTAGGGAAGCCCTCCACCTTATATTGGTCGTTGGTGATGTCGTTGGCAGTAGCATCCATCTTGGCGATAACCAGGTCCTTCTGGCCCTTGTATTTCTTGCCTAGGCTGGTGTAGATAGGCTCTAGCTGCTTGCAGTGCCCACACCAGGGTGCATAGAATTCAATGAGGACATCCTTTTTGGGGTCCATCACAATGGCATCGAAGGTCTTTCCCACCACCACCTTGACTGGTCCCTTGTTGTTCTTGGGTACTGGCTGTGATTTGATGACTGGCTTTAGTTTTCCTGCCAAACACAAAAAGAGGAGGTGTCAGTACTTAAAACACCATGGATCCTGCTACTCTATCTGAACCAGGCACTGAGGCAACCTGAACTACCAGGGGTTATTAGCCCCACTCACAGGTGGGGACGTAGCCCCTTTAAAACCTTCCCCAACAACAGGCAATATTCTATAGTAAAATTATCTTCACTCTCCCAGTCCCTACAAAATTCAGTCTAACAGAGACACTGACCAATGCAGGAGAACTATTGAGCACACTAGGACGGAGTCTGAAAACCCCGTGGGGAAAACATCAACTTTGTGATGACAAAACCAAGTACCCAAAATGGGTAAGGGCCCTGGTATGTACCAAATGGCCAGCAACGAGAATTAGGTGCTTTGCTCAGTCAGGACAATAAAGACTATGCTTGGAGTCTCATAGCAAGGGTTCCTCAGGTTCAAAAGACTGTTTGAAAAGGTTCTAAGTCATGCTTGCCCTTTTTCCTAAAAATAAAACCAAAACCTACCAACAAAACTAAAAACAAATGAAAGAGGAATTATGAGGCACAGTGACACACAACTACAATAACAGCATTCTGAGAGGCTGAGGCAGGAGAATCACAAGATTGAGGCTAACATGAGATACAGTGAGGCCCTGTCTCAAAAAGCAAAAACAAAGAACCGAGAGTCTGTCTCCATTTTCCCAACCCCAAGGGACAGGAGAGGAAGCGCCTAGAGTAAGACTCTTGAGTGCGAGTGGTCGGCAACAAGAGAGGTTCCAGGTCAAGTTCTCAAGTCACAGAGGTTTCAGCTGCACCTGACTCTGGGATGCATCTGGAGATGCCTCCCGGAATCCTTGCCTAACCACAAACTGTGGCTTCTTTAGACTGATGCTACTGAATGGGCCCTCACCCGGCTTTTGCTTTCAAAGTAAATACTAGAAAACTTGCCAAAATGAGGAAAACGTAAACCTCCTAGTGTTTGAAGTAACATTTAAGTTGTCTTGGTACCTCAGTGTTGGGGGGGGGTACATCGGCACTTTTTCAGGTAACTAAGTCAGAAAATGGGTTGGAGAGGACTTAGGAGTGAGGAGGGGCAGAGAGTAACAGGGGACCTACCAGGTCTTTTCTGTGGGCTATGGAGAGGAGATTAGGTGGCTTCCTCTATCATGTGCTACCTTATTCTTTTTTTTTTTCCTTTTTTTTTTTTTTTTTGGTTTTTCGAGACAGGGTTTCTCTGTGTAGCCCTGACTGTCCTGGCACTCACTTTGTAGACCAGGCTGGCCTCGAACTCAGAAATCCGCCTGCCTCTGCCTCCCGAGTGCTGGGATTAAAGGCGTGCACCACCACGCCCGGCTTTTTTTTTTTTTTTTTTTTTGGTTTTTCGAGACAGGGTTTCTCTGTGTAGCTCTGGCTGTCCTGGAACTCACTTTGTAGACCAGGCTGGCCTCGAACTCAGAAATCCGCCTGCCTCTGCCTCCCGAGTGCTGGGATTAAAGGCGTGTGACACCACGCCCGGCTCTTTTTTTTTTTTTTTTAAAGATTTATTTATTTTATTTATATGAGTACACTATAGCTGTTTTCAGACACACCAGAAGAGTGCATGGGATCCCACTACAGATGGCTGTGAGCCACCATGTGGTTGCCGGGAATTGAACTCAGGACCTCTGGAAGAGCAATTGGTGCTCTTAACCGCTGAGCCATCTCTCCAGCCCCCCCCCCTTTTTTTTTTATCATTTATTCATTGTTGATAAGAGTGCTTTGCTGGCTCGGAAGCTCCGGAGTGTCACCCATCTTTGTGAGGCACAAACATGTGTGGCCCAACTTACCTTTTTTAAAAGCTGTGACAAATTCCCGGAGAGTGTCTGAATCAAACTCCTCTGGCTCCATGGCAAACTTCTTCCCACTCTCATCTAGGATGGCTGCATTGACATCCTCTCCACTTTCACTGAGCCCCAGGTCCTTCACCTCCGTGGCATAGTCTTCCTCATCAGCAATGGCGAAGGTATACTCAGGGAAGTCCTTGGCCACCTCTAGGACTTTGTTACGCCAAAACTGAGTAGCTGAAACAGACACAGGCTGTGAACTAAGTGGCTGAGCATAGAACTGTCCTGCCCTGGACTGTGAGATTCAAGATTCTGACACTGACGCTCTCCGACAAGGCCCAGACCCAGAAGTACCTCGACCAGATAGGAAAGGATTTCTGGTATAGCAACACTGTGTAAGCAGCTGGCTTAAGGCTAGAACTCCAACTAAGCCCCAGGAGAGCTGGGTACTGGCAACACAGCTCTGTCTGAGAAGCCAGTTCAGCACCAGATCTGCTACATCATCTCTATGAAGGTAGTAGGCTTGACTTTTTTTTTTTTTTTTTTTTTTGAGACAGGGTTTCTCTGTATAGCTCTGGCTGTCCTGGAACTCACTTTGTAGACCAGGCTGGCCTCGAACTCAGAAATCCGCCTGCCTCTGCCTCCCGAGTGCTGGGATTAAAGGCGTGCGCCACCACGCCCGGCTTGACTTTTTTTTTATCGTCTATTTTCTTTGTTGTTTGTTTTAATTTTTATTATAGTATGCATAGGATAATATACTATTTATATTGTATGAGTATATGTGTGGCGGTCAGGGAACAACTTGTAGGAAATGGTTCTCTGTCTACCATGTAGGTCCTCAGGATTGGCACTGTTTTCACCTGTTGAGCCAACTCTTTAGGCCTAGGTCTGACTCTTAACTCCGCTTTTACTAAATCAGGAAGGAAAAGGGTACTTTATGGCTCAGAACTCGAAATCCGATGCTAGAGGCAAAAATATGCCCATACCACTAACTTTAAGGGTTCTAGAACAAGATGTCTAAAAATGGTAGCCCCCACCCTATAAAGGTGTTGGTAGGGTCTCTCACCAGCTCTGTAATCAAAGCTGAAGTCCACACTGTAGTATACAACCACCAGGGGGCGTTTGCTGTACCGCTTAGCATCATTAGAAGTCTTTCGATGGCCCACCAGGGGCAAGGCATGTTTCACCACATAGTCCTTAATGGCTGATGCCTCTGTGGAGCCCTGTTTCAAAGATCAAGAGCAAGCACAATGAAAAGGGAGCTCTAGCTAACATGCCGTCAGAGTCACACAGATGTTTGTGTGAGCTCACTCACCCCATCCAATCACACCATTTCTTCTGACTGGAACTCCAAACCCAATGAGAAAAAGCTTAAAGGTCTTAAACAGTATCTATACACATGGACTGAACCATGCAGGCTTTTCCATAGTCAGTTAACTGAGGTCCACAAGAGCCCAGAAATCCCTTTTACAGATGACAAGGTGAGATACAATAGCAGCTAATAAATGGCCAGGTGAGGCGCTGCAGCTGGCCACACACAGCCACCCTTGAACCTTCAGATTGTCCTAGAGAGCAGGGAAGCCTCAGATTAGAATTTAGACTCAGGCGAAACACGTGGTTGGTGAGCTGTCACACCGAGCCCACTTTTTTTCTCTGGGGGCTGTGTGCTGAGGGCATAGCATTCACACAAACAGCTGTACTCAACTAGGCTCCACAATGGACTCCTCTAATGATGGCCCATATGGTTCTTCAGTGAGATGTTTCATCAGTATCAAGGAAACCCAAGTTTGCATGGCACCTAAAATATGTGTCAGAGTGAGTGTCTAAGAAAACAGAACTCAGGTTTTAGAGACTGGAGGTCACTAGAGCTCACACTTAAAACTCAATAAAAACAGTCACTCTCAGATGGTTCTTGTTGAAGTAACTCAAGCACTTTATTCCATGTGGAGGAGGGTGGGATCAGGGGTAGATGCTTCCCACTGGTTCAGTCTGAGATGTTAGGGATGCTCTATTTGCATGGGGAAGGTAGGTCTCCAGGTCTTGTCCCTACATGACTATCAAGGCCCTCTTAATGGGGTGTCATAGTTATGTATTCCAGGACAGGTAGAACTTGACAGGGAGCCGGCCCCATACCCACCATTCTCAATTCTGAGATTTCCCAGGGTGGCAGGTCCACTTGCCCCACAGGGTCCCATAAAGACCCAGAGCTCCAACACCAGGAGCCTCAGCACAATGGACCAGCATCATCAGGGAAAAATACAACACTCACTGATTAGGCTCCTGTCCTGTGCCCTGAAGCTTAAGAGTGGGGTGAGAAGCAAAGGCTGGGAAAGGAGGTTTGAATACAAAGGAGTGGAACTCTTCCACAGAATTAGAAAAAGAGGTTTGGCCGGGCGTGGTGGCTCACGCCTTTAATCCCAGCACTCAGGAGGCAGAGGCAGGCGGATTTCTGAGTTCCAGGCCAGCCTGGTCTACAAAGTGAGTTCCAGGCCAGCCTGGTCTACAAAGTGAGTTCCAGGCCAGCCTGGTCTACAAAGTGAGTTCCAGGACAGCCAGGGCTATACAAAGAAACCCTGTCTTGAAAAAAACAAAAAAAAAAAAAAAAAAAACAAAAAAAAGAAAAGAAAAAGAGGTTTGGCTTTTAAGATTTCGAAAGCTCTTGTATGCCAAGCCCAGTTTCTCTGCCTATGCACCAGGATGGGCCTCGCAGCAACCGCTCCAATGCTTGCTGCCTCTTACCTCGCTCCACACCAGGATGTCAATGGACTAAACCTCTAAAACCACATGCAGGCCCCCATTAAATACGTTCCTTTTTGAGAGTTGCTTTGGTCATGATGTCTCTTCATAGCAATAGAACAGTGTCTAAGACAGGTATGCCACACCCTGTGGGCAAAGAAAATTCTCCACATTTCAAAGTCCAGGTGCTCTGCATGTACAATACCCAGGAACTGACATAGCAGAGGACACTTCACACCTCTGAAGAGCCCTCACTCACCTGAACGTCCATCACGTGGAACCTGGGCTCATACTTGGACTGGAACTTCTCAGGGTGCATCAGCACCAACTTCCCGAGGGAGACTTTCAGGAACTTGGCTATCTCAGGGCTGAAAGTGTGGTGAAACTTGTAGTCTTCTCTCAGGTTGTTAGCTGACAAATGAACAGAATATATTAAACTGATTCAATAACAGTTTTATGACCCGCATTGGCCAAGCAAGTGCCTGAAGGGTATGAATGCTGTGAATTCTGAATGGACAATATGCAGAGCTTAAGCACACAAAGGAGCCAAGTTTTAATTTAATTTAATTAATTAATTAATTTATTTATTTATTGGGAGGGGGGTTGTTGGTCTCAGAAATCCGCCTGCCTCTGCCTCCCGAGTGCTGGGATTAAAGGCATGCGCCACCACACCCGGCTACAGCTCACATCTTTAATCCTAGCACCTAAGAGGCAGAGCTGGCAGATCTCTGTGAGTTTGAGGCCAGTGTGGTCTACAGAGTAAAACCAGGGCTACACAGAGGTCCTCTCTCAAAACAAACAACAAATCACCAGCCTGAACTGAAAGTAGGTACAAGCATTGCTATGCCGCGGAGAGATCAGCACAAGGTGACAAGTGACATGCTGAAAGGAAACTTGGTGATGAAGTAGACTACACTTGTGCTGTGTGAAGGGGGAAATGAGGAAAAGGTGGCACTGAGGATCCTAAAACCCACAAACATTGGCCTGATGGAGCCAGCGTGTGAGCAGTGTTAGTTAACTAGCAAGGGCCAGGACCTGAATCCAGGCCCAAGTCAGAGCTGTTCTTTCTAGGAGAGGAGGAAGGCAAACAACCTAAATTAATGTGATTGTGTGGGGTGGGGAGACAGTGCAGCTGGTCTTTCACATTTAGCATGTGATTATACACTGCACCAACTATGTATGACAGCCACAAGGACCTGACCCACAGCCTCAACACAAGGCTGGAAAGCTAATTCCCACAGGTACTCCCTTGGTTCCTCCATCAAGCATTTGCTACACTGATAGACTCTTTTTTTTTTTTTTTTGGTTTTTCGAGGCAGGGTTTCTCTGTGTAGCCCTGGCTGTCCTGGAACTCACTTTGCAGACCAGGCTGGCCTCGAACTCAGAAATCCGCCTACCTCTGCCTCCCGAGTGCTGGGATTAAAGGCATGCACCACCACGCCCGGCTCACTGATAGACTCTTATGGAAGAGCATTTGCTGTTTTGGTGGGGCTAAGGTTTGAGTCTAGGACCTCATGAATACTAGCCCAAAACCTAATCATTATGCTAATTTTATGTAAAACAGCCTACTTCCCCCAAAGCCTCAGGAGTATGGCTTACATACTCACCAGCATCCTGATACTGCAAGTAGGCCGGGTCACCATCTCCCTGAAAGAGCCCAATGATGACTACATCATCTCCATCCTTCAGGAACTCCTGGACCTGCTTCAGGGTCAGAATCTCCTTTGAGGGAGGCCCAGACTGCTCAATCATGTAGTCAACAATCCCTAGGAGCAGAGCACATGTCTGAGGAAGACCCTTGCAGCTGACCACATCCTCTAGCTCCCAGCTGTGCAAGGGACAGTCCCTTTCCACACACTACGAGGAAGGTAGCAGCCATACCATATTTCTCTCGTGGGCCATTGTAGTCAAAAGGCCTTCCTTTGCGGAAAATTTTCAAAGTCGGGTAGCCAGAGACATCAAACCTCTTAGCCAGGTCTGTCTGTTCGGTGGCGTCCACTTTGGCTAAGGGAATTGGGGGAGAGCGCTTGCTGAGCTCCTTGGCAGCTTTCTCATACTCAGGGGCAAGTTTCTTGCAGTGTCCACACCTGCCAAAAGGAAGGCAATTCCATCAGGAATTTGTCCCAGCATGGATTTATGTATTAGCTAAGTGAGAGGCCAATCCCATGGGCCCAAGGAACTCAGTTACACCCACCAAATCTTGGAATGTCTCCTAGGTGAGAATGACAAGACAGGCCCCACAGGCACACTAAATTGTTAGAACATGAGACTCTTGTTGTTGGCATTCACATCCAAGAGGCCTGTGTGTATAGACAGGAGCACAGCAAACTGGTAGAAAGACAAGGAAAAAAGCAAGAGAGCCACCGTCCTATGAAGGGAGAAGATCTTCTTAGGATCTAGGGGCTGTCAACAATATAAATCAGGAGTGGCTTATTGACAAGGTGACAGCTTATGCTTTTTTGGCCTTATCTAACATCAAGTATAGACAATGGCAACAGATTAGCTGGATTCAGGGGCTGCGAGAGGCAACAATGTAAACAAAGACAGAGGACAAGAGTGAAACAAATTCTTAGCCTACAAACCAGAGCAGGGGATAACCAGGAGCAAGAAGCACTTGCAACTAGGACTGTGATTAACAGACTGTGCAGGGGCCACAGTAGCAGAAGAACGCATGCCTATCTGACTGGCACCCAGGTTTATTTAAACTTTGGTGGCACACAAACCACCAAACAAACAACAAACAAGCAAACAAACGATCTACAGCATGAGACGCCGATGACTTTTATCTGCTCTCAGGTTCTCAGGCCCTCCCAGTTAACATAAACACTGTCTCCTTCAGGTCCTTAATTAAAGGGTACATCCTACAACATGTCAACCATCTGCAAGTAAAGGGTAACTCTCTTCTTAGGTACCATGAGCTTATAAGGTGCTTAATGAGCTTGCTAGGTCCACAGTTTGCTACACACAACTCCTGAGTGGTCACTGTGGAGGTTGGAATGAAATGTCTGTCTCCTGTCTCCTATTTGAATGCTTGATCCCTACTTGGTGATGCTGTTTGGAGAAGCTTAGAGGCTGTAACCTTGTTGGAGGATGTATGTCAATAGAAGTGGGCTTTCAGAGTTAAAAGATTCTCACCATTTTCTAGTTTGTTCTCTCTGCTTCACTCTGGTGGGCCCTCAGCTTCCTACCCCTGCTGCCAGGCCTGCACTCTGCCATTATATGGTCTATTATCTCTCTGGATTCATAAGGCCACACAAACTCCTCCTTTTATGAGCTGTCTCTGTTATTCTCTTTCCTCACAGCAAATAATAGTAACAGTCATAAACCAGAATGGGTAGGTGACCCACTAGTACAATGTCATGTCTCACCGACCATGTCAGGCCTCCTCTATAGCAATGTAAGGACTGGCATCTCTTTAGCACTCAAGCTGGGTCACAAAAGGTGCCACTGGCTTATCTGCACCCCAGTACACTATGTTATTTCCTTCCTTCTCCTCCAGTTTTCCTTTTGGGCATCCCTTTGTGTTGTCATTTCATCTGTACACCCAACAGTGAACAGATATAGTGGTTTTTCTGCAAAATCCAGAAAGCCACAGGTCTGGGTTCACACAGGCCCTGCCTGAGCCAGGGCAGACTAGCTCCTTGCTATGTATCAGCCACAGCCTCTGCCTGCTGATTCTAACACAACAAACTTCTTTTCCTTGCTGACACTCAGGGCCTCATCCATGCAGACACTTGAGGGCACTTTTATTTTATTTTTTATTTATTTATTTTTTGGAGACAGGGGTTCTCTGTGTAATTCTGTCTTTCCTGGAACTTTCTCTGGAACCATAAGGCCACACAAATTGTATAGAGCAAGCAATTTAGTCTTTATTCTAGTGACTCACCCAGGCAAATGCTAAGTCGGCTCAAAAGTCAGAACCCATGGCAAGGAATGAAGAATTCACCAAGATGCTGCCTCAGACTATTTCCTGGGAAGTCGACTCCCACAGTTACATTCATCTCCCTACAAGTCTTTTTTCATCCAGGGGTGGTAACACATGCCTGAATTCCAGGACTCGAGAGGTTGAAGCAGGAGACTGCTCCAAGTTTGTAGGCCCACCTAGGCTACATAACAAGACCAAGAATAAAGTCACTAGAATAAAGATTAAATTATGAATTGTGGATGTGAACACTGGGCAAAAGAGTAGTTGGGGCAAGCCCAGGATTTGGGAGGCAGAGGCAGATGGATCTCTGGGAGTTTGAGGCCAGCTTGCACTACACAATTTGTGTGGCCTTATGGTTCCAGAGAAAGTTCTTTTTTTTTTTTTTTTTTGATTTTTTTCGAGACAGGATTTCTCTGTGTAGCCCTGGCTGTCCTGGCACTCACTTTGTAGACCAGGCTGGCCTCGAACTCAGAAATCCGCCTGCCTCTGCCTCCCGAGTGCTGGGATTAAAGGCGTGCGCCACCACGCCCGGCTCGAGAAAGTTCTTAAGAAATCAAAAAACAGGCTGGCAAGATGGTTCAGCAGGTGAAAGTGCTTGTCACACAAGATTGACAACATGAAAGCCGGGCTTGGTGACGCATGCCTTTAATCCCAGCACTCGGGAGGCAGAGGCAGACGGATTTCTGAGTTTGAGGCCAGCCTGGTCTACAGAGTGAGTTCCAGGACAGCCAGGGCTACACAGAGAAACCCTGTCTCAAAAAACAAAACAAAACAAAGATTGACAACATGAGTTCAACTCCCCAGAACAAAAATGGAAAGAGAGCAAGTATTCCACAAAGCTGTTCTCTTACTACCACCCATGCTGTGACACACGCTCGCGCGCACGCACACACACACACACACACACACACACACACACACACACACACACACACACACAGAGTGAAGTTTAAAGTGAGGACTTGCTGCTTCCTTCCATGTACAGCCCTCCCATGATTCCCCTTAGCCCCAGCTGCTGCCTTAACCTTGCTCTGTATTAACCTTGCTGGCTGTGCATTGCAACCCTTCACCAATGCTTAGCAGAGTTCTCAACACTCATTATCATAATATCATGGACCTGACTGTTAACATACCACGGGGCATAGAACTCCACCAAAATGATGTCTGCATTATTTACGACATCGTCAAAGTTATCTTTAGTCAATGAAAGAGTGACTTCAGGTGGAGGTGTCCAATCAGGCTGGGAAACTTCTCTGACTTTGGCAACAATTTCTAAAAAATAAAACAACAGAAAAACATGAGACTCAATGTATGACCAGGACGGACCTCTCAGCAACTGCTCCAATGTGTGCTGCCTCTCACCATGCTCCCCACCACCTCTGAAACCCTAAGCAAGGACCTTACCAATTAAATGTCTTTTCTAAGAGTTGCCATGGTCATAGAGTCTCTTCATAAGACCAGAACAGTAACTATGTCAGATACATATTAATCAATCTTGCAACATTCCTGCAACATGTGTAAACTATTTACATGCGCGACCACACCAGGTCACGGCATCATGAAATGTGGGCAAAAATCTAGAAAATTTCAAACAGCAGAAACTCCTACAGCTAGGGTGCAACAGAATCACCTGGGAAGTGTGCCTAGGGGCTGGTAAGATGGCTCAGTGGGAAGAGTGTCTAGGGGCTGGTAGGATGGCTCAGTGGGAAGAGTGTCTAGGGGCTGGTAGGATGGCACAGTGGGAAGTGTGCCTAGGGGCTGGTAGGATTACACAGTGGCTTGAGGCACTTGTCACCAAGCCTGAAGACAGGAGATCAATCCTCAGGACCCACATGGCAGGAAAACCAACCCCCTATAAGTTGTCCTTGGTCTTCATATACACACCATAGCATGCCCATAATCACCACCCACGCAGATTAAAACATGTAATAGTTTTGTGGCTTCACTTCAGAAATGGAGTCAGTAACTGGAGTGGAAAATCATCCTTAAAAATAAAGAGACTAGCCAGGCTAGTAGCACACACCTTTAATCCCTGCACTCAGGAGGCAGAAGCAGGGGATCTCTGTATGAGTTCGAGGCTAGCCTAATCTACAAATCGAGTCCCAGGACAGGCAGGGCTACATAGTAAGGCCCTGTCTCAAAAGTAAAAAACTAAACAAGCAAAAATAATTAATATAAATGAAAAGATAGATAAATGGGCCAAAGTTTAGGAGTAGCACAAGTGGTAGAATGTTTGCTCATCATGTAAGTTACTCTAGTTTGCTCCCCAGCACAAGAAATAAATAAAAATAAAAAAATAAACAAGTGATTCTTAGGACAAGGAACTATAAATTTTTCTCTTTACTACAAATATCACCAAAAGCTAAGGGGCCCAATCTTCACAAGTTCACTATACAAACTGCCTGCTCCTGCCCACACCCATACCCAGAAGCCCTGAGCCAGTTTACCAGGAAACAACCATTTATTAAAATTCACTCAGAGGGGACGGCCTGGGGATGAGGTGTCTACTCTAGCTCCTAGACATGCAGCTCAAAAGGTTCCAAAGCAGGCCAGAAAGCCCGGTGTGAAGGCTGGGTGCCTATTATCTTGTTCTTCCTTCATAGTTTTTTTAAGTATGGCTATGTATTCAAACGAGGGTGAGTAGACATGCACGCCAAGGACTTAAGTTGTTAAGGCTTGTCCTCCGCTAAAGGCGACCATCTGTATGTGTGAGAGAATGCCTGTTTTCTTTTAAATGTATATATACCGGTGTATGGAGGCCAGAGGTCAACCTTGAGTGCTTTTCCTTAGGTACCATTCCCCAACAGCTCACATCCTGGAGCTCACCTTCCTGGGTCCTGGAGCCATCATAGTCAACGGCCTGTCCCTTCTTCAGGATCTTGATGGTGGGGTAGCCACTCACATCAAATTTGCTGGCTAGCATGGATGCTGAGGTTGCATCGATCTTCGCAACAGGAATGGGAGGATCATTATCCTTCAAAGTACTGGCAATTTTCTCATATTCTGGAGCAAACTGCTTGCAGTGTCCACACCTGAGAAATTTAAGGGAGAAGAAAAAGAATTACCTGTATCCAAGAGATTGAAATCCAACAAAACGTTCAAAAAACGGAGGCTTTATAGAAAGACTTATAGTTTAGATATCATACACAAATTGCTATTGCAATTAAAAAATATATATATAAAGTACCTGATATATAAAATACAAATAAAACCTCAAAACTGCTAAAAGGATCACTTATCTTATAGAAAGTAATGGTTTCAAATCACATATTAGATAAATAATGCAAGACTACCTCAGAAGTTAAACAGAGAGAGCACAGAAGGAAGAGAAAAGAACAGAAGGGACTATGAAATGCAAAACAGCCCAAGAGAAGTGGGAGGAATTGAACAGTTTCCATGCACGAAAGCATGAGGGGTAAAACAGGAAAAGAATCTGTATCTGCTTCCCCAGAGCTCTGTACAGGAGAACAAAAGTAAGACAAGAAAATCACCCCCTGGTCAGCAGCCTGCACCTGGAGCTGCCTCTGCCAGCCTGTTCAGAAATATGATTACCATTCTATGGTGAGGGCTGACTAAAGGCTACCTAATGCCAGCCGGGAGGACAGTCTCCAGTTTCCAACACCCTGACATCAAGTTGAAGTCCTAGAGCTGGTGAGGTGGCACAGCAGGTAAAAGTCACTTGCCACCAAGACTGTAGACCCCAGTTCTAGCCCCTGGATCCACAATGGTAGAAAAATGACTCCTGCAAGTTTTTCTTACGTCCACAAGCATGCTATAGCACACACACAAAATAATCAAAAAATGCAATAATAATAATAATTATTATTTATAATAATAATAGCAGCCCCATCTCAAAAAAAACAAAAAGTAATAATAAAATAAAGTAGTAGGAAAAAATGGAAGAGCTGGAGCTCTTGCAGTCAGATCTTCATTTCCCCTGGGGCCTGCACGGCCTGAGGAGGCTGTAAGAGCTAAGGTGCGGGGCTTACCATGGTGCATAGAACTCCAGTAGCACTGTATCTTTGTCAGCCACAAAGTTATCAAAGTTCCCATCATTTAAGACCCAAACACCATTTTCTTCCTTAACTTCCAAGTCATCGTCATCCTCTTCCTCTTCCTCCTCCTCCTCTTCCTCCTCCTCAGTGGCATTTTCTGTATCTGAAGTATCTGAGCAGAAGAGACCCACGCTGGTTAAGAAACCCATGACGTTCTCCTCTACAACTATACCAGAGGCCCAAACTCTTAAAACGAGTCATGGTGGCCGGATATCCTTACCCTACAGATCCCGGTCCACCTCTGTAAACTATATGGCTACTTTACATTCCAAGTAGGAACACAGATGTAGCATCGTGGCCATGCCATGGAATCAAAGACCATTTTCCTGCTGTTTTCTAGAACCTCAATAAACCTTTCCCAGTGACACTTTACCTGCCTGTTCCCTCCAAATGTGCAGATATCAAGATTTACCCTCTGGTACGTACATAAATTCTCCTTCTGAAAAAGCTGTGTCATTCCACTTCATATTCTTTAAAAATATCCCACAGGGCTGCTCCTTCAGGAGACAGCTGGAAGGGAAGCATGCTTTTCTTAGAAAGCCAGCCTTGAGTAATACTCTGAGAGGAAAAGACTATGAAACAATGACAACTTTACAGACTTAGGGAACCAGCCGGGTGTGATGGCGCACGCCTTTAATCCCAGCACTCGGGAGGCAGAGGCAGGCGGATTTCTGAGTTCGAGGCCAGCCTGGTCTACAAAGTGAGTTCCAGGACAGCCAAGGCTACACAGAGAAACCCTGTCTCGAAAAAAAACAAAACCAAAACCAAAAAACAACTGACTTAGGGAACCAACCTGCATCAAATACACACAAAAATTATACTTTGTTGGAAGCAATCCCCCCCCCCCACACACACACACACCCCAGAATGCAAGAGAGTGTTACTGTGTTAACTTTTAAATTGTTCTTTCTAAACTGCATGAAACTCTGGGCCTCCCTGAGGAGTTTCTCCATGGACTGTCATGGCAGCAAGCAGATCTATGTGCAGCAAGCACACTATTCCTTTCACCCGGAGCCAGAGTGTGTCAAAGGGCCAATTCTTTTCTCAGGAGCTCAGTTAACAACACTGCCGGTTACTGTCTGGGACTGAGTGCACTCAAGGCCTGAAACCTGCTCCCAGGATCCTGGAACCCCTGAGACTTGTGGAATGTATGAAGTAACTCAATACTGGCTCTATAACTGTGGGTACACAGAGACCCCCTGAGTTTCACCCACATGTCCCTCACACTGCTCTTCCACAACGCTGAAGTTCTGGGGTTATCGGGTTAGCTTTGATCATTATTAACGGACTTTATCAATCTGCAAAATCATTACAAAAATCCTAGCTCTGCCTCATCTCTACTACTCATATCTCACTCACTTCCCCCACTCCACAGCCTTTTCCTGCCTCATTCATCCTTTCCTCAACTGAGGCCTACATTCTTCTGATGTGAAAGTAAGAGAAATAGCTCTAATATGCCCACTTTCAGAGTAAAAACCAAGCTGGCGTGTGCTTCTCTTGCCCACCGTTCCCTCCTTCTGGGCACCATCAAAACAGGTGTTCCGGACAGAGAGGAATTAAGGGGACAGGTTCTCGGGTACTCAGCAGGAACAGAGCAGAGAAGATGCGGGTCCCTGACTGAGTTTGACATTTGACAGTACGACGGTACCTATTTATTGCATGGTTCCATGATACGTGTTTTCTGGACAACTCCCTAGGGAACAGAGGACAAGCTTCCTCAGCAGGGTTTTGTTCCCATCCTTCCAGAATGTTCAGGAACTGAGGATACGGGAGGACATACACACCACACAAAACACAACAATCCTCTGCTCTGTGGCACTCAAAAAACGGTGCCTCGTCTACTGACATACTTTTTTGAAAGAACCAGAATTAAGTCATAACACACAGTTTGTTGATATTGATTAAAGCCAAGCGGCTGCTGTTCCAGGAGGGCTGGTGATATAAGCTTAGTCCCTTACACTCCATCTGAATTCATCAGGCTGAATCCACTCTCAATCATGACTGACAATCCACACCATATGTACTGGTATTCACAGCAACCAAGTCTTTGGGACCCTCAATATTTAACACTAAATTCACCAAGCTCAAGGCTGCTGGTACTTCAAGAGCTTTGCCTACTACAACCTACGAGGAAGCACCTACTGGCCAAGGCCAGGACTTCACGTATGTCACACAAGTAGCCCACTAATCACGGTGGCTTTCTAGGAGACAAACTGAATACTTCCCACTCCCTAAATGATCTGCTGGATGCAAGGATGCATTGCAACTTCTGCCCGGTGGCCACCTCATCTGTGCATTTAGGAGGCTGGAGAGGTTAGGTAGGGTTTATGGTCAACCACATTCATCTGTTCTAGTCAGGGCCGAGAGAGAAAGCACTATGAAATCTTATCCCCTCTTCAAGCTAGGGAACATGGCTAGGAGAGGAAGGGAATCCTGACAGTCCACCCAGTTACAGGAAGACTTATGCATACAGTGAAAGTAACCCAGCCTGGTGGTGGTGGGCACACCTTTAATCCCAGCACTCAAGAGGCAGAGGCTGGTGGATCTCTGAGTTCAAGACCAGCCTGGTCTACAGAGTGAGTTCCAAGACAGGGCTACACAGAGAACTCCTACCTCAAAACAAACAAACAAAAAACAACAATAGAAACACGAACAAACCCTAAACAAATAAAAAGAAAAAAAAAATCAGAATAAAAAAGCAAAAACCTGACACCATGCATGCTTGGTTATCTCAGATTAAATTTTTAAAATTTTAATGTGAGATTTTATTTCTAAGTGTTTATTTCTGTTTTTAAAGTTTTATTTTAAAAATTATGTGTAAGTAGGTGCATATGAGTGCAGCTTCCCAGAGGCTCTGTCCTGGAGCTAGAGTTACAGGTAGTTGTAAGCTAGCTAGCTAATGTTGGTTGTTAGGAATCCAACTCAGGTCCTCTGGTGGGACAGAACATAAACCACGGAGCCATTTCACCAGCCCTCAGGATTGATTTGTTGTGATAGAGATCAAACTTAGGGTCTTGCACATTTGAGATAACTGCTCTCCCCGCTGATTTACATCTCCATCCACTAGTTTTTTTTGTTTTTTGTTTTTTTAACTCTATCTGCGTTCCCCTGATTAGACTTCACTTTTAAAGTCAAAACATTCCAGCTTAGAAAAGCATATCCAAAACTTTCGAGTACCTTCTGAAAGGGTGCGATCTCTTTTGGCATAAACCAAATGAAACATCGCACATCCTGTCTACAACCACTGAACAACCCTGATGATGACACTGCATCCCTGACCAGGCCAGGCACTGGTACTTTCTGTAAGGATGTCCCCACTTCTTCAGCAAGGCCACACTCCACCTTGCCGAGGAGCTAGTATTGGCTGAACAAACAATCATTAGGCCAAACTCAAACAGTAAATAGTGAACAACAACAACAACAAGAACGTTAACTAGTGCTCAATCAGGACAGATGATACTAAGTATGGACCAAGCACAATGAGTGAAACTGCATTCTCCCTCCCTTTGCAGTGCAATACCTTGCACATGGTAGGTAACTGATATATCACTAAACCACACTGCCAGCCCTACCAAACCTGAGAACCTAGCCTAAGAGGGTTGTCTTTGGCCCAGACACCCCAGGGATTCTTGGGTTCACCAAGAGCAAACACTCCCCCAGAGACAGCACCAGTGACCCAAAAGATATACCACTGGCTAGTCTAAACAACCTTTGAAATCCACTCACCCAGGACTCTCAAGAAGTCACACTTTTCACACTTCCTGGCATTTGAACCCCTGCCCAGAGGCTCAAGGCCAGCCTGGTCTACATGATGAGCTCCAAGCTACATAATGAGACCCCATCTTGAACAAACAAACATACATCACCCTAAAACTGACCACTGTCTCACAACTGTGTAGTTTTTAACACGTTCTTAAAGCATATACCAAACTACACTGGTTCTCAAACTCATGTGTCTATTCTGTTTTAAAAAGTGAAAAATTTGATTAAAATGATGACTCTGCCCTCTTTCTGTTTTAATTTATTTTGGGTCTCTATAAGAAATGAGCCCTCAGTCAGTGTAGACAAAAGTGCCAAGATATCCTCGTAGGTAGGACAGATAGTTGGCCCCTTTCAGCAGTCTCTTCATTTCTACTCTTACCTACCTGGGCAAAGACTCATAAATCAATGATCCACAGGAATCTTACTCAACCTAGGAGTATAAAGTTCACATTCCCCCTACACACTAAACTTTAAAAATGGGCTTTATTTATATTAGTCTAAACCTAGTAGGCAACAAGTTAGTGATTAGAAGGGTTAAGGAAAGGTGTCGATCAGACCCGTTCTCTAGGAACAACGTTAACTAGCACTTCCTATTTTCAAAGTTCTTATATTTTCGGTAGAGGATTTCGAAGAAAGGGTGCGGGCATAATGTCTATGAGTTACACATACTGTTCCTACTAGAATACATGCATCACCAGCCTCGACTCTCAAAACAGTGCAGCGAGTGGCAAAAAAGGCGCTGAATTAAAAAATGCTTGTATATGGCAGCTCCAGTTTCCATAAAAGACGAAAACAAAGCCTGAGTTATTTCTACTTCTTGATATAGATGCCCAGTATCTGCGACTGCCCCTTCCAGGTCCTACTAGCGGCCATCCCGCCTCCGTCTCGTTCCTAAAACCGGTTTTGGAAACGAGAGTACTCTCCAGAAAATTTTACTCACCAAAGGGGCAAATCTCAGTAGTGAGGGTAAAGAGACAAGTTGCGAACCAGGCACTGGGCACGTCCCTCCGTGTCCTAGTCTCAGGTAGGAACTAAAGAGGCCCACACCCCTAGATTCGGCCCTACACTGAAACTCCATTAAGTTCGTTGCTCCCGGGTCAATAATTCCGCAGGGGTGTGAGTGAAGCACCCTGTCAGGCCCCAGCAAGGTTTGCAGCCCACGCGAGCTGCTCCTCCGGCCCGCCCTCCCGCTTACCTTCGTGCGCATCTCCGGCGCTCGCAGCAGCCAGCAGCTGTGTCAGCGCCAAGAGCAGGACCAACAGCCAAGCTTTCCGGAGCTTCATGATTTCCGGTGCAGAGCTGGGCCTGCAGACACCGGTCACCGCGGAGCACTCGCCGACCACCCGAGCGACGCCGGAGCGCACCAAAGCCTCCAGGAAGTTCAGGCCGGTGATTGGTTGGAGGTAAGGAAGCCGCGGCCCGTCCAATCCCCGCACGAATCAGGGCGAGAGCCGTGGCGCCCCGCCCACACCGGCCCCGCCCCGCTGCCTGAACCCTCCGCGCGGGCGCGCCCCTCTGCTCCGCGTTTAAAACTCCGAGCCCTAGCGTGAGGTGCCCCCTTCTGATTGGCTGTGCCGCGACCACCAATCACGGGCTGCCACTCGGTTTGCTTGGAGCGCCCAGGTCCGGAAAGAGTGCGGGGGAGAACAAAGGCAACCAGCCCTGCACAGGGAGGCGGGGCTTGAGCACTCCGAGGGGAGGGATTGGTTGGGACTGCCAGCTCCCTTTGGCCAAGCTTGGCAGGAAGAACACGTGTAAGAAACTCAGGGAAATGGTGGGGTGCAGGTGTAGGCTCATCCGTCTGAGTCTGTCCTTGTGCGGGAAACTAAAGAGGACAGAACTTTTGGGGAAAAGTGAGATCAGAGATCCCGCCTCTGTTCCCATGTTCTTTGGCTTCTTGTTTTTTTCTGCTGAGCATATAAAAGTTTGAGTTTCTTTCCTAGATACTAGGTTGGGAGAGGTATATGAAATAGATAGTTGTTTCGGAGCTGGGTGGGCTGACTCCATGTCTGTGGAGGCAGAGACCCATGACTTTTAGTGATATCCTGTCGCAAAAAAAAAAAAGAAAGGAAGGAAAAAAGAAAGAAAAGAAAAATTAGAAGGACTCCATGACTAAGTCTATAACTAAGTCAGATTCTTGTCTGAACGTTGCCTTATATTATGATTTTTCTGGAAAGAGAGAGAGAGAGAGATAACCAATCTAGTGGTTTAGATCTAGAAATAACCGTGAATGTTTTGGAAAAGAACTAGGTTTGCATGTCAGAAAAGAAAGCTGTACTGGCATTAGGGTTAGCACCTGTGGATTAACATCTGATAAGACATAGAAGACAAATGAGGCTAAATAAATAAGTCTTAGAGAGTCCTGCAATATTTTCTGATGTATACAGGAGGAGAAAATGAGCTGTATTTATGACTACTCCCCTGGGTTGTCGTTTTGGCACTTATTAGGCTAGGTTCCTAGGCCAATTTGAATGTGTGTTTTCCTTTACTCCTGAAGATCTCTCTCTAGAGAAGTAGTCCACTGGGAGAGAGTCCCTATCATTTATATTGTCTATCTACTAGTGTATCTGTGACAATTCCTGCATGCATGACCACAGCCAGAAGTTCAGATTATATGTTTTGAAAACTAAATTAAGACTAGACAGGCACACAGCCTACATGCTCTGGACTCCCGAGGTTTATGATTGATTCTATCTAGGTTAAACCACAAGAGATGACTGCAGTCTCTTGTATTCTCTGTAGAACTCAGTGATGGTTCTACCTTTTTTATTATTCTGATATAATTCTTTTCTGTAGTTTCAACTACTTTGGAGGCTAAAGCAGGAGATCATTTTAGCCCAGAAATTCAAAGCTAAACTGGACAAGAGAGTAATGTCTCGTCTCAAAACAAACAAAACCAGATACACACAAACCTATGACCTCTCGTCCAACATAAAACAAAAATAGCTCCATTTCTTTTAACTTTTATTATTTTATGTGTAAGAGTGCTTATGTGTATATACATGCCTGATGTATTCAGAGGTCAGAAGAGGGCATCAGATTTTCTGGAGCTAAAATGTGGGTGCTCTAGCCTCTCACGTGTGTTTGTTTTGTTTGTTTGTTTTATGGGGTTTTGTTTGGTTTTGGTTTTGTTTGATTTTGCTTTTTGGTTTTGTTGTTGTTTTTGGTTGTTTGGTTTTGATTTTCAAGACAGGATGTCTCTATGTAGCCTTGACTGTCCTGAAACTCACTCTGTAGATCAGGCTGGCCTGGAACTTAGGGATCTACCTGCTTCTGCCTCCAAGTGCTGAGATTAAAGGTATGTGTCACCAGACCCAGCTTTAGCCCCTCATTTTTTTTTTTTATTTTGTTTTACGTGCATAGTAGTTTTACTTTCATGTATGTCTATGCACTACTTACATGCCTGGTGCATGAGGATGCCAGAAGAAAGGGTTAGAACTCCTCCCATAACTGGAGTTACAGGTGGGTGTGTCCCATTATGTGGGTGCGGCAAATCAAACTGAGGTCTTCTGGAAGAATAGCTGACCGACCTCTCTTAACTCTCCACTTTTATTTTTAAAGTATGTGTTAGGTGGGTGTTGGGTGTGTGCATGTGAGTGTGGGTGCCTGCAAAGGTCAGAAAAGGACACTGGGTCCATTAGAGCTGTAGTTATAGGTCTCGTGAGCCATCTGACATGGCTGTTATAAACTGAACTCAGGTCCTTTGCAAGAGCAGTAAATGGTCTTAACCACTGAGCCCTCTCCCCAAACCCAGGTTTTGTTTGTTTGGGTTTTGGGTTTTTGTTTGTTTTT
This sequence comes from Mus caroli, assembly GCF_978045245.1. Lineage (NCBI taxonomy): Eukaryota > Metazoa > Chordata > Mammalia > Rodentia > Muridae > Mus > Mus caroli. The sequence goes on along the minus strand of NW_028227262.1, from coordinate 101,316,156 downwards.
AGACAAGGTCGCACAATATAACTCTGGCTGGCCTTGGACTCCTAGAAATCAGCAAGCCTCTGCCCTCAGAGAACTGGGATTAAAGGATGGGCCGCTAGGCCTGCCCCCACTTTTTTTTTTTTTTTTTTTTTTGGTTTTTCGAGACAGGGTTTCTCTGTGTAGCCCTGGCTGTCCTGGCACTCACTTTGTAGACCAGGCTGGCCTCGAACTCAGAAATCCTCCTGCCTCTGCCTCCCGAGTGCTGGGATTAAAGGCGTGCGCCCGGCTCTTTTTTTTTTTTTTTTTTTTTTTTTTTTATCTTACACTTGTAACATATCATGGAAGTTAGCTTTTCTTGGCCTCTTAGAATTGTAATTGCAAACTGAAATGCGCTCTGGACACACCTTCAGAACTAGCTGCTTAGAAGCTGTGTGCGCCTGCCTACTGTGTTCTCTTTCTTCATACTCAGAGTCTGTGTTCATGGTTTAGAATAGAATGTTTCAATAGATGCCACTGTAACTGCAGTTCCCTGTAGCTAAATACTGACTGTCTTTGATGTTGTAGGACAAGATTCCCATTTAGGTTTGCCCAGCTACTTAACTGTAACACAGGGCTGGCAACCTGATCGGTTTTTACCAGAGAGTTGCTCTTGATAAGCTGTTTCTAAGTTCATAGAAATAAATAGTTGGCTCAGTAATTTCCTTTTTATGCCAAAGGTACTGGCCTATAATGGTTTTCAACTTAAGGATTATGCTCCTTAAGTTTCATTGTTATTAATACCAGAGTATTCTAACTATTTGGTACTGTTACTAAAAGGACAAGCACTATTGGAAGTTGTAGAAATGAAGCATTGAAATATAGATGAAACATAGCATACTTTCATATTAAAAACAAAAAAAAATATGAAATGGTAAGTTCACTCTGGAGTCGGACTGCATGACACTGAGTTTAGACTCTACCACTTCATTTTGCTCATTTGGTATCTATTAAAAAACCTGTATGCCAAGTAGTTTTCAGGGTACAATATTATATATGTTTAATAATAGGGCTGGCTAGATGGCTCAGTGGTTAAGAGCACTGACTGCTCTTCCGAAGGTCCTGAGTTCAAATCCCACGACCACATGGTGGCTCACAACCACCTGTAATGAGATCTGACTCCCTCTTCTGGCGTGTCTGAAGACAGCTACAGTGTACTTATGTATATTAAAAAATCTTTGGGCCAGAGCCAGGAGTAGGTAGGACTTACTGGAGCGAGCTGGGTTGACCAGAGCAAGCAGTTAGAGAGATGGCTCAATGGTTAAGGGTATGTAATGCAAGTTGGGGATTTGGCTCAGAGGTAGAGCTCTTGTCCAGTGTGTGATGCTCTTGTGGAGGAGCTGAATTCCAGTTCTAGCACTCACACAGAGGGTAACTCACTACCTTAACTGCATATAGAGGAAGTCCATGACTCTGGCCTCCTAGTGCAAGACTCTCAGTTAAGTAGATCTACATACCTACATATAATTAAACAAATAATTTAAAAGTAAAAAGCTGGACACCATAGTAACCTATCTATTGTCTGCAATCCTAGCATTTCCCCTGTGAGGGATGAGGCAGAGACAGGTCAATCCCCCTAGAGCTCACAGGCCTACTCATTTGGAGTGCACAGCCCAGAGACAACAAAAGGAGATTCTGTAGAAACAAGGTAGAAAGAAAGGACCAACACTGGTTATTTACATTTCAATGTTTCACTTCTACAAATTCCAATAGCATTTGCTTTTGAGTAACAGTACCAAATACTTAGAATATGCTGGCATTTAATAACAAAGAAACTTAAGGAGTATAATCTTCTTAAAAGGTTGGGATTTGGCTCTGTCAAGTAGAGTTAGGTTTGGTTTGAGGTATTTCTTACCAAAGAACATGACATGGTTTCTAGATTTCCAATTGAGTGTAGTGCAAGAATTCCTGCCCTGGAAGGAGACCTTCCGAAAGTCTCAGTGAGATTTGTGTCCTGGCCACGCCTTTAGTTCCAGTACTTGGGGGACAGAGGCAGTGGATATCTGTGAGTTGATCCAGATCTCTATAGTTCTACTAGATGTGAGACTATAAATAATTTGCATATTGTGATACCTGGTTTATGCTCTGCCTATTCTTTTTTTTTTTAAAGATTTATTTCTTTATTTTATGTATATGAGTATACTGTAGTTGTACAGATGGTTGGGAGCCATCATGTATTTGCTGGGAATTGAACTCAGGAGCTTCAGAAGAGCAGTCAGTGAAGCCATCTCTCCAATCCACTCTATCTGTTCTTTAGTCAGTTGCCTAAATATTCATTTATTCTTAAGAACCTTACTTCTGCTTCAAATAGCATTGCCACACCAGAGCTCTGAAATCTCTATCCACTGACTCAGCCCCTGATCTGGAGCCAGACCTCTCAACCTTGGTTTTTTGTTTCCTCAACTCATATTATCAGCATTTTCTTAAGACCATGCTACACATTAATCATCAAGAGTCCCGAGGAGAAATTTCAACAGTCACCTGAAATTCTGAGAATTTATCTTATGTGTTTCAAAATAAATGAAACAAAAGCAAACCCAAACACGTATCGCCACAGAAATAAAATTCACTGTATTTAACCGAATTATAATCTGGAAAGAACAAAAGAGTAGAGCTGATATTAACTAGACCCCCTCCCTCTGCCTTTTGTAGCTTTGACAAGCGCTCTGGAGGAATTTCCTTCTGGTTTAAGCTGGGACTTTTGAACTAACTGGTTTTGGGTGAAATGCACTCAAAGTGGTGGGAAGAACAAAAACCTCTTTTTACCAGGGGAGAGGATATAATTGGCGGTATTCCAAAAGAGAAAATTCTTCATAGTTCCTCATTTTGAATTTATAATTTTGGATAAGTAGAGCCCCTCTGTTCTTAAAACCTGCTTCCCAGTAGGCTCAGCCACCGTTCTTCAGGCTGCCCTGGCAATTAAGCTTTGCTCCCAGAGCTGCCGTCCCACCCACCTCAACTCCAGTCAGCCTCTATCATTGCAAACAGTTGGCTAAGCCTTTTCTTAATGTCAGGCTCACGTGGCACCTGGCAGGACTTTGTGTGTACTCGGATGTGCTCAGCCAGTTTGGACTTATAAATGAAGCCCTTCCCACAGTCGCCGCAGGCAAAGGGCCGCTCAGGCCTGTGGATGCGCTGGTGCCTGAGCAGGTGACCCCTTTCCCGGAAGTTTTTATCACATTCAGGGCAGTGGAAAGGTCTCTCGCCTGTGTGCAGGCCCTGGTGGCTGAGGAGCTGAGCTTTCAATCGGAAGCTCTTGTCGCACTTGGGACACTGAAAAGGCTTCTCTCCTGTATGTGTCCTCATGTGTTCCACGAGTTTAGACTGCTTGGCAAAGCCCTTTCCACACTGGCAGGAGAACGGCATCTGCCCGCCATGCAGCAGCTGGTGCGCCTTCATGTCAGCCTTCACACGGTAGCTCTTGCCACACTCCGGGCACTGGAAGGGTCTCTCTCCTGTGTGTAGGCGCTGATGGCTAAGCAGCTGCCCCTTTAAGCGAAAGCGCCTGTCACACTCCGGACACTGGAAGGGCCTCTCTCCACTGTGGACGCGGAAGTGCTCTGTGAGCTTAGACTGTCTTATAAAGCCCTTGCCACATTCCCCGCAGGAGAATGGCCTCTCCTTGCTGTGGATGCGCTGGTGGGCCTTCAGGATGCCCTTCAGGCGGAAGCTCTTGTGGCACTCGGGACACTGAAAGGGCCTCTCTCCACTGTGCACTCTCAGATGCTCACGGAGCTTGCACTGATGAGTGAAGGCTCGGCCACACTCACTGCAGGAGAATGGCCTTTCTCCACCATGTTGTAGTTGGTGGGCCCTCAACCTGCTCTTCAGATGGAAGCGCAACTCACACATTGTGCATTGGAAGGGTTTTTCCTCTAAGTGAAGCCGCTGGTGCCTCAGCAGCTGTCCCTTTTGGCTGAAGTTCCTTCCACATTGGGCACACCAGAAAGATTTCTCCCCGCTGAGGATTCGGGTGTGTTCTGTGAGTCCGCAACGCTTGGTGAATCCTTGACCACACTTTCTACACAAGACTGGTCTTTCTCCACTATGCCCATGTTGATGGACATTCTGTAGGCCTCTCAGGCAGAGGCGCTTGCTGCTTTCTGGACACTGAAAGGCTTTTTCTCCTGTGTGTGCCCTGCAGAGACCTGCCTGCTTAGATGGTGAGAGGAAGCAATTGCCACACTCTGTGTGTGAGTGGGGTCTGTCCTCACGTAGGATGCAGCCACACTGCAGGCCCTTCAGCTTGCTACCCATGTGGCAGCAGTCCTCACAGTCCAGACTGGGACCTAGCTTCTGTCTTGAGGGCACATTGGTGTCTTCTCTCCAGAAGGCTGGCTTCTCTTGAATCTGCTGGCACAGGTTAACACTGCTATCTGTCAGGAAGCTCGAGTCACATGTTGGGTGCTGGGAAGAACTGTCCTTGAGGTGGTGGCTGAAAAGGGTATGTTCACGATGGAAGCACATTTTGCACTTAGGGCACTGGGGTGGTCTCTTCCTTGTGTGGATATCTAGATGTCTCACCAAGTACTGCTTCAGGCGGAAGCTCTTCCCACATCCGGGACATGAGATGCTCCGAGGCTGTTTAGCATCAGCCTGTCTGCTGAATTTCTTCCAGACCCTATATGACCGGCTCTTTGAGTGGCCCTTCTGTTGCTTCACTAAGTGATTCTTCTCCCAAGAGTTTTCCCTACAGACTGGACAAGAGTTCTGGGTACTCTGCCAAGAGGAAACTCTCTGCAAGCCAGGGAGAGCCAGAGTTCTGTGACTTGAGAGTACTTTTCTTTGGGCAGCCTCACTGGAGCTAGGCACCACTGAAACAACAGCCTCACCACATCGTGTTTGTGGGTTTACAAGACTGATGCCTTGATCACGTCTGAGGGAAACATCTTCCCTTTCTCCTACAACAAGTCCAAAGGAATGCCGACTCTCCAGAGGATTTAACTGGGAGTGGCATGTGACTTCTCCTGACTTCACAGCTCGCTGGCTACCTGAAAGTGAAAACAAAAATTCAGTACATCTTTTATCTATGGCATGTCTGCAAATCATCAGAATTAAGTGATTCTTAAACCCGCGAGCCTGTGGTGGTCAGAGCATCCTGCTTCCAATAACTACAAAACCACAATGTGTGCTTCTACTTTCTGACCAAGATGAGTTCGGTAACCATTTGCTCTAACTAAACTGAGCAGGTCTATCTTATAATGAAAGTGAAAAGATGAAAATGTCAATCTCAAAGGCCGGGTCTAAGGGCGGGAAACGGACTTGGCAGTATGAGTCCCACTTGCCCATCATGGAAACCTTGCTATGCTAATTGCATCTGGTTTAGAGCTCTTTATCCTATAAAAACAGGAAAACGGAATAGAAGAGACAAATAGGTGGTGTAAGACTACTCTTGTAGAGGATCCGGGTCCTGTTTTTAGCACCCACATGATGGCTCTAATTCCAGGGGATTCAATTCCATCTCTGGTCTTTATGGGCACTGAATGCACACAGAACATAAATTCACCCAGGCATACGCACAATACACATAAATACTAAAATAAATTATTAGTGTTTTGGTTTGGCGGTTTTTTTGTTTTGGTTTGTTTTTGACAGGGTTTCTCTATGTAGCCCAGGCTGGCTTTGAACTTGCTATGTAGCCCCAACTAGATTCAAATTCGAGAGATCTGCCTGTCTCTGCTTCCCAAGGGCTAGAATTAAAAGCATTCACTACCTTGCTTGGCCTAACAAAATAAATTAAAAATAAAATAAAAACAGGAAAACAAAAATGCATAAGGAGGGTTGTGATTAAATTAATGTGGTTCTGGCTGTATTTTATCCTTCATAACTGCTAAACAGAATTACAACTGCGGGAATATCAAACGTTTCATTTTATAAAAAACATTCCTCTTGGAGTCACAATGTGACGGTAGCAGAAATACCCTAACAGAACCCTAACAAATACCATAATCTATAAATATAACAAATTCTAAGGAAGAATCACCCTGAATGTGGATGGCATGATTGTACGGGCTGGGGTCCCAGACTGAATAAAAATGAAAGTGGGGTGGGGGAGGGGAGCACGGAGCACAAGCACTCATCGGTTTCTGGTTCCTGACCGACTGTAAGTACAGTGTGATTAGCCACCCAACATTCCTGCCCTCACGATCTTCCCCACAGGATGGACTGTATCTCTGCAAACAATGATTCAAAATGAACCCTCCATTTCTTAATTGCTTCTTGTCACAGATTTGGTCGCAGTGAGAAAAGTAACTGGAGCAGAGGATTGGGATCACGGCTGGAGTCAACCTGCCCACGTGGTTCTTACACCATTCAATCTGGCTGGTGGAAGGAATGTGTTAAGAGTATGGCATCTCAGTCAAGTGAAGCCACAGAATGACACAGAATGACCAGAGCGTAGCAGGCCATTCTGCTGGGGATGCCAACAGGAATGCAGTCAGCACACGGAGGCTGTTGTAAATGTGATCTTGAGGAGCCAGGCTACATCTTAAGTTGGCAACAGAGCTTGGCAGTGTTATTCATGTGGTACTGGTTTTATAAGCATGAATGATACAAGAGTAAAGGGATCATGAAGGCTTGCACCACAGTACTAGAAAGAAATTGAGGCCAGGCAACGTGTGGCATGGCCAGATTTCCTGCAAAGAGTCTCTCAGAGGTCGTGGTGTGAAGCTAGGAAGGAAAAGCCTAGGTTGTATTGCAGTCCCAGGAGTGTCAGAGATGCCAGGACTCAGGAAGATTGCAGGAACAAACTGGAGCTGGTCCAAGAAAAGAGTTCATATGTAGTATTGGGACAGAAATAGAGAAATGGAGCTGCCCGAGGCCAATGGAGCCCAGACGATTACAGCATAACCCTAGTGACAGACATGGAGCTGAAGAAGTATTAAAAAAGTATAGCAAAGTAAAAACAAAATTCGAGGCTTTTGGGCCCAGGCTTGGGAGTGTAGCCTTTGTGGCTTAGTGCTCCAGGTACTGGTCATAAAACAGATAGCGACATTCCTTCCTCCACCCACCTGCTTCCTGGGTTCAATTCAAAGAATGACACCCTGACCATTACTGGAACCTGCAATGCAAATGTGCTATCTTTAGGGGCTCTTAGATTGTTAGGGGCTCTTAGAAACTGTCTTGAGAGATAACCTGACACTTGTGACTTTATACTTCCTTGTGACTCTTAACTGGTATTTTTGGTATTTTCCAACAACGCCCTCCCCACCTCCATGAATTGTGGTTTCTTCCTTTAAATACCCCCTTACTCAGCTACTCAGCGCGCCATGGTCCTCTACCCCTGCGTGGTGTATGACCATGGGCCCGAGAACGCTCTCGAATAAAAATCCTTTTGCAGTTGCAGCAAGATCGTTTCTTGTGGGTGATTTTGGGGTGTCGCCTCTCCTGAGTCAGAACGTGAGGGAGTCCTCACGTTGTGGGTCTTTCATTTGGTGTGTTGGCCGGGAAACGCGACCACCCCTCACACCCGAGAACCGACTTGGAGGTATGGGGATCCCCTCTTGTGTGTGTGTGCCGGCCGGTGTCTCTGTTTTGAGTGTCTGTTTTCTGAAACGAACATTGGAACATGTGCTTGTTGTGTTGGGTTATTTATGTCTTGTCCTATGTTTCTGAAGCATGGCGAAGTCTGAGTTCGGATCCATCTGAGTTTATTAAATTTGTGTCTTGGTTTTTGGGTTGCGAGATCGTGGGTTCGAGTCCCACCTCGTGCCTTGGTTTTACACCTGGCAGAGTAAAATTTGTGTCTTGGTTTTCGGGTTGCGAGATCGTGGGTTCGAGTCCCACCTCGTGCCTTGGTTTTACACCTGGCAGAGTGAAATTTGTGTCTTGGTTTTCGAGTTGCGAGATCGTGGGTTCGAGTCCCACCTCGTGCCTTGGTTTTACACCTGGCAGAGTGAGGAACAAGTGTGCTTCTCTGGTTTTGGCCGTCTAGGTAGAAATGGATGCTGGTGTTTGTAGACGATGGGGTGATGGGGTCTGAAATGCGCGCGCGGTCGGTATTTGCAGCTGTCCTTTTGGGCCGTAAAGACCGGAGGACTGTGGTCGGCAGACGTGCTAGGAGGACCACAGGCTGTGGCCCTGGGGGACGCCCTGGGAGGTAAGGAGAGCCAGGGACGCCTGGCCGTCTCCGGATCGGTCAGAGGGACCGAGTTCTGTTGAAGCGGAAGCTTCCCCCTCCAAAATCGTCTAATTCTCTTGCCTGCTTGTAGAGGACAAGAAAGGGTCGAATGTGTCTGGATCTGTTGGTTTCTGTTTTATGTGTTTTTGTGTATGTGTTTAGAGCTATGTGAAAATCTAGAAAAGCAAAGGTAATTCTCATAGGTGCTTTATACCCTGACTAGAGATAGTTTACACCTGAGATGTGAGAAAATGGGTTTTGAGAAAAGCAGTACTCTCCGACTATCTGGGGATAATTTGGTAAAAAATAAAATAAAATAAACAGTATTAATTGGTCTTTGGGGCCCTGCACCTGTAGTTAGGAATCTAGTGTGGCTAGAGAAGCCCTGCTAGGAGCTGATTATAAACGCTGCTCTTATAAGGACCAGCAGCTTCTCAAGTTCTACAAAAATCTCTGTGCTTGTGATAATTAGATTCATCAGGTGACAAGGTGCTCCTCTCTTGAAATTACAGCTAGAAAAGTTAAGAATTTTGTTTGGTTTAAATGAGCAAATGTATGCGGCCATTTCATTTTTGTTTCTAAATAGTTTCAAAAGTATAAATATGTTTTTATATGTCTTGGTTATAGATTAGTGGCTCATAAGTTATTAGTTATGATTAAAAATTTGTAACACTGGTAACAAAAAGTTGACTTAAAACTGGTAACTCTGGGTTAGAGTAATTTAGAACTACAACATGCAGCATGAGACAATCCATGGGAACAGGTCTCTAAAGATACGCCTAAATTGAGTAATATTCTATGTAATTCTTATCCTAGAAATCCGATTTATAAAAGATAAGATTTAGGGTAGTGTCTTTTGAAATATTGGCGACTACACCTTCTTGTGTTTGTGTGCAGGAACAGGCAGCCAAAATTTGTAGCAAGTAATGTTTTTGAAGTTCATTTTTAAAGAAAAAATAGATTGTTTTCACTGTTAAAATTGGGTTTTGCTTCTCAAAATTGTGGTTGTACTCTTATGTTACAAGAGAAATTAAAGGTTTTCCCAAATCGCAGCCACCAGCCAATTCGGCTCCTCCAAAATCTATGAAGCCTCCTGAGTGGCCTAGTCCACAACCTTCCCCTTATCCACAGCCTCAACCCCAGCTGCCGAGGGAACCCTAAACCCCTCGGGGTGTCGAGAGGCAGACCGCTGCGGGTACATGGAACTGCAGAGCACAGAGTCCGGGCGGACTCTGGTGGACCCGCCCAAACTTTAAACCCTTCAGTACTGGTCATTTTCCTCTGTTGGTATTTATAACTGAAAAACTAACCACCCCCTTTCTCAGGATCCCCAACGCCTCACAGGGTTGGTAGAGTTCCTTATGTTTTCTCATCAGCCTACTTGAAATGATTATCAACAGCTGTTGCAGATGCTCTTAACAACCGAAGAGCGAGAGAGAATTCTGTTAGAAGCTAGAAAAATGGCCCGGAAGCCAACAGCGGTTTACACAGCTACAAAATGAGATCAACATGGGATTCCTTTTGACTCGCCCCAGTTGTGACTGCAACATGGCTGAAGGTAAGGAGAGCTTGAAAATCTAACGCCAGGCTCTGGTCTCCAAGGTGCCTCAAGATGGGCCCACTAATTTGGCTAAGGTAAGAGGTAATGCAGGGGCCGATCGAACCTCCCTCAATGTTCCTTGAAAGGCTTATGGAAGCCTTCAGGCAGTTCACTCCCTTTGATCTTACCTAGGAAGCCCAGAAGGCCTCAGTGGCCTGGCCGGCCTTCATAAGGCAGTTGGCTCCCGATATCAGAAAGAAGCTTCAGAGAAAAGAGGGAGACAGTTAGGCGATCTAGTGAAAGAGGCAGAGAAAGTGTGTGTGAGAGAGAGAGACGGGAGGCAGAAGAAAGAGAAAACAGGAGGGATCGTAGACAAGAGAGAAATTTGACTAGAATCTTGGCCACAGTGATAGGAGAGAAAGAAAAAGACAGGATCTAGACAGGAAACCTGGGCAACTGAAGACCGAGCCTCAGCTAAAAAGACTCAGCTGTGTCAGACTGAAGTTACTTACTTGAGATACACCCTTCGAGAAGGGAAGTAGTGGCTAACTATGCCAAGGCAAGTAAGAAAATTCTTGGGTACTTGCTGGCTTCTACAGACTCTAGACACCTGGGTTGGCGACCTTAGCTTCCCATTGTACCTCCTAACCAAGGAAGGGGAAGTGTTTGTGTGGATCCCAGATCACCTGAAAGCCTTTAGAAAAATAAAACAGGCCCTACTGATGGCCAGCCTTTGCCTGACCTAACCAAGCCTTTCACTCTTTATGTGGAAGAGAGACCAGGGGTCACCAGAGGAGTCCTTTCTCAGACTTTGGGACTTTAAAAAAGGCCAGTGGCTTACCTAACCAAGAAGTTACACCCTGTTGCCAGCGGGTGGTTTTCTTGCCTGTAAGCTATTACTGCCATAATCTGCTTGTCAAGGATGCTGACAAGCTCACTCTGGGACAGCAACTAGCTGTAATGGCATCCCACGCTCTTGAAAGCATTATCTGAAAGCCCCCTGACTGATAGATGACTACCAACGCTCCTGTGACACATCAGAACTTTTTGTTGACTGAACGAGTGACCTTCGCTTCATTCCACCTGCTGTCCCACTGTGTGAGACTGCACCTACTCACCACTGCGCTGAAATGATCTGAAGGATCAGATCAGCCTTGGCCTGAGGGTTCAAGCTGGTACACTGATGACAGCAGCCTCAAGGTTAAAGGTAAGCAGAAGGCGGGGACAGCAGTATGGTGGTGGACAGAAAGCAAGTGATCTAGGCCAGCAGCCTCCCTGAAGGGACGTCGGCCCAGAAAGCTGAACTTGTGACTTTGAGACAAGGTCCATAAATGGCAAAAGAAAAGTCTACACTGACAGCAGGTATGCTTTTGCCACTGTACGGAGCAATATACAGACAAAGAGGGCTGTTGACATCTGCAGAAAAAGACCTAAGATGCTGTGGCTAAAGAAAATCAGATAGCAGATCTAACTGCCAAACAGGTGACTCAAGGAGCAATGATCCTGGCAGTCAAGGAGCCTAAAGATTATTATGACATCAGAGAGACCAGCTTTAGATACACCCCTGAGCACTATCAAGTTATGGACAGTATTTGACTCGCCTGGGGGCCAAGAAATTAAAAGGTGTGGTTAGGTCCTTTGACTACTATGTTACAGGACTCTCTGACTTGGCAGAAGAAATAGCCAAAAGCTGCAAGGCCTGTGCTATGACTAGGTAGAATTTACAGAAATTAAGCCAGCTAGATATTGCAACAAGTACTTGTTAGTGTTTATAGACACCGTTTCAAGATGGATAAAAGCCTTTCCTACCAGGACTGAAGATCCTAAAAAAAATCTTCCCAAGGTAATGGACCTGCCTTTGTTGCCCAGGTAAATCAGGGACTGGCCAAGATATTAGAGATTAGTTAAAAGTTACATTGTGCATGCAGGCCCCAAAGCTCAGGACAGGTAGAGAGAATAAATAGAACCAAATTGACAGCGGAGACTGGCACTAATGATTGGATAGCTCTCCTACCCTTTGCTCTTCAGGGTTAAAAACACCCCTGGACAGTTTAGACTGACCCCCTTATGAATTACTCTATAGGGGGCCCCCTCCACTGGTAAAAATAGCCTCTGTACATAGTGCTGACATGCTGCTTTCCCAGCCTTTGTTCTCTAGGCTCAAGGTGCTCCAGTGAGTGAGACAGCGAGTGAAAAAGCAGCTCCAGAAGGCCTGCTCCAGAAGACCTGCTAGACGTCTCCATGCAGAAAACCTTGAGACTCGGGTGGAAAGGCCCTTATCTTGTACTCTTGACCACCCTACTATCTACCTTTATGAGACCCCTTTTGATTTTTCTTCTGCTTTTAATTATAGGTCCATGTGTGTTAAATAGGCAAGTCACCTTTATTAAAACAAGAATTAATGCAGTGTGGCTTTTAGTTTTGAGATAACAGTACCATGCCCTAAAGGATCAACTATGTCAGGGAGAAGATAGTGTCTAGTTCTAAGATTAGAACTATTAAAAAAAAAAAGGGGGGGAATGAAGAAGTATTAAAAAAGTATAGCAAAGTAAAAACAAAATTCGAGGCTTTTGGGCCCAGGCTTGGGAGTGTAGCCTTTGTGGCTTAGTGCTCCAGGTACTGGTCATAAAACAGATAGCGACATTCCTTCCTCCACCCACCTGCTTCCTGGGTTCAATTCAAAGAATGACACCCTGACCATTACTGGAACCTGCAATGCAAATGTGCTATCTTTAGGGGCTCTTAGATTGTTAGGGGCTCTTAGAAACTGTCTTGAGAGATAACCTGACACTTGTGACTTTATACTTCCTTGTGACTCTTAACTGGTATTTTTGGTATTTTCCAACAACGCCCTCCCCACCTCCATGAATTGTGGTTTCTTCCTTTAAATACCCCCTTACTCAGCTACTCAGCGCGCCATGGTCCTCTACCCCTGCGTGGTGTATGACCATGGGCCCGAGAACGCTCTCGAATAAAAATCCTTTTGCAGTTGCAGCAAGATCGTTTCTTGTGGGTGATTTTGGGGTGTCGCCTCTCCTGAGTCAGAACGTGAGGGAGTCCTCACGTTGTGGGTCTTTCAGAGCAGCAGGTTCACTATTTGCCCTGCTGGATATGGGTCTTGCTCTGGTCCTCTCTTTCTTGCTATGTCCCCATTCCTCATTTTTGGAATAGGAATGACTACATTGAGCCATGTATATTGGTAGTATGTGACTTCTCTTTTGATAGCTCGAAGTCTGCTTTGGTCACAAAGGTAGGGAAAGCCAAACCCAGGTTTGTTCTTTCTCATTCATTACAAAGAACAGCGTCCATCAATGTCTCCTTCGCACTGCATACATTATTCCTTCCTAACATGATGTTCCAGGTTCTTATATTTGCTGCATTTTATACACCAAGAGTTTAAATATTCTGCCTAAAGTCACTATGGTGCTTTGAATGAAAATGGCCTCATAGACTCATATGTTTAAATACTTAGTCCCCAGTTGGTAGAACTGTTTGGCAAGGATTAGGAAGTGTGACTTTATTGGAAGACATGTGTCACTGAGGTGAATTTTGAGATTTCAAAAGCCCATGCCATTCCCAGCTGGATCTCTCTGCCTCTCCTTGTGGACTGAGATGTGAGTTCTTGCTTGCCTGATACATACTACGTCCTTGACATGATGGTCATGGACTCTAACTAACCTGCAACCATAAGCACCTTCCCCCACCCCAAATGCTGTCTTGGTCATGGTTTTTTTTTTTTTTTTTTATCACAACAGTAGAAAAGAAACTGACTGTCCCCTACAAAAGAAGAGATCAGATTCAGGCTTCAGAGTTCTCACACTAACCACTATGGTTTACAGCCCCTCCCTAAAATATATGCAGCATCAAGCCTCAGTTCAGACAAACGGGAAGAAAAGAGGGGAGGAGGGATGTTGTGGATAGCCCTGGGGCTAATTATATTTGAAGTTAATTCCGTTCTCCTGTAAATGGCAGTGACTGAGGAATGAGTCAGCACTCAGGTGATTCCCTGTAAACCTGCTTCCCACCTTAATTTGTAAAATAAAGAAGAGCTGTTGATTGGGCAGAAAAAAGGGAAGGTGGAGCAGAAGGTGGGGAGAGAGAAGGAGAAAATGGGAGAGAGAGAACAGACACAGGAGGAGGAAGAGGAAAAGCTGAGCAGAAGCACATGGCCTAGAGCTGCAAGTTCTAAGGGGTTCCAGATGGAGAAGATGGTAGTGTAGTGGTAGATCTGCCCAGTCTAGGCACACAGCATGTATTCATATTAATTGAGTTGTGTTTTCATTGCCGGGGCATGTTTGGGTTGGAGATTTACCGCAACAGAGGGGAAAAAAAGAAATAAATCTGAATGTGATGTGTTTAGGTTAAAACTATGGTTTCCTCTCTGTCTCTGTCTCTCTCTTTGTGTGTGTCTCTCTCTCTTTGGGTGTGTGTGTGTGTCTCTCTCTCTTTGTGTGTGTGTGTGTCTCTGAGACAGGATCTCATACAGTTCAGGCTGGACTGGCACTCACTGTGCCAATGAGGATAACTGAGCTCCTCCCCTGGCCCTGTATCTTCTCCCAGTGCAGAGACTGCAGGTCTGCATCACATCCTCCACTAGGACGATGGGTTCTTCATACTCACTCTCAAGTAACTGTCCCTCAATGGCTAGATGAACACGCACATCATCTATAGAGCAGTGAACTTCTTTGTCTGGTTTCTTTTTTTCTCCCCAGCTGCTGAAGAGCTCTCTCCCAAGTTCAATCCAGGATATTAGTTCTGGTTTGGGCAGTCCATTATCTGTACAGAAGAGTCAGACAGGGTAATTTGGCTTGAGTGTTATAAAGCATATCATTTTAAAAATTTTCCAGAGGATGACAGATTAATCCCCAGTATCCATCCGGTGGCTCAGGGGATATAACACTCTCTTCTTGCCTCCCTGGGTTCCAAGCACACATGTGGTTCATTCACATAAATTAAAAAAAAAAAAAAAAAAAAAAACCTAGAATCAAACAGGAGCCATTCATTTTACGCTTCTCCTAACAGGCTCATTTTTATGCATGCTTTTTCATGTGTGTGCTGGGAGGGATTACGTGTCATACATATGGAAGTCAAGGAACAGCTGCAGGTATTGGTTCTCAGGACACCGTCCATCTTTTAAATTTTGTGACAGGATCTGTCATTGCCATGAGGTCTTTGCCATGGAGGTCAGTCTCTTCCAGAGACCCACCTGTCTTGACCTTTGACCTTGCCCATCAATGGTTATTACATAACAGATGTGAGCCGCTGCACACATATCTTATGTGTACTCTGGGTGTGCAAACTCAGGATTTCATGCTGGCAAGGCAAGTGCTTGACCTCTCACCTACTGAGTCATCTCTCCAGCTCCAGATTCATTTTAAAAATTCATTTGATGGCTAAGAAAAACTAGCCAGGTGTAAGGGTGAACACCCTTTTTCAGGCAGGGTCTCTTTGTAGCCATACATGTCCTGGAATTCTCTATGTAGACCAGGCTGGCCTAAAACTCAAGGGATCCACTTGCCTCTGGCTCCCAAGTTCTAGGACTAAAAAGTGTGCACCACTGTGCTCCACAAATGTGTAGAAGTGTAGCACAGGCTAGTCTCAAAGTCATAAGCCTCCTACCTCTGCCTCATCAGTATATTCTACCAGAGGGCACCACCACCCAACCGGCTGGTTGGTCCATACCTTTAACCACAGCACTCAAGACAAGCAGATCTTTGTGAGATCAAAGCCAGGTTGGTCTATATAGTGAGTTCCAGGACAGCTTCAGTTATACAGTGAGACCTCGTCTCAAAAAACCAATAAAACAGCAACAAAAAATTCAACAAACAAGAACTTTAAAGGGGCTGTAAGTGTATGTCAGTGAGACAGCCCTTGGGTGGCACATGCAACGACCTAAGTGTCATCAACAGAATCACACACAAGAAGAGGAGGGATGAAGGAGGAGGAGGAAGAAGAAGAGGAGGAGGACAAGAAGGAAGAGGAGTAAGAAGGAGGAGGAGGAGGAGAAGGAAAAAGGAGAAGAAAGAAGGGAAAAAAATCCATTATCCTAACCAGAGTCAGGTACTCTCAAACACCTCAAGGTACACTCTTGCAGAATCACACTCCAGGCAAGACCGTTCGTTTCTTGCAATCTTTAACCCCACTGGAAAGCTGCAAAGAAGCCACTTTCTAGGTTAAGACACACAGGTACTTTATGGGCACAGGCAGGTGTGCTTCTCAGTGGAAAAATCAGGCAATCTCAGAGTAAAGTGTGATGGGAAAAGTTTTAACATTCATCCTTGCTACCTCTGACTATGATACTACATGCTGTCTTAAATACTTCCCTGTAAGGCCCACCTCTAAGGACAAACCAGTAATGTATACATTAGTATTAACAACAACAACAACAACAACAAAGAGATGAAAAAGCCTTTCTGGGTTATATCTAAGCAACCTTGCTACCTAACAGGCATATCAAGTGACCAAGGGGCTCTGAGAAGATCCAGTTGCGAGAATCACCACAGAAGTGGAAAGCTCCTTACCTAGAGAGATGAGAGTCTCGTAATTGGTTCTCATGACTTGCTTGTAAAGTTCCTTCTGCCAGGCCTCTAAGTGTTGCCACTCTTGCTCAGAGAAGTAAATGGCTACATCTTCAAAAGTCAGTGGGAACTGAAGTGAAAGACATCATACAGATACCATCATGACGGCTACGAAAGACCATCTCATTGTTCACTCTCATCAGTAATTTGAGACTCACAGGGTGGGCAGCTGTTTTTAACTCAGCAGACTCTTCTGCAAAAGTGATTTGTGGGCTGGAGAGATGGCTCAGCATGCCCAACTCTCAGATGGTAGCTCACAGCCATCACTGACTCTAGTCCTAGAGAACCTAGTGCCCCTTTTTCCTGCTCTCCAGAGGCATTGCACAGACATGACATACAGACACACATGCAGACAAACATCTATATGCATAAAATAAAAATAAAGAAAAAGATTTAATTAAATAATAAAGCAATCTGTTTCCCCTAAATCTAAGCTGAGGCCCTGCTATCACCACTACACCCATCTTCTATGCGTCTCAAACTGAATATCTGTATGTATGGGTGGAATATTCACTACAAAAATGAAACCAAATTAGTGCGAAACTTCATTCACTTAATGTCCTGGTCATTTATTCAGATTGGTACAAGGGAGTAAACTTACACTGTGGTAAATTGAATTATTGCATTATATTCCACAAGGAGACAGAGCCCTCTAATGGGCCATATACATACTGCTTCTTTTCTCTCTGTAAATGTTATTTATTTATTTTAAGGCAGGTTTTCACAGGCTATGTAGACCAGGACTGGCCCAGATCTCACAGAGATCTACCTCCCTCAGTCTCTCCAGAGCTGGGATTAAAATGCACATGCCACTGTGCTTGGCTACCGTCATCAGTCATTACAAACAATGCTCTGGTGTGGTGGTGGTGGTAGTGGTGGTGCTGCTGCTGCTTCTTCTTCTTCTTCTTCTTCTTCTTCTTCTTCTTCTTCTTCTTCTTCTTCTTCTTCTTCTTCTTTTTGGTTTTTCCAGACAGGGTTTCTCTGTGTAGCCCTGGCTGTCCTGGAACTCACTTTGTAGACCAGGCTGGCCTCGAACTCAGAAATCCGCCTGCTTCTGCTTCCCAAGTGCTGGGATTAAAGGCTTTTTTTCTTTTCTTTTCTTTTCTTTTTTTCCTTCTTCTTCTTCTTCTTCTTCTTCTTCTTCTTCTTCTCTGGTGTGATTCTTTATGTATTATCACTTTTACTGTTGTAGAATAGAGTCTAAACTTGAGTGTTACTAAATCAAAGGATATGAACACCCTGACTATTAATATGTGTGTGTGTGAGAGTGAGTTAGTTTCTGTATGTGAGATTAAATCCAGGACCTTGCACATGCTGGGCAACTTCTCTACCCTTGAGATATATCCCTAGCTCAAAACTGTTTAGTATTTGTGTTTATCATGGCTGACTGGAAACATATCATGGCTGACTGGAAACATAGATACTTCCTGATGCTCAAAATGACAACTATGCAAATTATATATCTATTAGTTGAAAATACTCTTTATATTACTGTAATCCCACATCATGCTGCTATTTTAATGAGTTTAGCTTCATTCGTTATCAGCGTGTCTTTGTTTTCTATGGCTATTAAAGTATGTATTATTTCAATTTTTTAAAACTTTATACTCATCTTTTTGTTAAAGTCAATTTGGTATTTAAAGTTGAATTTTAAAAAGTCTATTGATCAGAAAGCCAATGTTTTAAGTTAATGCAAGTTGTTTGTGTTATAACACTTACTTTAAAACAACCATTTTGTCCCGGGTGTGATAACAAATGCCTTCCTTTATTCCCACCTCCCTGGAGGCAGCAGCAGACTGATCTCCGGATTCTAGGCCAGCCTGGTCTACAAAATGAGTTCCAGGACAGCCAGGGCTATGTAGAGAAATCCTGTCTCAAAAACCAAAAACCAAAATAAAACTCACTAGTTTCTGATGTATTAAGGAAAAACAAAACAAAATTCTGTATCTGCTTACATGCAGTTTCTTCTGTGAGAAACACTAGGTTAGTGGTTCTCAGTCAGGACAATTAGTCCACAGGACATCAGCCAAAGCCTGGAGACAGGTTTGGTCGGAACAATTTCAGGAGGTATGCTACTGGCATCTAGTGGTTACCGGTAAGACAGCACAGCACAGTATCTACTCTTCTAAAACAAAGTATGTGCTCACACACTCTTACTTTTCTTAATAATGCCACCAAAATGCAAGAGTATGTATTCTGATGATTCAGATAAAGATATCAAAGAAAAGCTGTGTTGTAATTGGTTTTGGCTTTTGAAACAAGGTCTCACTCCCCAGGACTGACTGGCCCAAGTCTTGCAGCAATCCTCCTGCTTCTGCTTCCCCAGCACCAGGTCCAGCTTCCAAATGTTTCCTTTAGGAGTAAAGTGAACATTTCCCACTTTCCTACCTTAAAAAAAAATCCATGCTAAAGTCACTAAAATTTGTAGTAAGAATGAAACTTCAACCTCTTAAATTGTGAAGGCTACAACAACATCACACAAGTTTTGCCAACATAATTTAAACTGCAAGGGTCCCCACAGCAATAGTATACCGGGATGTGCTTGAGTAAAATGTAAAGTATTACAGTAGAGCTCCTACTATACTCCGTTTTAGGTATCCATTGAGGGTTGGACAACACAACCTCTGGATTAGGAAGGCAACTGAGCCCTATTATCTAATCTTGAATAAATTCACAAATATCTGTCATTTCATGAAAATGAAAAGGATTTTATGTATTAATTGAAAGATTAGTTTATGCTTATTTTTCCATCTATAGGTATGGCCATCTTCCACTTACTCAAAATTCTGCTTAGAAATGATGAACGTGCTACCTGTCTTTTACATACTCAATCCCGAAAACCTGTACATCTGTTGAGAATGTACAAGGTGTTTTATCTAAGCCTTATTTAATAATCAAGAATGCTTAGTAGAGCAATAAGAACAGCATAATAAAAACCAGCCATACCCTTTAAACCCTGATTTCAACAAAACAAGAAATAATCCAACAGCGCGTGCTCCTTGCAGATTTTACTGTCCGTTTCTACCCTCCTGGCGTGAGGTCCTTCCCTCATACACTCAATGAGGGGAACGCAATGAGCACGGTCTGCGTGCGGCTAAATTATGACACCGTAAACCCGCATGATATCACTGCAAACCCGAGGAAACCCATCCCCCGCGGGCGATTACTCTGCTGGTGAGAAAAGGCTATGCAGGAGCCGCTGCTGACGGGGCGCAGGCGACCGCGCGGACGCGGCTTTGTTGGGGGTCCCGCCGCCGCCGCAGCCCGCGGTCCCGCCCCAGCCCTGTCCGCGCCGGGCCCTTACCCGAGCGGGTCCGGTCATGGCCAGCGCGGACGCGCCTAGCCTGAGCCTTGGCCCCGGCGACGCCCACGTTCCCGGGCGACAAAGCGTGCACTCGCTCCGACCCCAGGTCGCCGCTCCCACTCGCCCCAACCCCACCGCCCGGCCCGGTCGCCGGGGAGCGCAGCCGTCACCCTGTCTCACAGCGCCTCCTGCGGGCAGGAGGAGCAGCACGGCTCAGCATCAGAGCCTCGCGTGGCCGCAGCCCACTCTTCCCTACAGTGACAAAGAACACAAGAGAGTGGAGAGAAGGCCCAGACCTCCAGACAAGCACTGGGTGCACAGGGTCCATCTTTGCAGTGGGCTCTGGAGTCAAGATGGGGACCAAGACTGGCAAGAAAAGGACCAGAAAAAGGGCCTCCCCTCGGAACAGGTTGCCACTAAGGAATACACCTGGCCAGGGCCAGAGGTGTGTATTTTCCCACAAATCCTGTCCATCCATATAGAGAGCACGCCACTGACCTGCGCATGCGTGGAGTTCCCTCCCGTGACTGGGGAAGCCCTAGGAAATAAGGTTAACCCTCATGCAACAGGCTTCTGCAGCAGGTCACAGGTGTACCCTAGGAGTGAAGACGGAGCACACATAGCATCTAAGCCTTAGATTCTAAAGAAAATACATAAAGTGGTAGAGAAAGCTACAGAAGGGACGTGGGAGAAATGGAAACCCAGAAAGAAAGACACTGACAGAAAAATAAGAAAGGGAGAAGCAAAAATGGAAAACAGCTAATATCCCTGGACAATTAACTTCAAATTGTTTCCAGGTGTGTTATGGGTATGGCTCAAGTATCATAAAGAAAAGGCATTGGCAGAGAGTAAATAGAAAAAGCAGGGCAGTGGTAGCGCACGCCTATAATCATAGCACTTGGGAGGCAGAGGTAGGCGGATTTCTGAGTTCGAGGCCAGCCTGGTCTACAGAGTGAGTTCCAGGACAGCCAGGGCTACACAGAGAAACATGAACACATATATATTACTAATTGAATGGTTTCTCTTAGAAAATATCATACTGGGGACCGATGAGTTAGCTCTGTAGACAAAACACTTGCTGCTATAGCCTGACAACCTCAATTTCATTCCAGAGATCAGTGTAGAGATGAAAAAAGGAAAACCATTCTACAATGCGTTCTCTGACTCCCACATGTCATTACCCTCCAGCACACACCCCACCCAAAACCCACCATCAAAATGAATTTAAATTATAGTAAAACTGATTTCCTCTTCCTTCTTGAGGCAGGGGCTCACTATGTAACTCTGGCTGTTCTTAACCATGTATCCCAGACTGGCCTTAAATTCAGCGATCCACCTGCCTCTGCCTCCCTAGTACTGTGATTAAAGGCCTGTACTACCATGCCAAACAGTCTTGCGGGGGGTGTTCTTGTTTGTTTGTTTTTCTTTATTTTTAAGAATTTTGTGGGTAGGGTTTGTTTACTGCCTGCAAGTATGTCTGCATACTGTTCAGGAAATTGCCACATAAACCTTTTGTACACCAATTTCAGTTAAGCAAGAATAGTTAATTGAATGCACACCATAATACTGGACATCCAGGACCACAAGAAGGAAAAACCAAATTGTGGTAATAGTCTACTCTCAGGGTAGACTTTTTATCGGAAAAACCAGGTTCAAAAGCTTAAAGGGTAAGGGGGGAAGCAGTTGGCTTACTAGGCAAAGTATTATCAGCTATAATAATCCTTTAAGTTGATTGGTCCTGAGTAAGGTTAGGGGGTGGTGGAGGATGGTTAACAGAGGAACTTCAGAACATCAAGATAAGAGAACATGATTATTATAGTCATAAGTTTTTGGCTTATTAGTAGCATTCTTCAGTGTTAGTGACAAAAACCACAATGATCTCATACGAAGGTGCAGGAAGGGCTGACCAGTGGTTAGCTCTGATTCAAGCTATTTTAGACATAACAGTTCTTATTGACCTTTGATTTGATGGGTCCTACATAAAGCTTTGTGGAATTTCTTAAGATTTGCAAACCTCATACAGCCCATTCAAAGAGAACAAAACAGGGTATGTGGTCAGGATGTCCTTGCTCTAAGCCAAGTCACTTCTCTGTGTCAGCGACTGGCAGACATGTTACAGCAACAATATGAAATAGCTGGCAAGCATGGAACAAAATGGCTACAGCTATGCTGAGGAGGTCAGAGGAGCACCTGAAGTTACAGGCAGCTTTGCTGCTGGGAACTGAACTCTGTTTGCAAGAGGAGTTTGTGCTCTTAACCACTGAGCCATGTCTCCTCCAGTCCCTAAAAACTTTTTCCACAATTGACCTTATATTGTTCCTGCTCTCTGTCAAGAATTCCCTTCTCTCTGATGTCAAGTAGTTGACTATTATTCATACTTCTGAGAAAATTAAGTATAAATCCCCAAACGGGAATAAAACCTTCAGGCTAGACTGAGATTACTTTTAAATTGTTACCATTAAAAGTGGCCTTAATCGTACAAGGATGAAGTAATGAGTTTGAGAAGCAGCGAGGTATAATTTCCCCCAGATTTCTCTTTAATCCACTCCTCAAGTAGAAAATGAGTCTTATTCTAGCAACATGGGCAGGCATCAAAGTATTAGTTAAAGAAAAAGAATATACTTACAGGGACAATTAGATTATGTTGCAGCTCTCTCCTGCCCCAACCCCAAGACAGTCACTATCTTTAGCTTTGACTGGCCTGGAGCTCACAATCCAGACCAGGCTGGTCTTAAAGTCATAGAGATTCACCTGCCTCTGCTTTCTGGGTGCTGGGCTTAAAGGCACTTAGGAGGCAGAAGCTGGTGGTTTTCTGAGTCCAAGGCCAGACTGGTCTACTGAGTGAGTTCCAGGACAACCAGGGCTATACAGAGAAATTCTGTCTCAAAAAACAAAAAAAAAAACAAAAAAGCAAAAATAAACTTGCCAGTTTAAGCAACCATTCTCCTCTGTGGGACATTTTGGCTGTTTCAACTTTCTAGCTGGCACAAAAGCCAATACAAACAACCACTGGAGGTCTCTGGGTAAGCATATGCTTTCACTTTTCTGAGGTGTCAACCCCGGACTACAATTATATGTTGTAACATGAGGATATATTTAAGGCTCTCTTTAAAAGATATACTCATTTTTATTTTATGGGTCTTGGTTTTCCTGCCTATATGTCTGTATTCATGTGTATGAAGTGTCCCTGGAGGCCAGAAAAGGATGTCAGGTCCTCTGGAACTGGAGCTACAGATGGTTGTTGCTATCTTGTAGGTGTTGGGAATAGAACCCAAGTCCTCTGCAAAAGCAACAAGTGCTGTTAACCACTGAGCCACCTCTCCAGTCCTATTTGTTTGTTTTCAGATTTATTTTTTATTTATGTGTGTGAGGTTTTGTAAGTTTCTGTGCATCATGTGAATGCAGGAGGTGGAGACCAGAAGAAGCATCCCTTATCACGTCGTCCTGGACAAATCTCATACCCAAAATCCTTTCTGCCTCCTGGATGTTCTACCTCCTATTTAAGGCCATAGGCTTTTTAATTGACAGGTGATGTATTCATACAATACACAAGATATTCTCTCTACACCACTGTTTTAGAGGATAAAACATTTAACGGCTTGATGATGGCATCATTATTTTGAACAGAGCTAGCCCTGATGCTTGGTGGAGCTCAGTTGAATGTGTCTTGCTTATCCAACCTTTGGGAGGTAGAGGCAGGAAGATCAGGAGGTCACAGTCATCCTTCACTACCTGGGCTACATGCCTCAGAAAGTTAAAGGATTAAGGATTGTCTAGTCATACAAATGTTCATGTTTCATAGCCACGGGAGCATCTGACAACTGGGAGGGAAACCGAGAGTTTGGAAATTAGTCCCCCACCCCCTTAAAACAGGGTTCCACTGTAGAGCTCCGAATGACCCGGAACTTGCTGTGGAGTCCAGGCTGGCTTTAAACTTACAGAAAGTTTCCTGTCTCTGCTTCCTAGTGCATGGATTAAAAGCAAGTGCCATCATATCAGGCTTTATTCTTGCCTCCTAAGGCTTTTTTTTTTTTTGAGACAGGGTTTCTCTGTGTAGCCCTGGCTGTCCTGGAACTCACTTTGTAGACCAAGCTGGCTTCAAACTTATACAGATTCACCTGCCTCTGCCTCCCAAGTGCTGGGACTGAAGATGGGCATCACCACTGCCAGGCCGAAGGCCACATTTAAAAATTATGTCTTTTAATAATAAAATCACTAATTATTTTTCTGAGGTCAATATTTCTATCTCTGTCTCTCTCCTTCTTTCTCCTCCTCTTCCTTCTTCTTTTTCTAGTTCATTTCATTATAGTGATGTTCTAGTTTAGAGAATGGTAATTTTAACTCCCAACTATGACCACAGTTCATGCTCAAGTAGACTCAAAGTATACACAAGATATTGCTTTGTATGTACACTCTAAGAATCACAGTACACTCAAGTGGTAGTGGCCCAGCAGGAAGATCCCTATACTGTGGGTTACTATAGACACTTTACTGTTGAGGGCATTGAATGGATTCATTTCATTTACTGAAATAAATGTTTGAGAAGACTTTGGTTCATACATGTTTGAAAGAAGAGAAATACTGGAAAGTTATGGCTGTGTGATTATCTTTCTGCCACACAAGTTGTTAAACACACAACTCTGTCTTTTGTTGGTCCTTAGTCCAGATCCAGCAAATCTAACCACAAGCTTTATTTCTGTTGGCTCAAATAGTCCACTTGTCAGTGCTGGTGAGTGAGCTCGGCAGAGGATCTGGGTTTGGCTCACAACTGTGTGTGTAGCTCCAGTTCCAGGTTATCCTGCATCCTATTCCGGCCTCCATAGGCACTAGACATCCAAGTGTAGAGAAACATTTATACATATAAAATTAAAAGAAACAAATCTTTATAAAAATTCTACTTCTCATCCAAGCCCAAGAGAGGCAATAATCAAAATAATCCGAATCTCTGGTGCCAATACAAGTCATATTTGTAATTTCTACGAACGATACAACTCCATCATTCCCACCTAGCTCACTCTGGTAGCAGATTACACTATCGTCCAGCCTGGACACCGCTCCCTGGCTCTTAAACTATCTAGCATTTTCTGGGTCTCTTCAGATGGATGGGAAACCCCAATAGGTTGGGTCTCTTTCTCAGAAGCTGACCTCTGGGAAGGCGCTCCGGATGCGGGGGCCGCCAGGGGGCGCGCTGTCCCGGGAGGACCGACCGGAGGGGGGCGCGTCTAGGCCGGCAGAGCGCCTGCAGTACTCACTGCCCACAAAGCGCCAGCTGAGGGGCGGCTGCAGCCGGTGCGGCGTAGGCTGCTGGCTACTCAGCTCCTCTGCGTCCCAGCGCCCCCGGAAGCCCGATTGCCGCGCGAGTCCTGTCAGAGCGAGCAACGCGAGACCGCTTCTCGCCGTCTGCCGAGAGCACTGAGCAGCCGGGCCTGCGTGTGGTGGCGACTCCCGGGACAGGACCGGGCAGCGGAGGGCCATGGCTGAGGCGACCGCCGCTCCGGTAAGGGCGCTGATGCACGGGCGTCTCTGTCACCCGGGCCTCGGGGGGGAGGCGAGGGAGCTGGGGACGGCCGCGGGCCTTGTGGCCCGCGTGGGTCTGCGGCTGTCGCTTGCCCCGAAGGGCCACCGCGGACCGCAGCGCCGGGCGACGCCGCGGGACCAGGGTCTGCAGTTTCTAACCTACACGCGCCGCGGTGCTCCGCGTCAGCCCGCGGACCGGGGAAGTGGGCTCGAGGGGGTTTTGCAATCCACCAGCCATTCTGTACAGCCGCGAGCGCTGTCGTTGCTAGGTGCGGCAGGACAGTCACCTGCGAGGCGGGGAAGGTAAAAGCCAAGGTGTGTCCTTATGGACTGCGTGAGGACGGACAGCCTCCCGCGCCCGGGCGGGCGGGCAGGCTGCGGCGCCGCGGGGACCTTGGAAGGCCGACCGAGCGCAGGCTTAGCCAGTCGTGCAGTCGTGCGTGTGCTTGTTTGCTGCAGGCCTGCAGTGGGCCCAGCCGTGCATGCACCAGAGAGATGCCAGGGCTACCAGGACAACCGGCACAGTCCCTGCACACAGCCATTAAGGAAGAGGGGATGGTCGTTTAACAGAACGTTCCGACTGGAAAGTATTGCTTTTGTTTGCCACCTAAGAAGCCTTTGGTCAGCCCAAAGAGACTTTTTAAATAAGTCAGAAGTCAGGCAGGTCTGCAGAGGAGTAGATAGGAAGTAAAAAAGAAAGAAGAAACCAGGGGAGCAGCGGGGAGGGGCGGGGAACGGAGTAGAGGGGAATACCCTTCAAGTTTAATTTCCCCCCAACCCTTAAAAAAGATGGTAGAGCCCATGGTGTATGCTATAGGTATATGCCGAAAACTGTCACATACTTTTAGTTCTCTAGTAGTCATGTTTAGGAGGTTAAACCATGATGGTAACATGGTGGTTCACAGAGGAGTTTAAAATAGGAGAATCAGAAATTTTAGTATATGCTTGGCCAAATAGCCAGAGTGTGTGTCTTTAAAAAAAGAAAGAAAGAAAGAAAGAAAAATTTTTTTTAAAAGGTAAAAAGAAAGAGGGAATTAATTTCAGTGAATTCAGTGAAATGTTATTTAGCCCAAAGTATAAAAATATTTTAATAGTAATATTATAAAACTACTAATGAGATTTTATACACAACACATCTCAATTGAACTGAGCACATTTAAAGTCCTCAATAATCACATGGACTCAGTGGCTATGGTACTGACCAGGGCAAGTCTGTTTTATGAAGAAGAATTTGGAAATACTTATATTTTTAATTTTAATTTTAAGAAATCTTTTTAGGGGTTATGAGGAGATAGCTCAGCAGTTAAAAGTACCAGTTGCTCTTGCAGAGGGCCCTGGGTTTGGTTCCTAACATTCACATGGTGGCTAACAGCAACCTGTAACTTTAGTTCCAAAGTATCTGACGCCCTCTTCTGACTCTCGAGGGCACCGGGCATGTAGATGTTGTCACATATTTACAGGAAGGCAGGATACAGATACACATAAATTAATCTAAATGATTTAAAAATATTTTTATTCTTTGAAAATTTAATAGAATGCATTTTGATCATTTCACCCTACTGTTCCTAACTCCTCTCAGATTCACTCCTCCCTCCCTCATAGTGTCCCCAGTTTTGTGTCCTTTTTAAAAAAATGACCCATGAGGTACTTCTCATATACTCCTTGGTGTAGGCCATCCACTGGAGTGTGGTTGATTTACAAGGGGCCACACCCTTAAAACTTGGGTTTTCCCTTCCCCAGAAGCTCTCAGTTGTCTGTAACTCTGCAGTTATGAGTGGGAGCTCATGCCCCTGTCCCTTTCAATGCTATAGTGTTGACTTGCTTGATTTCATGCAGGCGGCCACAGCTGATAAGAGTTCATGAGTGCAGCAGTCCTTCCATGTCCAGAAGAAACTCTTTGGCTCCAGTACAACCCGGGTCTCAGAGTCTTGCTGCCCTTTTTCTACAATGGTCACTGAGCCTTGGGATTTGGGCACTGGTGTGGGTGCCTCATTTCTGTTGAGCACTTCATTGACAACTTTTTATTACTGTTGACAATTTTTTGCTGCTGCTACCAACACCACCATTACCACTACTACTACTTCTACTGGGTCTTTTTGAGACAGAGTCTCACCTATGTAACCCTAACTGACCAATGTGTAGATCAGGCTGGCTTGAACTCACAGAAGTATTTCTGCCTCTGTAAGTGCTAGAATCAAATGCATGTGCCATCGCACCAGTTGTCTTTTGTTTTGTTTTTGTTTTGCTTTTTAATGTACTTTGTAAGTTAGGAGGGCTGGTATTCAGAGCTCAAATGGAGAGACTTGCTTTAAATAAAATGAAACATCTTTCTTTGAAAAAGAAAGAAAGCATTTTCTAATAGGTTTGATGTGGGGAGGGGTAAAAGAGTTTAGGTCTAATTATTTTAATTTCCTTTTTCTATTTTTTCTGAAGACAGGGTTTTTCTATGTATCCCTGACTGTCCTGGAACTCTCTCAGTAGACCAGGCTGACCTTGAACTTACAGAGTTCCACCTGTCTCTGCCCTCCTAGTGCTGGGAATAACAGTGTGTGCTACTACCACCTGGCCTATTTCAGTTTACTTACAGTAAGATATCACGTCATCTCTGGAGAGTAAGGGTGCTATCTGGATAAGTTTCTGCCCTCCCTGTGTGCTCCCTGAATCAGTAGATGCAGCATCCATGACCTAAGAATGCACTTAAAGCACACCATCTCCTTTTCACACTCACCGAATGAAAATATGTATTTTAACTAGATTTGGGGGAGGGGGGTGCAGATCAGGACTTGGGGTTAAGGTCTTGCTATCCGTAGTCCTTGCTGCCTTGGTACTCACTCTATAGCCAGACTGGACTGAAACTTAACAGCAGTTCTTCTAACTCAGTTTCCTCAGTGCAGAGGACAACTTGGGGGACTTGATGCTCTTCTTCTGACATTTGGATCCCAGAGATTGAGCTCAGATAATCAGGCTTTGTTTGCTGCAAGTGCCTTTATCTGCTAAGCCGCCTCACTGGCTGATTGCTCAGGTCTTCTCTAGTTATTGTTTCACATTAGTTTGAGAGTTTGTAGAAGCCTGGAAGGTACTAACTAGGTAGCGTCAAGTGCCCCCACTTGAGCACTTACCATTGGTGTATGCTGACAGCATCTCACGTGGTTGTGTAATTTTCTTTTTAGGTCTACCTGATTGTAGAAACAAACAAAATGTGCATAGTTCAGCTCATTCAAATTAGAAAGTCAGCTGAGCAAATGAGACTTAGAGACTGGAGTGACATGGGGTTGAAAGTGGCTGAAGTGGTCAAGCAGAGAAGAAAGCAAAGCCATGTACAGGTGGTAGGCCAGGAGCACATGGACTCATCATAGGGCTACAGTTATAATTAACAGGTTGGAGACCAGATGAAATGAGAATAAGGTAGTGCATGACGTGAAAATGGAAGGCTCTGGCCAGAGTGGTTTATCAGGTTCAGAGAATTAGGCTTAGACTAACATCCTATTTGTTGTACAGATTTCTTGCTTTTATGATACTCTTTGTTTCAAAGTACATTCAACAGTGAACAAACAGCCTGTGACTTTCTTGGAAAGAATCTAATTCAAACATTGTTACCAGTCTGAAATTTTCCATGTATTTTTCTAGTCTGTCCTTGGAGTATAAGATTAAACAACCCTGTTTTATCTTCTATTTCATAACCCTTGAATACTTGAAAGTAGTTGTCATATTTTCTTTAGTCTAGACACCCTTAGCTTGTTAAATTTTGGTACAGTTGTAGTGTGTAAACTGAATGATAGACAGGGCTAGCGTATCAATGTGTAGGAGATTTGTAAGAGAGCACTGAGGTCAGTGAAACCAGAGAATTCTTGTGTACATTTGCCTTTTCCAGAGATAGAGAAGGCAATAAGCAACTTCAACTTCTGGGCCTTGTATTAGAACAGATGGACCAGGCTAGCCTTAAGAAGCTATTATTCACTTCCTAACCCATCCTTGAACCATCAAAACAGTTCCTTGGCTTTTGATATCAACAGGCAGAGCAACAAGGGTGGACACAGGCACTGTAAATGCACTAAAGCTATTTTGTTTTGTGTGTGTGTGGTCCCCCACCCCCACCCCACCCCCGCCACCAACAGTTTCTTTGTGTAGCCCTGGCTGCCCTGGAACTTGCTCCGTAGAGCAGATGACCTGGAACTCACTGAGTTCCACCTGCCTCTGCCTCAGAAATACTGGGTTAGAGGTGTGTGCCACCACTGCCTGGGAGTTAAGTAGTTCTTATTTGGTTGTAGTTTAGAGTGTGGATTCCTTCTAATTCTCAATGTCTTGCCCCATCTCTCCATTGCACATAGACTTCTGAATGGGACTCGGAATGCCTTACATCCCTGCAGCCCCTTCCTCTTCCTACACCTCCAGCAGCAAATGAGGCACATCTGCAGACGGCAGCCATTTCCCTGTGGACAGTGGTGGCTGCTGTGCAGGCCATAGAGAGGAAAGTGGAGGTCCACAGCCGGCGACTCCTCCACCTAGAAGGCAGGACAGGGACAGCAGAGAAGAAACTAGCAAGCTGTGAAAAGACAGTGGCAGAGCTTGGGAACCAGCTGGATGGCAAGTGGGCCGTGCTGGGGACCTTGCTGCAGGAGTATGGGCTGCTTCAGCGGCGGTTGGAGAACTTGGAGAACTTGTTGAGAAACAGGAACTTCTGGATCCTGCGGCTGCCCCCAGGTATTAAAGGAGATGTCCCAAAGGTAATACCCTCCTTCTGGGTTACAGCTGTACGACCCACTCAGACACGTGCAGTAAGAAGTAGTCAGTGACTGAGATATTTCTATTTCCTCTTAAAATTTCTTAGGTTAGTGGAACTGTGAAGGGGTTTTGTGTTTGTCTTTGAGAACTATACTGTGTTAATGATATCTTTCTTTATTATTTATTTATTTTGATTTTGAGTTAGTACTGTAACCCAGGTTGGCCTTGAACTGCTGATTTTCTGCCTCTACCTCCCACGTGGTAGCATTGCAGGCATGGGACACCAGTGGCTCAGTACACATTCACAGTGTCAAACTCCCAGTGAGAAAACTCTTTCTAATTCAGAGTTGGCTCTCTGGCAAATGAATTTTTTCCCCTTAATTTCTTTCACTTTTACGTGCGTATGAGTCACTTCTCTCATTGTTAAACTGTCACAATCTCAGTGGAAAAAGGGAGTCCAATATCATTTAAGTCAGTCAATTTGAATTTTGTTGACAATTTTGGAGAAAAGTTGGAGGGAAGACTATGTATGGGATTAGAGTCAGTGGTTATTACAAGAAGCAGGTTCATCTGTGAGTCTAGGATGTCATAGAACAGGCATGCTGAGATGCTAGTGCTCTGTCTTCTGAAGGGACTAGTTTAGAAAACAGGAAGTTTGGATGATCACTGTTTGACAGTAATATGCCTAGTTTCCACACATACTTGTTCACTCATAATTTTTTTCATAGGCACAGACTTTTAAAA
The DNA here is from genome assembly GCF_978045245.1 of Mus caroli. Lineage (NCBI taxonomy): Eukaryota > Metazoa > Chordata > Mammalia > Rodentia > Muridae > Mus > Mus caroli. The sequence goes on along the minus strand of NW_028227262.1, from coordinate 101,285,617 downwards.
ATTCTTTTAAACATTTTTTTGGGTGTAGGCATGCCTTTATTCCTAGCACTCTGGAAGCAGAGAAGGATCTTTGTGCGTTAAAGGACACCGTGGTCTACATAGTGGTTCTGGGACAGCCAGGAATACAAAAGAAAAAGAAAAAAAAAGAAACCCAAAGCTTGCTTGCTCGCTCGCTCTCTCTCTCTCTCTCTCTCTCTCTCTCTCTCTCTCTCTCTTTCCCCCATATGTGTATATCTATCTATCTATCTATCTATCTATCTATCTATCTATCTATCTATCTATCTATCTATGGGGCATAAGATTTTGATATGTAGCCCACACCTGTCCACAACTTAGAATCTTGCCTCAGCCTCTCAAGTAATGGGATTGCAGGCATAGACACCATACCTGGAGTCTACAACTATTTCTTGAATACATTTTTGCTTGTTCTACATATTTTCCTGAAGAAAAAAAACCTATTAACACATAAAACACATTTAAATAATTTAATAAAGGTAAAGATAGGTGCTTTCTAGTGTTCTGTTTCCAAATGTATGCCTGAGAAGGTCTCACTAAGAACCCCCTAACCCCACCCTAACCACTGTCCAGAACACAGGCAGGATGTTCTTAAAGGCAGAAACTACATCCTGGCATCTTGGCTCAGCAGCTCCAGGAGAGCTTTGCAGAAGTACCCAGTTTGTAGCAAGCAGTTTTAACAGAAGCTAAGTGGAGGGGGTTCTCTACAATCAGGCAGTTTTAAGGAAAGCTAGGATAGTGAGCTAGGACATTTTTACCTTTGGTTCCTAGAGTAAAGTTGGGTCATTTTCTATGGAAGGAGATCAGATTCTAGTTAAACCTAGAATGACTTCAGTAAAAATATAAAATGGAGGAACCTCTGCACTGTCTTGCTTCGTCATAATACTTCATGAGGTAGAAGGAATGAACCCTTGGCAGTGTTAGGTTCAGGAAGTTCAAGGAAGGGTGAAGAGCCACTGACATGGAGATTGTATTGTTAGTTATGAGATGGAGGAGATGGCTCTAGTGAGCATGGATAACAAGCGCTCAAGCTTCAGAGGTAGAAGGAGGAGTGAGCAGAGGAACCTCAGCAGGATACACTGGTGAGGCAGTAGGAAAACAAACAGCAAAGTAGGAGGTGCCACAGAGCTAAGGTGGAAAACAGCATTTCCAGTAGAGTTATGATTTGCCAGTTACCACACTGGAAGGTCTAGAAAGATAAGGACAGTGAACATGACTGGCAACATGGCTGTCAGAGGAGATCTTAACCTAACTTGTTCGAGTGGCAAGATAGAGATAGAAGACAGAATACCATGGTTGTAGAGTAAACAGAAAAAGAATAATAGGACTAGAGTTTCTTTGTTTTTCTTTCTTTCTTTTTTTTCTTAGGTGTAAGTATAGAACTATTAAAAGTAAGGGGCTGGAGAACACTGGCTGCATTTCTAGAGGACCCAGGTTCTATTCCCAGCATTTACACGGAAGCTTACAACCAGTTAGGGGGTCTGTTGTGGTTTCCACAGGTACAAGGTGTGCATATGGAACACATACATGCAGGTGAATAATATGCACTTAGAAAAAGTTGTTTAAGATGAGAGTAGAAGCTTAGAATATACTCTAGGACTCCTCAGAAGCCAGCGTTGTTTTTCTCCTTATCTTTCCAGAGAGAATTTATTAATGCTGCAGCAGATGTATATATTATAAACATATGTACACTATATAGAGATATATACCTTTTACATGATTAATTTATATAATATATATTATTCATGTTGTTTTTACTTATAGTATGGTGTTTTATTGTTATAAAATCCTAACATTGTATGGTGTATGAGATGGGAACATAACCATTACTAGCTTTAGTAAATCATACAGAGTTATCCAAGGTGTCATAGCAAAGGAAATTTCAAATTCTTCTCTTCATGAGTATTAGCTAGAGTCTCATTAAGTACAAAGAAATGAAGGCTTGAAGTTTAACCAGAGTCAGGCATGGTAAACACATACCTGTAATCCCAGCATTCAGGAGGCTCAGGCAGAAAATTTTATGCACGATCAAGGACAGCCTGATCTACTAATAAGTAACAGGCCAATCATAGCTACACAGAAATACCAAACACACACACACACACTGGATAGAAATATTGTTCAATTGCCAGAGATTGCCTAGCATGCATGAAGCTGTGGCACTATATAACGCTGAATATGATAACACATACATGCAATTCCAACACTCAAGAGATGGAGAGAAGATCAGGAGTTTAAGGTCATTATCTATAATGACTTATCTATACAGCAAGTGTAAAGCTAGCCTGTGCTAACTGAGACTACCTCAAAAAAAAAAAAAAAAAAAAAAAGAGTGAAAAGGCTTATGCCTTTTAATCCTAACATTTGAGAGGCAGAAGCAGGCAGAACTGGGTCTTGATATAGTACTTCCTACTGTGTATTTTATTTGCATATTTTGGGCCCTTCAGATGTCCTTTGGTAATCACTTAAATTTAGTTTTTATTAATAGAATAGCAGTTAATTTAGTTTTTTTTTTTTTTTCTTTTTTTTTTTTTTGGTTTTTCGAGACAGGGTTTCTCTGTGTAGTCCTGGCTGTCCTGGAACTCACTCTGTAGACCAGGCTGGCCTCGAACTCAGAAATCCGCCTGCCTCTGCCTCCCAAGTGCTGGGATTAAAGGCGTGCGCCACCACGCCCGGCCCTAATTTAGTTTTAATTTAGCAGTTAAGTTAGTGAAATACCTAGAGAAATACATAACATTTAACTGTCTTAAATTCCAAAAGCATATATTAAAAAAATACAATTCCTTTCAGGTATTTCATTATGAAATTAAAATGTGTTTAGTTCTAATCAAAGCATACTGAAAATTTGGACTGAAAGATATGGTTCTGTTGGTAGAGTGTTTAACTCAATTGTACTAGGCCCTGCTTTTAATGAATGTCTTCTCCCTCCCTCCCTCCCTCCCTCCCTCCCTCCCTCCCTTCCTTCCTTCCTTCCTTCCTTCCTTTCTTTCTTTATTTTTAATGAGTGTATTTTTTGAAAATTACATTTTGTCACATGGGGCACATGCTTGCCATAGCCCATGAGTAGAGGTCAGGACACGACTTTCTCAGGTGTCAGTTCTCTCCTTCCACCTTGTTTTTAAGGCAGAGTCTCATTGTTTCTCTCAGTGCACTTTCATCTTGTTCCAGGAATCCATCTCAGAGTGTCAGGCTTGTCACAAACATCAGCACTTCACACGCTGCTCCATTTTCTTAGTCTTAAGTCTGTGAACATTTTAAGAGGTTAAAAAGATGCAGAGACTAAAAGGTTTAAGAATACCAGTGTTAAGATTGCAGTTGTTTCTAATATCATCATCATCATTATTTTGGGTACAGTTGTTTTGCCTGTATATATGTTTGTTCACTGTGCTTGGTGACTGTTGGGGACCAGAAGAAGGCATTAGATCCCCTGGAACTGGAGTTACAAATAACTGCAAGCTGCTATATAGTTGCTGGGAATCAAACTTAGATCCTCTGGAAGAGCAGCCAGTGCTCTTAACTACTGGGCTACCTCTTCCCCTTGCAGCTGTTTCTCTAAGGGCTCCAAGTCATAGCTCTTATGTCTTCTAGTAGAGATGTTCTTTTTCTACTAAATACGTTTACTGTATTCTCAAGTCTGAAAGTGTTGTGTATTTGTTACTCTTTTCTCTAGGACTTCTTGGTGTCCTTTTCTGACCTGGATTCATATTCTGGCTTCTCTTCAGATCTTAAATCTAATCTGGGTTCATTGCTTTCTTGACCTACTGTACGTGTCTTGTACTAGGACTACCTCTACTCATTCCTTTATGGCATGCAGTGTGTTCTAGCACCAGTGTACATCTTTACCCATTTGTTTCCTGGAGTACATCCTCAAATTTATTAAGAAAAAGCGCATAGGAGGCATACTTCATATAGGAAATCTCTTTAATTTAATGTGGGAGTGCCAAATACAGTATTATATACCTGTAATCCCAGTGCTTAGGAGATTGAGGCAGAAGGATTGCTGTGAGTACAAGAATGGCAAAACCATATCTACAAAATCCAAAACAGCAAAACACAAGGAAACAACAAAAATGCAGAGGAATAATAATTTAACATGAGATTCTTCTTTTAGCTAGTTCTATGATTTCTGTGAAAATACTTCTTCCTTAAGAGATTTTGAGACATTGTTTCATTCACTCTCTCTGTTTGGTTTATTGAAACAGGATTTTATTATATATCCTTGGCAGGCCTGCAATTCACTATATAGACCATCCTCAAACTCAGAGACTAAACCCAAATTCCATCTTTTTTAGAGTCATCCCACCTCTATTAGAAATCTGCTTGTAAAATGTCCTGTCTCTGTTACCAACTATGTATGATCATATGCCTTTTTAAAAACAGAAATCATACTTTAGTTTTGGTGCTTAGGGAGAACTTTGTATGTAGTGGATATTAAGAACACTTTGGGTGCCTGTAAGTAATGGTCTCTGTAGCCGCCTGCCGCCACACGAACTGGGTGGGAGGCCGGAGCTGTAAGGGGGGAAAGGTGAGAGAAGACAGATTTCTGATCAAGGCCCCAAAGTATCCCCTGCTTCTTGATGCTTTGTTGCCAAGTTGTTAGCACTTATCCGCCAGAGCTGTTGCACTAGGTCGCCAAGTCCACAGGTTGTCAGCTATCTCAGGAGTATCTCAGGAAGACAGGTTCAGCCTCTCAGCAGGTAGCAGCGTCTTGGAGCAGAGCAGCAGTGCAGCGGCAGGTGACAGAACAATAAAACCTTCTAGGTCTGAAGGCTCCATCCCAGGTGGTCTCACTCACAGTGGCAGCAAGGTCAGAACCAGCCTACTCAAGGCTGGGGGAGGCTACAGTCTCAAAGCGCAGAGCTCTAGAGGTCAATTCTTCATCTTCCAACATCTTTTCTATTATGTCAGATAATACTTGGCAGCTAAATAGATACCAGTATTTACTTAATGAAGTCAAGAATGGTGACATAGACCTGTAATCTCAATACTCAGGAGGCTGAGACACGAGGATCATGAATTTCAGGCCAACTTAAGATATACAGTGAGTTCCAGGCCAGCCAGGCTATATAATGAGACCTTATCTGAAATAATAAATAAAACAAATGGAACATTATTGAATAAGGAAGCTTTTTTTTTTGTTTGTTTTTTTTCGAGACAGGGTTTCTCTGTATAGCCCTGGCTGTCCTGGAACTCACTTTGTAGACCAGGCTGGCCTCCAACTCAGAAATCTGCCTGCCTCTGCCTCCCAAATGCTGGGATTAAAGGCATGTGCCACCACGCCCGGCCAGAATCTTGACACCAGTGACTCAATGTAGTTCAGAAGTGGAGTACCTCACCTAGCACATGTAAGAGCCTGAGGTCAGCAGTGGGTTTGTAATACAACAAAACCAAACCAAATCCAAAGACAGTAAAAAGTCCAGTGGTCTGGGCATGGTGACATCTACCTGTCATTCTAGCACTTGAGAGGTGAAGTTGGGGGTGGGGTTAGGGGCATGAGTTTAAAGCCAGTCTGGGCTGTATGAGATTCTGTCTCAATTACTAAGTAAATAAATAATAAAATAGAGTGGAATAACTTGTTAAGTCTTCTAGAAAGTAGAATGTCCAGAGGCTGAAGTGTCAGAATTAAGAGCTGAAAAAGAATTCTGCTGTTCAAATAGAAAATCCCCCAAAGAGGCTGGGCTTGGTGGCACAGGCCTAGAATCTAACACTTGGGAGGTAGAGACAGGAACATCGTCTTAAGCCCATCCTTGGCTACAAAGCAAGTTCTAGATTAGACTGGGCTACAAATATTCCATCTGTAAAAAACAATCCAAACAGTCCTTCAAAGACCATGAGAATAATGAGTTTGTTCTCTAATGTCTAAAAGTGTCAGCTAAATTATAGGCTAACTGCTTGGGAGAAAAACGCTACAAAACAGTATTGGAGTGTAGCTCAGCGGTACAGCATTTGTGTGGCACATATAAAGCCCTAGGGTTAACACCAGGTATCACAAGAAACAAAAGTTAGCAATGTCAGACAAAATATCCTTTAAGTCAGCCAGTAAACCATATAAAATTGGACAAGAATTCCATTGACTCATGAACTTTAAAAAAAAAAAAATCAAACTAGATACAAAAAAATGGAGGTAGCAAGATCTCAACATGAACTGGAAAGAGAGAAGAATAAGATTCAGGATGAACTGGATAGTCAAATAATGAAGGTCTCAAGTCAGCTAAGGAATACTATGCAGCCCTCTTAGTGGAAAGGTAGCTTAGGGCAGTTCTGTGCACCTGAGTTCAGGAGTCTGAGAGCAGCCTTAGCAGTACAGTAAAGCCTGCATTCCTGAAAGTAAAAACAGATCATGAATTAGTATGTAAAGTAAGTGCTACAGAAGAAGTTCATCAGAAATTGTGGCACTTAATTTTACAAATGAGAACAAATTTGAGGGCGGAGAGATGATTCAGGCGTTAAAGGCTAGGCATGCAACTAAAGATGTTAAGAGTCTGGTTCCTATCACTCAGGACTTCCTCTCCACCCTGCCCCCAAAAGGAAAAACAAAACTAGAATTTGAGAACAGATTAGTCATTTAGAGAAAATGAAAATGGAGCATGATGTATGGAAGCAATCTGAGAAAGATCAATGTGAAGAAAAATTGTTGATTTTAAAAATGGCATAAGAGTTAGCCAGAGCCGGGCGTGGTGGCGCACGCCTTTAATCCCAGCACTTAGGAGGCAGAGGCAGGCGGATCTCTGAGTTCGAGGCCAGCCTGGTCTACAGAGGGAGTTCCAGGACAGCTGGGCTACACAGAGAAACCCTGTCTCGAAAAACCAAAAAAAAAAAAAAAAAAAAAGTTAGCCAGAGAGGAACTTCAGAGTGTTAGTTAAACATCAACAAGTTGCAAACATTGAAATACAGAAAATGGAAAATGCATGGAAAATGGAAAAAAAAAAAAAAAAAGAAAAAGAAAATTCTGATCCAAAACAGCAAATAGGTGGTTTGTGGATTTAGGTGACATCTTTTTTTTAGTTAGAGAATGAACTGCTGAACTCAAACCAAATATTGAAGGAAACAGTGGAAGAGGAGGAAACAGGGATAATAAAATATAAGAAGCCAAACTGAGAACATGTAACCAGAAATCATAAAGATACCAAAAGAAAAACAGATACCATAGTTCAAAGAAAAGCACAGAATGCTTGCTTTCTTTACTTGCTGAATGAATGCCATCCGAGAAGAAACAGGTAGTCAAGCTGAAGACAAATTGCAGTGACTTGTAGTGGACTAGGAGAGAAAATCTTTTCATGAATACAAACTGTAGAGCCTCAAGGAAAAAGTGAAAGACACATAAAAAAGAACTAGAGGGCTGGTGAGATGACTCTGTGCTTAAGAGCACTGGCTGCAGGCTGGTGAGAAGCTCAGTGGGTAACCGACTGTTCTTCCAAAGGTCCGGAGTTCAAATCCCAGCAACCACATGGTGGCTCACAACCATCCCTTAACAAGATCTGACTCCCTCTTCTGGAGTGTCTGAAGACAGCTACAGTGTACTTACATATAGTAAATAAATAAATCTAAAAAAAAAAAGTTAAAAAAAAAAGAAATAGAAGCAGAATAATTAAAAAAAAAAAAAAAAAAAAGAGCACTGGCTGCTTCTCAGAGGACCCAAGGTAAAATCAGTTCCTAGCACCCACACAGTGTGACTCACAACCACCTGTGAATTCTGCTTCTGGATCTCGCACCCTCTTCTGGCCTCCAAAGGCACGTGTATTCATGTACACATACACATAAATAAATATAAATCTTTTAAAAAATTCAAAGCCAGGTGTTATGGTGCACTCTTATAATCCCAGAACTTGGGAGGCAGAGGCAGGCAGATCTCTATGAGTTCAAGGTCAGTCTGGTCTATATAGTGAGTTCCAGGACAGCCAGAGCTACATAGTGAGACCCTGTTTTGGGGAAGGAAAAATAAAAAAAGACAAAACATTGCATTTAAGACTATAAAGTTAGCAAATGGCTCATCCTGAATCTTCTTTTCCCTACGAGAATTCTGAGTAGAAAGCAGAAAGTAAGATAGAGGGGTAGGTCTTTGGAAGACATGCAAAGGAAAAGATTAGGCAAATGTACTCAAAAATCAAAATCCTAGGCAAGTGAATAGCAAATGCCTGGGATCTTAGTATTAGAGAGGATAATGAATGAGGATGGAGAATTAGACGCCAGCCTAAACTATATAGCTAGACACCGTTACAAAAATAATCCCAGATAGTCTTGAAAGGTACTTACTGAGCTCCTTCTGCATGCTCTTGAAAATGGCAAGAATTTCAGTGGCCGTGGGGACTGGTGCTGACATCAAAGCTTTTCTATTTCTAGATCTAGTAAATAAGAACAGAGGCAAAAACCTAATGGGAGTCCTTCCACTGCATCTTCACCCACTGAAGAAACTTGCTTTTGTACATGGGTTGACCAAGTACAACAATTATGTAAAACATGAAGTTGTATTGTCAAGTGACGAGATGTATTAAAGAAAATGTGAAGCTGAGCAGGGGTGGCGCACACCTTTAATCCAGCATTCAGGAGGCAGAGGCAGGTGAATCTCTGAGTTCAAGGCTAGCCTGGTCTACAGAGTGAGTTCTGGGACACAAGGGCTACATGAAAAGCCCTGTTCCTCCCCTACCTAAAAAAGATATGTGGTTGTTTGTTTGTTTGTTTGTTTGTTTTGAGATATTCACATGCAACAGGCTGACCTCCAAGTTATTAGATAGGAATGAGCTTGAACTTTCTGCTTCTACGTCCTTAGTGCTGGAATTACAAGACTGTACCACCATAACTGTTTTATGTAGTTCTGGGATTGAAACCGACGTTTTATACATGCTAGGTAAATATTCTACCGACTGAACCTACACCCTAGGCCAAGAGTATGCAAGCAAAGTGCAGTTACTATGTGGGTATGTGTTCATAAAACTAAGTGGTATCAGACATCAAAAGGTGACGGTTATGATTAAGACGACATTTTGAACCACATAACTCTTAGGAAAAGGAAAAGGAAGATTTTACGTAGTTACTAAAAGACAAAACAAATATGGAATAAAATTGATGTTTGTAAAAGCAACAGCAAGAAAGAATATGCAAAGCTTCAAAAAGACTTGGGATACATAGATTATAGTTTAATTTTAGTTCAATTTATGCTATTCTAAAATAGTCTTATTGGCTTTTAGTCATGAGGCATGGAATGTGTTTCAGGACTTTCCCTGTCCAGTCACATTAGGGCAGTGGGAGGGGAGGCTTGTGATTGGACAGAAGGGAGGCGGAGCAAGGAGTTGAGACACACAGAGAGAGGTCTTAAGAGGAGAGAGAACCAGAATGGAGGCTGGCGTGGTAGTATCAAAAGGTTAGAATAATTGGGTTAAAGTTCTATCATCATTTGGCTCTGAAATTATTGTTTTGGCATCTTATAAATTGTGTTATTATTGATATATAAATCTGATTGGCTAATTAAGCATTAAGAGTCTTGATTCTACCGGGTAATTAGGTGTTGAGATGGGTAACCAGGGGTGCATGGAGTGTTGCGTGAAAGCAAGAGGAACTCAGACCCATCTGAGAGATGCCCGGTGGGAGCCATGTGGCCTTGCAGGGCTGGTGAGTTGGCGGGTAGGGAGACAGAGCGAGTGAGATCACCTGGGGCTAGCTCTAGAGAGTTGTTGAGCATGGCCTGGCCCCACTGAGAGTTGGCAGATTCATTTTTTAAATATTTCCCACAACAGGAATGTCCTTGTCTTCCATATGCAGGAGAAACTGCATCAAGGGGAAATCTCCTTGGCAAAAGATTAGAAGAATTAGAGAAAGCACAAAACTAGAGAAATCAGATTTTTTTTAAATTTTATTTATTTATTATATGTAAGTTACACTGTAGCTGTCTTCAGACACTCCAGAATAGGGCATCAGATTTCATTATGGATGGTTGTGAGCCACCATGTGGTTACCATGTGGTTGCTGGGATTTGAACTCTGGACCTTTGGAAGAGCAGTCGGCACTCTTAACCACTGAGCCATCTCACCAGCCCCAGAAATCAGATATTTTAAAGAATGATGTTTTTGAGGAATGGCAGATCAAAACAGGTGACATGATAGTACAGCCTGAAGTTTTAATGTGTAGCACTGAGATGCTTTTACACTGTTTATAAAATAGCCAACTGGGCAGTGGTGGCTCATACCTTTAATTCCAGCATTTGAGAGGTAGAGGCAGGAGGATTTCTGAGTTCGAGGCCTTGTCTACAGAGTGATTTCCAGGACAGCCAGGGCTATACAGAGAAACCCTGTATCAAAAATCCAAAGGGGAAAAAAACAAAACCAAAAAACCCAGCCAAATGTGCTTCAGAAAGGTTTCTGGTTCATATTATTTTGTGTTTGCATCAGGGCTTTAGGGTTTTGTTATTAACAAGTGAAACATTAAAAGAAAGAGAATGACTCTTGGTAGGTCAACCATGCTTCCAAGTAGGCTCCACACCCAAGAATATTTGAGCAACACAAATTAGAAGTAATGGCTTTGAGAGAGGGGGATGGGGAGAGCAAACATACAAGTTGTGCATGTAGGATGGTAGGGATGGATCTGTGAGGAGTTGGGGGATAAATATGATTAAAATAGATTGTATAAAATTCTCAATTAATAAAAATAGTATTTAAAGACTCAAAGAACAGCATAAGCTATTTAAAGTTTTTGTGTTTTGTGAAGACAGGTTTTCTCTGTAGTCCTGATGTCCTGGAACTCACTCTGTAGACCAAGATGGCCTTGAACTCAGAGATCCTCCTGTCTCTGCCTCCCAAATTCTGGGATTAAAGGTGGATGCTGCATGCCTGGCTTAGAATATATTTTTAAAATTATATCTGTTTTGTGTGTGTGTGTGTGTGTGTATGTGTGTGGTGCACCACAGCACATGTGTAAAGGTACTAGGAGAAGGCACTTCTCTTACGTTACAAGGCTGGGTGGCAAGTGCTTTTACCCACTGAGCCATCTCACTGGCCCTAGAATACTTATTGACCTCCCTTTAGGTTGTAAGAATGAAGTAAAACAGCTAATGAATGGAGGAAGGGCTTTATTGGGTGACTTGGTGCCTGGGAGGGACTAGCTAACTGTGTGATTGTTATTGGGTGACTGGGTGCCTGGGAGGGACTAGCTAACTGTGTGATTGTTACTGGGTGACTGGGTGCCTGGGAGGGACTAGCTAACTGTGTGATTGTTACTGGGTGACTGGGTGCCTGGGAGGGACTAGCTAACTGTGTGATTGTTATTGGGTGCCTGGGTGCCTGGGAGGGACTAGCTAACTGTGATTGTTATTTTAGGTGCCTGTGGCCTTCGATGACGTCTCCATCTACTTTTCCACCCCAGAGTGGGAAAAATTAGAAGAATGGCAAAAGGAACTTTACAAGAATATCATGAAGGGCAACTACGAGTCTCTCATCTCCATGGGTGAGGCTGAGTGAGCACCTTTTGAATGAGGTGCCACAGTCCCATGAGGAATCAAACACTTTTCTTTTTTCCCCCAGTGTCCTCATTCTCAATATTCTCATACACTGCAGAATCTGGTTTCAAGCTGAAGAAGGACAGAACTAACTTATTATGTTCATTTCCTATACATTACATTTCTTTTACCTGCTTCCTTGAGTAGCTGTTGTAAATAGTTGGAAGTGGATAGATGGGAAGCAGTGATACAGGATCTAAAAGAAATTAATACCCCTGACTGTGGACCTCAAACATTCAGCTGCCTTGATGGCAGTTGTTGTCATACTCATTTATCTCTTTGTCATGCCTACTTTCCACTTTTCCTCTTCTAGATTATGCCATGAATCAACCTGATGTTTTATCTCAGATTCAACCAGAAGGAGAACACAGTACAGATGACCAGCCAAGGCCAGAAGCAAGTGAGATTCCTGCAGACCCCAGTGAAGGTAAATAAATGAAAGGGTTTATATACTTTTTAAAAAAGATATATTTATATGAAGACACTGTATCTGTCTTCAGACACAGCAGAAGAAGGCAATGGATCCCACCACAGATGGTTGTGAGCTACCATGTGGTTGATGGGATTGAACTCTGGACCACTGAACCATTCATTTCTCCGGCCCTGCTGCCATCGAACCATCTCTTTAGCCCTGGTTATATACTCTTTTAAGCTCCTTTTCTTGGTTAGAGAAGGGGACTCAACACAAAGAAAGCAAGGCTTAGAGCTATTCTATACTAAAGTATTTACACTTTGAGCGGACATTTAAATACTCGAGGGAGCTCTGAAATCACTCTGTCCTTCACGCATCAGTCCCTCATACAAGCTCGTGAAGTACTTACTGCACCACCGAGTGATAGCCCCTCCCTTTTGTTCTTTTAATGAATATATTTTCCTTTTTTGTATATATTTACTTTAGTACTTTTTTTTGCTGAAAATGATCAATGTTCTTGATTTTCTTTTTTTTGTTGTTGTGTTTGTTTGTTTGTTTGTTTGTTTGTTTGTTTTTCGAGACAGGGTTTCTCTGTATAGCCTAGGCTGTCCTAGAACTCACTTTGTAGACCAGGCTGGCCTCGAACTCAGAAATCCTGAGTGCTGGGATTAAAGGCGTGCGCCACCACGCCAGGCCCGGCTTGCTTTTCTTAATATTGTTTTTATTGTTTATAGTTTTAGCTTGCATTGGTGTTTATCAGCCTAGATATTTACCCACACTTGAGAATATGATTTATGTAGCTTGAACCGATCAATATGTAACATTAAAGAAAACAAACTCACGGGACTCAGTATACAGCCATACTTACAGCTAAGATTTATTAAAGCAAATGGATATGAAGCAACATCATCAAAAGATCCATGGAGGAAGCCAGAGTCCCTTCCCTGTGAAATCTCACAAGGCACATTTACTCCCACAGCAGTGAATGCGACAGCACATACCAAATGCTGTCACAGAGCCTCATTAGACACTCAGTGCCGAGGGTGAGTTATCACACAAGTATTCAAATTCCAGATTCCCAAAAGGAAAACAGGTCGCCAGAATAAAACAGACTCTTAGCAGTTAAGGTGTAGTAAGATATTCTTGTCATTTAGGGAAACTGTTGTGTGTATAAAAAACAACTGTCCAGATCCTTATAGATGCCAACAGTTCCTTCTCAGGAGGAATGGTTTTGGCTGTACTCCATTTTCCATCTCCTAACATAGGGAGGGAACCTTGGTTCCTTTCAGTGGAGAAGACTACTAACCACTTGTTCTAGTGTCATTTTTATTGCTATGGTAAGATGTCCTGACAAAACACAAGGTAGGGGAGAAAGCATTGATTTTTAACTTCAGTTTCAGCCAGTTTCCATCATTGTGGAGAGGGTGCAGCATAGAGCATGAAGTGGCTGGTCACATCACCATAGTCAAGAGTAGAAAGGAAGGAAAGAAGGAAGGCATGCAGACTCACATGATTGCTTTCTTATGCTCAGCTTGATTAATTAATTCACTTTATACAGTTCAATAATTAATTCACTTTATACAGTTCAACATGACCACTGGCTAAAAAATGTAGACATTGCCTCATTAAGACTTTTCCTAAGTTTTGTCAAACTGACAAGGCTAATGATCACACCTGGAAATCTTAAATATGAATCCAAAATATTAAAATGAAATCATGATGATTTTCTTTTTCTAAATGGTGTATTTTTGTAGCCTTGTCCACTGAAAAGATCTAAAAACAATAATAACTGATTTGCAATTAGCAGCCTTCCTAAGGACCAATAGGCATGTACCATTATATTGATCCTTATATTTACTTGTTAGGTGGCACAGGTCACTGTTTTCAGAACCTTGGGAGAGATGTAAATCCTCTTTAGGACTTAAGGATTCTTTTTGAAAGAACTCTGCCGTGTGTGTGTGTGTGTGTGTGTGTGTATGTATGTGTTCATCTTTCCTTTCCTCTCTTCTTCCTCCTCCTCCTCCACACAGTGAAATCAGAGATTCAACCCCTACAGGTTTTGCTCTAAGGTACACATTCTCACACAGATAAATAAAAGTGTATTGGTGCTGATGGGTGTAAAAGAGAAGGTCCTAAATGAATGAAATTTTATTTTATCAGAAATATAATTTTTTTAAGATTTATTTATTTTATTTATACGAGTACACTGTGGCTGTCTTCAGGCACACACACCAGAAGAGGGCATCGGATCCCATTACAGATGGTTGTGAGCCACCCTGTGGTTGCTAAGAATTGAACTCTGGACCTCTGGAAGAGCAGTCTGTGCTTTTAACCAACTGAGCCATCTCTCCAGCCCCAGAAATACGTTTTTTTTTAGCCCTGGCTATGCTGGAACTCACTCTGTAGACCAGGCTGGCCTTGAATTCAGAAATCCACCTGCCCCTGCCTCCCAAGTACTGGGATTAAAGGTGTGCGCCACCATGCCCAGCCAGAAATATGATTTTTATAATCATGTTTCACAGGCATGATAGCACAAGCTTGTCTTCTCAGCAATACAGGTAGAGCAGGGACAAGGGGATTAGGAATTCAGTGTCATCCTTGGCCACATAACAAGTCTGAGGCCAATTTGAGTTACATGAGATCATATCTCTAAAGGAAAAAGTAAAATAAAGAAGTAGCAGTAAACAGATGTGGGGGTGCATGCCTTTAATCCCAGCACTGCAGGAACAAAGGCGGGTGAATCTCTGTGAATTCAGGACCAGCTAGAGCTACATAACAAACACAAAAAAAGAAAAGAAGAAGAAAATTTTAAAGAATCAATAATGTTATGTTCAACAAATGAACATGGTTATATTACCTTTAAAGAGATGTATTTATTATTTTATGTGTATGAATGTTTTGCCTGCATGTATGTATGTGTACTACATGCCCAAGAAGGTCAGAAGAGGCTGTTGGAACTGCAATTAAAGATGGTTGTTTACTAGGAATGGAAACTAGGTTCTCTGCATGTTCGACGAGTGCCTTAACCATTGAACCAGCTCTCAGCACAATTTCACCATCTAATTCAAGTCCCTGAAGACCACTCTCTCTTTTTCTTCACAAATAGAGCCTGGCCTTTCAACCTCAGATATTCTGTCTTGGATTAAACAAGAGGAAGAACCTCAGGTTGGAGTCTCCCAGGAGTCTAAAGAGAGTGAGCTGTACAAAGGTACCTATGCTGGTGAGTAACAGAGAAAACAGAGATACTCAGATCCAGCTTATACAAGAAGAAACTAAAGAATGCAGCTAAAATGGTGCTAGAATGACAAGGAACAGAGAGGAAGAAAAGAAAGATATGGTTAGACAAATTAGGAGTGAAACCAAAAGGCCACCAGGATAAACTTTAAGTAGGAAAACACATTTAAAAATAAAAAAGAAACATTAATTTATTAGTGTGTGGGGAGGCACATACACAGATCAGAGAACAGCTTGTGGGAGTTGGTTCTCTTCTTCTACTATATGGGTCCTAGAAATTAAACACAGGTTGCCAGGCTTGATGGCAAGTGCATACCCACTGAGTCATCCCACCAGCCTAGAAAGCTTACTCTAAATTAGAACTGTTGGGGCTGGGTATATCAGTGAAGAAAGTGTGGTTGCAGACACAAAGCCCTGTGTTCAACCTCTAGCACTATATTTAAAAAAGAAAAACAAGATTGCCAGGGAAAGAATAATAAGTGTATATAAATGAATAAAGAATATGGGAGCTAGAAAAACAGAGCATTTGAAGATCACTTCAAATGGATAAATAGAGCAGAGCCAGGTGTGATGATGGCCTGTAATCCCAGTACTGAGGAGGCAGAAGCAGGATTACCTTGAAAGTTTGAGGCCAATCAGGGTTATACAGGAAGTATAGCCTCAGTCATCAACTGTTCAAAATAGAATAGCACAAAAATGGGGAGTGGTGTAGAGAGAAACAAGCAATAGAAATAAAAGTGTTAGAAGAGGGCAAATGGAAATATTATGAGCCCTCCCTCAAAAAAAAAAGGTAAAATAACACTAGGCAAAGAAACAAATGTTTCCTTCTATAATGAGATTTAGGGTCAACTGTGATTTACCTCTTGACTTATAGAAGAAAGTCTTGACCAATGAGGTGGCGTTAGTAGTGATAAAGGCACCTGCTGCCAAGCTTGACCATCTAAGTTTGATTTTCCAAGACTCATATGGTGGAAGGAGAGAACCAACTCCTACAAGTTGTCATCTGACCTCCACATTTGCAGTATGGGATGCACATGTTCCCCTCCCACAGGATAAATAATGTAATTTATAAAAAAGTGTAGACATAATGTTTTTTTGTACACTATTTAAAGTTTACCCTTGTGTTATTCAAATGCTGATTTCTCTGCCCTCATTTCTTGTTTCAATCCAAACATAGCTGTTATGTTTATTCGTAGAAGCACCTGTGTCAAGTTTGTATAGACATTGCTCCTCATTCATTCTCTGCCTTGCCAATAAAAGCCACCAAGCCAATACAGAGCATTAGAGAGAGAATGGGTGGGGCTTCTGGTTCTAGGAGGGGTGTAGAGAGAGAAAAGGGAAGGAGCCACGAGGAAAGTGGAGAAAACCATCAGGAGAAAGAGAGTGGAATCAAGTAAGGATGGAATTTTTCAAGTAAGATAGGAATATAATCTGGGAGGAAGCCTGAGTAGCTTGGAGGTATAGAATGGAGTAGTGATTGTTCAGTATTTGGCTCAAGGCAATTTTAATAAATCTTAGCCTCTTTGTGTGGCTATTGGGGAATTAGCTGGTTAAGAAATAAAGCCACCAGATTAATTCACTGCTTACATTTATCTTCAAGATAATTCCTTTTACAAAAGAAAATCTGAAGATCAAAAGGGATTCAATTGTTTATATAGCTTAATAGAATCTTGGGGGTGTTTGTTTGTTTTTAGTATGTTCTGTGCCTCTGTTTCTTAGATTCTGTGAAGTGCAGCTGAGAAATACCAGTTTCTGCTCTTTAGAACTTTTACACCACAGACATACATACCAATCTAGGCATGTCTGTTTTTAGGTGCCGGAGTACGTTACACAGATGACTTCAGACATTTGAGGTTTGGAAAAACATGTGTCAGTTTAAGTATTTAGATAATGTATAACCAAGGTTGTGAAAATCCAACCTGTAGTTTTAGTACTTGAGGAGTTCAAGGCTAGACTCAGCTATACAGTAAGTTGGAGGCTAAACTGAGTTGCAAAACCCCATCTCACCCCTTCCCTGACCCCAGTAAAAGAGTGTGAGGACAGAATGGGCCTAAAATATTGACTAATTTGATTTGACTATGATTTAGGAAGTCAGGGAGGGAGATGAGGAACACCCTGGAAAAAGGAGAACAGAATGACCAAAGATGCAGAGGTGGCAATATGTTCTTATTTCTGGGAAGATAGTCAGCCTACTTCACGGAAGGGTTTATCTCATAGAATGCAGACTAGGAGTAAAAAGTTGATTTTAGGCCCTGACACAAGAGCAACAGAGAAGGTTGTTGAATAGAGGTGAAACATAAAGAGAATAATGTGGGGAGGATTGCTGCCAAAGCTACCCCTTCCCAAAATGGAGCATCAACGTACAGTCTTATGTTTGTCATGATTTGTCACACAGCCTACGGTGCCTTATTAGTAATGAGAGCCCTTCCAAGCTTATCTGAACAGTTAGATACTTAAAGCCACCTGCAAGAGCCAGACAGGAATGTGAGAGGTAATGGTGAGATGGCTGTTGACAGATGTAACTCTGAGTCCCTTCTTTCAGATGAAGAACTTGTCATTAAAGCTGAAGACCTTGCTAGAGCTTCCTTGTGTCCTGAAGTTCCAGTAGCCTTCTCTGCTCCACCACCAGCAGCAGCCAAGGATGCATTTTCAGATATAGCTTTCAAAAGCCAGCAGTGTACACCCATGGCACCTTTTGCACGAACGGCCACTGACCTGCCTGAAGCTTCAGAGGGACAAGTGACTTTTACTCAGTTAGGAAGTTACCCACTCCCACCTCCAGTTGGAGAGCAGGTTTTCTCATGCCACCATTGTGGCAAGAGTCTCAGTCAAGACATGTTAATGACACATCAGTGTGGCCATGCTGCTGAACACCCCTTAACCTGTGCCCAGTGTCCTAAGCACTTCACCCCACAAGCAGATGTTGGTAGCACCTCCCAGGATCATGCCAATGAAACACCTCCCACCTGCCCTCACTGCGCCCGGACATTCACTCACCCCTCACGACTCACATACCACCTTCGAGTACACAACAGCACTGAGCGCCCTTTCCTCTGTCCTGATTGTCCCAAGCGCTTCGCTGACCAGGCTCGACTCACCAGCCATCGGCGAGCTCATGCTACTGAGAGGCCCTTCCGTTGCCCACAGTGTGGTCGTAGCTTCAGCCTTAAGATCAGTCTCCTGCTTCATCAGAGGGGACATGCCCAGGAGCGCCCCTTCTCCTGTCCTCAGTGTGGCATTGACTTCAATGGCCACTCTGCGTTGATTCGTCACCAGATGATCCACACAGGCGAGCGTCCCTACCCGTGCACAGACTGTAGCAAGAGCTTCATGCGTAAGGAACACTTGCTAAACCACCGGAGGCTGCACACAGGTGAGCGGCCTTTCCAGTGTCCGCACTGCGGCAAGAGCTTCATCCGCAAGCACCACCTCATGAAGCACCAGCGCATCCACACAGGCGAGCGGCCCTACCCCTGTGCAGTGTGCGGAAGGAGCTTCCGCTACAAGCAGACGCTCAAGGACCACCTACGGACCGGTCACAGTGGAGGCTGTGCGGGTGATAGGGACCCTTCCGTACAGCCACCAGACCCACCTGGTCCACTCTTAACTGCCCTGGAAACCTCTGGCCTAGGTGTTAGCACTGAAGGTCTAGAGTCTAGTCAGTGGTATGGGGAAGGGAGTGGAGGGGTGGTTTTATAGATCTGAGGCTTGTTGGTTATTTATGTTCACAGTAGAGCAGAAAGTCCAGGAGAGAGCCCACAAGTTCCGAAACCTATAGTAATTATATCTGTTACATAAAGGAATTTGAGATCCACACTCAACTAGAGACATGCTTGTGCTTTGGAAATCCACAGCAGTACAAGAATACCGTATTTTGAAAACTGGGAGAGAATCCAGCACCCCTGACTTGTCAGATACCACAAAAGCAGAGTTACAAAGCAAGATATGGCTTCTGATCATCCTGTCAGAGAGGCAGAGTGAGAGCAGACTGCCTCTAGGTAGAGACAGGTGTATGGGAAGAGCCCCAAACCTTGAAGCCATCAGGAGGCATGAGGATGCTCAGAGCCTTTCTCTAATTGCTCAGTGATTGTTGGGAGAATGTGCTTTAGCCACTTGTTATGTTGCCATGTGTCTGAAGCCAGCTGAGTTCTGCTCATATCAGTGTAGTCACCTTTCCCTGAAACGTGATGACTGAGGCTGCATTCCTAGGCCTAGATTCTGTCTGCTAACGCGTCTTGTTTAATGTTGGTGAACAAGAACTCCGACTTGGATAGCTTATTTAAGGGGACAGTTCCTAGCGTTTACTAGCTTATTTTGAAATATTCAGACTCTTGTGGCCGTTGTTAAAAGAGTAGAGAACTTCACCACAACTCTGGTTAGGAAATTACGAAGAGAGTTTTCTCTCCAAGTTTAGGAGAGAAAGAGCCCAGAGATCTCAGGCACAACAGGGATCAATCATCACATGGCCTAAAAAACTATATCAACTCATTCCTTATCTTTTCCAAGCCAGTGATCTTGTTTTTCCATTTCTGGTGTTTGATTCTCTTTTTCTTTCCTTTGAGATTGGGCCTCACTGTGTATCCTGGCCTGGAACTTTGCTTTGTAGACCAGGCTGGCATTGAACTTACAGGGATCTGCCTGCCTCTGCCTCATGTTCTGGATGCACCACATTTCCGAACCCCATTTTCTTTATGGTCCTCAGCAGCAAAGATCACAGCACTTTGTCAAGGCATCAAGCACTTCAGAAAGTACCACTGAACTCAGGGCTTTTGTTCATTGGTAGTGTAATGCTCTTAAGGAAAGAATTTCTACCTTGTCTGCCCCTGCCTCACCGGCAGTGAACAGACAAGAGACCTCTCTCGGCTACCAAGAGCTAAGTATCGTATCTATCTTACCTGTTGTGCTATTTTTTTCAGACAGGGTTTCACTGTGGGGTCCTGGCTGGCCTGGAACTCAGAGATCTGCCTATCCCTGCATCTAGAGTGCTACGATTAAAAGCATGCTGTCATGCCCAGCCACCTGTTGTACTTTGAAGGGTCATGGCTACCTTATGTTCTTTTCTTGGGCTTGCTTAGTCATCAGAGAGCCTCTGAACCTAGTTCCATCCCTAAGTTGCAGCCAGATGTGTATCTTCTCTTTTCAACTCTCACGTTTTTATCACCAAAATGAGGCTGTTGAAAGAAAAGGTAAGCCTCTAGAAATCTTAGAAAGAAAAATCTTGTGATACAGTTCTCTGCCAAAATCCTGTCCTTCCTTTGGCTTCTGACCAGACAAATCCAAATGAGACAGGAAAACCAAAGCAGAAACTTATGTAGAAACTTGGTGGAAATTAGCTTGCCTTGTTGTTCTGCTCTTAGTGGGTCCAGAAGTAGACAGAGAATGTAGAAGCCAACATTTGGGACAGAAAGCTTTTGTTCCCACACCCCCTGTTTACCTCAGAGTCTGCTGTGATGTCTAGAATGAGATCTGGCACTGCTTAGACGTGACACTTTCTGGATAGAAAGGGGATGCTTTCCCCTTATTACTGGGCTCAACCTTCAATCTGTATAGCTAATGTAACCACAGTATGAGATGGTGTTTGCCTCATGAATGTGCTCCTGGCAAAGTTCTGTCTAAAGATGTTGGTCCTCAGGATAATCACACACATAAAACTGTTTTGTGATATTAATAACACCAAGGATCCTGGGAGACACAAGAAGTAAGTGTGAGACCTAGTCTGCTGTCATAACTTTCAGCCTGTAAGCAGTGGAAGTCCCATGGATGATACCAGATGATGGTAGACCCATAGTATATTGAGATCAATTGCCAAATCCCCCAAATCAGGTTTCCAGGTTCTTTAATGACCCTTAAAGACTTGAATGTGAGATCTGCACCTGAAAAAGAGTCAAAGCATCATCCACAGGGTGAGGGAAGCATTTGCTAGAGCTGAGGAAGAGATGCCTACTGAACCTGTGATGTAGAGCTAGATAACATCTAAAATTCATCTGAACCCAACAGACTTACCAAATATACATAGTTAATAGTTGGAGGCCTGTGTGCATGACTGCTGCAGATGCATCCTAATGTCTAATCTGTAAGGAGCCATAGTCAGCGGGGATCTAAACTGGCCAAAAGTGAATTATAGTTCAAATAACAACTGAACGAGAGCCATAAGAGCAGCTGGGTGATGGTGCTGCACACCTTTAATGCCAGCACTCAGAGGAGGCAGAAGCAGGAGGATCTCTGAGCTTAAGCCCAGCCTGGTGTATAGAGGGAGTTCCAGGACAGCCAGGGATACACAGAGAAACCTGTCTTGAAAAGCAAAAACAAAAGCCATAAAACCAAATAAAAGGGAATATGCAGGGCTAGCCCAAAAACAAACAGCATAAACATGTGGGATCCTAATCTCTAGTCTGGCTAAGAGCAAGGACTTCAGCCAATCTTCTATCAAGTAGGCCCCATTTGTCAAAGATTCAGAAGTGGTTCATTGGAAACTCTACCATCTAATAAAAGTTTTCAGCAAATAGAATCTCTTTGCCACCTGGTGCCTTGAGAGAAACTATACATTTAATCCTGTAATTAAGAGGCACCTGTAGCCTGGTACTCATGACCAGTCCCTGTAGAGAAGAAACCCCAAAAGAGTCCTATTCATCTGCCCCCTATATGGTGGCACAAAAACTTCCTCAGAGTGTATTCAGGAGTTGGCACCAACCAGGTTTACTGCTCGATAGATTTTTTTTTTTTTTTTGGATTGTGGACATTGGATGAGCCTCAGGTTCAGCCACATATATGAAAATAAATGTAAGTTGGTTAATTGTTTAGAAAGATGAAATATAATTGATCCCTTCCTACTGGGTATTTGATAATAGAAACACCTTAGTCATGAACTCTAGAGAGAGCCACATTCTGCATTACTTCCCTCATTAATAAACTATAAAGTTTCTGGTAGGGACTCCACTAGGCTTCTCTTGAGACGATACTTAGCCAGGCTCTGTGGCTTATGAAACGATAGCAAAGTCTATTTCAGTCCCAAAAAGTCTCCCTGAAAAAAAAAGTACCTAAGTTTCTTTATTTCAATGGGATGGAAGACCCAAGTTTATGTCATAATTCTTGAGAGAGACAGGGCATTCCTTCCCTCCTCATATGCTTCAGCTTCTTGGACAACAAAGCAGCCTCTGCGGTTGCCTGAGTAGCAAGGAGACATTTCAGATGATCTGATGTTTTTATGTACATACATGTCTGTTTGAATTGATATTTTTGACTCTTCATTCTGGTTCTTGTAGCAAAGAGTCAGTCTCTTATCATATGGGGTATATACAACAGGCTGTTCTTTTTTCAAGTTTCAGGCTTCTGTAAACAATATATTTGGGAGTTCAAAATTAGGGACTGGAGTGATAACTCAGTCAAGTGCTTGCCATGCAAGCATGAGCACCCGAGTCTAATCTGTAGAACCTGTTTCAAAAAAAAAAAAAAAAAAAAAAAAAGCCAGGACTGATGCCCTAGGCCTGAATCTCAGCACTGGGGAGGCTCTTGCTGGCCTGTCAGCCTAGCCCAATTGGTAAGCCACAGGTCAGTGAGAGACCCTGTCTCAAAGATTGAAGTCAGTAGCTCCTGAGCAGTAACTCCCAAAGTCCTCTGGTCTCCACATGAAAGTGAACACACACACAGCTCAGATTGATTGTGGGGCGGGGTTACGGCAGGAGAAGGAAGTTAATGCATTAGTGCAGTATTAATGGCTAAGAACAGGGCTTCTGATGCCAGACCTAGATTCAAGTCTCAAGTAATATTATTTTACCTTCTGAAAGGTAAGTTTTGTGTATGAGGCATCTCAGAGGTATTAGAGCTTAAAAACCTGTAGCACAGTTTAAAGAACCAGTGTGAAAGGTAATCGCACAGCCAGGCTGAACTGGAAGTGGCAAGTGTTGAGAACCAAGGTTTGGCCAAGTGTGATGGCTCACACCTGTGACTTTGGTACTTGAGAAGCTGGGACAGGAGGATGGCAGAGAATTAAAGGCCAATCGAGCCTACATAGGAAAACCTTGTTTTTAAAAGTGGGAGGAAATGAGGAGCCAAAGAGATGGCTCAGTGCTAAGAACACTTGCTGCTCTTGTCAGAACCTGTATTCAGTTCCCAGCACCCACATGGATATTTAAGGGGTCAGGTGCTCTCCTCCAGCCTCCACGGCCACTAGGCATGCATGTGGTACACATACATACATGTAGACAAATCACCCATACACATACAAACAAAATCTTTATTAAAAAAACCCAACTGTTTCACAGAAATACATGGCTGCTAGCATCTTTGCATATATTTAGAATGATCTCTTACCGATTTCTTTCTACACCTACCAGCCCCCATAAGTTTCTGTTGCCACAACCCCATATAGTTCTGATTATCTCTTGATTTTTCTTTCTTCTCCTACTTCTCTTTTAAGTTTTTTAGATTTTATGTGTCAGTATCTTGCTTACATGTATGTATGTACACCATATACATGCCTGGTGCCTGCAGAGGTCTGAGAGGGTTTTAGATCCTGTAGAATTGGAATTATGAATGGCTGAGTCACCACGTGGGTGCTGGAAATTGAACCTGGGTCCTCTGTAAGAGCAGCAAGTGGTCTAAGCTACTGAATTAAAAATTTTTTTTGGTTATTTTTGTTTGTTTGTTTTTTCAAGACAAGGTCTACTAAGTAGCTCTAATAGTCCTGGAACTCATTCTGTGGAGCAGGTTGGCCTTGAACACACAGAAATCTGAATGCTTCTGTCTCCCAAGTGCTGGAATTAAAGCTGTGTACCACAATATCTAGTTTAAAACAAAAAATTTTTTTAAAAAAATCTCTTTTATATTACATTCTAAACGCAGTTCCTCCTACCTCCTATCCTGCCAGTAGCCTTCCTGCTCTCCCCCTTCCCCCATTTACTCTTCCATTTCTCTTCAGAAAAGGGCAGGCCTCCCACGAATAACATGGCATATCAAGTTACAGTACAACTAAACCCCACCTCTTGTATTAAGACTGGAAGAAGAACCCAGTCAAAGAGTGAGAAGACAGCCCCTGTTTCTATTGTTAGGAGTCCCACAAGAAGACCAGGAACACAACTAACATATGCAGAGGGCCTAGGTTGGACCCATGCAGGCTTCCTGACTATCAGTTCAATCTCTGAGCCCAGGTTAGTTAGTTCTGTGGGTAAAACAAATAATTTTTTAAAATATCCTTTTAAATATTTCTAAGTTTTCTTAATTTAGATTCTGTTTGGGAATTCTAGCCCAGCTCCTCTTCCCATGCACATCTTACTTCAGTCAGCTGCAGTCAGCAGTAAAATTCCTCGGGCCTCTGCACCAGGGCCTGTGGACTTGCTGTTCAGGAATGGAGACAAGACAGTATTTTAGTGCTGCCAGAAAGTGCAGATTCTGTTTAATGTCTACCAAGGTTTCTTCTATGTCACAAGCACTATCATAAGGCCAAAGCTTAGTACCCTTGTTCAAAGAACTCGGAAGATGCTGCTTATCTCGTAAAAGAAGTCACTTGTCACTTCAAGTCAAGGGATGGAGAACTGATATTCTTTTCTGACCCTGCTCCCATTTTTGTTTGTTTGTTTATTGAAAACAGAGTCTTACTTGTGTAACCAAGGTTGCCTCAAACTCACAATTTTGTCACTGCTTCCTTAGTGATGGAATTACAGATGTGTTTCCCCACCTGACACCACCTCCTTTTTTTTTTTTTTTTGCTTTTCTTGAGACAGGGTTTCATGGATCCCAGGTTGACTGCAAACATGGTATATAGCCTAGATTACTTCGAACTTCTGACCCTTCTGCCTCTCCTTGGTTTTATGGAGTACTAGGGATCAAACCCAGTGCTTTGTACATGTTAGGCAAACTCTACCAATTTAGCTACATCCCAAGCCTTTTCTTTTAAAGAATTGACCACAGTCATAGACATATGATGGCTTTAGTCACCTTGATCAATTAAATGTCCCTCCATATCATGTCTAAGACCATCAAGGAAGGCAGATAATGCAGCCTCATCAGAACAGCCTCAAGAACAGAGCATTCCTAGGTCCTCAAGTTAGTCAAGTTACATTCCAAATAAAGGGCTTATTGAAACATCAATGAACTATGTGGGTGTGTGCTTATTAGCAAAGCAGTATCTATAGTAAAATCTTGAAATTGTCCTAAATTAATGGGGCTGGATACATCTCTTTAGTAGTTGAAGGCACTTGTTGCTCTTGTAGAGGACCTGAGTTTTGCTTAGCAGTCGTGTTGGGAGCTCACAACTGCCTGTAACAATAGCTCCAGGGTTACAACTTTTGCAAGCAAACTTTTTTAGTTGGTTGGTTTTGTTTTGTTTTGTTTTTCAAAACAACTTTTCTCTTCAGTAGCCCTGGCTATCCTGAAACTCACTGTGTAGACTAGTCTGGCTTCAAATTCGGACACCCTCTTGACTGATGTTTCCACCACCACCACCCAGCAAGAAAACTTTTTAAAAGACAGTCTCATTAGTCCTGCATGGTCTTGAACTTGACATATAGCGAAGGATGACCTTGAACTCCTGATCTTCCTGTCTTCACTTCCCAAGTGCTGGGATTATAGGCCCTTACTATACATTATATACCTCATATATCATTCATAAATATAAGTGAATGTATGGAGAATAACAGGTCAGAAAGGTGGCAGGTACATTCCTGGAGACTTGGTTTGTTTGTTTGTTTGTTTGTTTGTTTGTTTCAAGACATGGTTTCTCTGTGTAGCCTTGGCTGTCCTGGAACTCACTCTGTAGACCAGGCTGGCTTCGAACTCAGAAATCCGCCTGCCTCTGCCTCCTGAGTGCTGGGATTAAAGTCGTGCGCCACCAAGCCTGGCTGGAGACTTGGTTTTGACTAAACCAAACAATTCAAAATTAAGTATGTTCATGAGCTAGTTAGCCAATTAGTTCTTGGCTACTAGTTTATAACTTAAAAATTAAAAATAGCACAAGAATTCCAATACTTACTAATCAACGTCAGTGATAAACAGGATAAACAGTTATCAAGGATAATTAAACCATCCTTATGTTACTGGCCTATAGGATTTAGGATTATGGTCTTGTGAGGTAAGGACAAGGAGATGTACAAATGACTATTGCACTAGTTTGTTCTTGGCAGAACAAGAGAATGACCTGGGGGCCTTAGGAGAGATGTAAAAGCCAGGGCCCATTCTAGAATGGTTTCATTGCTATGACAGAGAATGGATTTTTTTCAAGTTCTTTCCAGTGATTGCCGAGTATCCATGAGAATTAGAAGATGGCGGAACAAGAAAGTTAGTTATTGAACTGAAATTGCCTGAGTTAGCCTGCTTTCCTGAAGCAGAGAGTGGGGATGGGAGAATAATAAAGGGTCTTTGACTCCATAGTGAGAAGCCATGATGTGATTCCAGCCACACACATTCCAGCAGAAGAAAGTGGCCCTTGTTTCTTAATCCCACTGGCCACATTGGTAGTGCATAGCCTTTTTTGGATTGCTAATTTGAGTTTGGTGTTGTTTTTTGACACGGCCTCAAGGCTAGCCTTGAGCTCTTGATCTTCCTGCCTCAGCTTCCAGAGTGCTGAGATTATAGGCATGTAAGATCACGTGTGAAGAGCCTACTGGTTAAGTTAGGCGGGGCAATATCAAGATAGACATGTTATCCTCTTTACTTAGCTAAGAGTAAGCCTAGACATTTATTTTATCAAATAAATCTCCACCTGTCTCTGTATGCAGAGTGCTGGGAACAAAGGCATGCACCCCCACATTGGCAAAGGGGTGAGAGTAACTGCCTTTCCTGAGTGCCTACTATATGCCAGACATTAATTTATAAGTTTTCAATACTAAAGTAGACTAACATACCCCTATTTATATATAATATGGGAGGTTTAGAGAGATTTGAGAAAAGGTAGATAAATGTTCTGAAATGTATGAGACCCCTCTCTTGTCCTCTCCTGCATCCATCATTTCAAATACACTGTCCAGAGCACAAGCTGTAGAATTTTTAGGAGAGACAATGGAAAACAGTCAATGCCACCCGACAGGTCAAGGGCCAGGCCTGAATCTATCTCTTGTAAAGAGTGTACATTAGCTATGATAGTTTAACTAGTTGTCCATTTTGCTCCTCAGGGAGCTCATAGCCAGTGATTGGAGTATCTCAGCCTCCTCAGTCCCTTGGTCATTGGAGCACCTGATATAGGGACCATAACCAATGTAGCACCAGCAGCACCCATATTATACCCTTTTTTTTCTTCCAGAAGTATACCTTAGCCACCCCATACCCTTCTGCTTGTATAGGTTTCTGTGCCCTGTAGTTAGTAGGCTTAGTGGTTATAAAATAATGCTAATATGGTGAAAATGTGCATTTGAGCCTGCTTAAGTTGAAATGTTTGTTATTGTTGTTGTTGTTTTTGCTTTTGTTTTTGTTTTTTTTTTTCAAGACAGGGTTTCTCTGTATACCCTGACTGTCCTGGAACTTACTTTGTAGACCAGGCTGGCCTTGAACTCAGAAATCCCCGTGACTCTGCCTCCCAAGTGCTGGGATTAAAGGCATGTGCCACCATTGCCCCATTTAAGTTGAGTTTTTTTTTTGTTCATATAATACTGTGAACTAGACCCCCAACCTAAGCCGAGTCTCTGCTACACAGTAACGGTGTGAATGACTGTGTGAAAGTCCACCTGCGAGGAAACTGGATTAGACACACTGTGTTGATGTCTTTCTGTGTAAAAAGGAACATTGATATGACTCACTACATACTTAAGAAGGGACATAGTATTCATTTTATCCTGAGGACATAGCTTAAACACTTGGGACTAACTTAGTCCTCTGTTTCTCATCTCTAGAAAAGAGAATATAGAGTTGATATCCCATAGGTCAGAAAATGTCTTCTCAGATGTGGGTTGCCAGTAGAAAAGCATTTGCCTGGAGCTTCCCAGGCTGGGCTTATTCGGTTCCTCTACTAATAGTGGACATGAGATATATGCACTCACATGCATGCACAACCTGTAACCAGGAAACAGGGGAAAAAAATCACTGACTTCTGGAGCATAACCTTCATAGAGGATAATATGAGTCTATGAAATACTCATTTATATATCCTGGAAGCACACCTAACAAAGCACTCGATAACTGTCCTTCTGAAGATAGCCCCTCTGGCACCCCACCCTTCCCCGTAGCTTCATATTGTTCTCAATTTTAAGTGTAGTAGATCTCATGGCTTTCACCAGGTCTGACTTTCTGACTTTCCACAAGGTGATAAGCCTTAGAGAGCTCAGTCCAGACAAGATAAGGACTGGTCATTTAGGAAGACAAAGTGGATAATATGCTACAGATAACTACCCTTTTTTTTTTTTTTTTTTTTAAGACTGGCCTGGAACTAACTATGGAGACCAGGCTGGCCCTAAACTCCACCTACCTCTACCTCTCAAGTGCTAGGAATAAAAAGTGTGCACACCACATCTAGCAAAAGGGTTAGTAGTATCTGGGAGCCTACTATGTGCTAGGCATTAGTTCCTAATTTTTCAACATTAAAATAAGACAAACATAACACCCCACCCTGTTTATATACAACATAGGAGGTTCAGAGACAGTAAATGTTAAAAAAAAAAAAAAATCACAGCCAGTGGCAATGTTGCAATTTAAACCGAAGAAGAGTATGCAAACCGCAAAAAAAAAAAAAAAAAAAAAAACACCTTATGCCTAAGCAAAAGCTGACACATAGTAGGTGTTCAGAAAATATCTGGGTAAAATTTTTACAAGGGTGAGGCACCATTTTCTCCTGGGATGTCCAATGAATTCCTAGAAGTAACAGAAAGCAAGCCCCACTGTCCAGGCCCCAGCATAGCTTGGGACGTGAAGATCGACCACCCCAGCCAGACCTAGAGGCCGGCGGTCGCCGTCAGATTTCTTTGGGGGAGGCGGTGGCCCCCAGCCTGGAGTGGCCCCCGGCCAGCCCTGCAGGCGGGCAGGAGCTCCGAGGCCATTGGCTGGCGCGCCGGCTGCGAAGGGCGGGGAGCGCCACCGAAGGGGACTGTTTGCTCCTACGGGCTGTAGATGGAGCTGTCCGGCCCCGGCAAGGGGGAAGGCGCCTGGAAAACGTTCTTCTTCTCCCTGGCCGGCCCGAGCGGGGAACAGCACTCCCAGGATGCAGTTTGTGTCAACACGGCCGCAGCCTCAGCAGCTGGGCATCCAGGGTTTGGGGCTGGACAGCGGGAGCTGGAGCTGGGCCCAGGCTCTGCCCCCGGAGGAGGTCTGCCACCAGGAGCCGGCGCTACGCGCGGAAATGGCCGAGGGAATGCCGCCCATGCAGGTGGGTGCAGCGCCCGCGGGCGCCATGGCCGCGCCGCTGCCGTGGGGGCGGGGCGGGGCCGGGCCTCGGGGAGCCTCGCGGCTGCCGGGGCCCCGGGCGAACGGCGGAGCGGGCCTGGTGCAGGCCCCGAGCGCCAGGCCCTGCCGCGCTGCCACGGTGCCGCTGTCCGGGCCGGTGCGGCCGGGACCCGGGGCCCGCAGGATGCGGAAGCCGGGGCTGTGTTGCCGGGGACCTAGCGCGGTAGTGGCCGCTTCACTGAGCAGGGACTCGGGTTCCTCTTGGCGTCCGACCCGCCTGGGTTTGCGGCAGGCCTATTCCCGGCCCACAGAAGGAACAGTTTAACCATGTTTACACTGTAGCCAGTTTAATAAAAGGGTTTAAAGCTGTTTTATTGCTGTCTTTTTCCGACTATAAAGAGCAGCCCACTTTTCCTCTGTAGAACGGATGAGCCAGGGAAGGGACTGGGAGGGGACTTTGTCATCTTGGGTTGGCAAACTTGCCTGCATATTGGAATCGCCAGAGCAGCCTAAGACAACTGACTACGCCCAAACCGCATCCCCGAGCGTTGTCTTGGGGTCCTGGGGGTGAGAGAGAAGGCTCCAGTTGTTTCTTTAGGCTCCGTAGGAGATCTCAGGGTGCCTAGGACTTAGCTGGCACGGCCTTGGGTATACAGCACAAGAAGGGTTAACGTGGCTTAACATCATTGTCTCAGAAGGGAGACTGAGTTACCTGGGGACTGGACTCTGAAGAAGCCACCCCTGTGTTCCCATTTGATTCTCAGTCAGGACTTAAGACTTGACAAGTCAGTATGAAGACCTTTAGTTGTTTTTGAGCAAAATGACCAACTAACTGTAGGTCTTCAAACCTGCGGAAATGCAACTAGCCTCAGACTTCCTACACTTCCATTGTCAGTCTTATCCCCTTCTCTGGACAAGGCCCCAGTGAAGCCTCCATAAGCCCAATGGATGGCACTGACAGCCATTCAGCCACCAGGACCCAGCAGGGGCTGGCATTCCTAGGACCCTGTTGCTCTCACTCCCATGTCAGAGAGGAATTCTCAGGTGCTGTGGGATAGTCTTCTGGCTATCACAGCTTCTCAGAGTTTGAGGAAAATAGTTCATATGATTGTCAAAAGCCAGTCAGTCCGACTCACTTCGAAGCAATAGGATTCCACTTTTCCCAACTGGAGGGCCCCTTCACCAGAAGCAGTGAGAACCAAGAGAAAGGGACATTTCTTCTGGTCTGTGTTGTCATCCCGCACACCCTGACCAACCTCCACTTTTCTTTCTCCCGTTGTAGAGCTCAGTACCCAGCGTATATCTAGTGGAAGAGAAAGAGGCAGGCTCTGGGCCATGGGGAACCCCCTCGTCAGGAAGCAGGGAAGGGAGCCACGAGGTTTTTGTTGTAGCCCTCACAGGGGTAAAGAATGTCCCTCTTCCTGTCTAAAAAGTGCTATTGTCTGTCTAGTAAACCTATTTCCAGTTTGCACAGTTATGAAAAAGTAGCAGTGTGTGGAATTTAACAGTGCCGGGTGTACCATCCAGCCTAGGTGCTCTGGTAGGCCTAGTAGACATGGCAGTGATTGCATGTTTGCAAAGTGTTTGTGTTATCTGTGGCACTTAGAGCCCTGCCAGTTGGCAGGGCAGGGCGGTGCTAGAGAATGGCCAGCTGCTTCTTTGTTCCTCAATTTCATCATCTTTAAAGCAGAGATAATCATTCTTGCCCCAACCTGCAAGAGAGATTGCTCAGAAGATTAACTCCAGTCAACTTACACGGAAATTCCTACCTTGAAACAAAGAGTGAGAGCCAAATGGGAAGTTTGCCATTCAGTGTCGTCTGTGAGGCAAGCAGCTGTTCTCTTCAGAGAGAGGGTCTGGCCTATCTATGTTAGGCAGGGGGGCATGACCTAGACTTTCCAGAGGCTGAGGCAGGTGAACTAGTGACCAGCCTGGCTCTCCTAAGAAGGGAATGGAAGAGTGGTTAGTTGGATGTGGGGAGAGGGGGTGACTGTTCCAGCTACCACTGAGGTCATTAATGAGCCTAGCTAGAGGCAGAGGCTTGGTAGAAGAAGAGACACTGCGTAGTACTTGACTGCTTATTCCATTTTCAGGCCACCTTCTCTCACACACATGTTCTCATCTTGAGCTGTCACTTTCTTCCCTTGCACACAGGCTCAAGAATGGGACATGGATGCCAGGAGACCAATGCCTTTTCAGTTCCCGCCCTTTCCAGATAGGGCCCCTGTCTTTCCTGACCGCATGATGCGTGAGCCCCAGTTGCCCACAGCAGAGATCTCGCTCTGGACCGTGGTGGCTGCCATTCAGGCTGTAGAGAGGAAGGTGGATGCCCAGGCTAGCCAGCTGCTGAACTTGGAGGGACGCACAGGCACAGCGGAGAAGAAGCTGGCTGACTGCGAGAAAACAGCTGTGGAGTTTGGTAACCACATGGAGAGCAAGTGGGCCGTGCTGGGGACCCTGCTACAGGAGTATGGCCTGCTGCAGCGTCGCCTGGAGAACCTGGAGAACCTGCTTCGCAACAGGAACTTCTGGGTCCTGCGGCTGCCCCCTGGCAGCAAGGGGGAGGCCCCCAAGGTATGTGGTGAGACAGGGGCAGAGCTAGGTGAGGACTGACACAGATGAACAAATCCTTGATTTCATCTCGTTGAGCACTGCAGACTTCACTAGTTCCTTGTTGTCTCAGTGGCTTTGTAAAGCCTGTCTTAGGCCCTTAACTTGGTCCTGCCTGTTGTATCCCAGCAGAGCTGGCCCCACAAAGACCCTATGTGCTTCTCTTGGAGTCTTTGATCTTGCTACCCTCCAGGTCTGTCTGTCTGTCTACACAACTGTGGTTCTTTTTTTTTTTTTTTTTTTTTTTTGTTTTTCAAGACAGGGTTTCTCTGTGTAGCCCTGGCTGTCCTGGAACTCACTCTGTAGACCAGGCTGGCCCCCAACTCAGAAATCCGCCTGCCTCTGCCTCCCGAGTGCTGGGATTACGGGCGTGCGCCACCACGCCCGGCACTGTGGTTCTTAATGCTTGGTTTTATTCACTTGACAATGCATGTGCTTGTCTGAACTGTATCTGGAGAAAAAAATCCAAACCAAGCAGCCTAGAATCATTTTCAAGTTCTGATCACTGACCTCAGTTGGGCCCTTCCAGGATTTAGACTTTTGATCTAGTCCTGTTTCCACCCTTTTCCTAGTGTATCAATGCTACATTGTTGAGTTGATGGCCCTATGTCTATTTCTCTGAGAGAATGGAGGCTTTGGGGGCTGGGTATGGAGTCTCACACCTGGAATCTAAGCACTGAAGGAGCTGAGGCCCTAGTGTTCAAGGGCAGTTTGAGCTACACAGTGAGTTCAAGGCCAGCCAAAGTCTATAGAATGAGACTTTGTTTCAATACAACAAAAACCAGGCTGGAGAAATGGCTTACTGGCTAGGAGCCGTAGTCTCTCTTGTAGAAGACCTGTATTCGATTCCCAGCATCCAGAACTGACTCCTGCAAGTTGTCCTCTTATATGCTTATGTGCACAAATAAAGGTAGCAAGCAAAAGAGATGCTTCCATAAATCGAAGTATAGAAGTGTGTTCCTTGGTCTGCTGTCTTGGGCACACACAGAGTCTGCCTCCCTGATTGTGCCCTTCCTCTTCCTCAGCTGTCTCCTCCGCCCTAGATCATGCTCACCATCAGTGTGAACACTGTACTGGACCTCACATCTCCCTCCACCTCATTCTCATTCTCACCATCCTAACAGGAAAACTGCCTTGAAGTAAAATATTATAATATGGTCCTGAGTGCCTGTCATGAGCTTCAACAAAAAATGCTTGCCTGATCTGTTTTTTCTACCCATTTCCCAATTCTTGTCTTTATTTTGAATCCTAGACATCAGTAATTTTATTCATACTGGCTGTGGTGGTTCATGCAATTTATCTCAGCCATTGTGGGGCAGAGGCAGGCAAATCTCTGAGCTTGAGATCAGTCTGGTCTACATAGTGAGTTCTGGTCAGCCACAGCTACCAGTTCAGACCTCATCATCATCATCATCATCCCCATCGTCTGTAAATATTTCAGTGTATCATTATCATCATCATCTTTCTCTTCAATATTTCAATTTTCACTGTAAAAATGTAAGGACTAGTTTTAAAGTATAACAAGTACCACATTGCCCTGCCTCTGTCTCCTCCACCATGATGTTCAGATTTTTTTTTTTTTTTTTGAGACAGGGTTTCTCTGTGTAGCCCTGGCTGTCCTGGAACTCACTTTGTAGACCAGGTTGGCCTCGAACTCAGAAATCTGCCTGCCTCTGCCTCCCGAGTGCTGGGATTAAAGGCTTGCACCACCACCGCCCAGCCGATGTTCAGATTTTCAATTGATTCCTTTTCTCCATTTTTTGATTGTTTGTTTGAATCAAAAATTTTAAAAGTCATACACGGTTGGATAACAGTTTTCAGGACTTGGGTCTCTCTTTGTACTGTAGATTCTAGGGTTAAACTTAAGTCACCAAGCTTGTGAGGCATACATTTTTACCTGCTAAGCTGACTTGCCAGCCTGGAACTTTTTGAAACCTGTAGGCTCTTCCTTCATTTCTTACTCTTCCGTGTACTTGATGTGGAGGAACTGGGCTGTCCTGATCCTCTGTTCTCATTGAACAGGTTCATCTGTTCTTAGTATTCCAGTACAGTGGTAACTGGATAACTCTCACTGGAGCCAACTCCATCGGACTTTGTCTCCCCATTTTTCTGTACTGTTGGTCCTGTTAAGGTCCTCATTGTGTCCACACTGTGTGACCTTCATCCTTTTAATTCCATCAGCAGTAGCAGGTGGCCACTCCTTCCTTGGAGCACCTTTCACGTGGTTTCTAGATGCTGCCTCTCTTGATTCTTTCCCTCTCTTATTGGCTGCTCGCTGGTCCTTGGTCTGCTCTGCTGGCTTGGCTTCCTCTTTTGATTCTCTGAGTCTTTGCAGAGTGGTCCTGGCTCAGCCTCAGCATCTGTGCTCATCTGCACCTTTCACTCCTGACTCCATCCAGACCCATGGCTGTAGCTGCAGTCTGTCGCTCCCAAATGCACCCTAGCCTGTGTCCCACCCAGTTTTCTTCTTGGATGTCAGATTCACAATTCTTCCTGCTAACTCACCATCCTGAATTTTACTTGACTAGCCTGAACACTGGCTTGTAGCTTGTCTTTTGCCACTTGGTGGGCTCTTCTTTCTTTTACCCCATTTCTTCCACTCTTTCAATCCCCCGTCCCCCAACTAGATAAGAGAGAAAGAAGCATAGAGAAGAAAGGAAAGAGATCTCCGAATAAAGTCAAGGGATAGGAAGGGGGTGATGAAGTTATTGTTAGACTACTTCCTGCTGATTCAGGGCATCAAGTTCCTTGGGGCAAGTCTGATCATTGCCATCAGGATATCTAATATCTTCTTGGGCATGACTACTTCACAAACTGCAAACAACAACAATTAATCCACAACCAACAACCTACCACTTCTCGGGGACCTAGCATCCATATACCCTATTAAAAGTCCCCAGAATTCCAAACACAATCACAGAAACTATCTACAGCTGGCAAAACCATGCCTCTGCCAGAGCATGAGGCAAATCACAGTCAGCTGCCCCATCTCCCCACACCCAGGATTAAAATGAGAACATATTCTTTTTTTTTTTTGTTTGTTTGTTTTTTTTTTGTTTTTTCGAGACAGGGTTTCTCTGTATAGCCCTGGCTGTCCTGGCACTCACTTTGTAGACCAGGCTGGCCTCGAACTCAGAAATCCGCCTGCCTCTGCCTCCCGAGTGCTGGGATTAAAGGCGTGCGCCACCACGCCCGGCACATATTCTTATATAAATAATTTTTGTGTTTTTTAAAGAAACCAAAATTCCAAAATTGTCACTACCCTGGGTCATTTCTCTGAAGCTTGTTCTTCTGATGACAGCTCCATTCTTTCAGTCACTCAGACTCAAGTCCTGGGATCCTACCCAGCCACTGCCTCTCACATCCTACCTCTGGTGCACCTCCACAGTCTGACCAGTTCCATCACTGGCTTCCAGCCATTCTCATCTTACCTGATTATTGTTTCAGTCTCTTAACTGGTCTCCTGTTCTTCATCCTTGGGTAGGCCCCACTCTACAGTATATTCCTAAAATAATAGTCACAGTGACCCGATTCAAACACCTCATTTATGGCCTCGGGATGTGGCTCAGTTGGTAGAGTGCCCGCCTGACATGTAGGAACTGATCCCTAGCTCCTCATAAAAGTTGGCGTGGTAGCACATGCCTTTAATCACCGCACTTGGAAGGGGAGGTGGAGAATCTGAATTTGAAGATTACCCTAGGCTACATGGCAAATTCAAGGTGACCCCAGAGAGATATATGTGACCCTGTCTTAAAAAAAAAGAAAAAAAAAAAAGCGTCATACTAAACCGTCTAAATCTCCCAAATGGCTTCTCTTTTGTTAAACTTTTTTTTAATTCATTTTTTCTTTTGTAAAACTTTTAAAATTAGATTTTATTTAGAGGGAGGAGGGATATGTGTCACAGCATATTGGTGGAGGTCAGAGGACAACCCGTGGGAATTGACTCTGACCTTCTGCCATGTGGGTCCCAGGGATGGA
The DNA here is from genome assembly GCF_978045245.1 of Mus caroli. Lineage (NCBI taxonomy): Eukaryota > Metazoa > Chordata > Mammalia > Rodentia > Muridae > Mus > Mus caroli. The sequence goes on along the minus strand of NW_028227262.1, from coordinate 101,249,582 downwards.
ACTCAGTCTTGTCAGTGTTGGTGGTAGGTGACTATACACACTGAACCATCGCACCAGCTCCTGGCTTCCCATCTTGTTCCAAATAAATGTCCAAGTGTGCCACCTTCTTGACCTCATGCTTTATCACATTCCCTTTTGCCCGGTACCTGCCAGCTGTCTAGCCTCCTGCATCACCAGATGCTCCCATCACAGGGACACTCCCCCAGGAAGTTCCTTCTCTGGTTATCTGCCTGCTTCTCTTGTCAAGCCCCCATTTCCATAAGGGGTTTGCTTAGCTGTTACTTCATCAGTGTGCCCTCCCATGGTCACCTTATACTAAACAATCGAGCCCCAAGCTTTGTGTGGTACCACACTCCTGTAATATCAACACTTGCAAAGCAGGAAGATTTTGTGTTTGCAGCCAACATGGGTAATGTATTGAGTTCAAAGCCAGGCTGGGCTACACAGCAATACCCTATCCAAATGAACAAACAAGGAACAGTACCAAGTTCCTCCTGAGTCTTGCATATTTACTTTTTGTTTTCTTTTGGTTGGCTTTTCCTAATCAAAATGTAAATTGGTTCATGGCTGTGCCTTGTGTTTCTAACAGCAATGGACTTAGAGTTGGCATGTGAAACACGCTTACTTAATCTCTGACTGGAGAGCTCTGAACTTCTAGGAAGGGACCATGTTTTAGTGTGTCTCTGTGTCCTCTGGGACATTCAGTCTATTGACAGTACCAGAAGAGCCACAAGACTTCTGTGTATCTAGGCTGTAAGGCATTAGGTTGTAATAGCCCCAAAGTGGATCCTGCCTCAGCTGTGATATGGGATATGTTGCTCTGGCAGCATGATCGGCATTTCCCTTGATTCTCCTGCTTCCCTTTGCTCTCGTGTGTACCCTGTGCCTTGACTGAGTGTAATATCCTTACCTAGCTCTGCCACTTGGTCTGTATGTTGAATAAAGTGGTAGGAGTCTCAGGTCGCCACTGCATGATAATGGAATTGTTATAAGACATGGGGTCAGGAGAGTTGGGTTTGTTGTTGTTGTTGTTGTTGTTTTTGGTTTTTTCGAGACAGGGTTTCTCTGTGTAGCCCTGGCTGTCCTGGATCTCACTTTGTAGACCAGGCTGGCCTCGAACTCAGAAATCCATCTGCCTCTGCCTCCCAAGTGCTGGGATTAAAGGCGTGCGCCACCACCGCCCGGCTTGGGTTTGTTTTTTAAAGACTTTATTATTTTTTTTTTAATTTTATTTATTTATTTATTTATTTTTATGTGCTTTTGCCTTCATGTATGTCTAAGACTGTTAGATCTTGAAACTATAGTTGTGAGCTGCCCTGTGGGTACTGAGAATTGAACCCAGGTCCTCTGAAAAAGCAGTCTGTCCTCTTAAGTGCTGAGCCACCTCTCCAGCCCCCAGGATGTGGGTTTGTATCTTGACTGTGCCACCTTCTGGCTTTCCTATTATTGGGCAAATATATTTTTTGTTGTCTCTGAGGCTCATCGGTGTCTTCTTAAAGAAGTATAAGTAGTTTAGCAAATTTTTAGCTAGTCCCTTTGAGCTTCAGTGTTGTCATTTATAATATGTAGATGACATTGTAATTGCTTTGTGGAGTTTTGAAAAGTCATTGATTTTGTTTATGGGAAAACACTATGTAGTCATTGTTAGTTATTTGTTGCTGGGCAGTAAATGACCTCAAAATGGAAGCCTAGTAAATTTATCATCTGATAGTTTCTGTGAGTGAGGAATTAGAAACAGTTTGGGTGGTTCTGTTCAGTCAATCCTGAGAGGTTCCAGTGTGGCTTTTGATTGGTGATGCTGTCATTTGAACATTGACTACAGCTCCCTCCCCAAGACTTTTGGACGTCCCCAAGACTGCTTGAACCTACTTATAACATGGAAGCCACCTCTATGTTTCCTAGATTGAGGGATTCAAAGAGATAGGATGGGATGGGTCTTGTATATTCTGTGCCATACAATATCATTTCATTTGCTAGATGTAAGTTATCAAATTCTGCCTGCATTCAAGAGGTGGAGAATTAGGCTCTTCTACTTGAAGGGACTGTAAAAGTATTTACAGGCTAAGGAGATAGCTCAGTCTGTAATATGCTTGCTGTGCAAGCGTAAGAACCTGAGTTCAATTCCCAGAACCTATGTAAAATAGCCGGGTGTGTCATTGTGTGCTTGTAATCACATTCTAGGGATGTAGAAACAAAAGGATTCCTTTGAGCTCCGTGGTCAGCCAGCCAGTCTAGCCTAATTAAGGAGCTCCAAGCCATTGAGTCTGTCTCGAAAGAGGTGTGTACACAAGTACACACATACCCATACACATATGTGAACCTGCTCACACAAACATGAACACATGTATGCACAAAAGGAACTCATGTGTGTGTTCTAGAACCACAACTCTAAGTGCCAAGAGAATGTTCTTGAATGAGGTTCACCATAGCATGAGTATGAGGCTCATTGCATGAGCTTGGGTGTTCAAGATGCATTCTCTTTTTCTTTTTCTTTCTTTCTTTTTTTGTCTTTTTGAGTCAGGGTTTCTCTGGCTGTCCTAGAACTCACTTTGTAGACCAGGCTGGCCTCGAACTCATTGCCTGCCTCTGCCTCCCGAGTGCTGGGATTAAAGGCATGAACCACCACTCCTGGCTGCATTCTCTTTTTCTTTTCTTTCTTTCTTTTTTTTTTTTAAGAAGTTTGTTTGCTTGTTTTAAAGATTTATTTATTATATGTAAGTACACTGTAGCTGTCTTCAGACACTCCAGAAGAGGGAGTCAGATCTCATTATGGATGGTTGTGAGCCACCATGTGGTTGCTGGGATTTGAACTCTGGACTTTCGGAAGAGCAGTCGGGTGCTCTTACCCACTGAGCCATCTCACATTCTCTTTTTCTATTAGGTCTAGGAAGGATATTCTCTCTGATCCTTTAGGCCTATTGTGTCTACTAATGAATTCCTAACTCATTCATGGGTAGTCTGCAGCTAGTCTTCATTCAGGCTCCTGTTTATCTCAGACCATGTCTTAGATTTCTGTATTCTGTCACCATGATACTTCTAAAAAGTGATTCTGTTTCCAACTGTATAGAAATTACTCTGAGACAGGTGGTGGTTGTGCACACCTTTAATCCCAGCACTTGGGAGGCAGAGGCAAGTGAATGTCTGAGTTCAAGTGAGGCCAGCTTGGTCTACAGAGCAAGTTCCAGGACAGCCAAAGCTGCATAGAGAAATCCTGTCTCTGAAAACTAAAAAGAAGAGGATGAGGAGAAGTAAGAGGAGGAGGAGAAGGAGAAAGAGTTGACTCTCTAAAGAAATGGTAGAATAAGATGAAGAAGCTACCATACTTCAGAAGATGGTGAACACACCTTGGATATACTTAGTTTTAGCTACTTATAGCTGATTTAAAGAAATGGCTAAGAAGGCTATGGAACTTTGAAGGAAGCAAGGAAAGTTTAAGTCATCCCCAAAGAGGTAACAGCTGCAATAAAAACAATGAAATTGCCAACCTTAAGGCAAAGAAACAGCAAAGGGAATTAGTGGTCAGTTCAGCAGTTCCCATGTGAGCCAACTGTTTAGCAGGCAATATAGTCACAGGAATTAAACAAGAAAATTCTAGAAAGGTATTCTGCCTACCAGGGAGATTTTAGCAGCAAATCATTGATTATTTTTCCAGGATATGGTTTGGCTTGAGTTCTGTAGACCAGGCTGTCCTCAAACTCAGAGATCCTCCTGTCCCTGCCTCTCAAGTGCTGAGGTTAAAGGTGTGCACCATAAACAGCCAGCTAGATGTTAGATTTTAGGAAGCTAAAATGTATATAGATTTTGAAAAAGGAAAAACAGGCTTTTCTTTGGATGTCCCAAGTGAACTGAGATAGAATTGAGTGAAGGGTTTTACTTTACATTTTATATTTGTGTGTGTGTGCCAGTGCGCTTGCACCAGTGTGTCATAGCACAAGTGGAGGGCAAGAATCAGTCCTCTTCTTCCACCATGTGGCTTCTGGGACTTTAATTCAAGTCGTCATGCTTGGTGGCCCTAACCCATTAAGCAATCTTTCCAGTCTGAGTGAATAAAGTGAGTGAGGGCCATTGAAATGACCCTCGGGAGAAACAGCCAGGGAGAGGGAGAAACTGAAGATGTGAAAGAGTCAACATCATTCGGATCAAGTTTGCAGATGGGAGGTGGAGGTTTGGCTTAGCAAGAAGAGAAGGACAAAACTCCATTATACCCACCTGAAGTCAGAGAGGAGCAGGAGAAGATGGAGGGAGGCCAGACAGGGTCTGGGAAGTGAAGTTTGCAATGAGCTTCCTGCAGAGCACGGCAATGTGTCAAAAAGAAGTCAACAAAAGGCTTCCAAAGCAGCCATGGGACAGCTGGTATGAATTTGTGGCAGATATTGATTGGAGAATTGTGGTTTCATCTAGCAACAGGGACATAAAATGAAGAAAGGGGATTGCTCGAAAAACAACAGAAAGAAAGAAAGAAAGAGCCGGGCGTGGTGGCGCACGCCTTTAATCCCAGCACTCGGGAGGCAGAGGCAGGCGGATTTCTGAGTTCGAGGCCAGCCTGGTCTACAGAGTGAGTTCCAGGACAGCCAGGGCTACACAGAGAAACCCTGTCTCGAAAAAAAAAGAAAGAAAGAAAGAAAGAAAGAAAGAAAGAAAGAAAGAAAGAAAGAAAGAAAGAAAGAGGAAGGAAGGAAGGAAGGAAGGAAGGAAGGAAAGGGATTGCATGTTTTCTTAGATTGAGGATTTGTCCAAGCCTGGTAGGAATTCTAGTTTTAATTCTAATGATGGACTGGGAACAGTCAGTCAGTAGGCTCTGCACACAGCTTGCATCTCACACCTGCACAGGGTACCCTTGATATTCTATTCACCTGGCTTGTGGACTGGCAGTCTGGCTCTTTATCATTCACATAAACGTACCACTTGGGCCCACGTTAGCCCCGAATATGCCAAGTAGAGTAGGACCTGGGTGAGATTTGAGACACTGGATTTCAGAGCAAGAGTGAGCCACTGATTCAATAGGGATATGAGAGGGCTAGGAAGGAAGCGTGCGTGGTCAGAGAGGGAAGTTCAGGGACTAGTTAATGGAAGTGAAACAGCTTGGTCCAACATGAGGTGGTGCTGGTGAGGGCTGAAATGAGTATGGACAAAGCTCTGGTCAGAATGAAACAGCAGCTCTCTACTGCAGCTCAGAATACCTTGACTAGCAGTGACTGTGGGTAGCCACAACTGCAGCAGGACTTCCTCATAAAGACAGGACAGGCTTCTGGAGCTGAGACACGTGCTCCATGTGTTCAGTGTGGATTGAAGATATTCTAGTGACAAAATTTAACTTTGGGGGCTGGAGAAATGACTCAGTGGTTAAGAGCACTGGATGCTCTTCTCCGGGGCCCTGGTTTGATTCCCAATATCCAAATTGAGGCTCCCATCCACTGCAACTCCATTTCTAGAGGGTCCTAACCCTTCTTCTGGCCTTTGTCAGCACTGAAAGCCCAATGGTACACAGACATAATGCAGACAAAGCATTCATATACATAAAATAAAAATGATTAAATCTTGAAAAAAACATAACTGTGTACGCACAGGTGATCTGACCTGAAATACAGGTTTGTCACACACAGTTTTACTGTATTTGGCTCTCTGATTCCCATACTTGGTGTCACTCATATCCCTGCTACCCTGAGCCCCCAAAGAAACACACTGACTATGGCTTTGCCCTCAGTGTCTAGTTCAAAACAGCAAAGGACAGAAAAGGGAAGAGAGGGCCCTCACCATTGATGACCTGGATCCTAGTAGAAATTGAGAACGAGCTCTGCTACTTGTCCTCTGACCTCCATGTGTGTGCCATTGCATGGGTGTCTCTACACACGTACATACAACACACAACAAATAAACAATGTTTACAGAAGAAAAGAAGACAACAAAAAGTCAACAGGCGATACTGACACCACTGCTGTTGGATACTTAGGGAGCTTGCTTAGGCCAGCTGTCGGGATCCCTGAAGTCCATAGAAATGAAGGGATGAGACCTAGGATGTACAGATCAGGATGCTGAGAACAGAGGCTGAGCTCTGAGCTAGGCTGGCTCTTTGGAGAGCGGGGTGAGGAACAGCAGCAGGCTGCTGACTAAAACCCTTGTTGGTCCAGGTCCCCGTGACCTTCGTCGACATTGCTGTCTACTTCTCTGAGGACGAATGGAAGAACTTGGACGAATGGCAGAAGGAGCTCTACAGCAATCTGGTGAAGGAGAACTACAAAACCCTGATGTCCCTGGGTAAGGGTACTCCCCTCCACTGGCGAGGGTTCTCTGCTGAGAGCTTCAAGATGCAAAGGAGTCTGATGGAAAGTAATGGGGAACTTAGGATAGGATGAATATTAAAGCGTGTCAGCTGAGCAGTCACTGCGGTAGTCTATGCGGCACTACCATTATTCTAAAATACTGTAAAATATCAAGTTTATACCTCTGTGGGTTGTATCCTAACAGTTCAGGGTCAACCATGGACTCTGTGCTCTTGACTCTCAGAAAGAGGCCTGGGTTTCTGTTGGCTTTCAAGATTCCTTCCGCACATAATGGCTGCCATGCTGTGGGACATTGGTAACTGAGAGTCCTGCTCTATCACCTTGATCTGAATTCACTTGCAACCTCATACAACCCTTTTCCCCTCCTTCTCTCCATCTCATTCACAGACACAGATGGCCCAGTGTCCAAGCCAGACCCTCCAGTCCAGGCAGAATCCAGGGAAGAGCCTTGTGTGTGGGAGCAGCATCACCCTGAAGAGAGAGAAATCCCAGTGACTGCAGACACAGGTAATGGCTGTTGCGCTAAGGATGGTTCAGGGAGGGGCAGGAGAGGAGAGCTGGGCACCCTGCACACACACAAGGAGTTGCTACTATGTAGGTCTGGAGAAAATAGGTCTTAATGACCCAGGAAGCACTTATACCACAGCTGTTGTGTGGTCACTTACAGGGCATGCCTTTAGGGCCTAAAACCATATCATAGGCCTTGGCCTTTGGTAGCTCTGAATTTACAGGTAAGCTAGGGAAGAGGCAGGCTGGGGTGCACACCTTTAATCCCAGCACTCGAGAGGCATACGGACAAATGGATTTCCATGAATATGAGGCCGCCCTGGTCTATGTAGAGAATTCCAGGCCAGCCAGGGTGACATAGTGAGACCCTATCTCAAAAAATAAAGAAGTAAGGAAGGGCTTAGGCCAGGACACCTCCCAGACTTGATGGGGTACGTGAACAGCTAGTGGCCCCACACCCAGTCTCAGGGAGACTAACAGAGGAGGTGGAAAGGAAGACTGCAGCAGCCGTGGTTCTGCCTGGCCATTTGCTCACTGCCTGCGTGTGATCTGCATCTCATGCTGCACCTCATACCCTGTTCTAGCTTTGGCACACATATACTTCCCTACTCACTCCTCACTCATAAAGGAACCGTTGGTCCTAAGAATATCACATTTGGCAGCTGTCACTAGGATGGAAGACACTAGTGTCTACCCTGGTGCCTCTGCTTCGTAAACAGTGTTGGGCAACATGTGGTGTGATGTTGTACTGGTGTCCTCTGCTTGTCTGACTTATCAAATCTCACCCATATTTATTTATTTTATGTATATGAGTATACTGTTGCTGTCTACACCCAAAGAGGGCATCAGACCCCATTACAGATGGTTGTGAGCCACCATGTGGTTGCTGGGAATTGAACGCAGGACCTCTGGAAGAGCAGACAGTGCTCTTACCCACTGAGCCATCTCTCCAGTGCTTGAATGGATTATATTTTCATGGAAACTTTCAGCACTGTTCTTCCTCCTTCTTTGGTTTTACTCTAGCTAATTGGTCATAAAATCCCCTCTTTAAATTGCTAACTTCGTGGTCCACAAAGTCACACAGACATTATCACTAGAACATGTGTATCATGAGAATCTCCCATACTCATGAGCAGCACTCCCCACATCCCTTACAGGCAGCTCCAGCCAGGTAGACCTGCCTCTGCCCCGTGCACTTCCCCAGAAGAATGTTTCATTTCAGTGGCCTCTCCCACTCCTCATCAAGCACTGTGGGTGTTCTTTGGCAGCTGTGGTTACAGATTCCCATATTGTGTGGCAGCTTTTTACATTTTGGGCCCTGTGTCCACAAGAGTTTGCCTGAGTTGTCAAACCATCACGGGTCACAAAACAGAACCAGGACCACTCTACCTGCTTTAGATGAAACCCAGAGAGGCAAGGTTGCAGGTGGAGAGAGCTGGTGGTGGAATTGAAACCAGAATCACCCTCTTTGGGTCCTTACCCAGTCTCCTGTTGCCTGAGCAGGCTTCCACCAAGAGCTACTTCATTGTCCCAAAAAGCTCCAGAAGAAAATGTCCTGTTGGTCACAAAGCAGAATTCTGTGAAAAAAAAAATATGTGTTGCTGGCTTTTATGCTTAAGGATACTATTTTCTTCACACATCAAGATTTGGTTGAGTCTTTGCCCAGCCTGATTGCTTCATAGAGCAGTATGTTTGTGTCTGACAGAGGAGGTAAAAAACAAGGGTGAGTGACTGCTGCTTCCAAAGCTTCCCTTTGGCGTCCCAGACTTCATATTGCTGTTGGCCTCGTCTTTCTTTTTCAAGGTGAGGTCTCACTCTGAGCCCAACCTAACTTAGAACTCACTATCCAGGTCAAACTGACTTCCAATGCGTGATGATCCTCCTGCCTCAGCCTCTTGACTGCTGGGATTGCAGGCATGAACCATCATATCCTTTTTGTTATCCCTTTTTCTTAATATTGGTCACTTCTCTGCTACTGGTACTTCCTGCTCCACAGGGTCCCACATGGCTCCAGTAGGAACCCAAGATTTTTGTATTGTTCCCTGGAAGTGCTGACAGACATGGTTCTGACCTCAAAACATCCTGGTGACCACCATACTAAAAAAAAAAAAAAATTCTAGGAAGTGTGGTTCTCTCTCCCCAGGAACAGAGACTCTGGTGCCTGCACAGGACATCTCCTCCCAGGTAAAGCGAGAAGAAGCCCTGTGTGTTCGGGGCCAGAGGGGCCTGGAAGAAAGAGCCATCCCCACAGAATCCATCACTGGTGAGTGAGTCAGATAACTACTTGACCAAGGATTAGTGAGGTGAGATATGGGCTGTAGTATCTGGAGGTTGTCAGGTTAGAGGGCTATGCCAGCAAAGGAAGAGCGATGGATGCAGACCTGGACTGAGACAGGTTTCCACGGAGGCACAAACGGGGTGTTTAGCATTGAGGGTTTATAGCTACATTCAGCTTAGCTTTCTGGTTTTTTCCGCTCTCCTTTGTCCAGTAAATTTTGGATTGCCCCTCTGTCCTTTATAAGAAGCAGCTTGGTTAGTTTAAGCACTTTATTGGACTCTATGGGTACTAGGATATAAAAGCCAGTAAGACCTGATCCCAGACCACAAAGATCCACTGCACAAGCACTTATGAGCTGCCACTTCCAAGCCAGGCTCCCCGGCTTACATGATCACTCCTGGGAGCTGCTCCTAGATGGTCTCTCAGCTGGGTTGTTTAGATGAGGATCTGCTATGGCAGGGGTGTACTCAAGGCCCAGCTCTCCAGAGAGATTGAACCATTGGCTTGTGTGTGCATCATGTGATCATGAACATGGTTATGTACAGGGATTTACTTAACGAACTGGCTGACGTCATTATAGTGGCTGACAGATCCAAAATTTACTCGGAGGTAGGCTAGTGGGAAGGGACCTGGAAAGGACTGTGCTGCAGCTCCATCCACAAGATGATCTTCTGACAAGCTCTTCTTCCCTGGGGTTGGCCATCTTTTTCAATTCAACCCTTACCTGGTTAGAGGAGACCCATCCACATCAGAGTGGGTCATCTGTTTGATTTAAACTACTGACTTAAATGTTAATCTTACTTATAAAAAATCCCTTCATAATAATCCAGAATTATGTTTGATGAAATTCCTGGGTATTGTTCCCAAGTTGACACTAAAACTAGCTACCATTACTAGTAAGAGCTCCTACCTTGTCCCTCCCCCAGGAAAGTCTGAGATACACAGGCAAGTGATAATAGCCAAAGGGTAGGAGCCGGGCCTTCACTGGTGTCAAATGGGTTCTTTTTTTTTTTAAGATTTATTTATTGTTATATGTAAGTACACTGTAGCTGTCTTCAGACACACCAGAAGAGGGCATCAGATCTCATTACGGATGGTTGTGAACCACCATGTGGTTTCTGGGATTTGAACTCAGGACCTTCAGAAGAGCAGTGGCATTTAACCGCTGAGCCATCTCTCCAGTCCCAAATGGGTTCCTTAAATATATCAAATACTGCTATCTCTAGAAACCTTCAAGAGATAAGAAGGCAATAGATAATGTAATAGATAGTTGGATTTGATTAAAAAGAAAAGAAGAAAATGACAAAAAGGGGGGGGAACTAAAATAAAAGAAAGAAAAAATAAAAAGAAAAGAAGGGCTGGTGAGATGGCTCAGTGGGTAAGAGCACCCGACTGCTCTTCCGAAGGTCCAGAGTTCAAATCCCAGCAACCACATGGTGGCTCACAACCATCCGTAACCGAGATCTGGTGCCCTCTTCTGGAGTGTCTGAAGATAGCTACAGTGAACTTACATATAATAAATAAATAAATCTTAAAAAAAAAAACAAACAAACAAATAAAAAGAAAAGAAAAAAATTGTTTGATATAGAGTCTAATGGACCCAAGACTAGCCTCAAATTTTCTATGTAGTCAGGGATGACACTGAACTTCTAATCCTCCTGCCTCCACCTCCCAAGTGTGCGGTTACAGGTTTAGTAGCCTTTGAAAAGAAAGCTGTTTTCTCTTTGATAAGTTCCATTCAGATACTGATAAAAGGCTTCCCTGAAAGGGCTGTTTTCCTGGGAAATTCCCTCATGAGCATGCCATCTTCTGTGGAGCAGAGACCTCATCCTGTTGGTTAAATCTCTAGAAGTATTTTGTATCCTGTTCACTGTGACATACTCCAGCCTTCAGCCACATTCATTATGGCCAGAATAGCTGGAGCCGTTAGCTAATTGGAATAATTTATTGTTATCCTTGACTCTTAGGGAAAACAAATGATTGCTTGAAATCAGATTCACTAAATAACACGGACTGGTGGGATTCCTCCTTCTCTAACATGTTTGCTCTCTTTGTTCCCATGAGTAGACTCCCCCATCTCTGCCCAGGACCTTTTGTCCCGGATTAAGCAGGAAGAACAGCAGTGTGTATGGGACCAGCAGGATTTGGCAGAGAGAGATATTCCCACAGATCCTAATTCAGGTGAGAAAGATGTCAGTGATTTTTTTTTTAATATTTCATTTATTTTATGTATATGAGTACACTGTCGCTGTCTTCAGACACAGCAGAAGAGGGCATCAGATCCCATTACAGATGGTTGTGAGCCACCGTGTGGTTGCTGGGGATTGAACTCAGGACCTCTGCAAGAGCAGTCAGTGCTTTTAACCTCTGAGCTACCTCTCCAGTCCCTCAGAGTGAATTTTTAAACTTAGCATTTAATGTGTCAATGGAATGGATAAAAAAAAAATCACCTTAATTCTGCTTGTTGAAGAATTTAAACCAAAAGGCTGCAAAATGCAATGTGTATTTGTGTGTCAAAGAGCAAGTAACTTATATTTTCTGGAATTTCTTTACTTTCTTTGTAAAAGGCTTATTTTATTTTTAATAATGTATATGTGTGTGCCAACAGAGGCCAGATTTCCTAGAGCTAGAGTACAGAGGTTATGAGCTGTTGGTGTGGGTGCTGGAAACTGAACTTGGGTCCTCTGCAAGAGCAGTCAGTGCTCGTCGTCACAGGGCCATCCCTTATCCCCCTTCTGGACCTGCATTTGTGCGATATCTCCCATGAAAAGTCTGGGGAGGTTCTAAGGTGTAGGGAAACGCACCCAGCTGGGCTGGAGATGCATTTATGTGTGAGTTTGTAAACGTGAGCGGTCCAGTGGCATTCCTTCTAGAAATCCTGACACCACGGTCTCATCCTACCCTCCATATCAAGGAGAGAGGATGAGAAATTGCCTGTGGTTGGTTGAGGGGACCAGGCAGATGGGAAGCAGAGTCTCCTCATAGAGTCCTAAGCTCTTGCTGTGGGCTTGTCAGTGGCTCTGGCCCTGCCTCTGCACTACAGGTCAAACCAGCCAGCTGTGGCCCTCCAGGCTTCAAAGCTGAGCTTCCTTTAGCATGGCCTGGCCCCGTAGTCTCTCTGGAGTTCGATGTATAGTGGATGCTAAGTGAAAGTGAATGAAGTCTTAAGATTGCCTTTTCCCCCTAACAACAGAGTCTCTCATCTCAGCACATGACATTTTGTCCTGGATCAAGCAGGAAGAGCAGCCGTACCCATGGGGCCCACGTGACTCAATGGAAGGGGAGCTTGGACTGGACTCTGGGCCCAGTAAGTAGTGTGTGCCTCTGTTAGAACCTGGCGTGTTTTCCTTCAGTGGGAGAGCTGTGAGTCCTTGTTTGGAGTGGAATTTAGTGCAGTCTGCTTCGTAGCCTGTTGGCAAACCAGGATAATGTACAGAAAACCCAGAAGATTGACTACTGGCATTGAAAGAAATGATAATAGCAGCCACTTCTATAGCCCCCAACCATTTCTAGACTTGTCATTTTAAATTTACTTTAATTTTGTATTTTAGGGTGTTCTGGGCAAAGTTTCATGGAGCACAGTGTAGCTGGTCTATGCTACTTTGTGGGTTTTTCTTTTTCCCATCTTTTATCCCTCTATCTTTTTCATTCTCTATCACTAGCTAGGAAGGAAAGGAGAGAGAGAGAGAGAGAGAGAGAGAGAGAGAGAGAGAGAGAGAGAGAGAACAGAATCTAATTTCTTTCCTTTTGTTTCTTCTTTGAGCATGACCACCAATACTCAGTTGAAGTTTTCTTCCTGCTTGCTATTTCCTGACTGACAAGAGGCAAAAAGCTCATGCTTTTTACTGAGTGGCCTCATGCCAGGTTCCCAAGGCCATTTCCCGATGATAAGGAATTACCTTGCATATCTTGTTTTGGATCTGCATTCCTGAATCCAGTGGTGGCCTGTGTTGTATCATATACACTCCCCAGAAAGCCTGGGCATTCTTTCTATTTGAAATTTCGGAAAACCATTGTCTCTAGAAATGACTTGTTCACTTTTCCTGTACAAAGTACTGTATTTCTCGTAGTTAATGCACTGGCTGTTTGATATCTGAGGATTTTGGTTGGGTTACAGTCTCTTTGCAAATGATCATATTTCCTGCAATTGAAGCACTGGGCATTTTGATATCAGAGATCTCTAGCTATAGCTTGACCTACTATATTAACATGGTACATATTAGAACCAATATCAGTCTTTAATCCCAGCACTCGGGAGGCAGAGGCAGGTGGATTTCTGAGTTTGAGGCCCAGCCTGGTCTACGGTGTGAGTTCTAGAGCTATACAGAGAAACCCTGTCTTGGGGAAAAAAAAAAAAAAAAAAGAAGAAAAAGTAAAAACAGAAAATCCCCTCTGGGAGCATAGCCAGAGGTGAGGGGGTCCCAGTAAACTTTTTGCTGGCCTCTTGAAAAATAAAAACCCATTCCTTCATCCCATGCCATTTCCTCCATGACATTTCAAACCAAATTTCCTTTTTTGTTTGTTTGTTGTCTGAGACAGGGTTTCTCTGTGTAGCCCTGGCTGTCCTGGAACTCACTTTGTAGACCAAGCTGGCCTCCAACTCAGAAATCTGCCTGCCTCTGCTTCCCAAGTGCTGGGATTAAAGGCGTGCGCTACTACAGCCTGGCTCAAATTTCCTATTTTTATCCTTAACTTTCGATCCATTACATGTCGTTTGCCTTAACTATTTTGCAAGTTCCTTTTCCCACCCCTACCCCCCATTTTACCCCATCAATAGGAGAGAAAGAAGGATAGAGGGGGAGAGAGAGATCTCTGAATTTAAATTCTTTCCTTCTGTTTCTTCTTTGAGCAAGACTAAGAAACTGCAACCACCTCTCTGAACAACCACCAACCGTTCACCTTGGGGTCCTAGCATTTATATACCCTCTGAAAAGTTCCCAGAATTTCAAATGTTACACAATTGTAGGAACTATCTGCAGCTGGTGCAAGCAGGCCTCTGCTAGAGCATCAGGCAAATGACAGTCATCCCACATCTGGGATTGGAACAAAACCATATTCTTATAATATTTCTATGTGTTTTTAAAAAACAAAAATTCTAGAATGTTCACTACTGTTGTTATTATTTAATCTCAATCATGAGTTTCTACCCCACCTTTGATCATTCTGTTCCCAGATAAGACACAAAACCTTCATATTTATAGAAAGTCTTTAGTGCAATGCACTAGCCTGGGCAGAAATCCACCCTTTAAGCTATTAAAATCTACTTCCCCATCAATAACCCTGAGTTATAACTTGCCACGTTCCATCTGGGCAGCTCTTAACTCCAGTTGGCCAGACCTCATGGGCATGTTTTCATGACTCACCTACCCCATGGCATTTTCTCCTCTCTCCACTTTCTCTCTTCCCTCCCCTTGTGGTCCTGCCTCAGACCCCAAGTCCAGGAACCAAAACTACATCTCTTCTGCCCAGCTGTAAGTTGTAGACCCCTTTATTCAACCAATACTTTTATATTAAAGAGCAAAGTCACATAGCATCACTTGGTGTATGTAAGGATTCTCTCATCCCAGGGCAACCAGGGCCAGTAACTAGCATTACAGTACATAGCAACAGATCAGACTTCAACATACTACACATTGGAAATCACAGATATTTAAAAGTCATACAGTGGCCGGGCATGGTGGCGCACACCTTTAATCCCAGCTATCGGGAGGCAGAGGCAGGTGGATTTCTGAGTTCGAGGCCAGCCTAGTCTACAAAGTGAGTTCCAGGACAGCCAGGGCTACACAGAGAGACCCTGTCTCGAAAAAACAAAAACAAAAAGTCATACAGTGGTAAAATTACAGTTATGACATAGCAATGCAAATAATTTTATGGTTGGGGGTCACAGAGGAGGTACTATATTAAAGGGTCACAGCATTAGAAAGGTGGAGAAACTTTGCTCTCAGCGCTAAGAAACCTTCCAGAAATCTTCCAGCAAACTACTCACACCAAATCACCAGATGCCAATCACTTGCTTGTATCTGAATCAGTTAACAGCAGTAGCCAGAAGGCAAAACCTCTCATGCCCAAGCATGAGAAGACACAGAAGACAAGGAAGAGAAGGAACAATATGATAATTGCAGAGTGAAACCAGAAGTCACTAAAGACAAGAGCCAGGGCCCAGTCTGTGAGGAAGGCCACCTAGGCCAGAAGTGTAGTTCTCAAAGGCAACATGCAAGGATTGGGATTCTGTGTTAGAACAATGACCTCAATTCCCTTCTTCTTGTGCCTCTTCCTTGGTTACTGTACCACTTACTGGTTCTCCCTCCCCCAAGAGGAGCCTAACACCTACTCAGAGGCAGCCTGTGGAAGATGGTGAAGAAGGCGAATTTTTATCCATCCTTCTCTCCTCGGTACTCCCATTTGGGAGCAGGGACAAATGGGGGCTACTTCTTATAGAGAGAACCTCTTATAAGCATCACATGTCAATAAAAAAAAGCCTAAGCCAGGAAATAGGCACCTGAACTGTGGAGCACCAGGGTGTTTGCCGTGGAATAATCATCCTGCTAGACCTTGAGTGCTGAATTGGGCCAGGCAAAGAAAACAGCGGCAGGGAAGCAGAGCATGATGGGAAGTGGAGAAAGTGGACTGCTGGTTGTGCTGAGATTCAAGAATTATCAGAGGAGGATTGTTCAGAGGAGGTGGGTTCCCTGGGAAGCAGCCACAGGAACTGTTGAGCATGTGGACAGGAGTGAAGTCACAGGCCTTGGTGTAGCAGCAGCCAACATCCACATTCTAGTTGGTACGCGGGCCACAAGTGCTTTGGAACCAGGATGGTGCATTCGAGCATCTGGAATCAAGGTGAATGAATTTGGTGTTCGCTCTTTGGCTGCTCCTATAGAAATAGTAGTGAGAGTTGACTAGGCCAGAAGAGAGAGCGGGCCTGGTCTGTATAAGGTAGTATTTAAAAATTGGCTTCAGAGCCTCAAGGATGGGGTAGAACATGACAGTTGTGACCCGAGAAGCTGAAAAAAATCGGTTTCTCTTTTTGCCTGGCCCCTGCTTCCAAAATGACAACTCTGAGAGTAATTATTTATTAATAAATGGTCTAGGTCATAATCTTTGGCTCATACCCTGACTAGCTCCTAACTTATTTACCCATTCAAACTATTCTATGTCTTCCATATGTTTAGTTACCTCTCCTTCAGTCCCAACCTGCTTCTTCCTTCACATCTTCCTCAGTGTCTCTCTCAGCATCATGCTTGAATCTCTTCCTTTTTATTCTTTCACTATTTCCCAGAATCCTCTCTCTTCCTGCCAGTGTCCCACCTCCTATTTCTTGGCTTAGGCTTTTTTTATTATTATTATTATTGACATGTGATGCTTATAAGAGATTCTATCTATAAGAAGTAGCCCCCAAGGGCTGGTGAGATGGCTCAGTGGGTAAGAGCACCGGACTGCTCTTCAGAAGGTCCAGAGTTCAAACCCCAGCAATCACATGGTGGCTCACAACCATCCGTATCGAGATCTGGCGCCCTCTTCTGGGGTGTCTGAAGACAGCTACAGTGTACTTACATATAATAAATAAATAAATCTTTAAAAAAAAAAAAAAGTAGCCCCCAAGCCAGGCGAGGTGGCGCACACCTTTAATCCCAGTACTTGGGAGGCAGAGGCAGGCAAATTTCTGAGTTCGAGGCCAGCCTGGTCTACAGAGGATAGCCAGGGCTACACAGAGAAATCCTGTCTTGGAAAAAAAAAAAACAAAAAACAAACAAATAAAAAAGAAGTAGCCCCCATTTGTCCCTGCTTCCAAATGGGAGTACTGAGGAGAGAAAGGGGTGGATAAAAATTCACCTTATTGACCATCCTCCACAGGTTGCCTCTGAGTAGGGGTTAGGCTTCTCTTCGGGGAGGGAGAACCAGAAAGTGGTACAGTAATCAAGGAAGAGGCAGAAGAAGAAGGGAATTGAGGTCATTGTTCTGACACAAAGAGCCTGGACTCAGCCCACTGCACACACATATATATCCCTCCATGCGCACTGTACACTCCCCTCTGATACTCAGATTTATGGCCTAGGGATTTATGGCCTAGAGATGCTGGGATGCAAGGGAAAGGCACTATAGCCTGAGAAGAAGCAGTTCCCTGGAGAGCATGTTGTGAAATGACATCATGGTTTTGTTAGAGGCCAGGACCCTTTGGGCAACATCCCAGTTACCCAGCCTGCTTTCTTTGGCCTGATGCCCTAACTGCACATCCCTCTGAGGTTTGGACCCGAGCTCCCTGTGTTCCATTCTGGTAAACCTCTAAATGGGTTTTCACCACGTGCAAATTCTCTCCCTCCCATAGAGTCTCCAAAGATAAATTAACATTATCCCTCAGACTACACCTAAGTTTTATTACTTCAGGGCAATCTGACATTTACTTTTTTACATTTATTTTTATTTATTTAATTATTTTTGAGACAAGGTCTCAGTATGGCCTCGAACTCACAGAGCTCTGCCTGCTTCTGCCTCCTGAGTGCTGGGAATAATGGTGATGGTGAACACCACACCCCAGTTCAGTCTATCTTTACAAAATGTTTAAAATGTATATACATATTGGTGTTTTATCTGCATGTATGTCTGTGCTCCTTGTGCATGCCTGGTGAAGAAGAGAACATCAGATGCCCTAGAACTGGAGTTAGTCTATTGTGAGTCGCATTGTGGTTGCTGGAAATCCAACCCAGAAAGAGCTAGGGCTCTTGACCCCTGAGCACTCTACCTCTGAAGGTGACTTTGGGTAGCAGAAGCAACCCGGAGGGCTTGCCTATCCCTGATCCCAAATCACAGGGCATTGGTGAGCGGTTAGGCTCATCTTAATATTAAAGAAAATGAGGCCAGGATGATCTAGCCCCGCTCCGGGACACTGGGGTCATCCTGAAGATGAGCGCTATCAGCGTGTCACTTCTGTCTTCCTCCCCGCCCCTAGGTGACAGCCTGCTGCTTGTAAAGAACCCACCCCCATCTGTGCAGCCCCAAACCCAACCTCACCAGCAGAGCCTGCCCGCCTTGGCTGTACCGGAGAACCCTGGCGGACCCGGGAGCCGTAGCCTGCTGGAGGATGGCTTCCCTGCGCTTCCAGGCGAGCGTAGTACCGGAGGCGAGGCTCAGCCCACCGGAGAAGGCAGTGCAGGCGGTGGCGGTGGTGGTGGCAGCGGCGGCGGCGGCGGCACTAGTGCGGGTAGTGGCAATAATACCGGTGCCGGTGCGGGCAGTGGCTGCGGTAGCTGCTGCCCGGGAGGCCTGCGGCGGAGCCTCCTTGCTCACGGCGCGCGCAGCAAGCCCTACTCTTGCCTGGAATGCGGCAAGACCTTCGGCGTGCGAAAGAGCCTCATCATTCATCACCGCAGCCACACCAAGGAACGACCCTACGAGTGCGCGGAGTGCGAGAAAAGCTTCAACTGCCACTCTGGCCTCATCCGCCACCAGATGACGCACCGCGGTGAGAGGCCCTACAAATGCTCCGAGTGTGAGAAGACCTACAGCCGCAAGGAGCACCTGCAGAACCACCAGCGGCTGCACACGGGCGAGCGGCCCTTCCAGTGCGCGCTCTGCGGCAAGAGCTTCATCCGAAAGCAGAACCTGCTAAAGCACCAGCGGATCCACACAGGCGAGCGGCCCTACACATGTGGCGAGTGTGGCAAGAGCTTCCGCTACAAGGAGTCACTCAAGGACCACCTGCGCGTGCACAATGGCCCGGGCCTGGGGGCCCCGCGGCCACTCCAGGTGCCACCAGAAAGAGACTAGGGTTGGGCTGGGGGGCGGGGAGGAATGGACTGGAGTTGGGGCGGGTTAGGGTTCTTGAGGACCAACCCTCCTGCCCCACTGTTCTCAGCGCACCTCCCCGCCCTCTCCTCACCTCCTGCTGGAAATCGGCACAGGAATTGCACTCCAGACAGGGTATTCCAAGGGGTGGACCTGGGTACCCCAGTACTGTCCAACTCTAGTGGACAGTCCAGATCATCTCATAGGGTGGACCCAGTGGCCAGGGAAGGTCCCAGGACAGCAAGGCAGCAGGAATCGTTGGGACACACCTCGGACACACCACTGGCCACCTGGGTTACAGATTCTGATCAGGGAAAGCGACCAGGGAGTCTCCAACCCCTTCTGAGACAAGGAAATATGATCCATCCTAAGGTGAGGACACATCCTGAAAAGGAGAGCAAATCTGCGGTGTGGAAGCTGAGGGAAGCGCTAAGGGTAACATCCTCATAACAACACTGCCTCGCGCTCTAATAGCGCTTTATACTTTTTTAAAAAGTGTTTTCTATCCGTTATCTATTTACACCCTTAGCTTATCCCTTCGAGTTAGGTGGGGTAGGGTTTTCCTAATGTGGTAACTGAGGAGAGTGAGACACGGGTGAGATAGTTGTTTAGTAAGACCACATGAGAACAGTGTGGCCAAGCCACACCAGGGCTCCAGCCCAGTGCAGTGTCCCCACCGCACACACTGCCTACCTCTGCCGGTCTTAGACCGATCTCACCTGGCCTTTCTGGTCTCTCTCCTCTCCCACTTCCCTCCCTGGACCCCCAAATCCTCTCAGAAGCAACAGGGGCCAACTCCTGGGGTAACTGGGAATAGGGACTTGATGGGCTGTAAAATGTCTAGGCGTGGTCGTGGGAAGGCTCTTCTGTGACTTGAGCCTGGGCCCTAGCATCCTGGTCCCCAACCTGTATTTCTCAATTCTGATCATTCAGTCAGGTGCAGCAGCAGCTTCTCACTGCACAACTAAGGCCAGGCCCTCCAGAGGCAACTGGTGCCCTGGGTCAGACCTCACCCTGATGGTTTACTCCAGTTTCCCAGGGCACAGGGTGAGGAAAGACTGGCTGCCAGAGTAGCCACCAAGGAATGAATGAGACTCTGCCCAGGAGGGCTGGGCAAGTGGGTGCTAGAGCCTGAGCTCTCTCCTGCCCTGGGCATCCCAGTTGGTGCTATCTGTTAACTGATTGTGCTCACGGACATGGACACAGACCTACTATGCTCTGACCCTGCAGGCGCCTTGGGAAGCGCCCAAAGGACTCCCTTTCATTTTGGTGCATCACTCCATGGCTCCCAGCACCGCAGCCTGGCGGGCCAGTCTCCATTTCAGCATCTTGCATGGCCAGGCACTGGGGTGGGGTGGCATGCCCCAGGACCCTTGTTTGTGTCAAAAATGGCTTTCCCACTCCTCTTGTGGATCCTGTTTCTCTCCCAGCTAGGGAGCGTGGTGGGTGGCCAGCATTTCATGGCACCACGTTTGTGAGCGCTCTGCTTCTGTCCTGCTCATCTGCGCTGCTCTGCTTTCCTCAGACCCTTTTTTGCCGTGCAAAGGGAATTCTTGAAATTAAATAAAAGGTATCCAGATTGCAGATTGCATGTTCCCAAAGCTGGAGGGTCCGCTAGCGTGACATCCTACAGCAGACCTCAATGAACTGTGACCCACCGAACTGGGATTTCTTTCTTTGCTCCTTCACTCAGCATTTTGAAAGAGACTAACCTTAGGAAAATGGATTATCATGAGATAAATGTAAGGGAGGCTTCAGTGGAGTTCTGATGGGGCAGAAGGGGATCCTCCAGTTCAGGGATTATTTGGGAGGCAACAATATACTACTTTACAAAAGCATACAAAGAAAATAATTCATCATCTAAATCATGGAAAGTAAGATCCAAATACTTTTAGCTGCTATAAGTGGGGGTGGGGAATAGCTACTGAGTTATAAGTTTAAAACATTTAACACACAGCTTGAGTTTAATTCCTTTCTTTTACCCTGCAAGAAGCTGATTCCCAAAGAGGTATAGTGATGGAGCTATTGACAGCCAAGACTCCTGTTCTCTGGAGCCCCATCTGGTGGGTTGTACTATCCACCACTACAGTCTGAATGAATGGGCCCCTTCCCAATGTAGGTGCTAGGAACCAAATCTAGGTCTTCTGTAAGAACGCATCTCTCCAGCCCCAGGTGTGTGTGTGTGTGTGTGAGAGAGAGAGAGAGAGAGAGAGAGAGAGAGAGAGAGAGAGAGAGAGAGAGAGAGAGATGTCTGTGTGTCTGTCTTGGGGTGTATGTGTGCGCCTGTTTAAATGTAAAGTCTCAAATAGTGGAAATAATAATTTAAAAAAAAAAAAAAAAGACCCAGGAAGGAAGAGTAAAGCCTCCAGTGCTCAGAGCTGCTTCTAGGCCCTTCCAGAGCTGTGCTATTTGTCCCAGAGAGCTGGTGTGACTTCTTAGGATGCAGCATTTCTCTGCACTGCCACCACACACTCCTGGGTACAGAGCAAGGCCACACTGCTCTAAAGTACAGAGAGACAAGGGGTGCTGGGGAGCCATAAAGGTAGAGTCTGTTCTCTCCAACAAACCAAAGATGGATCCACCCAGTGCGGCTTGGTGAGTGAGCTTGCTAAGGTTAATTACAGAAGCAGGGGCAGGCAACACAGGCAAGACACCACGGGTGTGCTCTGCCCCCAGTCAGCTTCTACCTCTTATACACACTGGCATGTCTAAAATTATATACAACTGGGGCAGGCGGGAGAGCTGACTGAATTCTCCTGTGAGGTCAGCTGTGACCCTTCGCCCTCCTTCCACAGGTAATATGAGCAGCCTCAGTGCCGTTACCACAGACCCAGCTATTGGCTGTATTGTTATTTTATTGTGGCTGTGGACCAAGGTCTCCCAAAGGCTACCACAGCAGCTCTGCCTCATGATGGTGATGGTTATGTCTATCCTCTGAGAACTGCTATGTGACACTGATCAGCTCAGAGAATGTCAAGCTCGGGGCCTGAGTCCTCATGGTCCCCCCACCCCACCCACTTTTTCAGTCAATGTCTTACTATGCGGCCCTGACTGGCCTGAAACTCGCTGTGTAGATCAGGCTGGCTTCAAACTCAGAGAGATCTGCCTGCTTCTGTCTCTTTGAGTGCTGGAATTAAAGGTATGTGCCACCATGCCAAACCTGGTCCCTTAACTTTTGGTGATTTGTGTCATTGTATAGAAAAAGTGTTTAGAGGAAAAGATTAAAGATAGATAGGCCTTAGATCATTATTCAACAGTTGGTGACCATGTATAAGACCCAATCCTTGTCAAGCTTGAAATGTAATGGGAAAGAGAAGACATTCGTGAGAATGAAACTATGTGGCTGTCCACCATGAAAACAGTGGGAAACACACACTTGATCTTCCCTGGGGTTTGCCACGGTGGCTACAGAAGGCTGGAGAGCAGTGCTGGAGAGAAGCCATACATAGCCAGTGGGCACCAACACCCACAGTGCCTGCCTATCGGTTCCTGAACCGTATTCCAATGGGTCTCACTATACAGGTGTCTTTAGCTACACTGTGAGAGGCCCCGTTCTCTGAGACAGTAAGCTCTACTCTCAGGACTAACCAAAGGCAGTGCCTCTCAGTATGCTGGACTTTGCATATCATTCACTAAATTACCCATGTTTAGCCCATTTCAGCCAAGATAGGCAGTCTGTTGGGGGATGGTTTACCTGTGACTGGAGTTAGGAGGCTGATCCACTTGAAGAAGAAAGGGGCAATCCAAGGTAGTGACGCTGGTCTATGTGAGAAGTGACAAGTTCATGCTGCATGAAGCAGCAGGTGCAACTTCACGTTGAAGTCAGGCTTGAAGCAAGAGCTGCACAGGGTAAAAGGAAAGGAAGGCAGGGAGACAGGAATTGTAAGGCAAGAAGGAGACTGGTGTGGCCTGGGCAGAGAGGTATGAGTCTGTGGTTATATAGTTAGATGGTGAGGCCTATAGTACAGGCCACAGAAGACCTTGAATACTCAAAGTGTTCTAGAGACAGACCAGAAGCAAGTCTGGGATCCACTGTAGTGTAGCAGCCCTGTAGAACTTAAATGCAGAGCAGGCATGGCTCCAAAGGAGATCGGGAAGGATTTGATGCAAGTCCTGAGAAGGTGGGATAAACCAGAGGCCATTGAAAATGACAAAACACAGGTAAATCTTTTTTATTTAAATGGACTTTCCCATTTCTGAGCAAATAAATTTTGTGTGTGGGTGCACTAATATACATGAGCAGAGATTGCTGGGTCCTGTTTTTTCATTCTCTGCCTATTCCTACAAGAGAGGGTCTCTTACTGGACCTGGGGCTAAGCTGGGAGCCAGCAAGTCCCAGGGGTGTTGCCCTCTCTCTCTCTTGCTGTCTGTGGCACACTGCGGTTACAGGTGCACTTGGCTTTTTACGTGAGTGCTGAGGATTTGAACTCAGGTCCTCATGCACAGCAAGTGCTCTTATCCACTGAACTATCCCCAGCCTTTCCTCTCTTCTCTTCTCTTCTCTTCTCTTCTCTTCTCTTCTCTTCTCTTCTCTTCTCTTCTCTTCTCTTTCTCTCTTTCTCTCTCTCTCTCTCTCTCTCTCTCTCTCTCTCTCTCTCTCTCTCTCTCTCTCTCTCTCCCTCTCTCTCTCTCTCTCTTTCTTTCTTTCTTTCTTTCTTTCTTTCTTTCTTTCTTTCTTTCTTTCTTTCCTTCTTTCGAGTGGTTGGAGGCATGGGTGGTGCTGAACTTTGAACCCAAGGTTTCCTAACCCAAGTGTTAGGAAAGCACTCTTCCACTGTACTGCCTCCCTCCCTCCCTTCCTTCCTTCTTTTTTTTTCTTTCTGAGATTGTCTCATGTAGTTCAGAGTGGCCTGCAACTTCCTATGTAGCCAAAGACAACCTTTATTTTCTGATCCTTCTCCCTCCACCTGAGTACTGAAATTACAGGCATGTTCCACTTCCCTTTATACATTGCTTTGTATGCTAGGCAAACACACCAGCTCTAAACAATACTATCTTAGGATCAAGGATTCTACTGTCATAATTGTCTTTTTGAGACCCGGTCCCTCGGCACTGGACATTGGTGAGAAGAGGGAAAAATAGGCAAAATCACACCAGTCCTGACTAATCAGGGCTGTAATATTACAGGGGCTTGGCCTTTAGTGTTATAAAAGCACCCTACAAGCCGGGCGTGGTGGCGCACGCCTTTAATCCCAGCACTTGGGAGGCAGAGGCAGGCGGATTTCTGAGTTCGAGGCCAGCCTGGTCTACAAAGTGAGGTCCAGGACAGCCAGGGCTATACAGAGAAACCCTGTCTCGAAAAAACCAAAAAAAAAAAAAAAAGCACCCTACAGGGCAAACTGTGGGCCCAGGGCTAGTCTCTCCTCTGGCTCTGCATTGATGAGCCTCCTTTCAGCCCAACACAGTAAATGCCTCAAATCATCCCTAGCCCATGAGCCATCTCTGTTCTTTTGTTGCTGGTTTCATAATGTAGCCCTGGCTGTCCTGGATCTCACTACATAGAGTAGGCTCGAACTCACAGAGATCCACCTGCCTCTACTTCACAAGCACTGGTATTAAAGGTGTGTGCCACTAAGCCCAGCATCTGTCTCCGTTCTTAAAAGACTTTGAACCACTCTTTAAAAAAAAAAAAAAGATTTATTTATTTATTATACATAAGTACACTGTAGCTGTCTTCAGAAGAGGGAGTCAGATCTCATTACAGGTGGTTGTGAGCTATTGCTGGGATTTGAACTCAGGACCTTTGGAAGAACAGTCAGTGCTCTTAACTTCTGATCCATCTCTTCAGCCCTTGAACCACTCTTAACACCAGAATTGTCTCAGAACCCACCACCTGGATCTTTCTCCATCTTGCATTTCCCCTGTCTCACTAAGGGGCAGCTTTCTCCTGCTCTGAGGCCTCCTCAGCCCTTCTCTCCAAGATGTACTGGGAAACCCTGAATCTTTTTTGTTTTTTTTGTTTTTTTTTTTTTTTTGGTTTTTCCAGACAGGGTTTCTCTGTGTAGCCCTGGCTGTCCTGGAACTCACTTTGTAGACCAGGCTGGCCTCAAACTTAGAAATCCCCCTGCCTCTGCCTCCCAAATGCTGGGATTAAAGGTGTGCGCCACCACACCCGGCGAATCTTTTCTTTTTTTAGATTTATTTATTTATTTTATGTAAGTGATTACACTGTAGCTGTAGCTGTCTTCAGTCACACCAGAAGAGGGCATCAGATCCCATTACAGATGGCTGTGAGCCATCACGTGGTTGCTGGGAACTGAACTCAGGACCTCTGGAAGAGCAGTCGTTGTTCTTAACCTCTGAGCCATCTCTCCAGCCCAGGAAACCCTGAATTGTAATTTTTAAAAAAAATTTTTATTAGATATTTTCTTCATTTACATTTCAAATGCTATCCCAAAAGTCCCCTATACCCTCCCCCCGTCCTGCTCCCCTACCCACTCACTCCCACTTCTTGGCCCTGGCTTTCCCCTGTACTGAGGCATATAAAGTTTGCAAGACCAAGGGGCCTCTCTTCCCAACGATGGCCATCTAGGCCATCTTCTGCTACAAATGCAGCTAGAGACACGAGCTCTGGGGGTACTGGTTAGTTCATATTGTTGTTCCACCTATAGGGTTCCAGACCCCTTCAGCTCCTTGGGTGATTTCTCCAGTTCCTTCATTGGAGGCCCTGTGTTCCATCCTATAGATGACTGTGAACATCCACTTCTGTATTTGCCAGGCACTGGCAAAGCCTATAGAAATGATCCCTGAAAGTATAGTCTTGGATTGTAATTTTTTATGCAGTACAATTTTGTTCCATCTTTGCTCACCTTCTGTCTTCCAAGCCATTTCCTTTTTTTTTTTTTTTTTCTTTTGATTTTTTTCGAGACACAGTTTCTCTGTATAGCCCTGGCTGTCCTGGAACTCACTCTGTAGACCAGGCTGGCCTCGAACTCAGAAATCCACCTGCCTCTGCCTCCTGAGTGCTGGGATTAAAGGCGTGCGCCACCACGCCCGGCTCCAAGCCATTTCCTATGGCCTCTTTTTTCACAATTCAAATGGCCAACATTATGTTGGGGAAACAAAATATTAGTTGTTCTTTAAGAGGAAGTATGCAGCCAGGGCTACACAGAGAAACACTGTCTCGAAAAGCAAAAACAAACAAACAAACAAACAAACAAAGAGGAAGTATGTATCATTTTTTTCCAAACTATCAATCAGTGAATAGAATTTTGAAGGTTTTGTATTAATATGTTCAAAATAAAAAGTGTAAAAAGGAGATATACAGGGCATGGGAGTGGCCACAACTGTAGTCCCAGCTACGCTAGAAGCCAAGGCAAAAAAAAAAAAAAAATTTGTCACACTCATATCTGGTTCCCCTTTGAGGAAACATTCAAGTTATGGGTTCTAGGCAATGTCCTCTATACTGTCACTTTTGCTCTCCATATCACTTTCTTTCTGTTATCAAGTATCTGAGAAGTTATTGTGATGGGTATATAGGTAATGTCTTTCCTCTTTTGTTTTTTGGGGGTTTTGTTTTGTTGCTGTTTTTGTTTTTTGTTTTTAATCAGGATCTAACCATGTAGCCCCAGTTGACCTGGAACTCACTATGTAGAATACACTGGCCTTGAACTCAGGAGAACAGCCTCTCTGCCTCCCAGTGATAAAGTCAGGCTGCTATGCCCCGCTGAGCAGGTGCATATTGTTTGGGGAATGGTGGACTCATTTATTTACCAGATTGCTATTGATTACCTTGTGGTTTTTTATTGGGGGTGCTTTTTGCTTGCTTGCCTGCTTTGGACACTAGGTCTTCTGCAGCCTAGGCTGGCTGCAAATTCACTATGTAACTGAGGACAACCTGTTTCTACCTACCAAGTCCTCAGTTAGGTCTCTATTTCAAACCAGCTCACTCTGAGATACAGGGGGTGGGAGGAGGGGAGGGAGAGGGAGAGGGAGGGGGGAGAAAGAGAGAGAAGAAGAAGGAAGGAGAGGACTGTTCCCGACCCCCTGTAGTTACTTGCTTCAACCTACCAAATACTGGGACCACATAGGTGTGTGTGTCACCAGACCTATTTGTTTTTTAATTTATTATTATTGTAGTGGAGGGTGGGGGCATGTTCGTTCCACTCTACACCGTGGAGGTCAGGGGACAACTTTGTAGAGTCAGTTTTTTTCTTTCCACCTTTATCTTGGTTCCAAGGAAGGGAGTCATTACCAGGCTGAGGTAAGTGCCTTTACCCTCTGAGCCAGCTCAGCAGCTCCACCAGGCCTGTGTTTAATGTAGTGCTTCTTGCTTCACACTGCACCTGTGAAAATCATGCATACATTTTACCCTCTGGCCAAACTTCCCTCTCTGTGCTGAGCTAGGCCTGGATTTTTGGCATGACCAGACCAGACTCCATTTATGTCCATCCATGCTGTCCTGAGGTCCTGGGTCAGGGAAGTTGTGCTTAAGTCCTGTTCTCTCAAATTCCAGCTCTGCCATTACATCCCCACTAAAGCCTACCCAGCACTCTACCCATCACTTATATCCTTTCCTGATTTTGAGCAAAATCTTTAGAAATATCTCCAGGAACTAAAAACTGTGTCTAAGAACAGCTCAAGGACAGGTCAGAAGGGCCATCTGAGTCCTTACCTTTGGCTCGATCATAGAAAGCTCTAATACATTATTTTAAAGGCGGAGTGTGTAGCCCAATCAACATCAAACTCAGTGTCTTGCTTTAAGGCAAGTATGGTGATGTGGGCATATAATTCTAGTCCCGAGGGGGCTGAGGCAGAAGGATGATGGAGATTGAGCTTGTCCTAGGCTAAATAGCAAGATGGTGTCCAAAACAGAGAAGAAAAATCTTGCCTCAACAATCCTTCCTCAGGTCTCTGCTGGGATTACAGGATTACACACCGACATGGACAGCTTAGTGAAATATTTTTTTTTAAATGAAACCAGGCAGTGGTGGTGCATACCTTTAGGATTTCTGAGCTTGAGGCCAGCATGAGTTCCAGGACACCCAGGGCTATACAGAGAAACCCTGTCTTGAAAAACGAGAGAGAGAGAGAGAGAGAGAGAGAGAGAGAGAGAGAGAGAGAGAGAGAGAGAGAGAGAGAGAGAGAGAGAGAAGGTGGCAGATATCCCAGTGTTGTAGAGCACTTTCCTCCAAGTGCAACAGCCATCATCTTCATCAGGACAGCTGTGAATGCTTGCAAGAATCGAGAGAAAGGGGCGGTGGAGAGGGAGAGAGAGAGAGAGAGAGAGAGAGAGAGAGAGAGAGAGAGAGAGAGAGAGAGAGAGAGAGAGAGAGGACACTCCCTATAGTTACTTTGTCCCTGGTAAGAGAGCATTACTTGTTCCAGCCTGGTTACTTGGTCCAGTTCATGTCACAGGCCCACCCTGACCCAATGACTGTTGTCTGTAGGCTAGGATGCTATGATGAGGTCCAGCTAGATCAGTTTCTTGCCCTTCAGTCACTGACCAGGCTGGAGATGCCACCAAAGATAGCAATAATGACTTGCTCTCCTGGCAAACATCTATACTCCAGTTACTTAGGAGGTTGACAGAGGAAAATCCCATATTCAAGGCCATCCTAAGCCAGACGAGGCTTTCCAGGACTACAGAATGAGTTCAAAGCCAGCCTGGGCAATATAGTGATACTGTGTCTCAAAAAACAAAAGTGTAGAGGGGAGTTGGGGCTATAGCTCACAGTGGGGTACTTTTTTTTGTTGTTGTTGTTTGTTTTTTCGAGACAGGGTTTCTCTGTGTAGCCCTGGCTGTTCTGGAACTCACTTTGTAGACCAGGCTGGCCTCGAACTCAGAAACCCACCTGCCTCTGCTTCCCAAGTGCTGGGATTAAAGGTGTGTGCCATCATGCCCGGCTCGGGGTACTTTTTAAATATGTGAATGACCCTCACTTCCATTCCTAGTACCTGGTTAGGGGTTGGGGAATAAAGGAAAAACTCAAGCAAAACCTAAGAGGAGCCTTTCGTAAAGTGGGGGAAGTTCTGAGCCCAGAGGAAGAGAGGCCAGGCTAATGGTATAAATGAGCTACACAGAATACACACAGTAATAGAGGCACCTTGAGCCAAGATACAGTCAGTCTAGTATTTTTACTGACCTGGAAAGGCATGGTCTTCGTCTTATAGACATTAACAGGGGTAACTGAACAGGAAAGGTCTCAAAGGAGTAGGACTAAGGCCATTGTCTATAAAGTTTCTTGAATTAAAAAAAAAAATTACCTCTGCTGGGTGTGGTGACAGCCACTTTTAACCTTAGCAATCAGGAGGCAGAGGCAGGAGGATCTCTGCAAGTTTAAAGCCAGCCTGGTCCATGGAGTGCGTTCTGGAATAGCCAGGACTATGAAGAGAGACCCTGTTTCAGAATTTAAAAAAAAAAAGTCTAGGCAGAGGTATAATCACATACATATGCCAATGCTTACAAGCCATGCACAAAACAGAAAATTTAAAGGATAAAGTTATTAAAAGAATTATTTTAAACTTAAAATTATATTATCTAGAGGTGCATACATGTACTCCCAGCCCTCAAGAGGCAGAGGCATGGAGATTAGGAGTTCAAGGACACCACAGCCACCACACAACAAAGAGGTATTCGTGGCTGCAGGTTATCACAACTACTCCCCAGGTGGCTGCCATCTTGCAGCATAGTCAAAAACTATTCTTCTAAAAATTAATTTTTGTCTGGGCTGCACAGACTTCTCTGTTGGTAATATCCAAGTCTACATTCATACTCTACAGACACTGAGCTGAGAGGACACAAATCCCAACCGTGTGCATGTTCCTCACTTCGCTAATAGTGCCACCGCTTGTAGTGACTGCAAGCCACATTCAAAGGTTTTCTTTTTAGCAGACAGAGCTTCCGAGAGACATTTTTCTTGGTGAGTTCCTTGCAGTACAAGGCTTTGCTCTTCCAAATATAAAAGCAAATCAGAAGCCACATATTTTGTTGCTCAGTGTTTGCTCCATGCCAGCCACACAACTTCCACAAAGCACTTCACATGAATGGCTTCACATTCTCAGTGGGAAGATAAAGGTAGCAACTCCAGGGAGAGCATGAGCCACACTGTCTTAGTTAGGGTTTTACTGCTGTGAACAGACACCATGACCATGGCAAGTCTTATAAAAACAACATTTAATTGGGACTGACTTACAGGTTCAGAGGTTCAGTCCATTATCATCAAGGTGGGAGCATGGCCGTATCCAGGCAGGCATGGCACACGCAGAGCTGAGAGTTCTACGTCTTCATCCATCAGTGGAAGACTGACTTCCAGGCAACTAGGGTGAGGATCTTATGCCCACACCCACAGTGACACACCCATTCCAACCAGGTCACACCTATTCCAACAAGACCACACCTCCAGATGGTGCCACTCCCTGGCCCAAGAATATACAAACCATCACACACACTGTCTATATGTTTGTCTTTATGTGTATGTTTGTGTGCCTGCATGAGCTTATATGTAGGATGTGGGAAGCCACATGTGCCGTTGCAGGGTGGTGCTGGCTTCTGCTGGCCACCACGCATACATAGGCTGTAAAGTTTTTTTTGCCAAGATGAGGTTTTGAGAATTAACCAAAATTAACCAATCAGATGAGAGAGAAGTTAACCAATCAGATGTAGGCATGCAAAATGAGGTGGTAAGCATAACCCAAGCACAACCAATCCGGGTGTGAGACACGCCTCTCAAAGGCCTATATAAGCAGCACCAGTTCTGGGCTTGGGGTCTCTTCGCCTCTGCAATCAAGCTTTCCCAATAAACGTGGAAGGATCCTGTTGCAGTGTCATTCTTGCTGGCTAGTCGGGTGCGTGCATAAGAGTAGGAGCCCTTAGAGGCCAGAAGAGGGTGTCAGATCCCCTGGAACTAGAATACCAGGTAGTTATGAGCCACCATGTGGATGCCGGTGTCTCTCTCCAGCGTTTGTGCCTTTTTTTATTTTTATTTTTTTATTTTTTTTTATAATTTTTTTTAATTAGGTATTTTCCTCGTTTACATTTTTTTTTTTTTTTTTTTTTTTTTTTGGTTTTTCGAGACAGGGTTTCTCTGTGTAGCCCTGGCTGTCCTGGAACTCACTTTGTAGACCAGGCTGGCCTCGAACTCAGAAATCCGCCTGCCTCTGCCTCCGGAGTGCTGGGATTAAAGGCGTGCGCCACCACGCCCAGCTCCTCGTTTACATTTTCAATGCTATCCCAAAAGTCCCCCATACCCACCCTCCCAATCCCCTACCCACCCACTCCCCCTTTTTGGCTCTGGGGTTCCCCTGTACTGGGGCATATAAAGTTTGCAAGTCCAATGGGCCTCTCTTTGCAGTGATGGCCGACTAGGCCATCTTTTGATACATATGCAGCTAGAGACAAGAGCTCCGGGGTACTGGTTAGTTCATATTGTTGTTCCACCTATAGGGTTGTAGTTCCCTTTAGCTCCTTGGGTAATTTCTCTAGCTCCTCCATTGGGGGCCGTGTGATCCATCCAATAGCTGACTGTGATCATCCACTTCTGTGTTTGCTAGGCCCCGGTGCCTTTTTTTAAAAAATAATTTATTCTTTTGAGACTGAGTTTCACTATATAGTTATGGTTGGTCTGGAACTAAGAGATCGACCTGCCTCTGCCTCCCAAGTGTTAGGGTTAAAGACATGTCACACACACACACACACACACACGAGAGAGGGAGAGAGAGAGAGAGAGAAAGAAAGAAAGAGAAAGAGAGAAAGAGATAAGAAAAGCAAAGAGAAGAGAGGTAATTAATGTGGCCAAACTGGGAAGAAGAGATTAAGGGATCCAGTGAATTAACTCTGTTTTGGGGGTACTAACAGAATTTTTTGGCTTATATAAAATTGGAACAAGGGGTAAGAAAACATACATAATTGCTGAGTCCAGCATGTAGGGGACAGTACAGAGGCAGCAGGGCATGGGTCTCCATGAGTGTTAACAGTTGCTGTGGGCATCAGGTTTGTTTGCATAATAGTGTACATATGTTTCACCTTCCTCCATCGAGGACTGGCTTGTCTGCAAGGTTAATGATTCCATGATAATCAGAGACAGCACAAGTCTGGGAGGTGAGGGTGTGTCTGTGTCTCAGCAAAATGGTAGTGTTGTGCCTTGAGTTCACAAGAAACCCAAGAATTGCAAAGTCTGCTGCAACTCGAAAAAGAGTTCTTTATTTTCAAGTTTGAACTTGGTTCATCCACCTAGCACTCACTGTGTGAATGCTGGTAAGCGACCCTGTTTCCAGAAAACATTGGATTTATATACATAAGAATAGTGTGAATATTTACAGAAAAGGGGAGTAGAGGGTGGAATAGTACTGGGGGGGGGGTTAATGGGTATCTGTTCAAGGACTAATTTTATGGCCTGTCGTAACTGTCTGTGACCTGACCTCTGTTTATCTTGTTTTCTATGGTCTCCCTTGAGCTTGTTATTTCTCTAAGGTCTCCAGAAGTTTTGCTGCTTATCAGAAGGAGTGTTGAGTGCCATTCTAACACTAGGGAAGGGGGAGGGAGGATGGGGAACACAGAGGCAAACTATCTCTACAACACTGAAGTCTCTCTAGTACCAGTAATTCGGGGGTTACAACAGTAGAACACTGACTTTCAGGACAGCCCTTAAGGCTGTGGGGAAAATGCTGAAAACATGAGCACAAAAATATATAATTCCTCAACTATGCAAAACATAGGATGCAATATGAATTATATAAGGATCTTCACAGATCTAAAGAACAGAGTCAGCTGCACTATGAGCCACCTTGTCAGAAAGTCACAAAGACAGGCAGATACAAAGGTAGGTAGATTCCTGAGTTCAAGGTCAGTCTGGGACAGAGAAAATCTAGGTCCAGACCCAGGAGTGCCAGTGCCAGGGAAATGTTAGTGATCCCCCCAAAAATAGACAGGAGCTGATCTGATGTAACTCACAGCAAGGTCTTTATTTGCGCTAGCTTGCCCCCCACTCCCTGTTTGCCTCTGTGTTCCCAATCAGAGGCTCCCATCCTCCCTCCCCCTCCTCTAGTGTTAGAATGGCACTCAACAGCACACTGCCTTCACGAATATCACGAATATCTATCAAGGCAAGGCTTTGTAGTAAGCAACAAGCAGGGGGTAAGTGTGCAAGCATCTAGTTGGAAAGCTGCTGTAGCCTTTAACATAATTGGCTGGTGCTGGGAGTCATGTCATAAGCTTAATTTCTGCCCCCCTCTGCACTAGTCATTGTTAGGCAGGGGGTGTAACCTGGGGGGTGCAGGTTTGTTGGGGGAATAACTTGGAGATGCTGGTCTTGTTGAGGGTGTAACCTGGAGATGCTGGTCTTGTTGGGGATTAGCCTAGAGACTGGAGCTGAGCTCCGGTTTTGTTGGAGGGGCAACTTGGAAACTAATGCTAGGGAATAGCCTGTTAGTTTACCTGAACTTAAACTTAGGTCAGGTTCTCTAAAATGAGGTCTAAACTTAAAAGATTTGGCCTATCAATAGGGATGGAAATTTCAAGGCAGAGTTCTGGGTCCCATTCAGATATTTTATTGTCTGTGCTTGTGCTTGCTCTCTCTTTCTAGAAGAATTGAGGGGCTGGGGTCATTGGATGCTGATTCATGGGATAATAAAAAGGGAACGACTGAATTGATAGGTAAATAAAAAATTGGGTTTTTGATCTGCAAGAGATGAGCTATCCAGAGAGTTTTTAGACTAGCAAGAAAAAGCTGTCTCAAGCAGAGAACACAGGAGTGTTCTGAAAAGCTGTCTTGAACACACAGAGAGGTCTGGAAAGCCATCCACAGAAGAACATAGGCCGTCAGCTTGGACCCATAATTTGACTTTGAGCCATTTGTTTCACTGTTCCCAGACACTCCTTCACTCAGAACACCTCTCCAAGCTGAGGCTAGTCCTTGTCATGTAATTAAGCTGTCTTGGTCAATAAATGGTCTAGATGATCGCTGTCCCAGTTCTGATTCTGTGAAGTGATTAGAAGTCCTTCTTGCTGCCATTGAATTGCCTAAGAGGATCCATCTGGTTCCTACAAGATGGTTAGGTCTGCTCCAGGGTACAGCTTCACACACAAGGATAATTGCCCTTATCTGAGACATGATCTATCCTTTCACTCTGCTCTTCCAGGGATTCAAGGTGACTGGTGGTTCAGGACAATGACTTACATCTGCCTTCAGCTTGAAAGGGGATGAGATGGGACAAGTAGACACACTCAACTGATTGACACGGTTATGGAGTCAAGCAGGAATTTGATCCAAACAAAGGCAACAAAGATAAAATGAAGGCACAGACACACCCAGACTGCCGTGGGGGGCTTAAATGAGTCAGCGCTTTTTAAAAAATTATTATTATTTTAACATAAATGTAGGGTTTTTTTTTTGTTTTTGTTTTTAGAGACAGGGTTTCTCTGTATTAGCCCTGGCTGTCCTGGAACTCACTTTGAAGACCAGGCTGACCTCGAACTCAGAAATCCGCCTGCCTCTGCCTCCCGAGTGCTGGGATTAACGCCTGGCAAATGTAGGTTTTTAAGTGCCTGTTAAAACAGATGCTGAGAAATTTTTTTTTTTTTCAGCAGGCTTGGGTTCTGGAGAAAGTTGTTAGTTGTAGTCAGTGTAGACAGGGATCATTTGCAGAAAAATGAAGAAGGGACCAGTCTAGTGAGAGTACTTGAATTCTTAGAGGAAGCTATTCACGCTTATTGTTCAAAGTGGAAACTCATGTCATTCTCACTCAGCATGTCCAGGACAATGTAATGGAAATGAGGCAAGTTTGAGTACTGCAAGTACTAGGTTTGGGGGTGTTGTTTGGAATCAATGTCTCTTTAGATATTTCTGGTTAGTCAGAAACTCACTATATAGCTGAGGCTGGCCTCAATCACTTGAGCGTTGGGGTGGTAGTGATGTGGCCAGATGTTTCCAAGCCAGAATGCAGAACACATTGCCTCTAATACTGACCCTGACACCCAGACATGAGGACTAGGTTATTTATTTATTTTGTTTGTTTTTTTGAGACAGGGCCTGGCACTCACTCTGTAGACCAGGCTGGTCTCGAACTGGCCTCGAACTCAGAAACCCACCTGCTTCTGCCTCCCAAGTGCTGGGATTAAAGGCGTGCGCCACCACTGCCCGGCGATGACTAGGTTAATTATTTGTGATTAAAGCTATCTTGAATTCTGCAATGCAAGTGATTACCATAATTAACATTCTACAATGGATTGACCAGAAAAAGCCAAGTCATAGGTGAGCATTTGGAAGAAAATCACCTTTTCTTTAGCTTCAGCTGTGTTCTTCCCTCACAGAAAAGGGTGTACACATTTGTACACATTTTTTTAAAAATTATTTTTATTTTTGACAATTGCATGCATGTCCAGAACGTATGGTGTTCACATCCACCCCCATTAGCCTCCTTTTTTTCTACTAGTCCCCACGCTCTCCTTCCCGCGCCTTTCTCTCTCTCTCTCTTCTTCCCGCGCCTTTCTCTCTCTCTCTCTTCTTCCCGCGCCTTTTTAAACTTACACATATTTGAATCTCTTAAAGCATTTCGCGGTGTGCAGGACTCAAATTCAGAAAATGCTCTTGGTTTTGAGAATCCTTACGCTTACACCCCACACTCAATGACTGAATTTCCAGGCTGCTGTTCCCCTTCCAGGAGCACAGCGGCGCAACAGAAATACCGCGCGGTAGGAGGAGCCGCTGCCGCTCTTCTTGGGGGTGGGGAGCGCTCCCAGAATGCACCTTGTATCAACACGGCGGCGGCGGCGGCGGCAGCGGCAGCGGCGGCTTCCAGAAGGGTGAGGGCGTCTGGCGGAGCGGCGTACAGTTCGAGCGGTATCCCGCCAGTCGGTGTTGTGGGGCGACTGCGACCATGGCGGAGTCGACGCCTACTCGGGTAAGGTGCCCCGGCCGGCCGGGGAGGGCCTTGGGGGGAGGCAGCGCCCTGCCCGGGGCGGGGCTTGAGGTGCTCGGTCGCAGGCTTGGTTTCCTCCCGCCGGCGGATGCCGACTTCCCTCCGGGTACCCTCGCCCTCCGCCCGCCCGCTCCCTGGGTCCATCTGCGTCAGGCTCAGAGCCCGGATGCTCTGCGTCTTTCCGCAGAAACTTCTGCGAGGCTTTTTGAATTGTTTGTGACTGCGCCCACATATTTTCCTGCTTCGTGCCAACTAGGGACTCGTTTTCTGAGTTGGAGTGATGGCGCGGGATAAAACCCTGGGTTCCGGTTGTTGCCTTTGAGCTCAGCTACAGAAAACCCCAGGACTTAGGGCTTCTCTCTGACCAGTGGGGCTCTGCTCCGGTTGCCATGTTCTGCCATAGCTATCTGTACTGAGTTTGCAGCCACAGGTTGAAGCCAGGTGGGGCCTTCTCTCCTTGGGGACTGGTGTATTTGCTGTTTTTGTTTGTTTGCTTGCTTGTTTTTTGTTTTGTTTATACAAAACTGTAGGTGCGCATTGTTATCCGCTTACCGCCTCTTCCAGCTGTCTCTCTTTTCAGAGAATGTGAAGACACTGAAAATTGGTTTGAGGAATGTCTTCCGTAACTCAGTGTTCATCTATCTATATATTCAGTGCATGGTCTTCGGAAGGCAGTCTATGCTCACTTCTCTAGGCCTTTGTCTCCTTAACTTGAATTGAGAATGTTGAGTTCCTTGTTAGCATTTTTACGGGTTTTTTTCTGGCTCCAGTCTCCTCATACTGTGTCACAGTAGAGGTTAACGTAGGAAAATAGGATAGATGGACCTGAACTGGCTTTTCGCTGTTGAGACAGAGCCTCACAGGCTGTCCTCAAGCTGATGACATCTTCCCGACTCAGCCTCCCCAGTGCTAAGTTTACAGGTGTAAGTCATTCTGCTGGGGTTTGTTTGTAGTGGTTGTGCTTTAAGGCAGACTCTCATGTGCCCCAGCCTAGCCTATCTGAGAATGACTGTAAACTCCTACCTCTGACTCCCAACTTGCAGAGATTACAGGCATAAGTCTTTTTCTTGTCTTTTTGTTTTGTTGTTTTTGTTTTTTAATCTTTCAAAATAAGGTCTTCCTTTGTAGCCCTGGCTGCCTGGAACCAGTTAGGTAGACCCTATCTGCTTACCCTGCAGGGGGTCTGTTTAACTCCTGTTCTCTTATTTACACCCGGATGCACAAGTAGGATTGCTCCAAGTTCAGAGCCAGCCTGGTCTACCTAACTGGTCTACCTTGAAATTCACTATGCTTATTCTAGGAAGTGGATAAGAACTAATTAGAATGGATGGACTGGAGGATTTTCTGTGTTTCTTCTCAAGGAGTTACCACTTCACAGAAAACACGACACTGGTGCTTATGGTGTTTCTGCACCTGGCTCCCTTGAGACCCAGATGCAGCCTGTAAAATAAGTGTTTTCTCTAGGTAGGTTCCTTTTTTTTTTTTTTTTTTTTTGTTCCTAAATTTTATTTATGAATTAATACAAAACATTGCAGACCAATGTGTCTTAATCCTCGTCCTCGTCCTCCTCCTCCTCTTCATCCTGGTTAATCTGGAAGTAGCGCAGCTCGTAACTCTCTTTGCTGTTGGCGACAACACGCAGCCAGTCTCGGAGGTTGTTCTTCTTCAAATATTTTTTGGTGAGATATTTCAAATACCTTTTGGAGAAAGGCACCTCTGAAGTGACCGTGATCTTGCTCTTGCTCCGTTCGATGGTCACAACTCCTCCGCCGAGATTGCCAGCTTTCCCATTCTCCTGGAGGAACTGCTCAAAATTGGCAGCATCCATGATTCCATCTTCTACAGGGTGAGTGCAGTCCAGGGTGAACTTCAAAACCTGCTTCTTTTTTTTGCCCCCCTTCGCCACAAGCTTTTTCACAGGCGCCATGGCGGCAGAGGAGGCAGAAAAAAGCTCTAGGTAGGTTCCTATTAGCACTAAAGTGAAGTGAGAGAGCCAACCCACTCCTTTCCTGGCTGTGCCCAGCCTAGTGATCACCAACAGAACTCACTGAGAAGCAGCAGGAAAGGTCCACCAAGATCTCAGACTACACTTGAACTTAATCGTCCTGACATTGTAGAATTTATTTCAACTATTTTTGAACATATTTTGAAAATATTTGTATTCTCACACATCTCTTCTGTTGAAGATTCTGTATTGCTTGGCCACATACATGTCCTGGTAATAACAACTAAAAAAAAAAATGCTGAGAAAAACTGTGTAAATAATATTTGAAATTTATAGTAAATCATAAACCCATCATTTTATGCAACAGTTCAACAGTAGTATAAGCAATACTTAAAAACCCAAAAACAGAAAGTGGGAACTCTTAAGATATGAACAGAGGCCAGGTGGTGGTGGCGCACACACAACTTTAATCCCAGCACTTGGGAGGGGCAGAGGCAGAGGCAGGCGGATTTCTGAGGATTTCTGAGGCCAGCCTGGTCTACAGAGTGAGTTCCAGGACAGCTAGGGCTATACAGAGAAACCCTGTCTCGAAGAAGAAGAAGAAGAAAAAAAGTCCTTTGAAAGATTTCATAAACATCAAATGTGATTGTTCAGCAAATGTTCTCAAAGTTGGCTTCACAACTCTCTTCACATCTTGGGTTCCTTTTGGTTTTGGTTTTGGTTTTTTGAGACAGGGTTTCTCTGTGTAGCCTTGGCTGTCCTGGAACTCACTTTGTAGACCAGGCTGGCCTCGAACTCAGAAATCCACCTGCCACCACCTCCCCGTTTTTTGTTTGTTTGTTTGTTTGTTTGTTTGTTTGTTTTGAGTCAGGGCTTCACTACATAACTCTGGCTGTCCAGGAATTCAATATGTAGACCAGGCTGGCCTTGAACTCACAGAGATCTTCCTGGCTCTGCCTCCCAAGTGCTAGGATTAAATGCCTGGTTGAATAGGACAGTAATTTGTTGAGTTAATGACAAGTAATTAAACTACATGACAGCATTGATGTAGAAGCTAAGGAGAAGAGATCGGAGTTCAGAAGTCTAGTGGCCTTTGTACATATACTTTTTATAATTTCTAGGATGATTGCTAAAGACTAGAAAGTCAGTTACAATAAATATAATTGAGTTAAAAGGCAAAGATTATCAGGACAGGAAAAATCCAGCCTTCTGGCTTATAATAAATACAGCAAAAGATGTCTGTGCAAATGGTGAACTATGAAAGGATATGAGAACAATTGTCAAAACAATACAATTAAAAGAAGCTTGGCTAAGAAGTGTATTGTAGCTAGAGGTCCAATGCATTTCTCCACTCATAATGGAAAAAGATTCAGTTCTCCATCTTGAAATGACATCTTTAAACTAGTTTGAGGCTAATTACATAGCTTCAGGTAGATTTAAAAATTGACAGTCAAAACTCATTATAGAATATTCAAATATAGTATTTATTTAGCAGAATGTCTTTTTCTGGGTATTATTGTTCGCCCATTAGAACCCATGGACAGGACCGAGATATTCTGCCCCATTCGTTGTAGTTGTCTCTACAAGGACTGTCAAGGCTTGAAATGAAGCTAGTATGAACAACTAACTGAGTTTTAATTTAGCTAGTCATGATGGCTGTGCCTTTAATCCCAGAATTTGGTAGGAAGAACAGATGAATCACTCTGAGTTGAAGATCTGTCTGCTCTATATTGTGTGTTCAGGACAGCCAGAGATGTATAGCAAGATCGTGTCTCAAAAAAGAAAAGGGAAAGCCTTCCCCAAAATGGGACTGGGGTAGTGAGCTGGGGAAAGGCGGATGCTC
This sequence comes from Mus caroli, assembly GCF_978045245.1. Classification (NCBI taxonomy): domain Eukaryota; kingdom Metazoa; phylum Chordata; class Mammalia; order Rodentia; family Muridae; genus Mus; species Mus caroli. The sequence continues at coordinate 101,210,088 of NW_028227262.1, read as the reverse complement.
GGAATCCATTATTAATACTTCATCCGTTTTCTAGTAGCAGATAATATCTATATATAATGATACAGTATAGATTAAAAAAGGAACAAAGAAAGGGGCTGAAAAGATGGCTCGGTGGTTTAGAGCCCTTCTTACTCATGCAGAGGACCCAGTTTCGATTCCCAGCTCCCACGTGGTGGCTCAGACACCATCTGTAACTCCAGCTCTAGGATCTGATGCCCTCTTCTGGTCTGCATTGGTACCAGGCACACTACATTTTTGATAGGTTGATACAGAGGAAGAGCTGTCTGGAATAGGAAACTAGAGGATGTGTTAAAATGTTGAACATACTTTAAAATTCCGTCCAATGCAATATCATACTCTGCATGGGTCAACACATTTTATCCTAGAAATGTTATTTCTCAAGTTGACCTGTGGAATTTGAAGCAATTCCAGACACAGTCTCTGGAGAGATTTTTGTGAAACTCATGTTTGTAGTGTATCCATGGGTCACTACTATAAAATAAAGATTTATGTTAGCATCAATAACTACTATACAGCTATAGTTTAATAAGATCATAATATTGGTAAAGTGACAGAAAAATTAACCCATAGAACAGGAAAACAAAAACAAAAAACAAATCAGAGACAGGCTGACAGCAAAATTTGATTTATGGTTGAGAATAGCACTACAGATTAGGGAGTAAATGTTGACTATTTATATTTATTGTTATTGGAATTTTTTGGAGACAGAGTCTTACTATGTGTAGCCCTGGCTGGCCCGGGACGCAAAATGTAGACCAGGGTGGGCCTAAACTCTCAGATCCACCTGCGCTGTGATGAAAGGAATGTGGCAGCATGCCTGGCCCTGCTCTATTTATTTTGTGTGTAATGCATGTGTGTAGGTGTGAGCCCGCCACACACTGGTGGTCAGATGGCAGCTTGTCGGAGCCAGTTCTCTGCTTCCTCCACGTGGGGTTCAGGGATAGGGAATCCTAAGTCTTCAGGCTTGGCCTTTAACGGATGAGCAATCTTGCCAGCCTAAAATGGCTTAAAGTTATTTTTTACATTGATCTGCTTGCGTTGTGTGAATGTGTGCATGGATATGTATATACACATGCGTTTGGAGGTCACAACTTGAGGGAAAAGATTATTTAACTCTGTGTGGAGGTATTTTATCTATTTTTCTAATATTTTCAAAATTATTATAGAATATACATGTAACTTTTTCTTGCTTCCCATTTTCCACCCCACACTTTGTCTTTTAAAACAGGGTTTCCTGTAGCCCATGCGTGGCCTTGAACTTTTGATCCTCCTGCCTCCGTTTGAAGTGCTGGGATTACAAGCATGCACTATGGTTCCTGTGGTGCTTTAGATAGAAGTCAGGGCTTTGCTTATGCTAGGTCAACATGATATCAACAGAGCTGCAATCCCAGGCACACTTGGAATTTTCCATCTTAGTTTGGTTTCTATTGCTGCTATGAAAGTCCTTAAACAGCTGAAGAGATGGCTTAGTGATTAAGAGTACCGATTGCTCTTCCGAAGGTCCTGAGTTCAAATCCCAGCAACCACATGGAAAACAAAACAAAACTAAACTAAAGAAGGGAAAACTGAAAGTCCTTGAACAAAAAGCAAGTTGGAGAGAAAAGGGTTTATTTGGCTTATACTTCCATATCACTGTTCATCTTTGAATGAAGTCAGAATGCAATCAAACAGGGCAGGAACCTGGAGACAGGAGCTGATGCAGAGGCTGTGGAGGGGTGCTGCTTACTGGCTTGTTCCTCAAGATGTAGCCTGCTTTTTTTTTTTTTTTTTTAAATAGAACCCAGAACCACCAGCCCAGGGATGGCATCACCTACAATGAACTGAGCCCTCCCCCATTAATCACTAATTAAGAAAATGCCCTAAAAGTCTGCCTATAACCCAGTCTTATAGAGGCATTTTCTTAATTGAAGCTCCCTCCTTTCCAGTAACTCTAGCTTGTGTCAAATTGACATAAAACTAACCAATACACTGTCCGAATAAAAAAGTGCATTTGAGTATTTTTTTATTGGTTTGTTTAAAGAAAGCTAGATAGTTGTGAGTCTTAGACTTGGACTTGCTTTCTTTATTTGATGTTTGGAAATGACCCTTGTCTCACTGGCCTTGTCTCCTCAATCCTACAGCACAGGAGGAAACGGCGCACCACACCATTAGCTCCAGCCACACCACCTTCACAGACAACAGAGAAAAGCCCGTACTTCCAGACCACAGAAATCTCACTTTGGACAGTGGTGGCTGCTATTCAAGCCGTGGAGAAGAAGATGGAGTCGCAGGCTGCCCGACTGCAGAGCCTGGAGGGGCGTGCAGGGTCAGCGGAGAAGAAGCTGGCTGACTTCGAGAAGATAGCCGTGGAGTTCAGCAACCAGCTGGAGGGCAAGTGGGCCGTGCTGGGGACCCTGCTGCAGGAGTACGGGCTGCTGCAGCGGCGGCTGGAGAATGTAGAGAACCTGCTTCGAAACAAGAACTTCTGGGTCCTTCGTCTGCCTCCCGGCAGCAAGGGGGAGACCCCAAAGGTAGCACCTCTATGTTTAAAAGTTAGGCAAGACAGGTAGCCGAACCTTGACTAATGAAGATGTTCAATCACTGGGTGGTACTCAGGAGTCAAAGTGCTCATTTCTTGTGGCTTACAATTGCAGGTATCTGGGTCCCTTGAGAATGATGGAGTCTGTTTCTCAGAGCAGGAGTGGGAGAACCTGGAGGACTGGCAGAAGGAGCTCTACAGAAATGTTATGGAAAGCAACTATGAGACGCTGGTGTCTCTGAGTGAGTGGAAGTTTTCTCCCTAAAGTTCTCTCCGAGCTCTCCTGACTGCATGTGTGACTGCCTGGCGCTCATCCTCTGAATCCTCTGCTGAGCTAAGGAATGACACCCTTCAGGTCCTCTCACCTGAAGAGACTTGAAAGTGTCTCAGGGATGAGCCTTTTGTATTTCTTCTCTGTTAACACAATGGCTTCTAGAGACTATTTGGAAATCATTGATAAACTATAATATAGGTTTTTAATAACATCTCTATGAAGTATTTTATTAATTAGTTTTCTATCGCTGTGTAAGAAACTATGACCGAGGCAACTTAGAGAAGAAAAATGTATTTGGGTTTATGGCTTCAGAGGGTTAGAGTCCTTGATGGCCAAGCAGAGATATCAGGTAGCCAGTGGCTGGAACAGCTCTGAGAGCTCATATCTTGAACCTCTAGCAGGATGCAGAGAAGACTAACTCAAATTAATCGAGACTTTAGAAATCTTAAATCCTGCCCCCATTGTGACGCCTCCTCTAAGAAAGCCACACCTCCTGTTTCCAAACAGTTCTACCAACTGAAGACCAAGTTTTCAAACAAACGAGCCCAGGGGGCCATTCTCATTCAAAACACCATGTGTATAATGTACATTTGTTTTGTATTTTGAGACAGAATCTCTGTGTCCTTGGCTGTCCTAGAAAATGCTATATAAATAGGCTGGCTTTGAACTCATAGAGATCTTCATGTCTCTTTCTCCTGAGTTAGTACTAAAGGTATGCACAACTATGTCCAGCTAATGTGCTATTTTTAATATTTAAGATTATTTGATGAGAAATCTTTTAACTTAGGAACCATTAAATGGATAGAAGTGCTTTCCATGCAAGCCTGATAACCGTCATTCAATCCCTGGAACCAGTGATGGGAGGAGACAGCTGACTCCCTAAGTTGCCCTGTACACCGTGGTGCAGATGTATCCAGACTCTTAGATAGCATATACATATTATCTAATAATAAGTAATAATATTTAATAATAAAATAAAAATTTAAAGGAATCTTGTATCTTGAGATGAGACATGCAGCACAGGCTGAAAAAACCTTTTTCTTGGGGTGGAGAGAGGGCTCAGCTGTTAAGAGCACTGACTGCTCTTCCAGAGTTTCTGAGTTCAATTCCCAGCAACCACATGGTGGCTAACAATCATCAGTAATGAGATCCAATGCCCTCATCTGGTATATCTGGAGATAGCTACAGTGTACACAAATACATTAAATAAATAAAATCTTTAAAAAACAAAAGCAAAAAAAAAAAAACCTTTTCTTGGCAGTTAGCCAGAGTCATCACCAGCTACTGTGGTCTGCACATTGTTGGTAGACTGGAAGCACTGTGTGGAAGTGTTTAGTATAAAAATTACTAATACATACTTGATAATGCATGCATATTTTTCTTCTAAGACAAATTCTTTTCAAATGTGGGTCCTTGGAGAAATACCAAGGAGGCCACTGGCTAGACCACAGTGAGGGCAAGGGGAGTCAGGGTGGGTCAGTGGGGTGACTGTTACCCCAGATGGGTTACATGTTCTCTTTAAGGCTGTTTTCCTGTGTCACGGTGGCGCCACAAGGCTGGAGTTAGGCACTTGGAAGGACTCCTTGGCAGAACTTCAGCTGTCTGGACAGAGGTGGGAGTGCTAGGGAGACAATGGCACCTGAGCCTAGTTACCCTAATGAAGGATCGAAGAGCAGCAGCCTGACAGTCTACTGGCCAGAAACGTCTAGGGAAAAGTGGCAGTAACATCAGCTCTTATGTCCTCTTAGCTGTTAATATTGATTTGCTGTTAACATCATTTGTACATTGGCATCTGATCAGCATGCAGTAAGTTTTTCTTCTCCTGGATTTATACTGTATTTTTTCTAACCCAGAGGTCCTTGGCCAGCCAGAGGAAGAAGTGGAGTTGGGTGCAGAGATGGTGGGTGACTTGGTGGAAGAAGGTACCCACCTGGGTGAGTAGTTCTAGAATGTTCTTCTGTATTGTTTCTCCATCCCTGTATGGGAACTCTGTAGGGAGTTCCTATAGGAAATAGGGAGCTTTCACACGGCTAAACTGGCACGGGCAGGTTGTGGACTTTGGCTTGTTTTTTAAAGGTTTATTTTTATATGTATGCAGGGATGACTATGTGACTGTGTTGGTGGAGGGCGGTTATCCACAGAGGGCAGAGGAGGGCATTGGATTCTCTAGAGCTGGAATTGCAGGTGACCGTGAGCCACCTGGTGTGGGTGTTGGAAACACGTGCTCTTGTTCAATGGCCTTCTCTCCTGCCTCTGCTTGTTTTCGAAACAAGTCTTACGATGTAGTCCACAATAGCCTAGATTCTCTGCAGCTCAGGCTGACTTTGAACTCATGATGCTCCCAATTCTTCGTCCTGAGAGGGATTACAGTTAAGTACCAGCACAACCTTTTTAGGTGACTCCAACAGCAGTACTCACCTGTGGGTTGTGACCCCCTCTGGGGATCGAACAACTCTTTCACAGCGGTCACCTGAGACCACTGGAAAACACGTATATACATTATGATTCTGAACAGTACCAGAATTACAGTTATGAAGTAGCAATGAAAATAATTTTATGGTTAGGGTCATTACAACATGAGGAACTGTAAAAGGGTCACAGCATTAGGAAGGTTGAGAACCACTGCTTTTTAACTGTTACAGGTCTGCTGGCCTTTGGAGTGGTGTAGATTGTGTAGCATGCTTTGTCATGCCCTGTAAGTAGTAGGCATAATAGGCTGTGGTCAGAGTGAGCAATGGAGAATGGTAGTGAGACACAGGGCCAAGAGAAAGACACTAGGAAAGGCATTTCAGCAGAATATCCAGGAAGAAAACTGGCTGTGATCATTGTATTGTATTATTTTCTGTGTATGAGTGCTTTACCTGTATGTAGACTACATGCTTACAGCAAAGAGGTTATCAGGCCCCTTGAAACTGGAGTTACTGATGGTTGCGAGCCACCATGTAGGTGCTGGGAATCGAACCTGGTCCTGTGCAAGAACAGCTGGGACTCTAACTGCTGAGTCATCTCTCCAGCCCTGGATGTGATTTTTAAGCTGTTGTTTAGTGAGTTGAATGCAGGGCCTTTCGCTAGGTCTGCATCTGCAGCTGGGCTTCATTCGCAGCCTCCTTTTTAAAAACCTTTTTAAATTTTTGAGATAGGGTCTGAGTTGCCCACAGTGGTCTCAAACTCTCTGTGTAGCCTAAGCAACCTAGTAACTTGTGACCCTCTTTCTGAGTAGCTGAGATTAGAGGCCTGCATCTCCAGGCTCAGGTTCAAATGTGTTATTTTAACAATTTTGAATTAACAGTTGTTAGTGTATTTTGTAATCTTTTTCCATAGAGATTAAGTACCAGTTTGTAAACAAAGTTGTTCTCTATGAGTAAGATATTCAGATCTCCTCCAGATCAATCTGATTCAGCTGTCCCTAAGGAGTGTTGATTTGAGCCTTCTAAAGTCTGCAGTGTTTTCTCTGGAGATACCAAAAGTGCTGGAATGTGATCTTTTGTTGGTCTTTTCCCTTGCAGCAGATAGGGCCATGGTCAAACAGGAGATGCTGTACAAGCAGGAAGGCCCTGCAGGTCTTCCCAACATGTTTTCTAGTGCTGCTGAACAGCAGGCTTTCTTTGGCGCGGAGCAGGCTATGTTTTGGAATAGTCCAGGAGATTCTGCCCTCTTGGAATCAGGCCCTGGGGACTCAAACCCTGAGTCTGTTGAGACCAATAGAGACCCTGCCCCTGGTAGAAATCTGGACTGTCCCCGAAAACAGAAGTCTCACAGACAGGTGCAACTGGGTCAGGAGTGTGGACAGGGTCTGAAGGTGAAAAGGGACTCCAGCCCGTACAAATGTTCCGAATGCCAGATCAGCTTTCGCTACAAGCAGCAGCTGACTGCACATTTGCAGAGCCACACGGGCAGGGAGTCTTACTCTGCCACAGAACCAGAGGAGAGCCTTAGACCCAGGCCCCGGCTGAAACCACAGACAAAAAGGTCGAAGCTGCATCAGTGTGATGTGTGCCACAGGAGCTTCAGCTGCAAGGTCAGCCTGGTGACCCACCAGCGGTGCCATCAGCAGGAAGGCCCCAGCACCAGCCCACAAATCCAGGAGAGATTCTCACCGAACAGCTTAGTTGCTTTGCCTGGCCACATCCCTTGGAGGAAAAGCCGGAGTTCTCTCATCTGTGGGTATTGTGGCAAGAGTTTCAGCCACCCATCGGACTTGGTTCGGCACCAGCGCATCCACACTGGTGAGCGACCCTACAGTTGCCCTGAATGTGAGAAGAGCTTTGTCCAGAAGCAGCACCTCCTGCAGCATCAGAAAATTCACCAGCGGGAGCGGGGTGGGCTGGCTTCAGAGTCTGCCAGACCCAACGGCCTGCTTTAAGGTTGCCAGCCCCTCACCGTCGTCTGGGGGTGGAGGGGGGGTGGCGTCAGTCCCCCGAAGACACACTACAAAGTCTGTCTGGCTCCTTCCCGAGGAGAATTGCTCCTGCTTTGCCCTCCTTGGCTGAGCACAGAGGCTAATCTGAGGCGCAGGAGAGAAGGACCTGTGGCCCCAGCCTTTGCCATCTTGGCCTTGTTGCAGGGTCTGTTGTTTCGTTAGCCCCTGCAGGTCTCTGGTTTTCTCTTTTCTGGTGCACTGTCACACCACAGGGACTGGTGGCCAGTTCCAGGGCCCACTCTAGCATTTCACACGTCTTCCCACAGTTGTATGGGGCCATAGAGGTATGTGTTAAGTTCCGGGAAGTATTACCCTCAATTTCTCTTCCTTTTGTAGCCTCCTTGTTAATAACTAGTATAAATAATTTAAATGAACTGTTTAGCTTGTTCTAAAGACCCCCCCCCTTTTGGAGTTAGATTCTTGTTTTTCTTTTTAAATATAGCTCAAAACTTGTTTTATAAATTTCAAGAGTTGTAGAAGTTGTTCCTAACATGGGAACTGAGCCTACCCTCCAGGAGGGAATAGTTTATGGGGCTCTTTTAGCCCACCCACCCTTAACATAGGCCAGAGAGCCAAGACACGTTGCTGGCTTCCCTCAGTGGGTTGCTGAGTCCACACAGGTGGGGCTAATTTCTCAGGTGGGCCAAGAGGAAGCCCCTGAAGCCCTGCTGAGAGTAAAGACTGGTTTGAAGAAGCTAAGAGTTCAGTCCTGGGACTTTGGTGTCTCAACATGCTTCCCCCCTCCCGGATATGTGTTTCTGCAGCCCTGGGCGTGGGGTGGGGGTGAAAGACTGCGCTTGATTCTGTTACACCAGGCATCACTTGAGGTTGTGCAGATTAGACTGTCCAGTGGCTGTACCAGGGATGACGGAGAAGAAGCACAGATGCTTGTCTCAGGAGTGTTAAGTACCTGCCCCACTGTCGTTGGGGGAGGGAGGTGAGAGTGGGTTCCTTGGTCATATGTGAATGTACTCTTGTCTGGAATAAATCTTGTTACTTGTATTTAAAAAAAACAAAATGTTCACTGGGTGTTTTCTGTTTGTCAAGAATTCTCAAGTAGAGCCAGGGGAAGAGGTGCCTCATCAGGGCACCTAGCCTGATCCCATGACCATCTTGCCTCAGAGCTCACACACTGAACCAGGGCTTCTATTGCTTCTATAGTTGTGTGCCTTAAAGTCACTTAAGAGTCCCTGTTCCCAGAAGTTTGTTCTCAGCACTGCTCAGTGCTTGAAGGTAGTACAGGCTCAGGCTCACTCCTAGACCGCTGGTTGGGATATTTTGTTTTGTTTTTTCAAGGCGGGGTTTTTCTGTATAGTCGTGGCTGTCCTGGAACTCACTCTATAGACCAGGTTGGCCTGTCCACCTGCCTCTGCCTTCTGCATGCTAGGATTAAAGGTGTGCACTACTATTACTTAGCTTGAAGGGGTCTATTTTAAAGGGCAGATAGTTCCAGCAGGTGTGGGGAGGGGGAGAGGGTGCTGTCAAAGGCAAAAGCTCCTTCCCTCCCTGCTTGAGCTTTGGTAGGGCTTTAAATGTAACAGAATGACCTCAGCTCTGCCATGGCTTTGCAGGGTAGCTTCAGGATTATTTTAATATATAAGAAGTTCATTCAGAAAAACAAAGTTCCTGCATCTCCACCTCAAAAGCAACTCCTCCTTGAGAGTTAACTTGTCACTTGTGCTGCTAACACTTGCCAGTAGATTTCATTGGAAACCCATATCCAAAAGACTGAAACTGAATTTTCACTCAGCAAAATGAGTAACTTAGGATTTATGGCATATAGTTTTAAGTCAACACACAAGAACAGGAAGAGGACTTGGAGGTGTCTGAATCAAAAGTGAGTGGTGAAACACAGGTAGGTATCTATACCAAGAATGGAGTGGAACGTTAGGGGACCAAGCTCTTCATGGGTTCATTCTCATGGACTCATGTGCATACAACATCTTAATGTGTGGTTTGGCGTGTGTGTTTTGTTTTGTTTTGTTTTTTTGTTGTTCTGTTTTGTTTTTCGAGACAGGGTTTCTTTATGTAGCCCCGGCTGTCCTGGAACTTGCTTTGTAGACCAGGCTGGCCTCCAACTCAGAGATCTGCCTGCCTCTACCTCCTGAGTGTTGGGATTAACGGCATATATCACCACTGCTCAGCCAGCCACAGTTAAGGTTTAATGGTCACTCATCTGACCCTCTAGTCAGCCTAGCTAGTCCCATCATTATACTATTGTGGAGCAGTTGGATGGGGGCTTTGGTTAGAGTCTTGCCATGTCATTTGCTGTAGCAAGAGCTTTGGTTTCTTTAAAAAACACGGAAGTTTTATGGGAATGCGTTCTCATTTTAATCCCAGGGTGAGAGACGGGTCTGTTTCAGACGGTCCACAGCAGTTGACTGATTTGCCTTGTGCTGTATTGGTATGATTTTGCCAGCGGCAGATAGTTTCTGCAAGTGTGTGATGTTTGGAATTCTGGGGACTTTTCAGATGGTATATAAATACTTGGGTCCCTAGAAGCAGCGTTGTGGCTGTTGATTGGTTGCAGTTTGTTAAATAGTAACGAGCAAGAAGAAACAAGAAGAAATTAGATATCTTGACAGCAAAGATCACACTTGCCTCAAGGAACTTGATGCCCCCCCCCCCCCCCCCCCGATCAGCAGGAAGTAGTCTAAGGACTTCTCCTTTCCCCTCTTCCCTTTTTTCTCTCCTATCTACTGTTAGGGGGTTGAAAGGGTGGAAAAAGGATGGAGAAGGGTGGGAAAGAAAGTAGTCAAAAGACAGGCTGCAATTCTACCTGTGTTCAAAAGCAAATTCTTCAGTATATATAGCCTTGAAGGCTTCTACAGCTTACGTTACCATGTCTCTTCAGTCATGTTGCTATCACACTGTTCTTCCTGGCTGAACGGGCCATCTTTGTTTTTTTGGTGTTTAAACACCTTTTGAGAGCTTCCCTCCTCTGCACTCGTGTGTGAGCTCACAAATCCATAGCATTCGTGTGGACGTCAGAAGGCATCTTGGAGCTCTGTCCTCCCACCGCATGGTAATTGTGATCAGACTCGGGTGTCAGGCTTGGTGGCCAGCAGACTCGGGTGTCAGGCTTGGTGACCAGTGCCTGTACTCACTAAGCTATGTTACTTTTGCTCTTTTTTTTTGGTTATGTGTTTAGTGTTAACATTCAGGATACATCAGTGAACAGAACGTGTTGGCTATAGTTTGTATTCTCTTAAAAATCTAGTGTAGCTGGTCTAAGCTACTTCATGAGGTTTTTTTTCCCACCCTTTATCCCCCACCCCATTTCACCTCTAACACTAGAGAGGTGAGAAACAAGGATAGAGGGGAGAGGAATTATGAAAATTCCTGAATCTAATTTATTTTTGTTTCTTCTTTGACCACAGCTATTACCAAACCACAGCAACTTCCCTAAATGACCTCCAACCTTGTGTTTTCCTCTCACATGTATGTATCCTCTGAAGAGTTCCCAGAATTCCAAATGTCACACAATTGCAGAAATTATCTGCAGCTGGCAAAACCATGCTTTGCTAGAGCAGGAGGGCAATCATGGTCAGCTGCTTCAGACACTCCAAAGTAGTATCCCTGTATCCCCACACCTGGGGTTAAAACGGAAGCACATTCTTAAAATAGCTCATCCTCCTCAGAATAGGGGACAAAATACCCATGAAAGGAGTTACAGAGACAAAGTTTGGGGCTAAGACGAAAGGATAGACTATCCAGAGACTACCCCACCTGGGGATCCATCCCATAATCAGCCACCAAACCCAGACACTATTGCATATGCCAGCAAGATTTTGCTGAAAGGACCCTGGTATAGCTATTTCGTATGAGGTTATGCCAGTGTCTGGCAAATACAGAAGTCATCTATAAGATGGAACACAGGGCCCCCAATGGAGAAGCTAGAGAAAGCACCCAAGGAGCTGAAGGGGTCTGCAACCCTATAGGTGGAACAACAATATGAACTAACCAGTACCCCCCGAGCTCGTGTCTCTAGCTGCATATGTAACAGAAGATGACCTAGTCGGCCATCAGTGGAAAGAGAGGCCCCTTGGTATTGCAAACTTTATATGCCCAGTACAGGGGAATGCCAGGGCCAAGAAGTGGGAGTGGGTGGGTAGGGGAGCAGGGCGGGGGGAGGGTATAGGGAACCTTCGGGATAGCATTTGAAATGTATATAAAGAAAATATCTAATAAAAAAAGAAAGAAAAGAAGAAAAAGAAAAGAAATCGTCAAGGAAAATAATGTTTTGCCCTCTGCAGGGACCTTCAAATTCAGCCTTATAAAGCATCATTAAACCTGCATGGGCCTAATGAGGTAACTCCACAGCATCCAGTTATTAAACAAACAAAAAGGTCTGCCCTCATTTCCCAGAGAATTCTCCAACCTACATACCTTCTCTATGAGCTCAAATTACGGAATTCAATATTCTGACATCTTGTAAAAAAAAAAAAATCAGTATTTTTTGAAAGAACCCAAAATTCCAAAATTCTCACTACATTCTAGTTTCTTCTACCGGATTTTTTACAGACTTCTCTAGACTAACACCATTTTGTAATCTGCACTCCCAAATGATAGCTTTCATGTGCAGCAAAAAAAAAAAAAAGGCTTTGAGACAGGCTTTACTTGTAACCCAAGCAGACTTGGACCTTCTCAGCCTGCCTGTTCCAGCTTCTCAAGTGCTGAGATTGCAGGAAAGCGCTGTACCCGATGAACATGAAGTTGTTTGCTTGTTTGGGTTTTTGAGACAGGGCTTCTCTGTAGCCCTGGCTGTCCTGGAACTCTGTGTGGACCAGGCTGGCCTCCAACCTGGAGATCAGCCTGCCACTGCCTCCCAGATGCTGGGATTAAGATAGGCACCACCATGCCCAGAATACAACTAAATTTTTTTTAAGATTTACTTACTATTTGTGTGTGTGTGTGTGTGTGCGCGTGCGCGCGCGTAGGTCAGGGAAAAACTTTGTGAAGTCAGTCCTCCCTTTTCACTTTTATGTGGGGCCTGGGATTGAACCCATATCATCAGGTTTGCATCATCCTGGCAGCAAGTATCTTTACATACTGAGTCGTCTCGTCAGCCTCTGAGCTAATTGTTTTTTAAAATGTTGGAGATTTATTTTATTTTACGTGTCTGAGTGTTTTGCTCAGTTATATATCTGTGTACGTGTCTGATGCACAAGGGCAGTAGAGGGGTTTGAACCCCTGGAGCATGGATGATTGTGAGCCACTGTGTGGGTGCCATGATTCAAATCCTGGTCCTCTGCACTTAAACCACTGAGCCACCTCTCCAGCTTTCCCACCAACCCCTAGGCTGATTCTTACCCAGCTTCTTTCTATCTTGTGCCCACCTCTCCTTTAAAAGCTCTTATCTACTAGCCCAGGATGGTCTTGAATATGCTGTGTATCTGAAAATGATCTTGGATTTTTAATCCTACCTGCCTACATTATCTGACTGCTGGGAACACAGGAGGAAACCACCATACCTGGTTTATGCAATGCTGGGAATTGGACCCAGGGTTTTGTGCATTCTAGACAGGCATTCTGTCAACCGACCTACATCCTTGACTGTTTTTGTTGTTGAGATGTTTGTAGCTCAGGCTGTGCTTGAACTCCTGGTTTTCTTGCTTTCACCTCCCACATACTAGCAGTATGGTCAGATAGGAAGAAGACGTTGTAAATGGTGGTGTGGCCAAAGCAGTTCAGAGGCAAACAGCAGTCAAATAGTTCTAATCTGGCTTGGAAGTGGGGCGTATGTGAGAAGTGGAGTATAGGAGACATGGCTGGGGCTAGACTTTTCATTTGGTAATGGGCTAAGGAATACGCTTTGCAAAGATTGGCCTTGATTCTAACTGCTCTGGGTTGGGATTGGGGACTGGTGTGAAGAATGGGATATATTGTCATGTTAGGTTTTTAAAGTCAGACAGGGAGGAGCCTGTGAGGATCTGTTAGCAGCTGTACTAGGAAAGGAGAAGGACAGGGTCACTAAGGTTGAGTCAACGCTATAAAATGCAGGGATGGTGTCTTTACTGAGTCCTATATGAAATGCTTGGTACCTGCAGAACAGAAAGACAGTATTGCCAAAATTGTTGGGGGAAAGAGGCCTGGTTATACATATAGTCTCTGTTTTTTCTCCTGTGAGCGTCCACTTTGTCATTGGGGTTGAATACCAGGGATTGAACTCAGGGCTTTGTGCATGCTCAGCTAGCAGTCTCCCAGTTGAGCTATATCCCTAGTTTGAACATCTACATCTCAACTTACCATAACATGCTTGGATTGTAGGGTGAGGTGGGTCATGGCAATGCTTTCTCTGAGCTGTCTCTCAGTGGGCACAATAATACTTGAATGAGGGAGCTAGAGAGATGGCTCAGCAGTTAAGAGCACTGACTGCTCTTCCAGAGGTCCTGAGTTCAATTCCCAGCACAGCTCACAACCATCTGTAATGGACTCTGATGCCCTCTCTTGGTGTGTCTGAAGACAGCTACAGCTACAGTGTACTCATAAAATAAATCTTTAAAACAAAATAATACTTGAGTGAATATCCTGACCCATTCCTTGAGTTGCTCCTTGACTTCTGTTAGGTGACTTAGTTTCTGATGACTCCACCTTCAATGGCAGAGGCCAATGGCTGACTGTTTGAGAGTGACCTGTCAAAGCCCCAAGTGTTGTTAGTCCATAACTTGTCAATTTGTTACTGGGTCCTCAGCATATAAGGCCTTACTTGTGTATGACTGAGAGAGAAAGAGAACTGTCTAGTATCATCAGAAGGCTGAGGCCAGAATGAGACCTTGTCTCAAACGAGGAAGAGGACAGACTTGGTGTGGTGGCATAAGCCTTTAATCCCAGCACTTAGAAAATGGAAACTGGTGGATCTCTGAGTCAAAGCCACCCTGGTCTACATACCAGGCTGGAAGTGGCTCTTGTAGAGGACTTAAATCAATTCCCAGCACCCATGTCATTGTGCTTATAACTGCCTGAAACACCTTTGGCTTTTACCTATATATTTTTTGCTCATATCATAAAAATAAAATCTAAAAAAAAAAACAACCCAAAACATTATGAAAGTAATTTTAATATACACTAGAGCTACTATGAGCCTAACCCATTTTAGTGTAAAGTATTTTTAAAATATATTTATAAATTTAGTGTTGAATGGTAGGTAACTTTGGTAACTGATACACAGAACTGTAACCTTTGGCTCAGTAAACCAGTGGCTCCTGGGAACCAGTTAGCAATCTCATTACTGCATGTAATCTCTCTCACTAGGCCCCTAAGGTAGACTAGATAGATGTACAATGACATCTGAGTTAGTACCGTCCAAAGAACTTTTGCCTTTCTTTTCTTTTTGTTATTTTAGAAAATGTTTTGCTATGTAGCTCCAGCTGGCCTGGTACTCACTATATGGCCTGGGCTGGCCTTAAACTCAGTATAATCTTAGTTTCCTGAATGCTTGGAGTACAGGCCCATACCATCGTGCCTGGCTTTAGAGGCAGCTTCTGTAATAATATAATATAATATAATTCTAGCTGTCAAGAATTCAGTTCTTAGAGTGCTGGAGAAATGATGATGGCTCATGGGTTAAGACCTCTTGGTAGGGGGCTGATAAGATGGCTCAGTGAGTAATAGCACCGACTGCTCCTCCGAAGGTCCTGAGTTCAAATCCCAGAAACCACATGGTGACTCACAACCATCCATAACAAGATCTGACGCCCTCTTCTGGAGTGTCTGAAGACAGCTACAGTGTACTTACATATAATAAATAAATAAATAAATCTTAAAGAAAAAAGCAAAACAAAACAAAAAAACCTCTTGCTGCTCTTCCAGTGAACCCAACCAGCATCTTTGTCATGTGTCTTACAATTACCTGGAACTTAGCTTCAGGACATCCAACACCCTTGAATGCCATGGCATATACACACATAACAAGAAAACTAAATACTAAAAAACTATCATACTTAGCCTATTGTTGGTGGCTTATGATTTGTAACTCATTTCTAAAGAGGCCAAAGCAAGAAGACTGCCTTGAGTTCAAGAGCAGTCCAGAGTATATACAAGTTCATCAGGCATATGGAGATTTCATCTCAAAAAGAAAAAACAAAATACCTCTTCCTTTCTGAGTAACTCATTATTGTTTTCCACTTTCTAGTACATTTTCAGATTCATCTGGTTGTATTGCACATTAACTATCATCATCATCATTATTTTCTGGAGGCAGGATTTCAGTCTCTCAATGACTATACTCATATAGGTTAGTGCAGTGGTTTAAATATCCTTGGCCCACTATTAGGAGGTGTGGCCTTGTTAGAATACTTGTGTCACTGTGGGGGTTGGGCTTTGAGGTCTCCTAATGCTCAGTCTCTGCCCAGTGCAGAGTTCCCTTCTGCCTGGCTTGGATCAAGATATAAAACTCACAGCTCCTTCTCCAGGACCAGGTCTGCCTGCAGGATGCCATGCTTCCCGCCATGATGGTAATGGAAAAATCTCTCAAACTGTAAACCAGAGCCAACTGAATGTTTGTCTTTATAAATTGCCTTGGTCACGGTGTCTCTTCACAGCAATAAAACCCTAACTCCCTAACTAAGACCTAGGTAATCTGAAATGTGGGAGGGTGGCCTTGAGTTCACAAACACCAATTCTGTCCCTCCAGAGATACTAGGATTAGAGGATTATGCCACCATGTCTGGACTATTATTTTGAAGGTCTCAATTTATTAGTGTTTCATAACTTTAAATGTCTTTTTTTTAAAAATTGTTTTACGTATATGAATACAATGCCACTGTCTTCAGACACAACAGAAAAGGGCATTGGATCCCATTAGAGATGGCTATGAGCCACCATCTGGAGGAGCAGTCAGTGCTCTCAACCGTTAAGCCATCTCTTGCCCACCTTAAATGTCTTAAACTGACCTTTAATGAGATCCACTGAGGTTCCTATTTTATGAGCACATACTTGCAGTTTTGTCTTTTAGGTGGTATTACTTAAGAATTTTCAAAATAAGGAGCTAGTTATGGTGACACAAGCCTGCAATCTTAGCATTGGGGAGACTGAGGTAGAGGGATCATGAGGCCAGTCTGTGCTATATAACAAGAGCCTGTTTAATTATAAATCAAAACGAGTAATGCTAAATGTTGATTTGGACCTTGTTATAAAGAGTTAAATGTGATTTAACTATTATTTTTTTTTAATTTAATTTTATTTTTTTGAGACAGGGTTTCTCTGTGTATCCCTGGCTGTCCTGGAATTCACTCTGTAGACCAGGCTGGTCTCAAACTCAGCTTTTATTTTGATGTAACTCAAAGTAGCACTTCCTGGCCTTGCCCTAAATGCCAAGGATTCAGTGATGCACCTTAGAGAGAGGTAGGTAGTTTGTGTCCCTATTATGTCAGCTGGCCCACACTTTGTTTAGAGATAATCCCCAACACACACACACACACACCAAAACAAACCCAAAGAATCAAAACACAGTTGCCATCTGGAAGTTTATTGGCTTGTTGAATAACGACCATAGAATGGCTGGGAAATGCAGGAAATGAAGAGATCGGTTTTATTTTTATATTCCAAGGTTAATTCTGGCTTTCCCGAGTATAGCTTTCTAGTTTCAGAAGGAAACTGGTCTTAAATGGAATAATGTATTCAGGATAATTCAGGACATGAATTGGTTAGAAACCCTTACAAATGAACCCAGTAGCAGTGGAGCTGTGGTCCTGTGTCCATTGTCTGTTTTGAAGCCTCCTGGCAGGGAGAGCAGGGTGCCCAACCCCAGCTCCCCTCCAGGAGCCAAGGCTAACAGGATGCCCTGCGGATGCCACAACTAAGTCCAGACTGGGTGTGGCAGAGAGGCGGGAAGAAGGAGGAGCTCTGCAGGGGGTAAGCAGAGGCTCTGAGCCTCAAATGTGAGTGCATGTGGAGAGAATACTCCGGAAGTACCTCCCTCGGGTTCTGCTGGAAGCCTAGCAAGCGCTATACCACTAAGGTACACCCCAGTCCTGGGCTTGTTTTTGTTTGGTTGGTTGTTTGGTTGGTTGGTTTTTGTTTTGTTTTTGTTTTTTGGTTTCTTGTAGACCAGGCTGGCCTCGAACTCAGAAATCCGCCTGCCTCTGCCTCCCAAGTGCTGGGATTAAATGCACGCCTGGCTTGCATTTTGTTTTAAACGCACCATTTCCCTTAGAGCTCCCTACTTGTTCTGAAGAACCAAAAATAGAATTTAGAAACCGTTATGTCCTCCCCCTAGAGTCCCCTCTTCGAGACCCTAGAAAAGGGAATCTGAACACCCTTGGGATGAGGGTGTCCCGCCCCAGCGCGGAGTTCAGGGATTTCCTGAGCCTTTTCCTCACGGGCGTCTTTCTCGAATTTACCCGCCCGAAGGCTTGCCTGAGCCCAGCTGCCTGCCGCTGGCCGGGGCCCTGGGGACAGGGTTGACGCCGCAGGCCAGCGGCCACCGAGTGCGGTCCTTCTGGCTGCAGGGGGCGCCGGGCCGCGGCTCGGGTAGATTAGGGCCATCCGGGCACGTGGCTTGGGACCGAGTGGAGAGTGCGGGCGCTGGACAGCAGCTCCGGCCCCTCACCGACGCGCAGCCCGCGCCTGGCCAGATCCGTCGGCGGAGGCCCGCAGCCCAGCGACGACGCGGTAGCCATGGCTGAAGCGGCGCCTGCCCGGTAAGCGCCCCGGCCCTTGGCCGCCGTGTGCGAGGCTCTCGGCCTACCCGGCTCGGAGCGCCCCCTGCCCTGGCCCCGGCCCTGGCCTGGAGGCCACGCAGGCCACGGAAGCCATCAGCCTACACATGGCCGCGGGCGGCCTGGTGGGCTGAGCCCTAAGATCGGTGCGCGCGACATGGCTTCCCTAGCCCCACCAGGCCGGGCGCTACCATTTCTCCGGAAGGCCTGGAAGGACCTTGCAGATCACACAGTCCCTGCCCATTGTTTCTTCTGAGACCTGCGGCCAGCCGAGCAGTCAGACAGGAGCCAAAGTCGCCTTCCTGCCACAGCTGCAAGGTTGAGGCTGCGAAGGGGGCCTCAGGTCAACACCTTAGGATGAGCCCACCACTAAAATACCTAGCGACTCTACTTTCTCGTAGGAAACAATACTGAACCCAATTTGCAACAGGTTTCTAAAATTTGTGACTGGGTTGTTTTGTCAAGATCTAGTG
This sequence comes from Mus caroli, assembly GCF_978045245.1. NCBI lineage: Eukaryota > Metazoa > Chordata > Mammalia > Rodentia > Muridae > Mus > Mus caroli. The sequence continues at coordinate 101,191,721 of NW_028227262.1, read as the reverse complement.
GTTCTCAATCTGTGGGTCGCGACCCCCCTTGACATTGTAACAGTAGTAAAATTACAGTTGTGAAATACCCACAAAATAATTCTGTGGTTAGGGATTGTACTGGTTGGTTTTGTGTGTCAACTTGACACAAGCTATAGTCATCAGAGAAAAAGGAGCCTCAGCTGAGGAAATGCCTCCATATAGATGTGATGCATTTCTCAAGTAGTGATCAATGGGGAGGTGGGGAAGTGGGGCAGCCAACTGTAGGTGGTGCCATCCCTGGGCTTGTAGTCCCACTCTCTATAAGAAAGCTGACTGAGCCGGGCGTGGTGGCGCACGCCTTTAATCCCAGCACTCGGGAGGCAGAGGCAGGCGGATTTCTGAGTTCGAGGCCAGCCTGGTCTACAAAGTGAGTGCCAGGACAGCCAGGGCTACACAGAGAAACCCTGTCTCGAAAAACCAAAAAAAAAAAAAAAAAAAAAAGAAAGCTGACTGAGCAAGCCATGGGAAAGGAGCCAGTAATAGCACTCAGCTATGGCTTCTGCATCAATCAGCTCCTGCCTCTAGAATCCCACCCTGTCCTGACTTCCTACAGTGATAAACAGAAATGTGGAAGTGTAAGCCAAATAAACCCTTTCTTTCCTAATTTGTATTTTGGTCATGGTGTTTTGTTGCAGCAATAGAAAGCCTAACTTGGACAGGGATCACCACAACATGAGGGTCACAGCTATGGAAGGTTAAGAACCATTGAAAGTTTAGCAGTGTTTTAGAAGGGTAGCTTGGGTCATGGGGGGGGGGGGCGTGGAGGAGGCAGAAGCAATGGTGCAGGCCTTTAAACACCCCACTCAGGAGGCAGAGGCCCTCAGATCTAGACCAGCTTGTTTACAGAGTGAGTTCCAAAAAGGGGGGGGGAGGAGATTAGCTTGGTAATGTTCAGTGTGCCAATTTAGAGGACATTTAGAAGATTTTTCACCAGTAAAAAAATCTCTCGGTAAGTGGTATCTATTATTACCAATACATCTCAGACAAGTCTCTGAAACCGTAGTCTCCTGGAAGCTTTTTGAAAAGAACCTCTCTTTCTCTAGTTTGCTGTGTGTCCTTCTGGGTTCCCTGACTATAAGGAATAGAAAGTCAACTGGGAATTGTGGAGGTTGTGGGAGGAGGACTAGAAACCCTTTTGGTTCCTTCCCACCTGCTCCTGTCCCTCAGTTGTCTTGCAGTACCTAATATCCCAGAAAGCTTACTAACAGGATAGATTTCAACACTATGATAATAACTACAGCTGATACCACGGATGCTCAAGTCCCTTACATAAAATTGTGTAGTGTTTGCATATAACCTATTCATATGCTTTAAAATACATCGATGTCTAGATTTCCAATACAGTGGAAGACTAATAGCTGCATCGAGGAGGAAATGACAACAAGAAAAATGTGTGCATGTTCAGAATAGACAATTTTTTCTTTCCAAATTTTTTAGGGTGGGGTTGGGGTGGGATTGGGGACGGAGTTTCTGTGTAGTCCTGGCTGTCCTGGAACTCACTCTGTATGTAGACCAGGCTGGCCTTAAACTCAACAGAGATCTGCCTTCCTCTGCCTCCGGAGTGCTGTGATTAAAGACATGTGCCCCTCCCCCACCACCACTGGGCTCCAGATATTTTTATCCCATGTCGGGTGTATTTTTGATTGTAGACCTGCAGGAACATGGGACAAAATGCCTTTTAAAAAAGAACAACAGCCGGGCGTGGTGGTGCACGCCTTTAATCCCAGCACTTGGAAGGCAGAGGCAGGCAGATTTCTGAGTTCAAGGCCAGCCTGGTCTACAGAGTGAGTTCCAGGACAGCCAGGGCTACACAGAGAAACCCTGTCTCGAAAAACCAAAATAAATAAATAAATAAATAAATAAATAAATAAATAAATGAAAAAAGAACAACAACAAAACCCTCAAACCGGTGTTATACTCTGCAGTCCTGGCTGGTCTGGAACTTGCCATTTAAATGATCAGGCTGGCCTTGAGCTCACAGCAATCTACCTGCCTTTAGCTCCCGAATGCTGAGATTAAAGACATGTGCCACTCTGTCTGTCTGCTCTCAGCTCTTCATTCTAAGCTAGCCTGGAACTCGCTGTTTAGTTCAAACTGCCCTTGAATCTGAGGCAGTCTCCCTGCCTCAATTTGTGAATACTACTATGTCTGGTTTATGATGTGGATACTTTGATTATATGATTCTCTTGCCTCTTGAGCAGCTTTCTGAGAGGGACAGTCAGATGTGTCATAAGAGGCCACCTACCCCTTCTTTTTTACTCCATCCAAACGCAGAGAAGAGCTCATACCTCTATTTCGCAGAAATCACACTGTGGATCGTGGTGCCTACTGTTCAGGTCTTGGAGAAGAAAGTGGATTCTTGCCTGGTCTGCTTGCTGACTCCGGAGGGATGCTCAGGGACAGCGGAGAAGAAGCTGGCTGACTGAGAAGCCAGCTGTGGAGTTCAGCAGCCAGCTGGAGGGCAAGTGGGCCGTGCTGGGGACCTTGCCTCAGGAGTCTAGGCTGCTGCAGCAGCAGTGGAGAACATGAAGAACCTCATGGGCAACTGGAACTTCTGGGTCCAGCGGCTTCCCCCTGGCAACAAGGGGGAGGTCCCCAAGGTAGCCTTTGGATACCCTGACTAGGAAGCTTAAGGGCCTGTGCCTGTAAGCATGTAGGTGAACAAGTGGGACATTGTGGTTTCAGGTGCCCCTGACCTTTGATGACGTGGCTGTATATTTCTCTGAATTAGAGTGGGCCAAGCTGGAGGACTGGCAGAAGAGGCTCTACAAGCATGTGATGGGGGCAGCTATGAGATACTCGTTTCCCTGGGTAAGGCTGCAGAGGAATACCTGGGCTTTCATCCTACAATGGCTTCCTGCTGTCTTTGCTTTTGCTTTAGGCAGCCAGACTCAGATTTTTCTCCATGCCCTCCCCATTCTGTATGAAGATTATGCCATCTCCAACCCGGTCATTCTCACCCAGATAGAGAGGGGAGAAGAGCCTTGTCCTGCAGGCCCCTGGGGCCAGGAGAAGCGGGGTGAGGAGGAGACAGTATGTCAAAGGAAACCAAATACCAGTAAGTATTGGTACATCCTGAGACTGCAGGGGCAAAGCAAACAACAAACTACTTTCCTGGGTAGACTGGACCATTTTGGAGCTGGAAAAAGCCCCTTACCCAGAGCTGGCTACACTTTGTCTGAGGCTTCTCTGAGCAGGAGTAAAGAGAAGGCTTCTCCTTAGCACTGTAAGGATTCTCCTCTGTATAGGAGGCACCAGCACAAAAGGGATGGTTGTGAGGTCAGAGGTGGCAAATGGAGATCAAGGATATAATAGGCATCTTCTGAGTGAGTGGATGGGCAATTATGGCAAAGCATCTACTTTGTGCCACCTGCAGTAGTACCCATGCCATCTGCCATCTGCCATCACTGTTGTTCAGCTGACAGCAGCAGGAGACTGCAGATGCTCTCTGCTTCTCTCCGGGATGGCTCCTTGGGGGACATGGTAGTATTCACAAACTGCAGCCAGTGTTTGACAATAACTCCTCTGGGGGTTGGTGAGGAGGCTCGGTGGTTAAGAACACTGACTGCTCTAGCAGGGATCATGTTCAGTTCCCAGCACTCACATGGCAACTTAGAGCTGGCCTTAACTCCAGTTTAGGTAATCTGGTGCCCTCTTCTGGCCTCTGTGGGCAGGAGTCATGGATACATGCAAGCAAAACACTCATATTCTCCCTCTCCCTCTCCCCCCCCCCCCCAAATTATTTACTTATTTTATTTTTGGTTATTTAATTCAGAGTCTCACTATTAGGGAGCTCTGACTATCCTGGAATTCACTATGTAGGCCAGGCTGGCCTTGAACTCATGGAGATCTGCCTGTTTCTTTCTCCCAAGTGCTAGAATTAGAGACCTGTGCCACCATGTTTGGCAATAAAATAAATATATCTTTAAAAATATTTAGGGCTGGTAAGATTGCTCAGTGGTTAAGAGCACTGACTACTCTTCCAAAGGTCCTGAGTTCAAATCCCAGCAACCACATGGTGGCTCACAACCATCTGTAACGAGAATCTGATGCCCTCTTCTGGAGTGTCTGAAGACAGCTGCAGTGTACTTACATATAATAAAGTAAATAAATCTTTATATATATAAAAAAATTTAAACATAACCCAAAGTAGAACAGGACAGGAATCATTGTCACTGATCTTCAGGGGTGAGCTTTTGGCAAGCCTAGGTTATAGGGTGAGACCTTGTATCAAAGAGAGAAGAAAGGAAAAAAAAATCAGTAATAGAAATGTGCTACCCATCTCTTTCTAGACCTAACCACAATATCATCACCCACCCACAGACAATTATCTAACACCTGGTCCTTATTCTGTTTTCAGTAGGAACATGGATCTTAACTTTAATAACCCAAAGTCCACATACTGCACTTGGTTTATGTCTTTTAAGTCTATCTATATATATAAAAAAAAAAACTCCATCCAAGTCCACCCACATTTTCAACAGTTTTACTGAGGTGTAATTTATGTACCATAGAATCCACCTATTAAAGTATGACCCTAACTCCTCAAGATCTGAGATGGGAGGATTGTGATCTAAAAAACCCCAAACAAATAGGAAAGAATCAAGAGTTCATGTTTAAGGAGGGTCTATAGAACAGGCTTGTAATCCAAGCTATTCTGGGCACAGGAGACTCATGGGTCAGAGCCTGCTTAGTCTACAGAATGAGTTCAAGGCCAGCCTGGGCAACTTAGTGAGAACTTGTATCAAAATTTAAAAGTGAGCCGGCCATGGTGGCACATGCCTCTAATCCTAGCACTCGGGAGGCAGAGGCAGGAGGATTTCTGAGGCCAGCCTGGTCTACAAAGTGAGTTCCAGGACAGCCAAGGCTACACAGAGAAACCATGTCTCAAAAAAACAAACAAAAAAAAAAAAGTGAAATTAGGGCTGGTGAGATGGCTTAGCCGGGAGCAAGGACATGTGAGAGACACACATACACAAAATAGGCTTTAGACAAGAATTGAGCTGCAGGCAGCGGGCATGGTCACTGTATCTTTATATTCCGTCTTTGGTCTATAGCCTAGAATCCCAGAGACTCTTACTGTGGTCCTGCAGTCACTGGCCTCCTGTCTGCGAGACCTTGGTATTGTGCTCAATGACATTGCTTTGTGTTTCTAGGCATTTCTCTGAGTCCAGAGCAGGCCCCAAGTCCAGCTAGCCCTGCCCAGGAGGAACTGAATCAAAGGCAGACCCCTGAGCGGCAGCAAGAGGAAGCAGACATGATTCTACCCGAGCCAGGCACTGGTAAGTGAGAACAGCTGGACAGCAGCAACAAGCCAGATGAGTTGAACTGTGCTGAGCAGGCTCTTGGGAGCTGAACCTTGAACAGCTAGGTTTAGTCTTTTCAGTGCTCAGATGTCTGCATAGCGCTGTGGGGCCTGGACACACCCATCTGCCTGGAGTAAGGGGAAGAGTGTGGATGAGTTTTCTACAGTGGCCATGTCTCTGTCTCACCTCCCAGTGTGGCACTCGGTTGGCACACTATAGTTTCTCAGGATTCTTTCTGAAAACTTGAGAACTCTGACTTTTCTCTTTCATCCAGGATCTGTGTCTGCTTCTGTTTACAGGTGATTCCTGCTGGTCCTTTTCTGAGACTGAGAATATGAGTGTCACACACAGAACCGGGCTTACTATATTCTCTTACTCTTCTCCTACTGATGGCCTCACTCCTAACCCTTGTTGCCTTCCTTCCAGGGGTTTCTCTGCATTTCCCCCACAGCACATGACTTCTTCTCTGGTGTTCCATCCAACCAGTATAAACTCAAGCTGTATGCATGAAATTTGTGAGATGAGACCTGGGGTAGGAGGATAACGCCTCCACCCATTGAAAAACTGGGACTCTGTTCTGGGACCTTCCCTAACCTTCTATGATTTTGAGACTGATGAAGGTGACAGATGTGGAGGGGCGGGTTGTGAGCCTGGGCCTACATGGGATTGGCAATGTGGCCTTTATAGCTCTATTCTCATCTCAGAAGATGGAGCCTGAGGATCTGTTCTTCCTGCCAGACCCTTGAGTATGTCTAGCGCTTGCTGACGAAATGGCCATACTCCGTGATACTTGTGTCAAGAATGGCGCTCATCAGATTTTTCCATCTCACAGGGATTCCAGCAAGCACCAGCCCTTTATCACTTAAACAGGAGGAAGAATCTGCAGAGGGAGGAGAGTTGCCACCCTCCCCTTCCACAGAGAGCCTGCCTTCTGTGGAGCCAGGTGAGTGAAAAGAGAAAACACTTGTGACTGTGACAGAGCCTCAGAGGGCCTTTGGTAGTAACAGTCAGCCTGTGGTCAACTGGCCTTAATGGAAAGTTACTGCTTGAAGACATGCTGCGGATAGAAGACTCTATCTGCTAGTGATAGAAAGGCTGTTCATATATGATCTGCTCCAGTCCCACAGTAACCCTGTGAGGTGGCCTACCTAGATACACAGCCTCAGGCATCTTGCAGTTTGCATGTTGACCTAGACTTTCAGTGTAGGTCCTTCACCTGGATTCTGGTTTGGTTTTTTTGTTTTGTTTTGTTTTGTTTTTGTTTTTGTTTTTGTTTTGTTTTTCAGTTTTTTTTGAGTTTTTCGAGACAGGGTTTCTCTGTGTAGCCCTGGCTATCCTGGAACTCACTCTGTAAACCAGGCTGGCCTCAAACTCAGAAGTCCACCTGCCTCTGCCTCCCAAGTGCTGGGATTAAAGGCATGCGCCACCGCTGCCTGGCTAATTCTATATTTTTTTGATAGGGCTCAATGCCAAGACCTTCTATTTTCTGTCTCTGGGGACCACTATCCTCACCTCAGCCTGTGCTTTTCATGGCTCTGTCCCTGCAGTTATTACACTATCACAGTTACACTCTTGCATCAGGTGAGACCTTCACTGAGACCCCACAGGAATCATAGGCTGATTGGGCAGCACACACCTTGGTGGATTTGTTTGGGATGAGTGACATACAGGCAAGTCACTCCCCTCCTTCATCTAGGCCACAGCCTCCCCTTGCCCCCTTTTTTTTTTTGAGGTGGGGTGTATGTAGCTGGCTGGCTTTAAACTCACTATGTAACTAAGGCTTGTCTTAAATTTGTGGCAGTTCTCCAATCTCACTTCCTGAGTACTAGGATCATAGCTACATGTGACACACAAAGCCCCTTAATTTTGGTCTGGAAGCAGTTGGCACTCATGGGCTCCTGATCCTTTTTAGATTGTGACTATTCTCATTATAAAATTTAGGATCTTGGTAACACCATTGCCATCTGTCTCAGAATGAACTCATGGACCTAGATAAGGGAGGGGAGTGACTTGCCTGTATGTCACTCATCCCAAACAAATCCACCAAGGTGTGTGCTGCAGGACCCTCTGCAGGGTCCCTGGCCCCTGGCTTCTGCACCTTGCTTCCTTCTCTGGTGTTCTTAGCTCAGTTTCCAGGAATGAAGCATAAGACAGCAAGCAAAGTTGAACAATACATGAGACACTCCTGCCCTGTGGTGTCTATGACTAGGACCCCTGGCCTGATCTGATGGCACTCACAGAAACTGGGGAAGGGAGGCGAGGCCTGAACCTAGAGTAAGGCCTGGATCGAATGGCAGGGGAAGCCATGAGGTCCTCTTGGAACCAGCAATGATTCCTATGACCATCAAGACAGAGCCCCGTCTGAGGATGAATCTGAGCAGAACCTTCTGCAGTCCTGCAGCCAGTCTGTATTTGGAGTCCACAGAAGGACCAGGATTAAGACCAGAGGCCACAGATGGCATCACACTCGGAGTGCCTAGGGTACGGATTGGGGAACCCCAGGCAGCAGAGGATATGGGAGAGCCACCCTGTATCCTTCCTCAGCCACAGAAGCAGGTATTCCTGGGCCCTGACTGTGGGCAGAGCTTCTGCTTGAAGATTAATCTGACAATCCATTAGCAGACCCATGTAGAAAAGAAACACAAGGAGGCTTGGAGTGGCTTGCCTATTAGGTCAGGGAAAAGCCACTCTACACTGGAACCATAGAAAGTGGTGGTGTCAGGCCCTGTCATCCACTAGCCACCTGAGGAGCCCACAAGCCACCGGTCCCCAACAAGCCATGCCTTCATGAGACAAAGGCCAGCAACTACAGTTTACCACTGTAGTGAATGCCTTCACTCCTTTCAGCAACAGAAGAGCCTGGTATTGCACCAGCATCAGCACACAGGCAAAAGGTAGAGCTGGCCTGCCTGTGGCAAGGCCTCCCGCCGGCCCTCAGACCTCTTTTGTCACCAGTGCATCCATACTGGTGAGCGTTCCTATCAGTGCCCCCAGTGTGGCAAGGAGCCACCACCTGGCTGTCCACATGCAGACTCATTCCTGAGGCTAAACAATCCTGCATTTCCTCTTGCCTTCTGTCCTCCAGGGAAGTCCAGCCCTGCAAGGGCCCAGCTCTGAACAGGACAGGACCTGCTCTGTCTCAGGGCCTTTCCCTTGTGCCTGCCAAGTGGTAGAAGTTCCTTCACTTTCCAGCTGAGTTAGGGGCCCTTCAAAAGCACAAGCTCCAGACCAGGAATTTGAGGTGATAGTGTCATGCCTCAAAGTCACGAGAGCGGGTGCTTCATGTGCCTCTTTGCCACAGCACCTTGGGTGCTGCCTAGACAGCCTGTGGGTGCTTCTGGAGCTGGGGTGATGGGTTCCAATTCTGATAGTTGCTCTCTTGTTTGTCACTCAGACACCAGAGCACATGAAGGCTCCCAGGTGCCTTCATCCCTGGCTGTGCTATCCCTAAAGTCCTTCAGACTCTGTTGCCATTCAGAAGTTCTGCACAGATGAGGCAGAGGGTAACACTGCCATCGTTCCCAGGGTAGGGGGAAGTAAGTAAGTCTGTGGCATGCAGCCATGGTTCTGGACGTTACTTGCCTGCACACCCAACCGTTGTTTAGGCCCTACAAGCAACACAGCAGTTGTCAGTAAGCGTGCAGACTGAACGTGGACAGTTTAGCTGCCCCAAACTTAATCCTCAACTGCAAGCACTCATGTTGCTGTTCTGGGGGGTTCCTAGGCCTCTCTTCTAATGCTTTAGATGTTTTCTGGAAAACAAGTATTCATATTTGACACACAAATCCAAGTGCTGGGGTGGGGGAAGAGGTGCTGTATAATCCTGGCTGGCCTTGGACCTCCAGTGATTTTTTTTTCCCTACCTCTATCTACCTAGTAGGATTTACTTGCTTGTGCCATTATGCACAACTGGGCTTACTGCATTTATCCTGAAATTCAATAGGACAGGTTAAACAGTATTTTGAGTTAAGAATGAACAAAGGCTGCATGGTTGCCTGAGCTCAAAGACGTTGGATCCCAGATTCTGATGACTTATTTTGTAAAAAAAGATAATGGTTGGGCTACAAGGCCCTAAGAACTATGGAGGTGGAAATATTAACTTAATCGGTGCTCTATAAATACACTGGAAAAAGTAACTGCGTGTTTGTGGCCTAGTTTGTTCTGGGGAGTCTCAGCAGGTGACCCTAGTGGTTGGCGTGGCTCTACAGTTAACAGGTGAAAGGAGCTCAACACCTGGCGCTCACACCTACCTGCAGGGCTGAGACGACAAGCTAGCGAACGCTGTGCTGCTTGTGTTCCCAGCTGGCCAATAGAGTCTGGCTTCTCTACCGTCAGGGGCGGGACCTCCAGGGCTAGCCAATGGGAAGCCGCCTTGTGGAGGGCGTGGCCTGCGTTTCTGCCGCGGGAGCAGCGAGGACGTCTCCGTCTCAAAACTGCCAACTGCGTCCAGGACGACCATCCTGATTCTGTATCGTGAGGCCAGGAAGGGCCGCCTGTAGGGAACACAGCGGCTACAACAAGACGAGGCAGAATCGCGCGCAGCCATGACTGAGGCGGCCGCTGCACCGGTAAGGGTGGCCCTCACCGATCATGTGGGGGATGTGAATTCGCCGGGAAGACATCTTACCACCTCCTAAAATTGGGTAGAGCTCAGCCAGGTAGTCAGGGAGGAGGACTAGGAGGTCTATTGCCACATGATAAAGTCCTTGTCTCCTTTGCCACGGGTTTGATCATTTGTAATATACGGCCGTTGAGCTTAACCGGGAAATATCTGGGCCCGGTGCACCGGCTGCGGTCGTTTTTACCCCACGACTCCTTTTTTCCAGGACCTCTTTGCTCCACCTCGCAAGTATTAGCCATCTCCGATCCAATCCCGAGCTAAGGCCCCCTCCAGTTAGCCCTCTTGGTCCTGGGACCTAGAATCTTGCTCCTGCCTAGGAGGGAGGGTTCCACGGCCTTTCGGGCCTGAATTCGATTCTATTAAGGGTAGATACATACTTCCTCGCTTGTTGTTTTTTGATGAACACCAGGAAGACTTTCCTACAGCAACTAGTTAGGGAATCAGTGTTATAGAAAACGTTGGGTAGGCGTGTTTTAGGTTCAGGTGAGTGAACTACCGAGATTTACTGTCCCTGAAGGTAAGAGGCGTCTCCTGCTAGCAATAGTTTTGCAGTGACTTCAAAGACATTTCTTGGTGTTAGATTTGTGGCAAAGGATCCCAGAGAGACCTTTCTCTCTGGGAGACCTTTATGTGTGAAGACTGCCTCCTCCCAACCACATTTTGTTGTATGGGTCAGTGGTCACAGACCCCAGGATGGAGTGAGGAAGAGAGAAGTGTCTAGTGACAAGGATCTTACTGTGTGGGACACTTTGCTGTGTCTTTTATGGGAGATATCTTGGGGGAAGTTTAATGTCACAAAATTGTATTCGTTGCAGTCTTTGGTTTAGAACATATAACACAGTCTGACCAATGGTCAGGAACTTTCATGTTTATTGGTAAAACAGTATATAATAATCTCACACACCCTGAGTGCTTTTTCATACCTGTAGTTTGACCACCTTAGAGATAGAAAAAAGTTCCAGGATTTATCTGTTGAACCCATAGCTCCTCATTTTATTTACAATTATGCATGGTGGCATTGTCCTCCCCCTTCTTTCGACTAAGATGCTGGCTTTCAGCTTTCTCTGGCGCTGCTAACTGGCATCTAAGATCTAGCTTCCAGTAAAGTGACTGTTCAGGGCAGTGTAGTGACTGTTGGGGGCTGTTTGTCGAGGTGTCTCAGTCACCGAGACCTAGTGTCCAACTCGAAACAAGCTGAGGTTACCTGAGAGGAGGGAATCTCAATTGAGAAAGTGCTTCCATAAGACCGAGCTGTATGGCAAGCCTGTAGGGCATTCTCTTAATTAGTATTTGGTGTGAGAGAACCCAGTTCATTGTGGGTGGCCCACACCTGGGCTGGTGGTCCTGGGGTTTTGTAAGAAAGCAAACTGAGAAAGCCATGAGGAACAAGCCAGTAAGCAGCACTCCTCCATGGCCTCTGTATCAGCAACTGCCTCCAGGTTCCTGGCCTGTTAGGTTCCTGCTCTGACTTCCTTTAGTGATACATAGTGATCTGTGAAGTGTAAGTGTGAATATAAATCCTTTCCTCCCCAAGTTGTTTTTGGTCATAGTGATTCATCAAAGCAATAGAAACTCTAAGGCACCTAGTAGCAGGTTAGGAATTCGCACAGTGTTAGTTGAGTCTCTGGGCCCTTAAGAGATCACCAAAGAAGGAACAGCTGGTCTCATTTTAGGGGAAGCTGCTCTAAGAGGTGGTGAAGGTGCAGGTGGTGGCCTTTAATCCCAGCACTCAGAGGCTGGTGGGTCTCTGAGAGTGATGCCACCCCAAGTCTACAGTACAGATAGTGTTCCAAGACTACACAGAGACCCTGGTGGGGGGTGTGGAGTGAGAGTTGAGTTTGCCACTGGATAGGCAGGTCTGTGGCCTTGCTGTTGGGCTATGTCCCCAGAGGAAGAAAATGTGGTCAAAAACCGATGGAACTAATATAATCCAGCACACTTTGGATAGTTTTTTCTTCCATTGCAATGGATCTAGGTTCAAGATTATTTCCATGAAGGTTCTGAGGGGTCTTTGTGCCTGTGTATTTGGTCTTTGTGCCTGTGTGTTTGGTCTTTGTGCCTGTGTATTTGGTCTTGACTGGGATCTGATAAGTGAGGAACCTGAATGCATTCCAGAAGATACCGATCTTCCTGTATTTGAGAACAGTTCTGGAAGTTCTACTGGAAGCCAACATATCTCCTTGTCTCTGGTTCCAGGACTGGCATATGGGGACTGACCTCCAACAACAGACCCAGATCCAGTCTGCAGAGATCTCCCTTTTAGCTATCCTAACTGCTGTTCAGGCAGTGGAAAAGAAAACAGAGTCCCAGGCTGTCCACCTTCAAAACTTGGAAGTAAGAACAGGGTCAGCTGAGAAGAAGTTGGCTGACTTCGAGAAGACGGCCATGGAGCTCAGCAGCCAGCTAGAGGGCAAGTGGGCCGTGCTGGGGACGCTGCTGCAGGAGTACGGGCTGCTGCAACGGCGGCTGGAGAACCTGGAGAATCAGATGCAAAACCGGAACCCCTGGGTCCTGAGGCTCCCCCCCAGCAGCAAGGATGAAGCCCCCAAGGTATTCATAGAGGGAGGAAAGGCCTCCAATCTGAATTCTAGTGCTTAATAAATACTAGTCACTATGGACTTTAAGGAGCTTTTAAAAATGTCAGAAGTACAGTGTGATATTGGAAAGGTAACAGTAGAGTGGGTTGTTGGGAAGGGTATGTTTGGGCAGCAACAGTTGTCTTCTTCCAAAATGAGCTTTTTTTTCCTTATTGAAAAAGATTATTTTGCTAGGTAGTGGTAGCACACACCTTTAATCCCAGTACTTGGGAAGCAGTCATATATCTGAGTTTGAGGCTAGCCTGGTCTATAGAGTGAATTCCAGGACAGCCAGGGCTACACAGAGAAATTCTGCCTTGAAAAACCAAAAAATGTTTTCACCAAGTGTGGTGGTGCATGCCTTCAGAGGTAGGCGGATCTCTGTGAGTTGGTGGTCAGCCTAGTTTATATAGAGAGCTCCAGGACAGCCAGGACTAGAGAGAGAGAGAGAGAGAGAGAGAGAGAGAGAGAGAGAGAGAGAGAGAGAGAGAGACCGACCCTGTCTCAAAAAAAAATACATAAATACATAAATAAATACATAAAAAGAAAAGAGAAAAAGAAGGGCTGGATAGATGGCTCAGTGGTTAAGAGCACTGACTGCTCTTCTAGAGGAGGTAGGTTTAATTCCCAGCATCTAATGGCAGCTCACAACTGTCTGTAACTCCAAGATCTGAAACCCTCACATAGACGTACATGCAGGCAAAACAAGACAAAGTCTACAGAAATACCACTGAGTCTGTTTGATGATGGCCAATTACACCTGAAGATTGTTATTGATTGCAGAAAGCTTTTTAGTTAGAGATAGGAGCCCATGACTGCTTCACTTTCTCAGTACTGGGACTCCCATTTCCCTTTCTTCCTCCTTTCCCATTTCCCTTTCTTCCTCCTTTCCCATAGATCCCTGAGCCTTCTGTGATGAAGACATTCCATTTAAGAACGAATGCCCCAAAGTCTCTCACTCTCTCCACATTTTCCATTGCGGGTCTCTGTTAGTTCCCACGTACTACAGGGAGAAGCCTCTCTGATGGCTGAGCCGGGCACTGATCAGAGGCTCAGCCTGGTGTGGTGGTGGTGGTGGGGGTCCCCCGTGGAGAGTGTTTCTGAGGATGAGCAGCTGGCCTGCAGGAATGGAGGTGGGCTAGAAGGGAAGGCCCAGGAAGACTGCTGAGAGTGAGAACTGGTTTAAGTAGAGGAAGTCAACAGAAAGCATCTCCATTCAGGTCCCAAGGGAAGATACAAGTGTGCAGTGGAGCTAGAAGGACCCTGTGCACTTGTCTGTCTTTCTGTAAGAAATGTGGGCAGAAGCTAGCATTTAGTCAGTGGTGCCCTCAGTTTTGAAGGCTGGTTTCTGAAAGGGGTGTTGGGGACTTGTATTCCTCCAGGTTTCTGTGACTACCGAAGAGGTGTCTGGGTGTTTCCCTGAGCAACAGGAAGGCAGCCCAGAAGACTGGCAGAAGGAACTCTGCAAGCGCGTAGCAGAGGAGAGGCGTGAGGTGCTAGGCTCTCTAGGTAAGAGGCATCCCCAGGGGCTTCCAAAGGTGCTTTCATTCTTTTCCTCCATGTATTTCCTCAGCACCTCTTGGATCTGAGAACCAGAGCAAATTGACCCTCTGCCTTCAAGCTGGTAGAAGGTATGATTCCTGTCTTTACAGTTAAGCAGAGACATGCTTCTGATTTGTGTGTATGAGCTGTTTTGCCTGCGTGTATTTCTGTGCATCCATCATATGCTTGCCTGGTTCCTGCAGAGGCCAGAAGAGAGCATTAGATCCCCTGGATCCAGTTACAGGTAGTTGGTTGTGAGCTGCCATGAATGTACTCAAAATAGAACCTGGATCCTACCAGTCAGTGTTCCTAACCACTGAGCCATCTGTCTAGCCCCATGGACATGATTTATAAAGGTGACTCAGGTCTGAGAAGTGAGGCCTGCAGTAAACACTGGGTCCTCTAGCCAAGTGTGCAGGAGTGTGTTTGTGTGGGACTTGATTAAATCTAGAATTCCATAGCTATATCCCCAGCTCTTGCATCATCCTGGAGCTTGCAGAGAGGTTAAATGGATTATCCAGAGCTTCTAGTAAAGACCCTCAGGCTAGAACCTGCTCCCACTGTCCAGTTCTTCCCAGTTCATTTCTGTAGAGTAGAGGCTTCCTCTACTTATGTTTGTTCCTCTAGGTGTGTAGTGAGGCAGATAGTTTTTCACCTTATTACACTTTTGATGCTCATGGCCCAGCTCTTTACCTTGTTTCCACCATGCTGTGCTCTCTTCAGGGAAGTAACTAAGTCTTAGTGTGATGTTCCTCTTCCCCTGTGCCTGGCACACTCTAGGATGATAAACAATGAATGGGTCGGTGTGAGAGCTCAGTTTTCATTCTCTGTTAGGTAATAGCACCAAAAAGAGTTGGAATGCAGATTGTAAAGCCATTTGCATTGATAAGGGAAATTCTAAGGCAAGCCCCTCCCTCTGAGTTACAGCTCTAGTCTTTTGTTTCTCTCTCTGACAGGATCTTGCTATAACTCAGGCTAGCAGGGAAGTTACAGGGTTGCTCAGGCTGGCCTTGAATTTGTGCCTGTACCTCAGCCTTTGGATTATGGGATTATAGGATTATTTTATATTGCTTTTTGAAACTTTTTAAAGGTAAAGAAACCCTTAGTTCAAATGACAGAAACAGTAGAAGGGATCACTCTTACTGAAAGAGGATAGATTCCTGTTTGCTCGAACACAAAGGTACTACTCCCCCCCCCCACCTCTGTGTGTGTATGTATGTATGTATGTATGTATGTATGTATGGGTAAAATTAGTATTCTATTACCATTGATTCACAAAATTAGTATGACAGCAGTTATCCTTAATCAACTAATTCCCAAATAACCACACAGAGTAAGATTTTAAAAAATTGCCTTGAGCCAAATACTGAGCAATCATTACTCATTCTAACCCTCCACACTAGTCTGGCTTCCTTCCAGAATATATTCCTATCTTCCTTGCATTCTGTCATCCTTCATCCAGCTCTCTTCTGATGGTTTTTTTTTTTTTTTTTTTTTTTTTGCTTGACCTGTCCTCCTGGCTCCCTCCTTCACTTCTGTCCCTTTCTCCATCACTTTTTTTTTTACAATTGGAAGTCCTTCCTTATTCCCTGTAAAGCTCTTGGCTTTTATTGGCAAGGCAGAGAATGAATGAGGAGCAATGTTTATACAAACTTGAAACAGGTGCTTCAAGAATAAACATAACACAGCCATATCCAGATTAAAACAAGATATTAGAGCACTAACCTTTACACATTGAATGAATAAAAGTCATACCTGCTTGTCTGTATGTACCTGTTGAGGTACTGCACATGTAATGTTACATCCCTTCGTAATGGAATTAGTCGCTGTTGAGCATCCCAGTGTGGGTGTTGGGAACTGAACCTAGGTCCTCTGTAAGAGCTCTCCCTCAAGCCCCTTTCCTTGGTTTTAGATTTTACTATATTTAAGAAAAGTGGGGGCTGGAGAGATGGCTCAGTGGTTAAGAGCACTGACTGTTCTTCCAGAGGTTCTGAGTTTAATTCCCAGAGTCCACATGGTAGCTCACACCCATCTGTAATGGGAGCCAATGCCCTCTTCTGGTGTGTCTGAAAACAGCTACAGTGTACTCATATACATAAAATAAATAAAATCCTTAAAAAAAAGAAGAAAGCCAGGCGTGGTGGCGCACGCCTTTAATCCCAGCACTCGGGAGGCAGAGGCAGTCGGATTTCTGAGTTCGAGGCCAGCCTGGTCTACAAAGTGAGCTCCAGGACAGCCAGCAGCCAGGGCTATACAGAGAAACCCTGTCTTGAAAAAAACAAAAAACAAATAAACAAAATGCTGTCATTTGAAGGAGTCTCTGGTAGGTAAACTAAGTAAGAATTCACTGAGTGGTTGGCAAGCTGCACTAAGAAAGTTTTTTGGGGTCCCTACGGGGGTAGGGACCAGAGAGACCAGAGTGCCAGCATACAGAAGTCAGTCAGTGGTGTGTGGAAGATATAGAGGATCACGAGGACACGCTTGGTAGGTGGTGATACTTGTTGGCTCACTGAGGACTCCTCTACAAGAGCCAGATGGCAACCCCTTTCTGTTGTACAGAAAGGCCTAAAACACCATGGTAGTTGAGGTCAGGAAGCAGATGCAGAATAGGCTGGTATGTCCCTGGAGGTACCTAGAACTTTCTTGCAGAGTTTTGGTATGCCGTGGAATGTGGTGACTTCAGGGGCTTTGGACTGCCTATCCTTTGATAGTCCTGGCTATTACTCCACCCTCTGTTAACTTCTCCACTGTCATTTGAATGCTCTTACTTAATTTTCTAGAAGTTTCCAAGGAAAGCCTAATTGAGAATCTTCAGTCAGTAAGCATGAGCATTACAGTTTCAACATGTGCAAGTGTTGTGGATACCTCAGAGTTTTAGAGGTTGGTTATAGGGATCCCCTGGACAGGGACTGCTGAGCTTCTGGCCTTTTGACTATGCAAGTACATTCTTACATGAACATGTTTTTGCTCAGTAGTGCAGAGGTCAAGCATTTCTCTCTCTGGATAGGGTCTTGCTTGTGGCCTGGTTGGCCTAGAACTTACTATATAGACCACGTGGGCCCTAAGCTTATAGCTGTCATTCTGCCTCTGTCTTCTGAGTGCTGGGATTACAGTTGTGTCCAATTTAAAAGGCTTCTCATGAGCTGGAGAGATGGCTCTGAAGCTCAGAGCACATGCTATCTATCCAGAGGGCCTAAATTGGATTCCCAGCACCTATATTGGGCACCCACATCAGGCAGCTGTTAGCTGCTGGTCGCTCCAGCCCCAGGGGATCCGACACCTTCTGTCTCTGAGCATACTGCACTCGTGCACAGATACATATATACAATCTAATTTTTTTTTCTGGCCACCTCCCCCATCCCAAGCCCCTCCCAGTGTAGCTGCTAATCTTATTATAGTCTGTACTTAGAAGTCACAACTCACAAAGTGTATCTGGAAGTCAGAGGACAACTTACAGGCATCACTTCTCTCCTGCTATCTTGTGGGTTCCAGGAATCCATCTCAGGCTTAGACTGCCATCAGACTGTGGCAAGTGCTTACCCAGGTGGTGTGTTACTTACTGTTGACTTCTTTCTCCAGAGCTTGAAAGTGCCACTTGCAAAAAACTTGGTTTCCTGACTGTTTGGTTAACATTACAGAAGCAGCCTGTGTAGGGAAGGTGGGCACACATGGCTGGGCAGCACCTTCTCAGTATGACTGGTACCTTTGGAACCATGGAGAGCTGACCTTGTATTTCGGGTCAAAACCTAGCACAGTGTTGAAGCACATGGTTGGTAGCTAGATAGTTGTGGCTTGAAATTGAAATTTATTATTATTATTATTTTTAGCTTTTAACATTTAACATAAATAAATTTATTTCATATAAATGCACTGGTTGCTGGCTCCCTCTGGAGGGGCGGGGTGCATGATTTGCTGTGGTGTGGGTGTGGAGTTTAAGAGATTGGCACAGATCAGTGAAGTCACTTGTCCCTTGAAAGGACACTTATCCTAGGGTACTATGCTACTTAGGCTTCTGGAGAGAGATTGATGGAAACCCCAGCTGTTTAGTTAAAATTTCAGAAGCAGCCTGGGTAATGCATAGCAGCTTAGACAAGATGGCCCTTCTTACTCCTGCCAGGCTTGTTTGGAGCTCAAGGTGTCAGAGACCCAGGTGCCTTTCAACTTGCTGCTTCCCTTTCCTACAGAGTTGCCACTGCAGTTCAAGGTGACCATTGGGAAGCAACTGGAAGCTGGGCATGGTAGCAGACACCTAAACCCAGTACTGAGGAGGCAGAAGCAGGTGGAACTTTGTGAGTTAGAGGCTAGCCTGGTCTACATAGTGAGACCCTGTCTCCAAAAAGAACCAACCAAACCAAAACTCTAGTAGGAGCTGGGTGTGGCAAGTTCAGGAGAGCCAGGGCCACTTAGAGAAACTCTGTCTTGAAAAACAAAACAAAAAGCTACCAGGAGGGAAAGAAGAATCGCCCTTTCTCTTAGGATGAGACATTTATTTCCAATTTAACAAGCCAAGTTAGTACTTACGCACTATAAATATTAATCCATTGACATCCCTCGTAGGTTTTTGTCTTTCTCTGTATATAGGTGAGGAAACTAAGGCACAGAGAAGCTAGGGACATTATAGCGGAAAGGTCTGAGCCTTTACATCCTACTGGTTACGTGCTTGAGGGAGTATTTTGGAAACATAGTCTGTATTCATAGCCTAAAGGGTGCTAGTGATGGAAGGCTGTGGACCCTTAGGCATAGGCTACTGCTGGTCATTCAGAAGTCATGTATCCCTGCTCTCCCGACTCCCTAGCACACCTCATGTTAGCCTTACCACAAGTCCCAGGATCTATTCTGTCTTTGCTGCCTCTGTGGTTCTTTTGAGAGAACCTGGTGGTCACTGGTCCTGGCCAGAGATGGTGATAGGAAAGACCATGACATCTGATACCCTCAGAGCTGCTTCTGTTTTCTTCAGAAACAGGCCAGCTGGAATCTGCCCCGGGTGTTCTTCCCTGGATCAAGCAAGAGGAAGAGGTATGTGAGAAGAGCCTGCAGGAGACAGCCAGTGCATCCCTGTGCTCAGGTGAGGCCCAGGGCGGGCTGCATTTCTGGGTCTCTGAACTATATGAAGCCTCCTGTATGAGTGTCTGGAAGTGGCATCGAGCAGGTTTCCTGTGGTGTCCTGTGGTCCCTGTGTGTGTTTGCTGTGGTCATCCTCCCACAGAGTTGCATAAAATTGTCATTTTGTTCCCAGTCTCCTGTCTTTGCTTTGTGAACTATAGTTTGCATGGTACTAGGGCACTGTAAGGACGGACTGCATGGGACACAATCCCCCATCCCCAGAAGGGCTTTTCAGTTAGGAGAAAGATTACCAGAAATTAGCACTACAACATAAGAACAAGAAGCTATGTCTGAGCCAGAGAGCCCTTTGAGAATGGTAAAAAATTGTGAACAGTATACACAGAAGACACATATACTCTGTGTTTACACTTCTGTAATCAGGGTGTTAGAGGCAGCCTATCTCATTCATAGTCTTGATGGCACAGATCAGTGTTTGTCAGAGAGCAGCATCTGATAGTATAAATGAGAAGAAGCCTTAAGCAAGGCACATGGCTTAGCTTAAAGGGCATCTGGGTGTCATGTAGATGACTCAGAGTTTGGGCCTCTGGGAGATAGGTTAGTGCAGAGCGGGCGTCAGTAACAGGCTCGAGTGAGCCTATGGCTGAGATGACTCATGTTTGTGTCTCATCCCACCAGAAACATGGCTGGCTAACAAGAAAAGGACCCTGGAGGGGATGTCCATGGCACCAGAGCCATCCTGGGCAACTGAAGGGGGACCTGGCAAGGAAGATTTCGAGCAGGGAACCTGTGGCGATCTGCTCCCTGTTTGCAGAGAGAGAGAGGCAGCTCCCCTCCCTCGAGGCTCTCAGAGTCAGCCTGTGCCAGCTGCTGAGGGCACTGAGGATGGCCAGAACTTCAGTGTCAGAGAGCTCAGTACACAGCCTGAGTACTCCCACCATGGATCTCAGCCCTTTGCCAGTCTCCAGTGTCCCCAAAGTGTTACACAGCAGGCCACTGTCACCAGGAATCGCCGTGCACCCACAGCCCAGCGTGCCTACACCTGTGTCCAATGTGGCAAGAGCTTTGTCCACCAGTCAACACTTACCACACACTACCGCACACACACTGGGGAAAAGCCTTACAAATGTGCCGAGTGTGAGAAGCGGTTTGGCCGTCTATCCACGTTGTTGGAGCATCAGCGTACCCACACTGGAGAGCGGCCCTTCCCTTGTGCACAGTGTGGCCGTCGTTTTGGGCGCCTGTCTACTCTGGTGGAACATAGGCGCACACACACGGGTGAGAAGCCATTTCCATGTACCCAGTGTGACAAACGTTTCACACGCCTGGCCAACCTGACAGTGCACCAGAGTGTGCACTCTGGCGAGCATGCCTTCCAGTGCACCCAGTGTGGCTCATGCTTCACGCACAAGCCCAGTTTCCTGCGACATCTGCGCAGCCACTCTCAGGAGAAGCGCTTTAGCTGTGGCCAGTGTGGCAAGAGCTTCACCTGTCGTTCCTGGCTGGTACGCCATCAGAGCAGTCATGCACACTTGGCATCCTCTGCTTATGTGGCCTGTGAGAGGAGCTCACCAAGTCACGTGTCACCTACAGGTCTGTTTAAAGGCGCAGCCAGGGGAAAGTTCTCCAGTGACCCTCCTGTCTCACCCATGTCCAAGGACACTGTGGTCAGTCAGGACCACAAGGCATATGGTGGAGGTCAGCAGCTCAGCGACCATGGTCAGGAAAGTCTAGTGGGGTCTCTGCATAGTTGTCTGTCTGTAAAGATGGAGAATGCAGGGTAGCACCCAGGGAGCTCCATAACGAGGCCACTAGGACAAGGGCCTCCTGGGTCCCCTCAAATCCAAGCTGCTGCTCCTTGAATCCAAGCCATCTGCTAGGCTTCCCAGGGCAAGGTTCTCCCATGGACTGCTGGTGCTAAGTGCCCCTGGGATTCCTGCTGCAGGGAAGTTTCATGAACACAGAAAAGGTGGCAGAAACAAGCAGTTCAACAGTCCCCTGAGATCTTGGTGGCTCCCATCACTGTCTTAGCAATGTAGGCAGCAACAAAAGGCCGGTTAGGAAGGTTGCAATTTTGAAGTTGTTCAGCTTCTGGTTGAGCAGCTCAAAACTCAAAACTAGTTTCCAAGATTTCCCTTGGGCAGAGCTGGGGATGTGACTCAGTAGAGTGTTCATCGAGCATGCGTGGATGGAGCCATGGTTAGATCCCCAGCATTAGATTAAACTGGCGGCCATGGTGGTACGTGTCTGTAATCCTTGTATCTGGGTAGAGGCAGGAGGTGCAGAAGTGCAAGGACATGCTTGGCTACATGAGCCCGTTTCAAGGAACCAAAAACTTAGTTCAAAGTCAGAGTTGTCAGATTCTCTCTCACCGGTGGCCACGCGCTTATCTAACAGCTTGTGTGTTTCCAGGGAGTCCCACTGGAGGGGATGGGACTGTTAGTGTCATTGTCACCACTTTGGAGGAATGTGGGAAAACAGGCCTGTGCTGTTTGCATCTGGGGCTGGGGTTACTGAAGGTCTGATTTCCCTTACTTTGTTGTTGTTCTTTTAAGACAGGGCTGCCCTGGAACTTGCTCTGTAGGCTGACCTTGAATTCACTGAAATCCACCTGCCTCTGCCCCATACTCACTTTAAAAACCTGTGAAAATAAAGGTATTTATGAAGACGTGTAAAGTCCCTGTCTTGCCTTGACCCTCCCCATGTTGCTCATTGTTTGTGATCCGGTAATGCTATTTTGTTCCAGGTTGTGGTAATGGTGGTGATTACGTATTGTCAATTTTGTGTATTTATTGAAGTTCTGAAAGAAAAAGATGGTTGGAGACGGACTTGGGCAGGGCCAGCTGGATTTGCATGGAGGACACTGGGCCACCGAAAGCCCAACCTCCGCCTCCTCCTCTAGCCCTCTTTGGCCATGAGGAGCACACACACAAACACGTGACATATACATACACTGACACGTGCACATATAAAACCTTAACACTCTGTGGAATGGATGGTAAGTATGTTTCCATAAGGTGGTGATCGAGTAAACCACTTCCCATCTACAATGTTTATACGTTAATTTTCATAAGTCCTAAGGTTCATTGATTGTAAGTCATACCTTGATTTTCTACTTCTCTAAGGGAGAAAAAGCTGTAGCCCTGTCCTCATGATTCCTACCAGTGCAGGATGTTAAGTGCTGTAGCCATGTTACCAAATTGAGCAAAAGTGTCAGGCTCTCCTGGGTAGGTCCTGACCAGCAAAAGTCTCCCCTCCCCAGGTACTGGTGGCAGTTTGTATTTATTTTCCCTCACTATTATTCTGTACCAGACATGAGCCCTTTCCATCACACACACACCCTACACACTCAGCATGGACTCTGCAGGCCCCCAGCTGCTCTGCTTCACACTAGAGGGACAAGGACTTTGAAACAAGACCTTTTGTGCAATGCTTTCATCATGGAAGCATAGTTCTCAAACACCATAACACCATTAGGGTGAAGATATCGTGGGTCTGGCCTGTGCTACTACACAGCCTCACAAAGGGCCTGCATTTGGTTGCATAATCTCAAAGAAAGAGCAAGTGTCTTGGGATAAAACTGAGGGCTGGGAGTGGAACCTGGTAGAACATTTGCCTAGCATGCATGAAATTGTGGGTTTGATCCTCAGAACCATAGAAACTGGTACACACGCATAATCCCATCATGTGGCTTGTGGAGGCAGAATGAGCAGTTCAAGGTCATCCTTGGCTACATAGGGAATTCAAGGCCAGCCTGGGCTACATGCAACCTGGTCTTAAAAGATCTGAAACCAGCCTGGGCCACATAGTACATCTCAAAAGGAAAAAGTCTTATGTGACAAGGACTGAATATTTGGAATCCAGAAGTGGAAGTGCCTGGGGGCCAGAAGGAAACACCAGTTCTGTGCAGAGCATGCTGGAGTTTGACTAGTGAAGCAAGTCAGGATGTTGAACGCTGGGGTCATCTATGAAGAGAACAAGGCTTGTGTTTGAAGACATGGGGCAGGTGATGAAATCCTTTCCCTTTCTCTACTTCTCGACCTGCTCAAAAATAAATTCCTGGGCAGCCTGCTCTCACTACCCCAGACAGAGGCCATCCCGATGCCATGCTTTCCTCCCCGTGATGGATCATGGGGTATTACACTGCGATCTAAAGCCCTCCATGAGATGGCTCCTGTAGATGTTCTGCCAGAGTATTACAAAAACCACCACTGTAGTCCCCTTCTCTCTCTCTTGTTACTCTGGTACTCTAGCCTGTTGGAGGCACCATGCTTGGCTTCCCGTTTCCTGTATTCTGCCTGTGTTTCTTCATAGCTCTCCATCTGACTCAATCATTTGATTAGTAGTATCTTTGTCCATGATGAAATCTACAAGGCTGGGACTTTTTGTACCTGAACAAGACTATCTGGCATGTCTTAGATGGTTACCAAGTATTTCAGTGAGTGACTAGATAATTTAGTTTGTATTAAAGTGTAAAGTGCTCACTTTTAATCCCAGCACTCCAGACACCGAGGCAGGCAGATCTCTGTGAGTTTGAGACTAGTCAGCTCTACAATTCCAGGCCAACCAGACCTACAGAATAAGACCCTGCCTCAAAAAAAGCATGCAAGTTGCCAAAGCCAAGATTTGGGATGATTGTTAACAGAAAAATAGGGATTAAAGGTGTATGCCACCACTGGGCAGCGTTCTCAAGTTACTTTAACTCGCCTCGTTTCTTCTGATAACCTGTTTATAAGTCTCACCCTCTGTGGTCATCTGGTTGATTTAGTTGGTTAACTTCTGGCTTGAGTTCACAACTGAAGACCACTATACAAATCAGGATTGCCTGTATGCTGTTTCTTTGTCCCTGTATTTGTCCTTTTTAAGCTGTATACCTGTCAAATTTCTACAAAAATACGATTAACAGAATAATGTTGTCCCAGTGGTTTGAGATGATGCCAGCACCTATGGAGACATGAAACTGGACTTAATAAGCTTTAGGCAGCCACAGATAGACCCATTTCTTCTAAACCTTGCTGCTCAAAAAGGCCTAAAAGAGCCATGACAGGGACTGGAGAGATGGCTCAGTTATTAAAAGCTCTTCCAGATGGACCTGGGTTTGATTCTCAGCACCCGCATGGCTGCTCTTTTCTATGACTCCAGTTCCAGGGGATCTGATGCTATTGCTTCCTCTCTAGGCACCAGGCTCACTAGTGCACAGACATACATGCCGACAAAACATCCATACACATAACAAATATTCTTTTAAAAAGGGTCTTGAAGCTGATGTACACCTTTAATCCCTGCACTCAGAAGGCAGAGACAGGCGTGTCCCTGAGTACAAGGACAGCCTGGTCTACAGATTCAGTTCCAGGACAGCCAGGGCTACACAGAGAAACCCCCTGTCAACAAGACAAAACAAAACAAACGGGTTTTGACAGTTGGTATATAATTGTTATGATCTACTTGATGTAGCCATTTGTTCCATGCCTGCCAGCTATTTCATATTGTTGCTGTAACATGCCAGCCAGTCATTGACACAGAGAAGGGACTTGGCTCAGAGTGAGGACATCCTGACCACATAGCCTCTCTCTCTCTCTCTCTCTCTCTCTCTCTTGTCTCGTGTGTGTGTGTGTGTGTGTGTGTGTGTGTGTGTGTGTGTGTGTGTGTGTGTGTGGAGAGAGAGAGAGAGAGAATACACTATAGCTATCTTCAGACATAACAGATCCCATTACAGATGGTTGTGAGCCACCATGTGGTTGCTAGGAATTATTGAACTCAGGCCTTCAGAAGAGCTGTCAGTGCTCCTAACCACTGAGCCATCTCTCCAGCTCCCTGTTATATAGGTTCTATATGAGGTTTGCTAATCTTAAGGAATTCCACAAAGCTTTATGTAGGACCCATCAAATCAAAAGTCAATATAAATTGCTATGTCTGAAATATCTTGAGTCAGAGCTGACCACCAAGCTGCTCTTCCTGCACCTACATATGAACTCATTGTGATTTTTTTTTCCTTTATAAACTGACAGAGAAAGATAACCATTGTCATAGTTCGGATAATTCTGAGCTATGTCCCTGGTCTGAGCACTATCCGGGTGTGCATTCAATAAACTATTCTTACGTAACGAGATCAGTGTTCATATGGTTTGTGTAGTGACTCCTGAACCCCAACAGTAATTACTGCTCATTCTCCCAACATGCAATCAAACCAACTGGAGTAATTCCACTGAGGTACAATCAAAACAATTACCTGTAGTGGGTGATGGCACACTTCTTTAATCCCAGTTCTCAGAAGGCAGAAGCAGGTAGATCTCTGTGAGTCCAAGGCCAGCCTAGTCTACACAGTGAGTTTGAGAACAGTCAGGACTACACAGTGAGACCCTGTCTACATTATGTGTAGATCCAGGACTACACATACTGCCCTGTAAAATGCATTATGGGAAGATCTCAGGGTGTGTGGGGGGGAGCAATACAAAAAACAAAACCAGCAGTTGACTGAGACAGACACAGATACTTAACCCAGCCATTGGATTGATGTCAGGGACCCCTATGGCTGAATTAGGGGAAGGATGGAAGAAGCTGAAGAGGAGGATGACCCCATAGAAAGACCAGCAGTCTCAACTAACCCGGACCCTTGGGAGCTCCCAGACACTGAGCTACTAACCAGCATACAGGAGCTGGTCTGAGGCCCCCAATACATATATAGCAGAGGACTGCCTCAGTGGGAGAAGATGTCCCCAATCCTCGAGAAACTTGAGGCTACAGGGAGAGGGGAAGCCTGGTGGTAGGGAACATCCACCAGGTGGGGGGTGTGGGGATGGGATGAGGAACTGTGGAAGTGGGGCCTGGATGGGGGGGGGGGGCAATGGCTGGATTATAAATAACAGCAACAAAAGCCCACTTAACTGTAAGTAACAGGATTAGCAATATTTTGGGGACAAAATCTTGTTCAAAACAGAAGACTTTACCAGGCATGTAACATACACCTATAATCCCAAAGGCAAGATCAGGAGTTCAAGGCCAGTTTCAGCTGTAGAGTGAGGTAAAGATCACTTGACTATATGAAACCTTGTTTTAAAAAAAGCAGAGCCGGGCGTGGTGGCGCACGCCTTTAATCCCAGCACTCGGGAGGCAGAGGCAGGCGGATTTCTGAGTTCGAGGCCAGCCTGGTCTACAGAGTGAGTTCCAGGACAGCCAGGGCTACACAGAGAAACCCTGTCTCAAAAAAAACCAAAAAAAAAAAAAAAAAAAAAAAAGCAGGACAACTTGATAGACACCTTTAATCCTAGCACTGGGTTGGAGAGATGACTTAGCAATTCAGTTCCAGGAATCTGACTGCTCTTCCAGAGGTCCTGACTTCAATTCCCAGCAACCACATGATGGCTCACAACCACCTGTAATGGGGATCTGATGCCCTCTTCTGGTGTGTCTGAAGACAGCTACAGTGTACTCACATACATTAAATAAATAAATCTTTTTAAAAAAAAAAATCCTAGCACTAAGGAGCCAGGCACAGGGGAGTTTCTTGAGTTCAAGGCCATTCTGGTCTACATAGTGAATTCCAGACCAACTAGGACAACATACTAAGACCCAGTATTTAAAAAAACAAAAGTAAGGAAGTAACACAAAAGCCTGGAGGTCATGGGGAACAGGGTCTCCTGTTTATGTCAAGGACAAGAACAACTACAGAGTTTGTCCAGAAGGTCCTTCTACATATGTGCAATGGTACAGCAGCACACCAGCATGGGAACCCTTCAGTTGCTTGCCATCTGTTTGGTTTGTTTATGTCCACCCCCTCCCTTGTAATAACACACTGGGCAGTTTAGCTCCTTCATCTGAAGGTATTTACGTATGTACACACACACACACACACACACACACACCCTTCTGAACCTACACCTAGCAACTTCAGAATTCCTCAGGCCCCTGCCCACATCAGGCTATGTGGGCAATATGCCTCTCCACACCAAACAGCAAACAAATGTGCTCCCAGCATATCTGGGTAGAAAGAATATGTAGGTCCATCCACCCTAAACTGGTTCTGAGTGTATGACAGCTAAAAAAAAAAACCCTCCATTTTATGTTAGGCATCCATCTGGTAGCCATTTCTCTAACTCCAGTTCCTGGAAGATAAGTGCCCAGTAACCCTGATTCAGTGACCTACTCAGAAATGTACAACCGTGACCACCTACTTTTGACTAACTGCTGTTTTTTGGCTTTTGTAACTTGCTTATGCAGACACCCAAGGACTGTTTGGGGCCTTTGAGTAGGGAAGCTTCTGATGGCTGGGAGACTGCATGGGCAGAGTGAACTCTGTGGGCTGGCAGGAACAGGCTGCGCCATCCTCAGCTGTAGTCAGCATCCCTGTGGACATTCCCAAGAATTTGCTGGACGCTGCAGATGCTGACAAGGACTGCTCAGTTTTCTATCAGGATTCTGGATTGTCCTCCCTTGTTACTTTAGAATATTGCTGATCTGGAGTGCTGTGCCAAGCTCTGCGCTTGGTAATGGGGCAACACAGGTAACTGGGACATGCCCAGATATACAGTGCCCGACTCTGACGTGGTCTGGTGGGGCATTCTGTAAATAACAACAGACCACACTAGTATTAGAAACAGTATGTCCACAAATTTAACTCACTATGCCTGGATATTGTAAATAGGAATCCCTTCTTTTTTCTCTCAGTGTTCAGGATTAAAGCCTAGGTCTCACACATGTAAGGCAGATTGACTACCACTGAGCTAGACTACCAGCACAAATAAACTTTTGTTTTGTTTTGTTTTGTTTTGTTTTTGTTTTTGTTTTGTTTTTTGTTTCAGTGCTGGGAATCAAACCTAGAGCCTTAGGTATATCCGGCAAGCACTACTACTGTGTACATCCGTGGCTCCTGTATTTTTACCTGTATTTTATAATAGAGCCTTAGGTATATCCGGCAAGCACTACTACTGTGTACATCCGTGGCTCCTGTATTTTTACCTGTATTTTATAATAGCTCACAAGTAACTGGATTTGAAAACTTTATTAGTCATATTACTTTTAGAACATAAGTGTTTTTGCTATTGCAATAATTCAATGATTAAGGCAATTGCCACTTTGCAACGCAAGCCTAATAACTCAAGATGGATTCCTGAAATCCACCATTGAGATGGTTTGTGTATGCTTGGGCCAGAGAGTGGCACTATCGGGAGGTGTGGTCTTGTTGGAGTAGGTGTGTCACAGTGGGTGTGGGCTTTAATACCCTAGTCCTAGCTCCCTGGAAGTGAGTATTCTGCTAGCAGACTTCAGATGAAGATGTAGAGTTCTCAGCTCTGCTGCACCATGCCTGCCTGCATGCTGCCATGTTCCTGCCTTGATGATAATGGACTGAACCTCTGAACCTGTAAGCCAGCCCCAATTAAATCTTGTCTTTATAAGAGTTGCCTTGGTCACGGTGTCTGTTCACAGCAGTAAATCCCTAACTAAGACAACCATAAAAGTGGATATTGAGAACTGACTCCAGAGATGTTTTCTGACCTCTGCACACATGCCATGGCATGCAGGGCCCCCATCACACTCACACATACGTGTGTGTGTGTGTGTTGCATGTATTCGAGTTTGTAGATAAATGTGCCTGAATATAGTGGCCTGAGCAGGACACAGGACATAGCCTCTCTGCCTTGCCTTGCTACAGAGTTGCTTACTAAAGCAGAAACTTGCTGTCTCCTTGAGGTTCTTGAGATCCCTGTCTCTACCCCTTTGGGTTGGGTTACAGGCACATGCAGCGATTCCTAGCTTTTTGTGTGGTTTCTGGGGATTCAAAGTGCTAGGGATCGTGAACTTAGGTCTCCGTGATTGTGCTCTTACCCACTGAACCATCTCCCCAGCCCCAGTTTTAATCTGATCCTCCAGTCTTGGCCTCCAATGTGGGCATCACCACAGGAATGTGCTGCTGCCACTGTGACTGGCTCTATATTTTGTTGTCTGTTTTGAGACAATAGCTGAGGCTGGCCTTGAATTCACTATGTATCTAAAGATGACCTTGAATTCTTGATCTACCCAGTGCTGGGATGATAGGCATGTATCACCTAGCGCTTCATACATACTAGGCAATCACTCTACCAACTGAGCTACACCCACCATTACTTATATTTTACATTAAGAGAATGTACATGTTTATGTGGGAACACAAATGGCCAATGGGAAAAGAACAGAGAACAAAGGAACAAAGTATTTATTGCCATAGCACACAAAAGGCAATTCCTTGACTATGTTGGAGCTTTGTTCTTTTAATACTTTCTTCCTTTTAAGATGGGTTATAAGGAGCTGGGAAGACAGTCTGGTGATTGAGAGCACTTGCTGCTCTTCCAGAGGACTTGGCTTTGATTCCCAGCATCGAGATGGCAGCTCACAACCATATATAACTCCTATTCCTGAATATGCCATGATCTCTTCTAGCTTCTTCACACAATAGCATATGTGTGCACACACGTGGTGCATATACATACACGCAAAATGTCATACACATAAAACATTTTAAGGTTAAAAAATAATTATTGACCGGGCGTGGTGGCGCACGCCTTTAATCCCAGCACTTGGGAGGCAGAGGCAGGCGGATTTCTGAGTTCGAGGCCAGCCTGGTCTACAGAGTGAGTTCCAGGACAGCCAGGGCTACACAGAGAAACCCTGTCTCAAAAAACCAAAAAAAAAAAAAAAATTATTATTAATTTTTTGAGACAGAGTTTCTCTGTGTAGCCTTAACTGTTCTGGACCTCATTCTGCAGACTATGCTGGCCTTGAACTCAGAGATTCATCTGCCTTTGCCTCCCATGTGAAAATAATAGACTTTAAAAATGATAAGATATACTGGGTGTGGTGGCTCACACCTTTAATCCCAGCACTCGGGAGGCAGAGGCAGGCAGATTTCTGAGTTCGAGGCCAGCCTGGTCTACAAAGTGAGTTCCAGGACAGCCAGGGCTATACAGAGAAACTCTGTCTCGAAAAAAAAAAAAGATAAGATATATGTGGTATATATATATATATATATATATATATATATATATATATATATATGAAATATATATTATATATATATATATGAAATATATATTCAAATGGTACAAGAATATACAAGGAAGCCAGGCATGGTGGGCACATCCTTTAATTCCAGCACTGAGGAGGCAGAGGGTTTCTGAGTTTGAGGCTCAGCCTGGTCTATGTAGTGAGTTCCAGGAGAGCCAGGACTTTGTAGGAGACCCTATCTCTAAAAGCAAACAGTATACAAAGAGATCCCTCTAGCTCTAGTTCAGCCCCTGTAAGGGCCAATCTTGCCAGGTTCTATATGTCTCTTCAGACCCTTTTCACACATATGTAAGTCACTCTTTCCCCCTGACTGTCAGTTGCACACTATGAGGGACTCACATTGTCCTAGAGAGTTCTTGTTTTCTCTTGTTAAGATTTTCATTGCAATATAATGCTTTTGTTTTTGCAGTGTTGAGGATCAAACCCAGCAACTTGTACATGCTAGGCAAGCACTCTGCCAGTGAGCAATACCCTCAGCACCAGAAGATCCAGACTTGCCTTTATAAACTTTCTCATCTCAAGGCAACCACTCAGTTCTGTCCTCACAGAGGAAAGCAGCCACAGATCATAAGGAGGCATTGCTTGGGTTCCAGTGAAACAACTCAGGACTTTGAATTTTGGATTCATTTTATTTTTTACTTTTATGTGACATGGAGTTTTTTGGATTCTTTTGGTATGGTTTTGGTTTGTTTGTTTGTTTGTTTGTTTGTTTGTTGTTTATTTTTTCAAGACAGTCTCATTATGTAATTCTGGCTGTCCTGGAACTTACTATGTAGACCAGGTTTGCCTCGAACTCACAGAGATCCTACTGCCTCTGCCTCTGCCTCTGCCTCTGCCTCTGCCTCTGCCTCTGCCTCTGCCTCTGCCTCTGCCTCTGCCTCTGCCTCTGCCTCCACCTTCTGAATGTTGAGATTAATGTATGTGCCACTACACTCATCTGACACGGAGTATTTTTATAAAGTGACATTTAATATTTATGTAGCACTTATCTCCATTATTAAAACATTCTAAGGGCTGGAGAGATTTCTCAGAGGTTAAGAGCACTGAGAGGTTGTGAGTTTAATTCTCAGCACTCATATGATAGCTAACTACCACCTATAACTCCATTTCCAAGGAGAATCTACCACCTCTTCTGGCCTCCACAGGCACTGCAACGTGTGTGGTATAAAGACATACATGTGGGGAAAATATTCATACATGTAACCCCCCCCCCAAAAAAAATTGGTCAGGATTGGTGGTGCACACCTTTAATCCCAGCAGTCAGGAAGGAGGCAGAAGGCAGAAGCAGGTGGATCTGGGAGACTAGTCTGGTCTACAGAGTGAATTCTGGTACAACCAGGGCTACACAGAGAAACCCTGTCTTGGAAAAATCTTCTGCTGGGGAGCTAGTGAGCGACTAAGACCACACTCCAGCTCACCACCACCTTCCACCACCAGCACAGAGTCCTGTAGCTTCCTGCTCTCTTTCTGGGGTAGGCTGGCTGGAAGAAAGCCTGAGGGCTCCTGGTTCACATTCCTGCCTGCAGATATGAGGATGGGTTTTGCACGGGGTGTGAACACTCCAGCCTGCCAAGGCTTCGCTTAGCATCACATATTGTTGATGCTATTTGCTTTACAATCGGAGTGGAATTGTTTCTGTAGTACCACTTACTTAGCCTTCTGCCTGTTTTGAGAGTAAGGCTCCAGGGAAAGCTATTTTCTGGCCAGATCAGGTACCACTCCAGAGACCCATACATCTGAGTAGCTCATTGAAGCTGAAGAAGCTGATACTTAGCATCCAGGAGGCACCAGGTCTGCATCACTGTTCTCATCACAGGTCAAGGCTCTGGTCAGAGAATCCCCACCTGGGCCCAAGTTTCCTAGGGTTGCTGTAGCAAAGTATCACAAATTAGGTGGCCTCAACAGTAAATGTTTAATCTCCCATTTCTTGAGAACAGAGGTGTGGCATCAAGGTGAAGGCTCAAGTTTCTTTCCTTACCGCCTCTTCCTCACACCTGGGGATGGCTAGCAATTCTTGGAATTTCTTGCCTTGGAGACTAGATCAGCCCTGTATCTACTATCTTCTTCATGAGTTATTCTTTCTAACACTGAGTCTGTGTCTCTCCTCCCTCACAAAGAGACCAGCTGGCCTATCGACTTCCTCTGGACTTTATCAAGTGCAGCTGTACATTGCTATTTCCAAAGAAGAGCACAGTCGGATTAGAACCAGATTAGACCGTCAACATGTTTTGTTGTTTTTGGAGACAGTCACAGGTAACCCAGAGGACCTTGAACTCTCAATTCTCCTAAGTGCTGGGAGCAGGGGCATGTCCCACCACATGTGGCTTCAACAAATCCTTTTAGGCAACACAATTCAAAGTGTAACAGTGATCTTACCCCATGGTGAACACAAGTGTAGACACTGCCTGGTTGCCCAGAAGGTTGTAGTGTGACTGAAACACAAGGACACTCAAGTGGGAAACCCAGGATGGAGTGGAACATCTGGACTTCAGAACACGTGGACTCTAGCCCCAGTTTCCGAACTTGTAGTTCAGGATCCCAAACCACTGGCCGGTCTGGTGGCCCTTTTTTCTCCCCAGAATTTCAGTGAAAACTCAGATATTTATTAATTCTGTCTTTGTGGGGGGAGTCCCCACTATACCACAAACACTATGCCTGGGCATCTCTCTTCTAGGTTCCTCTCCTACCTCTCAGAAGTGCACAGCTATACTAGCCTCTTATACGGCACTGTTTCCCCTTGTTCTTGTAGCCATCTTCCCCCTAACCCCTCCCACCTTCCTATCTATTAGGTAATCTTTCCAAAGAACGAAGAGAATAGCCTGATCTCCAGCCATGCTCGCCGCTAAAGAGCATCCCCTCCTCTGTGTTCTCCACAGCGTCTAACTCACAACTACTTTTGCTTTTGCCTCACATCAGGCATTTCCACCTGTTAGCGCAAACATCCACAGGATTCCTGGCATCAGAAGACTAAATAATCTATTGTTCTGTTTCATGGAGGCACCCAAAGCCTACTGCCACAGTCACTGGCAGCCATTTTTTATTTACCCAGCAAACACTCACTGTTTAGGTTTTTTGTTTGATTGGTTTGTTTTGTTTTTAGCGGACTTAATTCATTTATTATTTTTTTTTCTTGTATTAAAAACCCTTATGTGGCCGGGAGTGGTGGCGCACGCCTTTAATCCCAGCACTCAGGAGGCAGAAGCAGGTAGATTTCTAAGTTCGAGGCCAGCCTGGTCTACAAAGTGAGTTCCAGGACAGCCAGGCCTATACAGAGAAACCCTGTCTCAAAAAACCAAAACAAACAAACAAACAAACAAACAAAACCCTTATGTGGTAGCCACAGCTGGAGCCTGGGTCCTCTGAACAGAGACTCTAGTGTGGGTTTTCACTAGATGATCAGTGAATTCCTGATAAGGAGACTTGGTGAAGACAGTCTATTTCCAGAGGTCAGGGGTCAGGTAGCTGCAAGTTTTGGAGATGGCATCAAAGGTGGCCTTGGCAAAGTTGCCCAGGGTGGTAGTGCAGCCTCTGGCTGAAGTGTAGCAGTCATCTATACCGGCCATCATCAGGAGCTTCTTGGGCACAGGAGTAGAGACAATACCTGTGCCTCTGGGGGCAGGGATGAGACGCACCAGCACAGAGCCACAGCGACCTGTCCCCTTGCATGGAACCGTGAGGGGCTTGCCAATCTTGTTCCCCAAGTAGCCTCTCCACACAGGGACGATGGAAAGCTTGGCCAAGATGATGGCCCCTCGGATGGCAGTGGCAACCTCCTTGGAGCACTTAACACCAAGACCAACGTGACCATTGTAGTCCCCAATAGCGACGAATGCCTTGAACCTGGTCTGCTGGCCAGCCCGAGTCTGCTTCTGCACTGGCATGATTTTCAGAACATCATTCTTTAGGGATGCACTCAGACAAAAGTTAATGATCTCAGATTCCTTAATGGGCAGGGAGAACAGGTAGATCTCCAAGGACTTGATCTTCATGTCCTTAACCACGCGGCCCAGCTTGGTGACAGGGATCCACTCCTTGTCTTCAGCTTTACTTCCACGAGCCCCAGGGCCTCGACCACGGCCACGGCCTCGACCATGACCGCGGCCCCTAAGACC
Source organism: Mus caroli (assembly GCF_978045245.1). Classification (NCBI taxonomy): domain Eukaryota; kingdom Metazoa; phylum Chordata; class Mammalia; order Rodentia; family Muridae; genus Mus; species Mus caroli. The sequence continues at coordinate 101,157,445 of NW_028227262.1, read as the reverse complement.
ACTACGGAATCCTCCGCGGAAGCCGGGGATGGCCTCCTAATCCTGGGCCCCGGGTCCTCCGGACCCTCCCGATGCATCGGTGTCATTCGACATTTGGTGTTTTCCTGAAGAAGAAGTGTTTAGTCTTCTTTAACGTAGTAATCTCAAATGAGTTTTTGGGATGACCTGCTCTAGTCTCATCTTAGCTACCCTTGACTTCTCTTCACTCCGTGAACTCATATTCTAAGTGCAACTGTGTCCAGGTTAGTTTTTTGTCAACTTGACAATGTACTAGGGAAGAAGGAATCTCAGCTGAGAACTGCCTCCATCAGATTGTCCTGTAGGCAAGTCTCTGGAACATTTTCTTAATTAACGATTGATATGGGTGGTGCCATCCCTGGGGAGGTGGTACTGGGCTGTAAAAGAAAGGAAACCGAGCAAGGCAGTGAGCCGCATTGCTCCTCTCTGCTCCAGTTCCTGCCACCATGTTTCTGTCCCTACCTGCCCACGCGATGACTTCCCTCGAACGACAGGCTGTGATTGGGACAGAGAAGCCAAGGTTTCTTCTCCAAGCTGCTTTTGGTTATAGTATTTTATCACTGTGATTGAAACCCAAGGCCTTTCACGCCACTCTTGTGTCCCGTGCCTGCATTTGTGCAGCATGGATAGGAGCAGAAACCACACCAGACCAACCAAAGTCAGGTACAAGCCTCATTTCTGGAGATTTAAGTATGGGGTGTGAGCTTACAGGTGCTGGAGGTTATTTACCACATGGAGAGACGCCTGTGAAACATTAAAGCTGACCAACTAAGGAACCAAAGCTGGGTTCAGTGGCATATACCTATAACCCCAGCACTCAGGCTGCAGGAGGAAAACAGTTAAGTCCAACTTAGGCTGTATAGTAGGACCCTGTCTCAATATCTCACCCTGCCATAAAAAACAAAACAAAACAAACAAACCAAAAAAAAAAAAAAAAAACAACCAAAAAACAAAAAACCCAAACCAAACCAAACAAACAAACAAACAAAAAAAGGCAGGGAAGCAAAGCTAAAGAGACAGGGTTCTAGTGTTTGAATTCCTGATATTCATTGGCTTCTCTGATAGTTTCACTGTTGTGGCCCAGTAAATTCCTTTTACTTTGTATTCATTAAAATTTAATGTGTATCATTCGCTGCTAGTGTGGCCATAACAGGAAAGGAAAGTTAAATTGGTTCAGAGAGACCATTTCTGCCAGCAGGGGGTATAGCTCAGTGGTAGAGCATTTGACTGCAGATCAAGAGGTCCCCGGTTCAAATCCGGGTGCCCCCTTACAGTCCCATAGTTGTATGGAGCACTCTTTTGAGTGTGTGGTCAGTACCATTTAGGAGAAAGAAATAATGATGTGGAAAAAGAAGAACATTTCCTAAGATATTTCTTAAGAGGTGAAGAAATCAGAATCGGTACTAGGTGTCCACCAGAGGGAGAGAGAGAGCAAGCTGAAACTGGGAAAACAAAACCACTGATCTAGTAGTATTTGCTTGGAAGCACAGCTGCACAGATGACCTGGCTCATTGACATTTCACTTCCCTTGCGTAGGGCTTAGTCTCATTTCCTTTCGAGCTTTTTCTTTTCCCACACATCTGACAAAAGCATCGACCGAAATAGTTTCTCCTTGTTGATCTACACATTGGGCTTAAGCTCAAAGATCCTTGGCCTTGGGGTTTGGTAAGAGAGCACAGTTGAGGTGAAGGACAAGAAATCCAACTTAGGTTTACTGTGGTGTTTATTCACAGTAGCAGGAATACAAAAGCAACATGGGCGGCAGTGATAATGGGCAAGCAAAATGTAGTGTACATATATGACAAAATTTTAATTCAAGTGCTTTTGTTTTTTAAAGAAGGCACTGAGGGGTGGTGGTTTGTATGAGAATAGCCCCCATAGGCTCAAATATTTGAATGCTTGGTTCCCAGTTTGGTGGAACTGTTTGTGAAGGATTAGGAGGTATGGCTTTGTTGAAAGAGGTGTATCACTGAGAGGGTGGGAGGGAGGGGGGAAGGCTTCAAGGTTTTAAAAGCTCATGCCAGGCCCAGTCTCTTTCACTGCCTTCAACTTTTGAATAATATCTAAGCTCTTAGTGTGCCTTTAATCCCAACAGTGGTAAAAGCAGGCAAATTTCTGCAAGTTCAGAGTTCCAGGACATCCTGGACTACATAGAGAGTTCAAGGACAGCAAGAGCTACAAAGAGAAACCCTGTCTCAAACGTGCACACGCACACGCGCACACGCGCACATGCGCACACACACACACACACACACACACACACACACGTAAGCTCTTAGCTACTGCTTCAGCATCATGCCTGCCAGCCTGCTGCAATGTTCCCCATCATGATGATCAGGGACTGTAACCATCTGAAACTGTAAGCAAATCAGTAAGCAGCACTCCTTGATGGCCTCTGCATCAACTCTTGCCTCTAGGTTCCAGCCCTGTTTGAGTTCCTTCCCTGCTGTTATTGATGATGAATGAAATGTGGAAGTGCGAGTGAAATAAACCCCTTCTACCTCAAGTTGCTTTTTATCAGTGTTTCATCACAGCAATAGAAACCCAATGAAGACACATTGTGATACACACCAAAGCCAGCCTGATCAACGTGGGGAGTTCTAGGCCAGTCAGGGCTACACAGCAAGACCCTGTTCAAAACAACAACATAAAGGAGGACATTCAAATGTATGCCACAGCAAGGGCACTATGCTAAGTGAAGACAATTTAATGACATAATGACAAATGTGGGTGCTAGGAAGACTGCCCAGTTGGTAAAGTGCTATAAGTACTTAGTTCAAACCTCTGCACCACATTAAGGATTAAAAAAAAAAAAAAAAGGCTTTCCAAAGGTCCTGAGTTCAAATCCCAGCAACCACATGGTGGCTCACAACCATCTGTACAGCTACAGTGTACTTCATATACATAAAATAAATTAAAATAAAAATAAAAAAATAAAAAGGCCAGGTGGTGGTGGGGCACACACCTTTAATCTCAGCTCTCAGGAGGCAGAGAGAGGCAAATTTCTGTGAGTTCAAGGTCAGCTTGGTCTACAGGGCAAGTTCTAGACAGGATAGTCAAGTCTACACAGAGAACCCTATCTCAAATAAATAAATAAATAAATAAATAAATAAAAACAAAATTAAAGGCTAGGTGAGAACGGACTCCCATTTAAGGTGTCTTCTGGCCTCCATGGTATGCTGTGGCTGGTGCACACGCACACACCCCAAATAAATGAGAAAATAAAAGGTGCACCGTGCAGTGCACACACAAACTGTATAGTTCTGTTTATATGAAGTACTTAAAGTCATCAAATCATCCGGAGACAGAGGAGAACACTGGCTTTGAGGAGCAGGGAAGAGGGAGACTGGAGACTTGGAGGTTAATGTCTCAATTTTGAAGGATGAGTTATGGAAAGAGATACACAATGATGGTGCTGTTAGCTACAGAACATTCTGGATTTTTAAAATTTATTGTTTTTACTTATGTGTGTACTTCAACTCACATTATTGGTTTTTTAAATTTTATTTATTTATTTAATGTATATATGTATGAAGAGGGCATCAGATCCCATTACAGATGGTTGTGAGCCACCATGTGGTTGCTGGGATTTGAACTCAGGACCTCTGGAAGAGCAGTCAGTGCTCTTAACCACTGAAGCCATCTCTCCAGCTCCAATTTTTTAATTTTTAAACATGTATTTTTATTTTATGTGTATGAGTGTTTGTATGTATATATGTGTACTAAGTGTGTGCATGATGCCCTCAGAGGTCCTGCAACCGGAGTTATTAGTGTTTGTGAGCCAACACTTCTGTGGGTGCTGGAAGCTGAGCCTGGGTCCTCTGCAAGAGCAGGAGGTCCTCTTGATCACGTCACCTCTCCCCCAACGGTATGGAGTTTTTAAAAATATCACTGAACTGTGCGTTTTCACTTGGTAATGATGGTAAATTATATGTTCTGAGAATTTCACCATAGTAATGACAACTGAGAAAAAAATCTCATTTGTCAATTTCTATATTTCAGGCACAATAGAAAACATCAATTGTATAAAATTACATTTAGTATAGAATAAAATATGAAGCATTAGGAGTAACTCAATCAAAATACTGACAGAATTTCCTCCACCTGGGAAAGTCTAAAACCCCAAGGGATATTGTACACTAAATAGATAAAATAAACCACTCTGTATTCCATTTATAAAATGCTTTAAATCTCATAGAATTAACTTAAGAGATTCTTTGAATTCCAACTAAATTATTGACAAGCTTTGCCTGGGTAGGGGAAATAAACAAATTTAATTCTAAGGTTCCTTTAAAAATATTTTGTTATATATATTAAATATATATTGTTATTGAATACACACAAACACACACACACATACACACACACACACACACACATTCATTCTAGTACTCAGGATAGGAGGCAGGTAGATTTCTCTGAGTTTAGTGAACCCCAGCTTCGGGCTCGGCCTGAGCCATTTCTCACCCAGGCTGAGGTCCACAATTTTGGGGGGGTGGTGTTCGAGACAGGGTTTCTCTGTGTATCACTGGCTGTCCTGGAACTCACTCTGTAGACCAGGCTGGCCTCAAACTCAGAAATACTCCTGCCTCTGTCTTCCTAGTGCTGGGATTAAAGGCATGCGCCACCATGCCTTAGGCTGCATTTTCCCACCCACTGATAGTGTTTCCTACTAGCCCAGCACTGGATGGCAGAACAGGGTGAATGTAGTCTAGCTTTCCTGATTCATCTGCCTGGTGGAGTTCCCACACCCCAGGAGCAAGGCAGAATGGGGAACCAAAATTGAGGCACTTGGAATTTCAAATTTTGTTTTAGCTTTTCATAGTTTGACAAAGCAGGCTCTTTGAGCATTGGTTACTACTTGGACATCCTAGGGCACGTTCTGTGTCTAAGATTCCAGTGGCTGGGAAAGTGGGGAAGACTTATCTTGGTTCTGGATTCTTGTGAGGGTACAGGCAGCTGTTCCAGGAGGAGCCCTTCCAAGCTGTCCCTCTGCCATGGCTGTTGGAGAAAAGACTTAGTGCCTTGCTGGTACGGGAAGGAGGTCTCCCCTTTTGCTATGTGAGGCTCTTCACAGAGCAGCGCCATGGCACAGAGATCCAAGGGATAGCAGATGTCATCAGTGTGTTCAGTGACCAGATTCAGAAGTGACAATTTCACTTCTGTTACATCCTACTCATTAGAATGGTGTTACCAAGGCAGCTCTCATTCAAAAGAAGGTCAATTGAACTTCATAGCCTTCAAAGAGACATATCAAAGACTTGTGAGCATACTTTAAAACCACCACAGTTCACTCAAAGTCAAAGGAGCTGAACTTTCCCAAATGGACTCTGAGCTGAGATTTTCCAGCCTGATGAGTTAGCTTCAGGGGCTAAAATGGCTCCAGAAAGATTCATTCAAAGATGGCATCTGGATTTAAACCAGGGGTCCCTTAGTAATTATTGGCATATATTAGTTGTATATAAGTACAGTTACAGTGTACAACCACCATGTGGTTGCTGGGCTTTGAACTCAGGACCTTCAGAAGAGCAGTCAGTGCTCTTAACTGCTGAGCCATCTCTCCAGCCCCTACAGTTTCTTAAATTGTTTACTTTCTTATTATGTGTGAATACTATGTGTTCATATGTGTGTGTCACAGCACATGCCCGGAGAGCAGAGGCAACTTTAGGGAGTCAATTCCTACAACTGAGAATTTTGAGGGTGGCACTCAGATCCAAGATTTTATCTGTTAAGCCACCTCACACCCCAATATACTTTGGTTGCAGGACACAGAAAAAACTCAAGCTGGAGACCTGAACTGGCAGCTTCTTCAAAGATCAAGAAGGTGCTATGTAGATTTTGTGTGCGTGTGTGTGTGTGTGTGTGTGTGTGTGTGTGTGTGTGTGACTTGTCACTACAGTCTTGCTCAGCTGTAGACCATAAAAGTAGGAACAACTGTATGTGGAAGTGGCCTGAGGACAGTCGAGAAAGTCTCCCAGGAGGAGGTGCTCCAAGCTGGTGCACGATGCTAGGTGCGGCTGGCTCTAAGTACCTCAGGAGGCAGAAGCTGTGGCAGTTGCCACCTGCTGAGACAGGCAAACAGAATAGCTTAGCCACCTGGACTCCATTCAGTTTGGACTATGCACACACCCCTCTCGGAATAAAACACCTAGCAATCTCTTAGCAGCCTGTGACCTCCATTTGTACAGAGCTGCAACCTGTGACCTCTGTTTGTACAGAGCTGCAGCAGACCTGCTCTAGAATCCTCTGCTGTATATATAGTTCTCCTTAGCAACCTTTGTTTGCTTTTTACTGCTTTGATAAAGACCATGACCAAAAGCAAGTTAGGGAGGAACAGGCTTATTTCACCTTACAGCCTCAAGTCCATTATGAAGGGAAATCAGAACAGCAGCTCAGCGCAGGAACTTGGAGGCAGGGACTGAAGCAGAAGGCCAGTCTTGCAGAGGCATTTCTCAGTTGCAAGTCCTCTTCCCAGATACTCTAATTTTTGTCAAGTTGATAAAAACAAAACAAAACAAAACAAAACAAAACAAAAACCTAACCAAGAAGCCAAGGATGATCTTGAACTCCTGTTCCTACCTGTACTGGGATTAGAGGAGAGGGTCACACACCCAGATTAATAGTGGAACATTTGTTAAAGTAGATGCTCTTCAAGACCCTGAGTAAGCCATGACCATCCTAGGATCCCCAGTTCTGCTAACATCTGGCTCTACTCTTACATACCTGCTTTCCCTCAAATATGAAGCTATAACTTAATGGGCCTCAGACGCCTCTCCTGGCACCCAGGACAGCTTTTCTATGGCCTAGTCCCCTGTGAAAGGAAATGGAAACAAGTGGGAGGTAGAGAAAGATGCAAAAGAATAAAAAGCTCAGTAGAGATCTTCTTGTATCCAGTAGTAGTGAGAGTGGGGCAGTGAGGAAGCATCCAGGACAGGGGTGTGTGGGTACCAGCCGGTGGGAAGACTCTGGAAAAGAAGCAGAGCTGTCCTTGGTAGAGGTGTGTCACTGATCTGTGCTACTTTGTTGCAAAAGAAAGTTTCTACCCTTCCTCACCCTTCCACCCCTTATCCCTAGATAAGAGAAAAAGAAGGGTAGAGGGAGAGAGAGAGAGAGAGAGAGAGATCCCTGAATTTCTTTCTTCTTGTTTCTACCAACAACGCCTGCCTATGGGGGCTCTAGCATTGATATATCCTCTGAAAAGTGTCCAGAATTCCAAATGTCACACAGTTGCAGAAACTACCTGCAGCTGGCAAAAACATGCTTCTGCTAGAGCAGGAAGTAAATCATATAGTCAGCCAGAAGCAGCCCCGCATCCCTACACCTGGGATTAAAACAAAAATATACTCTTATAATATTTTTGTTTTGTTTTAAGAAACCAAAATTCTAGAATTCTTACTATAAGTGTGAGCAAAAGAACATCTTGGATAGTCTCCAGAGGACACTGAAGCCAAAGCTCTGCTGGAGAGGTGAGTGATCACGAAGATGGTATTACTAGACAATGCCCCACAGCTGGGGACGGAGCTCAGTGGTAGAGGAGTTAGGCTGCAGACCAAGAGAGCCCTGGTTTAAATCCAGGTGTGCCTTTTTGTCCCCTCCGTGTGGTCCCTTTTGTCTGGTACAATGACTTGTGAAATTCTTTAACTAGTATCAAAGATTAACAGGACAAGTTATTATTGTGACTTTTTTTATGCTTCATCTTTATCACTTTGGTTACAGTAATTTTTTTGAAGGACTTGTGAAAATCCATCCCAGGCTTTGTCAGTGTTCCTTGTGTCTAATAATTACTGTCCTGACTTTATTTGTTGATATCAAGCTTGCTTTTAAGGGAAATGGGATCTGAAGCTTACAGTAACATACTAACCTGTTTAAGAAGTACATAAAGACAAGAGCAGACGTTCTGGATGAGCTAATAGACAATGCTCTAGAAGTCTGGGTTAGAAGTTACCACGGTGAAATACAAAGCATCTTGAAGCTTCCTGGTCATAAAAACAAAATGAAAACATGCCATTCATCCACTAGGAAATAGCTGTGATTAGCATGAAGAACAGTAGGAATTCACATATTAGATCTTTGCCAGGGAGATGAAGTTACTGCCAGGGTAGCCATCTACAGCACGCAGGTGGACATTGCACATTTTCCCCAAGTGCATAGCATCCTAGGGCTCTACAACACTGTGACTCTAAATACTTGCCATGTCTTATTGGTTTTTTTTAAAAAGGGGGGTGTGGCTCAATAGGTAAAGGTGCTTGCCACTAAGTCTGACCATCTAAATTCAATCCCCGAGACACACCTGGTGGAAGGTGGGAACTGACTTCAAAAGCCATCCTCTGACTGCCACACATGCACCATGGGCTAACCCACACTTCTTAAAAAGCAGAAATACAGCACAGGTGAGGGTGGGATAGACCCTGAGCCCACCACTTCATTAGACATATTTGTAGACGTTCACTAGACAACCTATACTCTGTTCTAGTTTGTTTGCTGTTTGCTGTGATAGAGACCATGACCAAAAGTAACGTGGAGAGGAGAGGCTTACATGTTGATCACAGGCCACTGTAGAGGGAAGTCAGGGCAGAAACTAAATCAGAGACCATGATGAAAGAACTTTTGTTTTGGTTTGGTTGGTTTTGAGTTGGGGTCTCTTTATGTAGCCCAGGCTGTCCTGGAACTCGTTCTGTAGACCTGTCTGCCTCTCTGCCTCTCCTCTGCCTGTAAGTGCTGTGATTAAAGGCTTGCACCAACTATCCCCCCACTCCCAGCTTAGTCAGTTTCTTAACCACTTTCTGTCCAGTTTCTTCTCCCCTCCTGCATCAATCACTAATCAAGAAAATGTCTCACAGACTTGCCACATGACATCTTGACGGAGGCTTTTCCCAGGTCAGGAAGGAAGTCATTCCTTCCAGATGACTCTAGCTATGGCAAGGTGGCAAAATAAAGAACCAGACACAAAAAAGCACACAGTCTGACTCAGAGAAATAATTATCTTCTATCACTTATCCTTTTTAGTTTTATAATTCTGATTTCACCCCTTCTTCCTACTTGAGATACAGACCGGATGGCTGGAGTCCCCGCTGCTGACTTTCAGAATGGGATCCATATTCTAAGGAAAGCTGACAGAGAGATAAAAGAAGGCTGTGTTCCCAAAATACACTGAAGTCACCATGCCAGCTCTGGCCACAACTCCAAAGTACTTTACTCAAAGAAGATTTCTATCCTGTTAAAACCCCAGGGGAGAGACCAGCCCAGGGAACTCTAAAAGAGCATGCTTCCTTTACAGGATGGTTCCTTAGGTGAATATGTTCCCATTGCTACACTGGAAACTCCTGTGGCCTTCTCAGCTCCCTTGAAATGTGAGACAGTGTAGGCAGACCTGTTAATGCAACATGCGTGGTCACTGACTGGTGTCTGTGCCCCCACACAACAGAAGGCTATTGCTTCTTGTGGCTTCCTACAGCATCACAAGCAGGGGTTCCCGTCTTCCAGTGATAGAGATGGGCATGATGGTACAAGGCTGCAATCCCTCCATACTTGTGGGGTGGAGGCAGGAGGATCATGATCTTGGTCAAAGTCATCTTTGGCTACATAAGTTTAAGGCCATTGTCCTCTGGTATCAGCAGCTGTGAGGCAACATCAGATCTGCATAAGATCAAGTCCATCAACATTTTGTCCTGGTGGGGTGGGGCCTCAAGAGGTTCTACTGAAGGATGCTGCTGCTAAGATGACTGTGTTCCTGTTAACAATCACTCACCCAGGCACCAGTAAGCAACTCTGACGAAATGAATTGGCTCGTAAAAGGGAGAATACTCAACACACAGAAGACTGATTTACAGGGGGAAGTTGGATAAAGATCAAACTTGCCCTAAGGAACAGGACACGCCTAATCAGCAAGAATTAGTCAAACAATAACATTGCCCCCTTTCCTTTCTATCCACTTTTTCTCTATCTAGTATTAGGGTGTTGAAAGGGTCAAAAAGGGTGGAGGAGGGTAGAAGAAAGAAGAACACACAAAATAGAAAATGCCAGCTGTAAATGGTGTCCAAATATGGGGCTTGAAAATTAAGGATAAAAATGGGAAATTTGATTTCAAATGTCATAGAGAAAATGGCAGAGGACAAAGAAATGGGTATTTCTTTACAAGATGCCAGCAAATAATGTATTGAGCCTGCTGCCTCTGTGATAGATATACCCTGCTCTGCTTCCAGGGGGGATTTTTCTTTTTCTTTTTCTTTTTTTTTTTTTTCTTCTGTTTCAAAAAAGGTTAGGGAATGGCTGTGCAGTTGGAAAAATTGCAGGCAGAAATGAAAGGACCTGAATGTACTGGCTGGTTTTTTGTGTCAACCTGACACAAGCTAGAGAAAGGAGCTTCAGTTGAGGAAACGTCTCCATGAGATCCAGCTGTAAGGCATTTTCTCAGTTAGTGCTCTAGTAGTGGAGGAAGTAGCACCATCCCTGGGCTAGTAGTCTTGGACTCTATAAGCCAAGAAGTCAGGAGAAGCAACCCAGTAAGCAGCATGCTCTGTGGCCTCTGCATCAGCTCTTGAGCTCCAGGTTCCTGCCCTGTGTGAGTTCCAGTTCTGACTTCCTTTGGTGAATGAATGTGGAATGTAAGATGAATAAACCCTTTCCTTTCCAACTTGCTTCTTGGTCATGGTGTTTCTTTTTTGGTTGCGGGGAGGGAGTGTTTGAGACAGGGTTTCTCTGTATAGTCCTGGAACTCAATTTGTAGACCACGCTGGCCTTGAACTCAGAAATCCGCCTGCCTCTGCCTCCCGAGTGCTGGGATTAAAGGCATGTGCCACCACGCCCAGCTCGGTCATGGTGTTTCATTGCAGCAATAGAAACCCTAACTAAGACACTAAGAAACAAAAAAGTGGCTGAAATGGGAAAACAAAAGGGTTCACTCTGCCCTTTTTTTTTCTGAAAAGGTTGCAGAATTGTCCGTGCAACTAGAATGTGGAAGTAGAAGTGTGGAAAGGCAAGGAGTACCGAAGAGAGAGAAAAAAAAGTTCAGTCCCAGCGAGTGAGCAAGATAATCCGAGTTTCTGGCAGAAGGGAAGAGGGAAACTGTGGCAGTCAGTCACCTTCTTCCCTCCATGTTAACCATTACAACTGCAGACCAGACTCTAGTACAGATGTTACCAATCAAGCCCTTTCAGTTTCAGAGAATAATTCTATTTTGAGTAGCCTAGTTATTTAGAATTTGTTTCACATAAAGTGAATGGATCATAAAGGATGGTCAAGTCAGAGAAAAGCTGAAAAGGCTGGAGGACAAGCTCATGAAACAGCCAGTTCAGAAAGAAAGGGTTAATTTCAAACTAGCCACAACAATGGAGTGAGAGGAGCAGCCTGGGCTACTCAGCTTTCCCAGTGGTCAGGCAGTAAATGCCTGCTATATGGTGTGGAACAAGGTTATGACAAGATAGGATGGCGTCCTACAGAAATGATAGATCTGAGATGTTTCAGCGAGGCTGTGACTTCATATAGGATTCACTCACTTTATGTGAAACAAATTCTAAATAACTGGGCTACTGAAAATAGAATTATTCCCCAAGAAGGTATTGATTAGTAACAGCTGTACTAGAGTCCAGTGTGCAGTTGCAATGGTTAATATCGTGGAGGGAAGAAGCTGCAAACATTTAACAGTGAAATGAATGATGGGAATGAATATAGTAAAAGACCAGTTGCTGGGTAAAGAGCGGTATTCTGATATACAGAAACAGAATCAGTTTGACATTTTGTGGTACAGTGTCACTTCATGGCTTTAAGAGGTTGGGACCAAGTGGAGGAGTCTGGGAAAAGGTCCACCTCATTTACAAAGATTATACAAGGCTCTGGAGAAGCCTTCACAGGATTTTTGTTTGTTTGTTTGTTTGTTTGTTTGTTTTTCACAAAGTCTCAACTGTTAATAAAGCCATATCAGACCTCAACACTAGACATTAATAGAGACTTTGGTGTTTGAAAATGCAAATACTAAATGTAAACACATTATTAGACCATTAAAGGTGTGGCCAGCACCTATGGACGAATAAATAAGGGATACTACTGATATTGCTTCTAACATGTACCATGCTAATATAAAATGGGTCAAGCTATATAGCTAAAGGTCTCCGATACCAAACTTCCTGGTACTTCAATTGTGGGAATTATGCTCATTTGGAAAGAAACTGTGACTAAACTGCTAAAGATCTCAGATTTCAAAATGCCCAGTGCTGCACCAGTTGCAGCATGGAAAACCAGGAGAGAAAAATGGTCCAATACAGCAGCCAACCAGGGGCCAAGGAAGATACCTTGCTAGATGTAGAGCCCCTGTACAGCTGGAACACAGCTAAGCCACCTACATGGGCTTAAAATGAGACAACAGTTAAGCAGCTGTTATCAACTGAACTGTGGTATCAAAACTGGTGTGTGCAAGTTCTAATCTTAAGACCCCAGAACATAACTGTCTGGGGGTAGGGGCTGGAAATGGTTCACTGGTAAAAGCACTTGCTGCTCTTATACAGAGCCTGTATTTGGATGCCAGCACTCACACAGACAACTCACAATGACCTGGGACTCTAGTTCCAGGGGTCTGATATCCTCTTTTGGCCTCTATAAGCAGCAGGCATGCATGTGGAAAACAGACATATACCATTTTTTAAAGGTTGAAAACTGATCATATGAAGACTCAGAGGCAGAGAATAGAGAGGGGCCTCAGAAGTCACCAGTTAGGTTAGTCACCAAACAGCAGTCCAGTTTGGTAGAATGGGATTAGCAACAGCTCTGATACAACCTAGCATAAACAGCCAGGCCGCAGCCTTGGCTTGAGTCAGCAGGAGGGATCAGGAGGAATACCAGGGGAAGCTCTCAGCTGTGCCTCTATCAGGGAAGCAAAAAATCAGTGAAGACTCGAGACCAGTAAGTGTTGCACAGTTAGCTGTACCAGCAAGCCAAGCTCTGTCTCTGTCACTCCATGGAGTCCTATTTATACCCCCCAAGCATCATGTGTCCTCCACATGCTTTACCTCAGCACCGGTCTTGCCGCAGCACGCACATCCACACCTGAGTCTTTGGAAGTGGCAACTAATGCAGCACACCACCAGATGTTTTTTGGTGCGTTTCTCTCTATGGCATCCCAACAAATGCAGCTCAATCACACAATGTAAGGCAGACCAATACATGCGTGTTGTTAGCAAAGAATCCATCAATACATGTCCTTTCACATGCCTGCTTTAGGAGAACATCCCCTTTCCTGTGTCTGCTTCAGTAAAATGTTCCTTCACAAGTCTGCCTTAGCTTTTCACACCTGTGTCCACTTTAATGAAAAATAACTTCACGTGTTTGCCCCAGCAAAACATCATCTGTCTTTCCAAAGAATCCTCAAGTTGCCACTTCATTTCCCCTCATGACAATAATGGGCCAGCCCTCTGAGCTGTCTTCCTTCATAAGCTTTGCTATGGTCATGGTATCTCTTACAGCAATGGGAACCCTAAGACAAGATCCTTCTTGTAGCAGTCCTGGGGAACTAATATACCACAGCCACAATTTTTTCCTCTAGCAACATGGATATCCATGGTTGAGCATTCTAGGTAAGTGAGTGTTTATCCCAGGTTCAGTTTTGCCTTACACGGTCAAGGAGGAAGAGAGGGACAGGGAACAAAGAGTAGAGTCCTAACAGGGGCTGGACAGTTGGCTTGGTGGGTAACAGTGCTTCCTGCTTTCCCAGGGGACCCAAGTTCACTTCAAGTTCAGTTCCTAGCACTGACATGAGGTTCCTCACAAGCATAGTGATTCCAGCTCCAGAAGATCTGAGCCTTCTTCTGGTCTCCATGGGTACTGCACTCAGACAGGCACATAATTAAAAAGAGTAAATACAGGACTACAGAGGACTCGGAGGCTAAGAACACACCTTGCTCTACCAGAGGACCTGAGTTAGACTCCTGGAACCCACATCATACAGCTCATGACCATCTGTAACTCCATCTCTAGGGGAACCAATGACTCTGGTGTCCACCCCCATGGTCACCTGTACTCACACGCACATAAGCCCCATATGCACAAAAAGAATGCTATCAAGTGAATTATCTTTGCAATATTATAAGCATCACTTTAATGAATTTGAACATACCTCTTTCCCTCTATCAGGCTGTATCCAAGGATTGACTGCTTTCCCTTTCTTGTTTTTTTGAGACGAGGTTTCCCTGTGTAGCATGGACTGTTCTGGAACTCCCTCTGTAGACCAGGCTGGCCTATAACTCAGAAATCTTCCTGCCTCTGCCTCCAGAGTGCTGGGATCAAAGGTGTGTGCCACTGCCACCTGGCTCAGGATTTATTTCTTACTGTGAGAATTTCAGGGTCCAAGGCTGCTCTCACTAATGTGTCTTACAAGTAAATCTCAGGATTAACTCTTAGAGCTCCTGGCAGTCCTCTTTCTCCCTCACCAGTGTCTCCTCTGACTCTCGCATTCACTCTGCCCTTTCCCCTCATGAGAGTGCTAACAATTAGCTTAGAAAAAGACACAGAAATCCTGATCTGGCAGACCTTCTGCACAGCCATCCAGGAATGGATTTAGGACCTTGGATTTGCAGCCAGATCTCTTGACTTGTACAAGAACCTGATTTGATTTTGTTCTCAAGACCTCCTTAATTACAATCTCAAAGACTGATACATAATAAGCCAGAATGCCCTTCAGGCTCCCTGGGAAACCAAATTAGCCAACAGGAGGTTGCTTGGTGAAGCTGCCATCAGAGCAAATGGAATTGATGCTCTTGAGACTATTTTCTCAGGCTGTGGAAAATTAATATGAACCATTTCTGTTGCAAAATACTGGCCCCTCTCTAGAGGCCAGAATGTATTCTCACACCCACAAATTCAAACCCCCAGCTGATCACCGCTTTCTCAGCTCTGTGATCTGCTATGCAGGTCTAAATCTTCTGGCACAAGCTCAGGGATAGATAGTTAACTTTATTCTTTTATAATAAACAGAACCCAAAACTAGGCTTGATGGCACACATGGGCACTAGGATGCAGAGGCAGGAGGCTGTCAGTGAGTAGGCCCCCTTGCTTTACATAGTGAGTTCCAGAATAGACAGGGCTACACAGTCAGTCAGACCCTGTCTCAAATAAAACAATACAAAATAAAACAACTTGATCTAAAGCTTGGGTTTAGAAGAAACTGAATGGTCCAAATTTAGTGGCTTCACTCTGGATTCCCCCATGCTTCTCTCACGTCTGTAAATTCTGAAGTGGCACTCTGTGCACGACAGTGGTGAGGTAGTGATGGAGCTCTGCCCTCCCAGGTATTCACAATCTCATATGGACATGAGTGCCTCTGGTCTCCTCCTGCCTGGGTTTAGGTTCTTTCCAGTGTCTCTTCGTTATATTCTTGAAAATGTCTAGCCGCACCAGTTGTTTCTGCCACTGGTTGGTCTCATGTCAACGTCAATTTCCTGAATCCCCCCACACTCAGTGTCTTAGGGTTTCTATTGCTGCAAAGAACATGACATAAAATCAAGCTGGAGAAAAAGAGGGCTTGTTAGGCTGACCCTTCCACATGCTGCTCATCACCGTTGGGGTCCAGGAATCACCTCACAAACCACACAGAACACCAACCTCAGACAGGGATAGCGTATTGAGCATATGCCCCAGGACTGGTCAACCAGGGTCATGGTCCAGTTTCAGGAAATGAATCATGACCCTGCAGTAAGGTCCTACAGTGTTTGTAAGTCCTAAGTCCACAAACATTTGGGTCAAACTGTTTTACCAATCAGGATGTAGGGATGGGGGCTTCCTTAGGAACAAGTCTTTGCTGTACACTTATCCTGCCCTCATTGGTTGAGGTACTCAACTGTGGCAGGGGACTTGCTTTGTCTAATATTCATGTCCTAACTTGTCTACAAGGATGGGACTTGTGTAATATTCATGTCTTTACTTGCCAACTAGGTGTCGGTTTCCAGGGAGGTTTTGGGAACTTAAAATAGAAGTCTTATTCCAAATAGTGTATTATGTTGGTACAGGTGTCTCTCTTATGTTGGGGTCTATCCCAGAGGCAACTAATACCATAAAAGGAGGAAATGCTGTTGGGTGGTTGGCTTGCTCCAAGCTTATTGTGGGTAACTATACAAAAGAGTTCTACCGACTTTTATCATGTTTGGTTTCCAAAGGCACAGAACAGAACAGAATATGCAATCAATCTTGGAATCAGAAAGTTTCCTAGTAACAGCAGAAACATATGAGAAAGTTTCCTTATAATGGCAAGTAATTGTTACCTAGGCCTTGACATCTTACCTAAGCCTTAACATTTTACCTAGGCCTCAACAATCACCAAAGGGAGTCAGGACAGGAAATTAAACAGGCTAGGATCTGGAGGCAGGAGCTGATGCAGAGACCATGGAGGGGTGCTGCTTACCCATGGCTTACTCAGCCTGGACTCACTCTCTCTCTCTCTCTCTCTCTCTCTCTCTCTCTCTCTCTCTCTTTCCCCCCTCTCGTTCTTTAATTCTTTCGCTCTTTCAGCTTTTGTGGCAGAGTTTTGTAACTGTGAGGTTTCCTATACATGCAAATAACAACTCTCGAGGCCTTATATATGAAGAGAGGAAGCAGGAGAGAATTAGGCCTATTTTGGATAGGGCTAGCATGAGGAGAAGATGTAGTTACGAGTGTCTCCTTGTTTCGATGGCGGAATCCACCACCAGACGATTTAGATTTAATAAGACTTACAAGATTAGGATTTTAGTTGTTACACCAAGTGATTGAGTTACCATTGTTTCTGAGCTAAGTCTGTGTGGCATTTTCCTTCACACCAGGACTCAACTGTGTTCAAGAGAGAAAGGTACAGCGGCAAAGCTTAGGTTTGCCAGATGTGCACCACAAAGGCCGCTGGGAATTTGAAGCATGGGGCTGGTGTGGTAGCGACCTGCTAGTGGGAACTTAGTGAGCTGGGTGGAAAGATTGTGGAGTGCTGAGTCAGAGGCTTCAGGAGATAAAAACACGTCGGCCGTTGCCCACCAGAGTATGGCTGACAAGGCCCCATGGGGCAGAGAGTTGATGGTGCCCAGCAGTAGTTCAGGAGGCTTGAAGGTAGTTTTTTAATATTTCCCACAACAGAAAAGTTAATAGGAAACAGGGTTGTGGACATGTTTAGAAATAATTCTTTGTGTTGATTCCAATCTTTATTGTAAGCAGTCCAGTCCTCGAGCCAACGCCAACTCGATTCAGCAGCGGCAGTCCAGTCCACTCAGCAAACACCATTGACAAACTATCATCGGCAGTTCAATTTGATCCAGAAGAAACTGAGAGGCTCTGCCAAACTGCCCGGATATCACAAGTTCTTTGGTGAGTTACTCTCCGCGAAGACACGAAAAGGTGAACCAATACAAGAGTGCCATCAGTGAAGACTAGCAAGGCAGATCAAAGCGAACCAATGGCAGAGCCTCTTCCCATGACGTCATATTTATAGTCTTTCTAAACATCACATGTCCGCTCACGAATCTGCTCTATCAAAACATCCTCTCACTTTCACAAAACATCGTATGACATAACTGAGTCCCCAAAGAAACCAGAAATTTCTATTTCGAACCTGAGTACTCTGCAAGAACAGCAAGTGCTCTTAACCACTGAGCATGTCTTTAGCACTTTTGGGCTCCCGGGTTCAATCCCAAGTACTGTCAGGGGGTATGGAATGTGGAGTACTAACACCCTGGTTCTATTCTGTAACCTTTTCCTCCTCCTCTTTCCTTAGGGGTAAAACAGGTCCGAGGTCCTGATCTCCCGGCTCCTCTGCTGTCCCTCACACCCAGGTTCTCCCTCATACCCAGGTGTTCTCCGTTCTTCCACGCACAGCTTCTGTGAGGGTTTAAGGACTGGGATGCACTCACTTCATTGGACTGCCTCCCTTAGTCTTCACATCATGAGATATAATGGCCGCCCCTAACTTACAGCTGAGAGCCATTGAATCTAACACTAGAACCAAAATCTGTGATCGCACTGTAAAAAACCTTCCTAAAATACAGCCTGGAGCTGAGAAATTAGCTCATGGTGGGCCCTTCACCTAGCATGTACAAGGCCCTGGGTTTGATACATGGTAGTGGAAGTGGAGGAGAGAATTCCTGAGTGTAAATCTCTTAATGAATTATTATTATTATTATTTTGTTTGTTTTATTTTTTTTTCAAGACAGGATTTCTCTGTATAGCCCTGGCTGTCCTGGAACTCACCCTGTAGACCAGGCTGGCCTCGAACTCAGAAATCCACCTGTCTCTGCCTCCCAAGTGCTGGGATTAAAGCCATGTGCCACCACTGCCCAGCCTAATTATTTTTAATATAAATGTAAACAGTTAATTAATCAGGCAGCTGAATTCCTTTACTTTATGCAATTCTCCAATAAACACACAGAAAAATTAAGATATATTTAAAACTGCACCTTAATAGCTGAGCAGTTAAATGATCTACCTTACCTTCTATGCTAATCTGGCTCCCTCCCAGCCCCATTCCACGATGCTTGCATAGTATTATTGATCTAGCTCTTTGGACTCATTCTTTATGGCTCCAATTCCTCCATCCATTAAGCTTATTTGAATCTCCCTCTGTCCCTCTCTCCCAGTGTCCCTCTCTTCCTCTCTCCTCTCTTTCCTCTGGCTGGTGTACATCTCACCCTATTCTCCCTTCTGCCCAGCCATTGGGGGATCAGCATTTATTGACAAGGCAGAGAATAAATGGTAAGAACTGTTTAAACAAACTTGAGCCAGGAGATTCTTGGTATAAATGCTGTGTCAGGATTGAAACAAGGTATGAGAGCAGAGATATCAGCATTTGAATAACCCAAGGGTAAACTTTACACAGCTTACAAAAACATTGTTTACATAAATCCTCTCTGGTTATAAAGAGATCCTCCCTGTTGTCTTAAGGGTGGATAGTACTTAAAGCCTAGCATGCTTGGAATCCCAGCCCTTGGGAGATGGGGGTACGGGGATTCAAGATGATCCTCAGCTATCCTGTGAATTCATGACTAGTCTGGGATAAATGAGACCCTGCCTAAACAAACAACAATAAAAACAAATCAAAAGTCCTGTAGGTGGCAGAGAGTGTAGGTCTTCTCAGTGGGGACAGGGAGACACCTGTCCATCCATCTTCTTTCTGTAGATTACAGTTAAGCAGAGTGAGTTCCATCTGAATTAGTCTCCTTGGTTGCTCATAGATGCACACGTCTGGGTCGTTTCTGTACCCCCTGCATGCTGGCTGACTCTCTTTCTCAGACTGACAATTATCTCTCAGTGACTTAGTCCTCAGGCTCTGAGAGTACGTCGTAGTTTTATTTCTATCATTGTGACAACATACTCTGACAAAACGTTAACAGGAAAGGGATTGTTTAGCTTAACATTCCACAGTATGGTCCATCATTTGGGGAAAGTCAAGGCAGGAACTCAAAAGTGGCTAGTCATATTCACAGTCAAAACCATAGTGGGGGGGAAAAAAACCAGAGTGGGAATGAATGCATGTTTAGTGCTTGGCTTTCTTTCTCCATTTCTCTGCAATTTAGATCCAAACTGAGGAAATGGTATCACCCTCTTTCAGACTGGGTCTTCTCACATCAATGAGCATAATTGAGATAATTCCTCATAGATGTACCCACAGATGTATGCCTGTGACTTCAGTTCCATGGAATCCAACACCCTCTGACTCTTGTGGGCACCTGTACACATGTGGTGCACATAAACTCATGCAGGCTCAACTCACATACACATAAATCTAAGACAACCAAGAGCATCACTATTTAAACCCTAAACGAGAGGGGGGAAACATTGCTGCTATAGAGCTCAGGCAGGTGATGAACTCACGAGTCACCTGCCTTCGCCCCACAAGGCTGGGATTACAGGTGTGTGGCACATTTGTAAATTTTGAAAATTGTTTGAGGCAATGGGAATTAAACATAGGGGCTGGGTCAGCACACTACTATCCGAGCTTAACCTCCAGCTCTCTTTGTTCTCTGGGACAGGGTCTTGTTGGGGTATTCACCAGAGAAGTCAGTTCAGACAGGGGCTTAAGCCAGTAGAAGTCCTTTATTACCTGACCTACACTGTGTGTTGGGGATCCCAGCGTAGCACTTTCTCGGGGTGAGCTTTTAAGCATAAAAACCATGAAGCATGCTAATACTGCAGTTAACAAGAACAGATAGCCAGAAGCAGAACTACAGAAGCCAACAAGCAAGGTTAGTACATTTAGAGACTTTCTCGGAGCTAAGAACTTGGTGGACTAGGCTTTAGTTTTAGTTTTGGCAGATGGCACTGTCGACATGCTGAGTTTTACAATTTGAATGGCACTTCTATCACGAACTCAGTTGTGCTAAGGTTTGGCTCATTATAGTCTCACTAAGTTGCCTAATCAGGGTTTGGACATTATAATTAGCCTGTATTACCATGCCCAGCTTTAAACATTTGACATTTTACTTAGAATTATCATTTCTGAGCATGTGATGGAGAGGGGATGTGAGTCACCATGCATGTGTAGGTTATAGGACAACTATGGAATTAGCTCTATTCTACTGTAAGGTCCTGGGGCCAAACTCAGGTAGTAGGCTTGTTGCAACAAGCACTGTAACCCACTAAACTATTCTACTGGCTCCATACCAAACTTTAAATTGTACCTTTTAAGGCTTTTATTTTTTATTATTTATTTATTTTTTGTTTTGTTTTTTGAGACAGGTCTCACTATGTAGTGAGAACTCCTCACTATGTAGATCAGGTGGCCTCAACTCACAGAGATCTATCTGCTTCTGCCTCCTGAGTGCTGGGATTAAGGGTGTGTGCCTCCATGCTCAACTAAATTGTACATTTAAAACATAAACACTGGATTCACAAAGTTCACATTCAAAAGGAACATATCAAGCACTAAAGGTTCTCCTCTAGTTGGTTCATTTACCCAGTTTCTGCGCCTACGGATGATGGTTAGTTTAAACTGTTAACTTGCTATAACTTAGAATCACAAGGAAGAGTTTCAGTGAAGGACTGTACACTGGATTGATATATAGGTCTATGGGGGGTGTCTTTTTTTGTTTGTTTGTTTTTTTGTTTTTCGAGACAGGGTTTCTCTTTATAGCTCTGGCTGTCCTGGAGCTCACTTTGTAGACCAGGCTGGCCTCGAACTCAGAAATCCGCCTGCCTCTGCCTCCCGAGTGCTGGGATTAAAGGCGTGCGCCACCACACCCGACTTGGGGTGTCTTAGTCAACTTAACTGATGGAAGAAGATCCAGCCCGCTGTGGGTAGCACCATTCTCTAGGCAATGGGTTCTGAACTGTGTAAGAGTGGAGAAACAGAGCTGACCACAAACAAACAAGAGATAGTGTAACTTCCATTTCTCTGCTCTTGACTGAATATGATGTTAGTTGTAGTGAGATTTCTGGAATTTTGGTTTCTTTAAAAACAAAGAAATATTTATGTTTTCATTTTAATCCCAGGTATGGGATGTGGGCTGCCTCACAGCAGCTGACTATGAGTTGCCTTGTGTTTTAGCAGAAGCATGATTTTGCCAGCTGCAGATAGTTTCTGTGATTGTGCAAGCTTTGGCATTCTGGGAACTTTTCATGGGGTATACATGAATGCTGGGTCTCAGAGGTGATGGGGGCGGGGTTGGTTTTGGTTTGTTAGTAGTTGTCCTCAAAGAAGAAACAAGAAAAAAAGGAATTAGATTCAGAGATCTCTCTTTCTTTTCCCCTCTATCTTTCTTTTCTATCTAATAATAGGAGGTGAAACTGGGGGCAGGGGTAAAGGGTGGGAAAATGAAGAACCCACAAAGCAGCAAAGGACAGCTACAGTCAAGATGTGTCTTAAGCTCCTCACCACGATGTAACCTGGAATTATGAGCTTAAATAAATGCTTTCTACCCTTTTGTCTTTTTTGTCTAGGTATTTTACTAAAGCCACAGGAATGAAGCTACAATAGCAAGTTAACAACTTCCTTTGTGTTCTTCCAAAGGTGGGTCATTATCAAACATTCCCCCCTTTCTATAAGCACAAATGTCAGAATAACACACACACACACACACACACACACACACACACACACACTGTACTGCATTTTCCTTTCTTTCCGTTTAATTTAATTTAATATTAATTTAGGTTTTTCTAGTGTAGCCTTGGCTATCCTGGAACTCACTCTGTAGACCTGGATGGCCTCAAACTTGGAGATCCAACTGTCTCTGCCTCCTGAGTCCTGTGATTAAAGTTGTGTGCCACCATCCAGCATATCTGGTTTAAATTTATCTCAACAGTAGTGTATGTGAGCAACTCACTCCAAAGATAAGGGATGTAATTCCCAATGTCTTGATGCTGTCATCATCTTTCCTGGTTTCAGGAGCTTTGCTGGAAGAGGAGCATCATTGGAGAACCCAGTAGGGCACAGAAGCACTTATGCTAACTAAGGGGTGAGAATACCTACATTTGAACCACAGACCTTTATATCTGCCATCAGATGATCTACGCCTAAGCTATACCTGAAAAGCCACCACTGAGCACATTTCACTTTAACAGCTATAGCTAAGATTCATGCAGGTTTATGCCTATAGCTTTTCTTTTCTTGCTTTGCATGTGTATGTGTGTGCTTACCTTTTTTTGTTTTTAATCAAAAAAAGATTTTAAAGATTTATTTGTTTATCCCTGCATGAGTTTATATGTATAGTGTGTGGGAGAGTCTGTGAAGAACAGAGGGTGTTGGATCTCTGAGAGATGGAGTTAGAGGTGCTTGTGAGGTCTGATGTGGGTGCTGGGAGCCTAACTCAGGTCCTTTGCAAGAGTGCTCTTCCCTGCTCAGGCATCGCTCCAGCCCCCTTGCTATGATTAATTAATTAATTAATTAATAGTTTGTTGTTTGTTTGTCAAGACAGGATTTCACTGTGTAATCCTGACTCTCCTGGAACTCATAGAGATCTGCCAGCCTCTGCCTCCTGCTGAAATTAAGTGTGTGCCGATTACCTATGTGTGTTTAATTTTTAACACAAGAATTCCTGTAGTTAAGGTTGATGTAGTGGTGAGTTCTGGCTACACAGCTTTGTGTTCCTGGCAGGTTGAGAGTTTGCAGCCACCTGCCTAGGAACTCTTTGGAACTGAGAATGAAAGACACACACGCCAGGCAGTGATGGCACACGCTTTTAATCCCAGCACTTGGGAGGCAGAGGCAGGCGGATTTCTGAGTTTGAAGCCACCCTGGACTAAAGAGTGAGTTCCAGGACAGCCAGGGCTACACAGAGAAACCCTGTCTACAAACAAACAAACAAACAAAAAGACACACACAAACACCCTAACTTATTTTTGAAATGCCTTGGCTAGCTCTAAGACTGCCTAGTTCTAATCCTCTGCTGGCACTCATAGATTTCCCTCTGGTACTCCTGACTCAACACTCTCTAAAATCTATCATCTATCTTTGCTGCCCTGTTCCTTCTGGGTGGCTCCCTGGTCTTTGCTGCCCAAATGCTTCTGGGCAGCCCTTCTGGGGACCACATTCCTTCTCACCTACATTCGGATGATTTTCCTTCTGCAGCCCTAAATCCTCCCAAATCTGGCGCTTCTCTGTCTCCTCCTCCCTAGACCTAGCCAATGCAAATCTGAGGGTCCCGCCCTGACTCCCTTTGCCCAGACATTGGCCACTGGCATCTTTATTGATCGATCAAAAACCAATTGGGGACATGGACTTTCAGGGTTTGGACATGCAGATTCCTGATTAAATCAGAGCATTAGAACTAATCCCCAACAGGTTGACCTTCAGTACTCAATCCTCCCCCCCCCAACCCCCCAGACAGGGTTTCTCTGTGTAGCCCTGGCAGTCATGGAGCTCACCCTGTAGACCAGGCTGGCCTTGAACTCAGAAATCGGCCTGCCTCTGTGGATTAAAGGCCTGTGCCACAACTGCCCAGCTTTTTTTTCGTTTTTTAAAGATTTATTTACTTATTATATCTAAGTATATGTAAGTACACTGTAACTGTCTTCAGACCCTCCAGAAGAGGGCATCAGATCTTGTTAAGGATGGTCGTGAGCCAGCGTGTGGTTGCTGAGATTTGAACTCAGGACCTTCGAAAGAGCAGTGAGTTCTCTTAACCACTGAGCTCAACACTCAATTCCTATCTTTACCTTCCAAGAGCTGGGATTGCATGTGTGAGCCTCCACTCTCAGCTCTCTTTCAGTACTCACAAGGCTCCACAGGTGCTGTGTAGGAGCTTCATACAGGCTAAAACATTGGTGGTGGTACTATTGATGACAGTGGCACAGGACACTGAAGCAACTTGTTCAAATGATGATGAATGGACAGTGTTAGAGTTGAACAGTTGCCTCCTTATCCTGAGGTCAGCTGCCCTAACTGACGCTGCTTCACAACCAAACAACTCTTTGCTTTTTGATCAGTGCCACCCTCAGTCCTCCTCTGAGAAGGGGTTGCCTGGGGATCAGAGTTGCCACCTGGCCTAGAACCTTAGGAGGGCTCAACAGACAGCGAATGTTTAATGTGGAATTTATTGTTTGATTGGTTTTTGCTTTTTTTGAAACAGGGTCTATGTAGACCCAGCATCCTGGAACACTATGTAGCCAAGCTTGCCTTGAACTGGTCTTTATGTCTCAGTCTCCTGAGTGCTAGGATTACAGGCTAAACTGAGCCCCCCCATCTCCTTTTTTTTTTTAGGCATGTGAGCCAATTAGCCCTTGTAAGAACCATGGTTTCACACGGATGAGAATGGAAAAGGCACTAAATGGCACACAGAAATGTAAGACTCCATTGCAATCTGACACAGTCTCCACGTCACTCTGTCACCCATTTCTTGTACCTCCTTGAACAGGAAGTGCTTCCTTGCCCTCCCAGGGTTTAGTTTACCCTGATGCTTGTATTTATATACGGATAGGTGTACAGATGGAGACATAAATGCCCATGCTGAAATTCCATATATTAAGGCAAAATAATTTTAGAAATAAATACAAATGAAACTGAAAGTGGTGACTTGCACCTATAATCCCAGCATTTGGGAGACTGAGGCAGGAGGACCACCACAAGCTTGAGGATAGCTATAGTGTAAGATTTGCCTCAACCCCCCACCTTACAAAAAAACCCAAATAATAAAAACCAAAACCCAGAATCATATCTCTCTGGACTTTCAAGTTAACAGCCATTCGGTGACAGTGTTTTGCTAGGTCTGACAGGCTCTGCTCGAGACACTTATGAGGTTGCCAAGCCTATGACCACCCCATTGACCCCAGTGCTCCTCTGACAATACAGCCAGCTCTTGTCCTTCTGCTATCACAGGTGTTAAAGTGCTCTGGAGTGAAGCCAAGCACGCAGGCACTCTAAAGCACCAAGTGTTTATAAGTAGCTCTTGATTATAAAGTGGCCAGTCAACCAATCCACAGCATGCTTGCGTGGAAATCGTCAAAGCTGCGGGACTGATGGATTGCTGGTGTGGTTTGTGTGCCTGTAGTCCCAGCACTTGAAATATGACAGCAGAAGGATCAGGAGTTTAATGCCATCCTTACCTGCACAGTGAATTTGAGATCAGCATGGATTTTGTGACAGCCTGTCTCAAACATAACAAACAAATGCAAGCTAGCAAGCAAACATGCAAACAAACAAAACACCCTGAAAACAAAAGAAAAGAGGGCCAGCAGTTAAGAGAACCCGTGTTTAATACTCAGAAACCACAACTGTCTGTGACTCTAGCCCCTTGCAATCTGACACAGGCATGTGATTCACATACACACAGGCAAAATACCCACATTCACATAAAAAATTGGGGTTATAGGCATGCTCCACTGTGTTATCCTCTGACCTCCACACATGTGCTGTGGCACACATGCACACACACAGAGACACACATCAAGAAAGACAGAGAGAGAGAGAGAGAACACAGAAACATAAAACAAAAAGAGAAAAGTATTCATAAACTCTTAAGAGACATGGAAAATTCCTTTGAGTTCTGTCTGAAAGAGGCTCCAGGTTGCCTGGCACCGTGGGGATAGTGGTGACATTCAAGGCTGGGACTCGGGAGATTTGGCTTTTCTAGTCTAACTGGCAGACCTCCCAGGAGTGGGGCTTGCTTCTGATTCTTCCTGCTCTACTTCCCTTCCAGCTGCAAGTTCATTCTCATGAGAGTCACCAGCAGGTGCTGCAGATACTCAGGAGCTACACAGTCCTCTTTTCCTATGGGGAGCATGAGTCTGCCATCAGGGACAATTATATTGTTAGGCCTGTTGCCCTGGCATCTGTAGTGAGAATGTTGGTTTCTTTAAAAAACACAGAAATAATAATGAGCTTTCATTTAAATCCCAGGAGTGGGATATGGGGCTGCTTCAGCCTGTCCGCAGCAGCTGTTTATGATTTGCCTTGTACTCTAGCAGAGGTGTGATTTTGCTAGCTGCAGATAGTTCCTGCTGTTGTGTGAAGTTTCCTGGTTCCCACCCTTGAGGAGTGGCTTCTAGTGGAGGAAGCACAGGTAAACACACCAGAGCCATTCAACATCACCTTAGTTATCACTGTGGTAAGTGCTGTGAGCCCAGTACAAGACAGAGAAAGACATTACTCTCAACTGAGTGGTTTCAAGAATTCCCGGAGTCAATGACATTTCTAAAACATGGCAGGGGTTGGATGGGGGGATTAAGTTGATTAAGATGTCAGTGATTAGAAAGATGGAGAAAATGAAGCATATGGTGAAGGCTGGGGTGACACCACAGGAGTCCTCCAGAGACAAGGTGAGGGACCACAGTCTGAGCTGCTTTGCTAACATTCTTGTTTTAAGGAGGCTCTCATCCTCCTAATAAGAGGGAACTGAGGGCAGGAAACAGCCACGTGAAGTGATGCATGTCTGAGGTAGAATAAAAAGAGGAAAAAACAAATGAAGCAACGTGGAAAGGGGAAGGAGTCCTGTCAGCCATATGTCGGAGGATGACAAGAATCTTACTGGTGCGGCACGGCTGTAATTCCAGCACTCAGAAGGCTAAAGCAGGACCAACATAATTTAAGGCTACCCCTATCCTGGGCTACAAACACCATATTAAATATTACACATGCACGCGCGCGCACATACACACACACACACACACACACACAGTGTCTAACTGTGTAGTCCTGAAACTCCCTGTGTAGACCAGGCTGTCCTGGAACTCACAGAGATCTTCCTTCCTACCTCTGTCTCCAGAGTGCTGGGGTTAATGGGACAAGCTACCACACCTGGCTAAAGAGAGTATTTTTTATAAACAAAGTTATGAGGTGTTGCTTATATCCCAACTTCCTTGTGATCTGGGTATGAGTTAGAATTCCGTGGGGTGGGAGAACGATGGCCTAAGAGCTCTTGCAGGACACTGAGGTGCAGGGGTTGTCTGTAACTACAGCTCTAGGGAGCCTGATGCTCTCTTCTCTTCTGGCTTCTGAAAGGTAGGATCAAATCCCGATTCCTCTGGAAGAGCAACAGATGTTCTTAACGACCGGGCTGTGTTTCCAGCCCAGTTCATGGGTGTTTGTTGAGCCAGGGCCTAATGTTGCCCAGACTGACCTCAAGTTAGCTGTGTAGTTGAGGATGAATTTGAATTTCTGATCCACCAATTGCTGGGATTACAGGCACGGGCTACACCTCAGTTTCTCTCTCTCTCTCTCTCTCTCTCTCTCTCTCTCTCTCTCTCTCTCTCTCTCCTTCTCTCTCTCTCTCTCTCTCCTTCTCTCTCTCTCTCCTTCTCTCTCTCTCTCCTTCTCTCCTTCTCTCTCTCTCTCCTTCTCTCTCTCCTTCTGTTAATATCTATGTTCAATTTACATTAAACACTGTTCTTCAAGAACTCTGATTTTAGTTCACCCTGACTTGTCCTGAGATTCTTTCTTTCTTTCTTTCTTTCTTTCTTTCTTTCTTTCTTTCTTTCTCTCTCTCTCTCTCTCTCTCTCTCTCTCTCTCTCTCTCTTCCTTCCTTCCTTCCTTTCTTCCTTCCTTCCTTTCTTTTTCTGAGATTCTTTTGTTTTGAGACAGGGTCTCATGAAACACAAGCTTGCCTTCATCGAGGATGACTTTGAATCCCTGATTCTGGTGCCTCCATCTCCCAAGAGCTTAGATAACTAAGCTCACCTCTGGGACCAGCTCTGACTTAGGTCAATGATCTCAGCTCTCTCTTACTCTTCAGGATCCTACAGGTGGTGCAGAGGGCAGAGAGTGCTGGTCCACACAGACAAGCACAGAAAAAGCCGGGAAAGTTAAGCTCCCAGCCACCTTCATAGGAAAGAGATGTCTAGCCTGTCTTCCTCCTGGAATGCTGAGAATCAGTACAGTTTACAGCCTGTTGATCCTTTGCTGTCTGATGAGCTGGGCTCTGTGTGTGCATATCTATCAGTTTTACTTATCCCAGACCGCTTTTCACTAAAACCTTGAACATTATTTCTAGACCATAAAGCCCACCCTTGTGAGAGATGTTATTTGTACTTTAAAAGTGACCTCTATGCTTTCTTAGGGCCAAATCCTGACTCTCACGGGGGCTGTGTTTATCTCAGTCATTCTCCCTAGACCCTTATCTCGGGTATTGCTTCTAAGGCAACCAAAACCCATCTTAAGCATGAAGCCACAGGTACTTTATAGAGAGGGTCATAAAAACACGTCTTAAGCATTGTTGTACTCTCTGGGCTGAGTTGATATCTGAAAACTTTCCCCAAAATTGTGCTATGCTTAGATATGGCAACATTAAGTGAGTGGATATCGGACTCTGAGAAGTCCTGGCCCAGCACAGGTTACCTAAGTCAGGTAAACCGAGCTTGATTTTCCCTCACGGGGATAATTTTCCATGCCAGCTATAAAGCCTGTAGGGGCCTCCCGTGGAAACCGAAGAGTCTGCTGCTGAAGCTGGTGGGTCTACAGCCAAGCACTGCTGAGCCATCATCAGAAGCATAAGAGACAGGCAGAGAGCAGATTCATTGCCAAGGCTGCAGGTTTCTGTCCCTAAACTGGGTCCCTTTTCCCTCTAGGAATTGTGGAACCAATATGAAGCCTGAGTAGTGAGTCGTTTATTATCCAAGAATAGGAGATGTGGGAGATAAATCCCATAATAAATTCTTGGTGTCTAGGAAGTTAGAGAGTAAAGGAAATGGGTGCAGGTGGGCTCAGAGGAGAACGGTAGTGTGCTTTTTGAGAATGGGAGATTTGCCAGGAATTTTGATGACTCTTTCTCTTTCCCACCTCATCCCTATTAGTGGTTCTTTGCAGATAGAGCTATGGAAACTGTTGTTATGGCAAAGGATGGTTCTTTAGCATGCAAACAGGATTTATGATGAAATCACAGGGGGACTGACTAGTGGTCATTATGTCAACCGTCTTTTAAATAGTAGTTCCTGATGGCTCACCTAAGGAAAGACTTCTGGCCTACAGGCACCCTGTCCTCAAAGATAAGAATGGGGCACAGTGGAAGCTCAGTTGGGCACAGAGGCAGCACTCAGACTAACACATCCAGAAAGGACCTACCTGTCCCACATTGAACTTGGACTTTCTCCAAAATTGTGAGAGAACCGGTGGGTGTGGTGATGCAGCAGTTGGAAGACTGAGGCAGGAGGATGATGAAAATGTGAGGTCACCAGCCAGGTCCATATAGTAAGACCTTCCTCTCAAAAGACAGTCTGGAGGATGGCTGACCCATTAAGAAGACCTGGATTCAGTTCCCACACTCTCTCTCTCATAAGGTGTATCCATACCTCCAGTTCCAAGGGACCCAACATCTTGTTCTGACTGTTGTGGTACACATGTAAACATGCAGGCAACACACTCATACACATAAAATAAAATAAATGTTAAAAACAAACAAAAACCACGAGAGCTTGCTGCTCCTGCAGAGAACTGAAGCTCAGGTCCCAGCACCCACATCTGGCAGCTCACAGCCAACAGGGGATCGGGTGCCTCTGGCCTTGGGAGCTGCATTCATGTGCATACACATGCTCAAAGGCACATACACATTAAAAAAAAGAAACAAACCATAAACCTTAAAGGACCGTGAACTTTCTCTTCGCTTTTGGCTTTCTTCTCTGCAACTGGTTTGAGCCCTCGGTTGGGAATAAGTCTCGTTATCTATTGTCACCTGCAAATTCCTGAGGCCTCGCCTTGGTGTATGCACAATTGTGTTTGCTTGGGGATTTGGAGAAAGAATCTGCAGCACAAGCCCCAGGGAACAAGGCCGTGCTGCCCCGAGGGTGCAGAGCAAAAAAAAAAAAAAAAAAAAAAGTTTGGCGTTGAGGCATCGCTGCAGTGAGAAGGGCAAGCTGCAGTGAGAAGGGCAAGCTGCTGGCTGGCGAGGAGGTTGGGGCTGGCCTTTCAGGAGCCAGCCACCCCTGGGCGTGGCGCGGGGACTAGGCGCGCGGAAACCGCCGCGCCGCCACCACCACCACCACCACCACCACCACCACCACCGAGAGGCCCCCCCCCCCCTCACATTCCTAGAGCGGCCACCAACAGCCAGGTGGGCGCTGGCCTCCGAGGCCCTCTCGGTGCTGGCCGCCAGGGGGCAGCACAACGGCCAGCACGGCCCGACGTGGCGGGGCCTGCAGGAGCTTAGGTAGTGTGCCAGGCCTACGGAGGCCAGGGAGAAGATGCTGGGAGGATGGACATTTGGAATTTACACCATTAAAATTGGTTTAAAGGTATAAACAATTATCTATTTACATTTATTGAAAATATAAATATAGAACCCTAAAAATACTGTTCGGGGATTAGAAAATGGGATGGCTTTCTGGAGCCTTGGCTCGTTGTCCCACTGCCACACACATGTTCGGGATTTGAGAGATTTCTATAAAAGTCCTTGGGGCAGAAGAGATGGGCCATTCTGGGGGTTCTCTGGGCATCTGGAGGGCTTGCTCCCTCTGGAAGGGGTTAGATGATGGGGTAGGGAGATCTTTCCCAGGGTCAGAGCTTCTAATCGTGCCATAGAGAGTGGCCAGACAGCTAAGCCAGGCATCTGAAACCAGAGTCCCAGAGCCTGGCTTATTCTGGATTCCAGCAGTTTATGCTCAGTTGGAAAGGCGGAGTGGGGGTCCTTGGTACAGGGAGGCACACCGCACCATCTTCCTTAGGTCTTGCTTTCAGCCTGCCTGTCTTTGGATTCCTCATGAGACCTCTATGTACCTTTCTCTCACATAGCAGGCATCCATTTCGAGGGTTTGGCAGGGGCCTGGAGACTCTACCGAGTACGTGGGCTAGATATGAGAGGCATTACTGGAGTGAATGCATACTAAAAGATAGTATCGTTTAAAAGTTTTAGATTTGTTTGTTTGTTTATTGAGGCAGACTTTTGCTATAGCCCTGGCTGGCCTCCAGTCAGCTGTAGAGTACATGCTGGCCTCAGCCTCCTGAACACTGACATTGCTGTGCCCCCACATAGGGCAACTGGTTTGGGATTGTCTATAATTAAGAAAGTATTTCTTGCTGGGAAGGTGGTGTTGCATGGTGCTCTTGAGAACTTGGGAGGAAGAGGCAGGGTTCTGTAAGTTTGAAGCTAGCCTAGTCTTCTTCATAGCAAGTTCCAGACCAGTCAGGGCTACCTAGTTCCATCCTGTTAAAAAAAAACAAAAATCGCCGGGCGTGGTGGCACACGCCTTTAATCCCAGCACTCGGGAG
Organism: Mus caroli; assembly: GCF_978045245.1. Lineage (NCBI taxonomy): Eukaryota > Metazoa > Chordata > Mammalia > Rodentia > Muridae > Mus > Mus caroli. Next base: position 101,125,862 of record NW_028227262.1, on the reverse strand, counting down.
GCAGAGGCAGGTGGATTTCTGAGTTCGAGGCCAGCCTGGTCTACAGAGTGAGTTCCAGGACAGCCAGGGCTACACAGAGAAACCCTGTCTCAAAACAAACAAACAAACAAACAATCTGTTCCTGCAAGGCCAAGTTTTTATCATTGTTGACGTGTAACATATTCATCCATGAGATTGATAAGCCTGGGTGTCAGACTCCAGAGCAAGTACAAAGTGAGTAAAAGCTGTCCCCATCTGTAGGGAAATCAAACACATGATGGCCACTAAGTGCTGCCCCTAGGAGGTACCTGTAATCCCAGGGCAGTATAGCCTCTCCAGGAAGCTTACAAGGTATGAGGCAAGGTCCCCGAATCTTCCCTGGAAAAGGCAGTGGGAGCATGTGCTGAAATTATAATGTATCCTTTAAGGACATCTGTGCTGTCATTTCTAAAGCCTTCCAGGAATTCCTGGTGAGTTTTGGCTTCTGAGATTTTCCTGGTGAGTTTATGGGGACTTATCATCTTCCGATAAGAATATCTGCCAAGCATGTAAGCCGGGCATGGTGGCGCACGCCTTTAATCCCAGCACTCGGGAGGCAGAGGCAGGCGGATTTCTGAGTTTGAGGCCAGCCTGGTCTACAAAGTGAGTTCCAGGACAGCCAGGGCTATACAGAGAAACCCTGTCTCGAAAAACCAAAAAACCAAAAAAAAAAAAAAAAGAATATCTGCCAAGCATGTGAAACCTTAAAGGAAATTAAAGTTAAGAAACTTTGCTCCATCCAGGAGTGAGGTAACTATGGCAAGTGTCACTGAATAAATTAGACATCCAGAGCTTGGTTTGAGACTGGGAAATGTTAAGAGTCACAGGTACTTGGTCAGAATCTTGGATTTAAAGCAAGCTTCTCCCTTGGTAGTCCAGGCAGACAGTGGCCAGCAGGAAGGATGCTCTGCTATTTAAATGGTTCCATTTAAACAAGGGATTTAGAGGCTGCAAACAAAAGTTTGGAATGCTGACAAAGTGCAGAAAAACTGAGCTGCAGATCTGGCCCATCTTCATATAGTTGATAAAGCTTTGAGTCTTGAATTTGGTTGTTCCAGCCCTTGGGAGACGAGGCAGAGGGTCATCCTTCCATCCACAGTGACCTCTCCACCAACCTGTGCTCCATGAGGCCGTCTTTAAAAGGGAGAGGGGCAGCAGGCTCTTCCTAGTGACACACTTCATGTCGACATCACAGGTCTGAAAATGGCTACAAGTCCTCATGCCAGATGGTAGTCAATGCATATTTCTTCTGTCATAATTAGGAATGAAATTGATCAGCAGGAAAATGAGTTGTTTGTTCACTTAAAAGTTTCCTCAGGCCGGGCGTGGTGGTGCATGCCTTTAATCCCAGCACTTGGGAGGCAGAGGCAGAGGCAGAGAGGCAGAGAGGCAGAGAGGCAGAGAGGCAGAGAGAGGCAGAGAGAGGCAGAGAGAGGCAGAGAGAGGCAGAGAGGCAGAGAGGCAGAGAGGCAGAGAGGCAGAGGCAGAGAGGCAGAGAGGCAGAGAGGCAGAGAGGCAGAGGCAGACAGATTTCTGAGTTCAAGGCCAGCCTGGTCTACAGAGTGAGGTCCAGGACAGCCAGGGCTACACAGAGAAACCCTGTCTCGGAAAACAAAAACCAAAAAACCAAAAAGTTTCCTCAGTAAGGAAAACCCACTTGATCCTGTCACAGACACTTGGCACACAAGGAACCATCAGAGATACTGAATGGTGGCAAAATGAGAAGAGCACTTTCTTTGCATAAGACTCTGGGTCTGACCCCTGTCCTTAGCATTTAGAATTTATAAACATATATGTGCAGGAAATTAGATCATGGAATCCTGTAATTTTTAATTACCTTTCATGGAAAAATCAATGCCATACATAGTTCCAGAGTTGTGTGTGTGTGTGTGTGTGTGTGTGTGTGTGTGTACATGTACCATGGTGGAGGACAGAGGACAGCCCTTTAGAACAGGATTTTCTGTACTTCCACTATGGAATCTAGGAGTTGGAGTTTGTTTGTCAAACTTCCCACTGAGACATGCCGACTAGTTCCACCACGTTTGCTTCTTTTTGAAATTAGCTTTGGTAGTTGTCTGGATTTAGTCAATTTTCATTCTTTGTGAGCATAGTTTTCGTAGTTGTAAATAAAGGACAGGTTGCATGTTGGTCTTAAAGTGATTCTGACCCAGGCCTAGTGGCATCTGTAATCCTAGTTACTCTGGAGGCTGTCAGGAAGAGCATACGTTCCAAGTTTGGTTGTGTTAGTTTAGTATCTGTTCCTTTTCATGTTTGGAGGGATGTAGCACTGTCCTGCAGCAGGCAGAGTATGTGGTACTTTACTAGGTGGTGTCTTCTTATAGGAATCTCCTTCCCCCAACTGCTGCTGTGATCCCTGCACAAAGAGCCTCTTAGGTGACCTCAGACAGAACCTCTCACTCACCTCAGTGTACAGTGTAGCTCACATCACTGCAGCCATTATTGTGCCAAACATGCAAACTGGCCGTCTTCTCAGAGTCCTGTTTCAGTGAGTGGGCAGCACCTACTAGATCTTGGTAGGGAAAAGGTACTGACTGCCCCAATGCTGTGACAGGGTTGGAAGATGTCCAGGTTTACCTGAGGTGCCCACGAGGGTCAGAGCTGCAGTTCTGCCTTCTTTTATTAAATACCATCTGTACTGAAATGGGGAGGCATGACAGCAAATTCTTTGGGGCCACACTTCAGTTAAATTTTGGCCATGTGAATTTGATGGCTTAACTTCATCTGGTAAAAAGGGACAGGGATAACAATTTCATAGCTTGTTATGGGATAAAACAGAAGCATTTGCCTTGTATAATGCCTGGTAAAATGATGAGAGTCAGCTAGTTCTATACGTTATTATCATTATCCTTGATAAAATCCTGAGTGATGATTTCAGACCAGAAGTTTTTATTTAAGACCACTGTCAATAGTATTAAGTTAAAGTCTTTTTCTTCCTTCTGTCCTTCCTTCCTTTTTTTCATTTTTCTTTTTTGATTCTCTGAGCCTGCGTCTGTCTATCCTTTGCCAGAAATAGAAGAGTTAAATTGTATGTGTTTACTACATTTCAAGGAACCCAACTAGAAGTGATCAATTCAAGATTGATTTTGAAGAAATTTTAATTTAAAGGTTCCCACTATGAGAAGCAAGATGATTCTGAAGCCAAATCATTTCCCAGAAAGCTGATGCAGAGGCCTGGGCCTGACTCAGCGTTGCCCTGGCAACAGGAGAGCCTACAGTGCCTCAGTCCCTGATCCCTTAATCTGCAGAGCTGCCACAGGGCACAGCAAGAAAGGTCTCCCCTAGGCACCTGGCTGTTGAAAACTGCTCTCAGTAAGAACAGAGGAGGAAAATCGAAGATATGGCCTTTTTTGTCAGTGATACCTGGGTAAAAAGTTCTCCCTGAAGGCCTGGGCTTCTCTAGATCTCAAAGGTTCAGTTTAGAGAATTGCTCCCAGATTCCTGGCACTGTCAAGGCAGTTGGTTTCTCATATTTTTGTTCAACTATAGAGCCTAGAACATAGTAAGTTCTATGAGGCTGTACAACCAAGCACCCTTAAAGGTTCCAAACCCAAGCCCTGCTCCACCTGCTCCCCCTTCCCCCTACACAGGAGCCTCTCAGATGACCGAGAGAATAACCCCTTGGCTGCTTACTTCATGTCTCCTTCTAGGAAGTGCTGTCCTGATGTTTTGACTCAGAGTTTTCTGGACCTCCCACGCTCATTTCCATCCTCAGGACACTCATCATCCAGACACACACACAGCCCTTCCTTAACTTCATTTTCTGTTAAAAAAAAATATCTGGGGAAATGGAGATAGTTAACAGACATACTGCCTTTCTCTTTCCAACAACCTCCAAATCCCAGGAAAAGAACATTGTGGGTTCAGGGGCTTAATACTTGAGTTCAAATCTGCACTGTAACTAGGCACACGTGGTTCAGGCCTTTAATTCCAAACCTGGAAGGCAGAGGCAGGTGGATATCTATCAGTTCCAGGCCACTATGGTCTACATACCAAGTTCCAGACCAGCTAGAGCCATATAGAGATACTATGGCAAACAAAAAAACAAACTAAACCAAACCAAACCAAAACCAAAACAAACAAAAAAACTGTCATGAGTTTGAGACTAGCCTGAGTGAGATTAAGATCCTGTTTCAAAACACTAAAATCCGAAAAGTAAACAAAAATCTTGTTTACTTGCTAAACACATGAAACTCAAAAAGAACGAAGAACAAAGTGTGGACACTTTGCCCCTTCTTAGAATTGGGACAAAACACCAATGGAAGGAGTTATAGAGACAAAGTTTGGAGCTGTGACGAAAGGATGGACCATCTAGAGACTGTCATATCTGGGGATCCATCCCATAATCAGCTTCCAAACGCTGACACCATTGCATACACTAGCAAGATTTTGCTGAAAAGACCCAGATATAGCTGTCTCTTGTGAGACTATGCCGGGGCCTAGCAAACACAGAAGTGGATGCTCACTGTCAGCTATTGGATGGATCATGGGGCCCCCAATGGAGGAGCTAGAGAAAGTACCCAAGGAGCTAAAGGGATCTGCAATCCTATAGGTGGAACAACAATATGGACTAACCAATACCCCCCCGGAGCTTGTGTCTCTAGCTGCATATGAATCAGAAAATGGCCTAGTCGGCCATCAGTGGAAAGAGAGGCCCATTGGTTGTGCAAACTTTGTATGCCTCAGAACAGGGGAACGCCAGGGCCAAGAAGTGGGAGTGAGTGGGTGGGGGAGCGTGTGGGGGACTTTTGGGATAGCATTGGAAATGTAAATGAAATAAATACCCAATTAAAAAAAAATCTTGTTTACAATTTCCTTCTGTGTGACTTTGGGCTACATAAGCTCTCTATGCCTCAAATTCTTCACCTCATCAAGTAGATGAGGGCTGGAGAGATAGCTCAGTGGTTATGAGCACTGCCTATTTTTCTATCTGGCCTAGGTTTGATTCCCAAACCTTCAGTACTCTAGTCCTAGGTGATCCACACGAGAGTGGCCATGTGGTACACAGACATATATCCAGGTGAAACAGCCTTACAATAAAGATAAAGGAAAAAAAGTTGAGTGGATATAATGGCACATAGCTTAGGAGTTACATGCAGAGGGTCTTCAAGATAAGAAGCACTTAGTTTGCTAGGCAGTGGTGGCGCACACCTTTAACCCCAGCACTTGGGAGGCAGAGGCAGGCAGATTTCTGAGTTTCAGGCCAGCCTGGTCTACAGAGTGAGTTCCAGGACAGCCAGGGGTACACAGAGAAACCCTGTCTCAAAAACAAACAAAATACCCAAACAAAAAAAAAGCACCCATTTTCTCTATCTGGTATCTATGCACATGAGGCCCAGTAACTCCAAGGGACTTAGAAATCTGAACGTCTGTCTTGCTTTTGACTGTCACTGTCACAACAGGAGCACAAAGCAGCTGCTTGGTTGGACTTAAATGTCCTCTCCTCACAATTTAAAGTGTTCTTTCTGCCTCTGCAAGCAATTCCCCCACCAGCCTTCCTGCCTCAGGAGCTGGCTTTTCTAAAACTGCCATGACTCACCTTTCAAAAAAAGAATTCCCTACTCAGTTCGCTTGTGATGCAGCCTGGTAAACTTTGCTTTTACTAAGCCAACCTCCATCTCCCAGCTTTACTAAGTTAAAACCTCACAGTGTAAGTTAAAATAAAATTAGGAAGCTTTTGAGTTCTTAGTTAAGACCACAAAGTCTGTGCTAGGTATTTTTTCCTTTGTCATTTAAGCCTCAGGACAATGTAACTTGACCTTGACTTAATTTAACAGATAAGGAGACAGATGTTAACTAAGGGTAAGGCCCTAGGCTTTGACAGGATTTGGTTGAATTCCTTTAAACTAGGTTTCCTCAGAACGCAGGCTCTTAAACCTTCCGACTTGCTGTACATTTCAGCTACTTTGTGGTTATGAAAAGAACTCTCTTAAATTGGATTCTACATTAAACTGCATGCATGGTCTACACTTGAGTCTGAGCACCTTTAAAACTCCTGGGTCCAGATAAATAAAGATCTTAGGTGACTATCAAACACCTCCAAAAGACCTTAGTCTCTCTTTGGCGTTTCAAATACCCAGGTGTTCAAAGGGACTATGTTCTCTGCCTCCCCATGGCCCCTCATCCACTTCCATCATTTGTAACCTCTCCTCATGTTACTCAGCAGGCTCTCCCAGCTATCTGACACGCTCCCCCGACCCTTTCCAATCTGCTCTGCATTGTCCACTGACATCATGTCCCTCTCCTGTTCAAGTGTCCAATGATTTCTTCAGTGTTTCAATTCCACAGCCTTGGATCCAAGATCCGTATCCCTGGTCTACTTGAAGCCAGCACCTAGACTGTGTTTCCTATAAAGCCTTCTCAGGCTTAGTGGGCTTCTTCATAAGAGCCTTCCTGTCACGCTTTAGTTCTTCAGACCATCCTACTTATAAGTCCTTATACAGAAATTCTGCCCATTCAACAGATCCAGTTCTGACTGTGTCACCTGATGGGAAGCCTTCGGTCTGACCCCTGCAGGGCAGTCTACCTTCTGTTCCACACACCGTGTTTGCTGCACACTGATGTAATACCCAGGCTGGTGCCTGCCCTAGATTTCTGCCTGGCTCTAGGGACTGGCCTACCTCCTTTCTTGGGTAGCTCTCCGCTATCCAACTATCATTTTGGAAATGTGCAAGGAAATGGTAAAGTTATATCTTTTGTGTCTGAGTTTATCTTTTTAAAAAATTTTTTACATATAAAGAATGATATATTAGCTGGTGATGACTTATAGCCACCTTAAAGTCCACATTGGGTCACCTTTTCCTTCCAAAAGCCCCTTGAAGCTCCTATTAAATAGTTTGTCACTTGATATGACTAGCTTCAACAGGCTCTCCTCTTAAGCCAGTCTTTGCTTGCATAAGCCTGGCTTCCAGGAGGCTGAGCTGGACTCAGCCCACTGTCCCTTCTAATGACTAAAATCTTCTCTGGCTACCTCCAGGCCCAAAACATGTGAAAATAAACAGTTCATAATCAGTATAATAATATGCTTGCAGTTCCTTTTGGAGATGGAGCAGAAGGGTGACAGGAAATGCACAAATCATTATAACTGTGTCCAACACATCCTCTCAGCAACTTGAAATAGAGAAAAATGTCCTGGAGCTGGAGAGCTGGCTCTGTGCTGAAGAGCTCTGTGGTTACCTTCCTGCAAGAGGACAGGAGCTTAATTCTCAGTACCTATTTTGGGACAGTTATTTCACAACTGTCAATAAGTCCAGCTCCAGGGGCTTTTGATACCTCTGCCCTCTGTGTACACACACATACACACACACACACACACACACACACAAAATCCACATATACACACAAAATCCCCTACATAAATAAAGGAGGAGGAGGAGGGAGAGGCTGTCTTGATGGTACTGTTTATGGCTGTTCCACAGACCACACTAGAGGCTCTGTCACTCCTACTCCACTCCTCTGCCAGTGGCATTCCAGGGTGGACAGAGAAGGACAGGCCCCTGGAAGCCCCCAGCTTTTGCCGTAGGACCATCTTTTCAGACCATTCTCAGCCCGACCATCACTTTCTCCCTGATCACCATGGGCAGCTGGGACGGCACAATTACCTACGGAGAGACCACCGCACAGGTAGACAAGAGGGCACAGGAAGGCTGGCAGGCAGGTGCTTCTACCCTTCCCCAGATTTCTCTCCTTCAAGTTTGTCAGCATCACTCCTTTTAAATTTATAAGCAGTATCTTATTTCTCCATCATCCAGCAGACAATGAGTTTGAGAAAGGAACTTCGTTGTCTGTCAGCTAATATTGGGCACATGTCCCTTGGGCCACTTTAGCCCTTCCCCTTACAAACCAAACAAGAACAGCAAACAGGAAACACTCGTCTTTTAAAAATTACTCTATTATTATCAAATAGAACCACAGTATCCAAAGGTAATTAGAAAGTTCTATCCCCGACTAAATGGCCCTGCATCGCGCCTGCGAGTGGCTGGCAGCCAAATCACTGCCCCCGTGCAGATTGTTTTCATCCATTTTATTGTCAAGGAAATTAACAGCCTGAAGGGGTTCCCCAGGCCCAAGCACTCCCCCCTGGGGCCCTGGGGAAGCAGGCAAGAAGCGACCTGGTCTCACTACCCCGTCCTGGGGAAGAAGGGACGGGAGGGAAGGAGGGTTCACAGCAGAAGGGCTTGGGGCGCCCCGCTCCCGCCCACTGAGCTCAGTCTGGGGGCAGCCGAGGTACCTGTCCCAGGGGCCTTAGACCCTTGCACCTGGCTGCGCATCTGGCCGGGGCAGGGGCGGGGCGCATGCTCACTCGCCCGTGTGGGTCCGCAGGTGGTACTTGAGCGACTGTTTGTAGCGGAAGCACTTGGCGCAGTGCGTGCAGGGGTATGGCCGCTCGCCTGTGTGCGCACGCTGATGCTCCAGCAGGTGGTGCTTCTGCGTGAAGCGCTTGCCACACTCGGCGCAGTGGTAGGGCCGCTCACCCGTGTGGATGCGCCGGTGTTCCAGCAAGTGGTGCTTGCGGATGAAGCTCTTGCCGCACTCAGGGCAGGCGTGCGGCCGCTCGCGGGAGTGCACGCGGCAGTGGTTGGTGAGCTTAGATTTCTCACTGAAGCTCTTCTCGCACTCCGGGCACTTAAAAGGCCGTTCACCAGTATGAGTCCGCTGGTGGCGCAGCAGATGCGACGGGCGGCTGAAACTCTTGCCGCACAGACTGCAAATGAAGGAGACTTCGTGCTTGCCTGCATGCACACGCTGGTGGATCACCAGGCTGATATGCAAGCGGAAGCTCTTCTTGCATTCTGGGCACGTGTAGGGCCGCTCACCCGTGTGTGTGATCTGGTGCTTGGTCAAGCTTGACTTGTGGCTGAAGCTGCTGTCACACTCTGGGCATTTGTAGGGTTTGGGGCCGCCGCCACTGCCTGAGCTGGGCGATTTGGGACGCGGTTTGAGCGAGTGCTTGGGATTGAAGGCTGACCCGCGCTCAGGGGAGGCATAGCCGCTGCGTACCCGGTGGATGCGCTGGTGCAGCGTGAGTTGCTGCTTGTGGCGGAAGCTGATCTCACACTCGGCACACTCGTAGGGCCCCTCCTTGATGTGGTTACGCTGGTGAATGATGAGGTTAATCTTCAGCCTAAAGCTTTTGCCACACTCCATGCAAGTGAAGGGCCTCTCACCACGCCGATTCCGCTGCTGCTGGCTAGAGTTCCCACGGTTCTCACCCAGGTGCCGCTCACTGTGCCCGTGCCCGTGCCCATGCCCATGCGTATGCCCATGAATGCTGGGTGCCAGCCTCTTCACTGCTGGGTTGCCCAACTGCAGGGGTGGGGGGCTTTCCTCGCCCTCGGGGGACATCTCCCCAGGTAGGGGGGTCTGGTACATACTGGCTTCGTACCTCCCAGACAGCTGCCCAAGGGATTGCAAGTGCTGTGGCAGCTCGTCCTCCTCTTCCTCTTCCTCATCCTCCTCCTGCTCCTCGGTCTTGATCACGATCCCCTCTGTTCCAAAGTTAGAAAGAAAGCATTTATCTACTTTCTAGAACACCTTTATCCTGGATAAGTACAACATGGTTTCGACCTCACCAACAGACTTTGTGCTACACAAACTCACACACACACGGATACATACATTTGTCCACATTCCTCCTTTTGGCAAATCTAGTTTCCTGTCCCATAAATCCTACCATCAGACAACTAGCCATGAAACCCAGAGCTTAACAGGGCTCTCGTTGAAGAAGCAGGCTTCTCAGCCTCCTGGTGGTCATACTGTGAAGCTGCTGGAGGACAAGACCCAGTGGGGGAAAACCAGCCTCAGGAACCGTCACATCCTGCCTGAGCTCATTATCTTCTGCAGTGGTAGCAATGAGCACTGCTGACTCATCATCTTCTCCCTCTGCATTGCTCTTCCTTCTTGAGCCCACCCAGTGAGCCTACCTCTCACATTTCTTCCCCATTGCTTCTCAGTCTGTCTTCCTTTGTGTCCCTGACCTGTGAGTGACATTCAACACCAACTGAGGTTCTCTGGTGAGACTCAGGCTGTGGTCTTCTGTGGCAACTCGGAACTGCAGATGAAGGTCTCATTGTGCAGCCAGGAACAAGGTGCTTTTAAAACACCTTTTAAAACATGCAGTACCATGCATGCCCGACTGGTGGACTCCCTTTACCTCCAAGCCTCACTTGTCCCCATGGACCTAAAGAACGCCAAGTTCTCCAGGGGCCCTGAGAACCTAAGCAATTTCTGACTCATTTGAGTCAGTAATCTGGCATTTCCTAATCAGTCAGTTGGAGTTTTTTTTAAAGACAGGTTCTCTCTAGGTAGCCCTGGCTGGCATTGCTGGTCTCTGCCTTCTGATTGCTGTGACTAAAGGTGTGTGCCACTAAGCTCAGATATTTTTTTAATATTTTGAAAATTAAAACATTCCTCTCTTTCCTTTCCTCCAAGTCCTCCTTGCTCTCTTTCAAATTCATGACTTCCTTTTAAGTTGTGATGATTGCACACATATACATGTGTGTCTGAGTGTATTCTTAAATATAACCTATTCAGTCTATATAATATTACTTGTATGTATGTTTTTAGGACTGACCATGTAGTATACCAGATTCTAAAAAAATCACACACACACACACATGCAGGAGACCATGGTGGCCAAAGCTGTCAGATTCCCTTGAAGCTGCAGTTACAAGCAATGTTGAGCTGCCTAATGTGGGTGCTGGGAACTAAACTCTGTCCTTTAGAAGAACAGTGCATACTCTTAGCCATCAAGCCACATCTCCAGCCCTTTTTCTGAATTCTAACGAATTTTTTTTCTAGAGCATTTTAACCTCTCCTCTTAACCTGAACATAGCACTGGAAGAGGCCCAAGTCAAGCAAGTATGGTCACATTTCACAGCCAGGGTATCCAAGCCCAGAAATCGAAGAATGTTTCTAAATAAAGTAACAGGTCACAGGCCATCTGGTTTACCCCGACAGGCTAACTAAACCTAGCAATGCGTGTGGCATGATGGAGCTTATGTTTTTTGTTCAGTGTGTGTGTGTGTTTGTTTTTTTAGAGACACAGCTTTTCTGCAGCTCTGGCTGTCCTATGTAGATCAGGTTGGCTTTGAACTCAGAGATCCACCTGCCTCTGCCTCCTAAATGCTGGGATTAAAGGGCTGGGCCACCATGCCCTCCCTGTCTTGTTCAGTTTTGTGTTTTGTTTTGTTTTGTTTTTTGGAGACTCCTCAGGCACACATACTGTAGAACTTCTAAAGTAGTGGATCTCAATATGTGGGTTGAGACCGCTTTGGAGGTCAAGCTGCCCTTTCACAGGGGTTGCCTAAGATCATCAGAAAACATAGATATTTATGTTAGGATTCATAACAGTGGTAAAATTACAGTTATAAAGTATCAACAAAAATAATTTTGTGGTTGGGGTCAGCACAACCTGAAGAACTGTTAGAAGATGCCTGTGTTGGGCAGGTTGAGAACCCCTGCTCTAGCCTATAAACTGCAGCGTTCAATAGGCAACACAGCGCCCTAAGGGAGCCGTCGTCACCCCGGTCTCTGTGCCCTTATCTAAATGTAAGGAATTAGATCCTGACCACTTGACCAAAGTTGGCATGAGATTTTATTAATTGAAAACATACCAATTATAGCCACACGGGGAGGGTACATGCTTGTACTCCCGGCACTTGGGAGGCTGAAGCAGGAGGATCAAGCTATAACTGGAAACCCTTGGTCTCAAAAGTAAACACCTGCCAGTGAGAACTGGAACAGCAGAAAAGCTGTCATGAAGGCTGTCCCAGGATCAACTCCAAGTGCCCTACTGCAATGCTGTCCTCATGGGGTCTGGAATGAGGGAGGACACGGGATTAAGAAGTTAACAAGCGCAGGGCACCTAATGCACGCCTTTAATCCCAGCACTTGGGAGGCAGAGGCAGGAGGATTTCTGAGTTCAAGGCTAGCCTGGTCTACAAAGTGAGTTCCAGGACAGACAGGTCTATACAGAAAAACCCTGTCTTGAAAAACCAAAAAAAAAAAAAAAAAGTTAACAAGCTCTATGACTAGAGTCTACCAAAGAAGTATAGGAGGAGTCTTTGTTTTAGTTTAAAAGGAAAACCCCAGGGCTGGCTGTCAGTCTTAGCAGCTGCTCAGAGGCGGGTGGGGTGGTGGAGAAGGGAGGGAAGCTGTGCTGTCTTGAGTTAGGCTGGCACGAGCAGAGAGAGGTGAACTCTAGGGAAAGCATGCCTAGGCTCTGGCCAGCTGCAGGAAGATGGACAGGGATGTGCAAGGGAAGAATTAACCCTTTCTAGGTTGGGACTCAGACTGGCAAGCAGAGCCAGCAGATCCTCGTAGCAGCTCACAAGGACTGCTCAGAGTTGTTTTACAAGAAACATGCTTTTCTTGCAGGGTGTTAGTTAGCATACACCTTTATTCCCAACACCCAGGAGGCTAGCTTGGGCTACTTAGACTCTTGTCTCAAAACAGACTCCACCACCCAAACAAAGGAGAACAAAAGTAGCAAAGTCCAGAATCACTATGGTGCTTCGATGAATGAGAAGGAGGCTGGAGCTCTGCCACTCACTACCTGTAGGCCCTGGAAGGCTTTCTGACCTCATTGCCTTTGAATTCTTGTTTGAGCCAAGCTTGGGCAGAACAACTTCTTTGCTAGGCTGAGAGATTCCAATAGATTCTGAGCTTATTAGGATTACGTGCTAGGAGACAGGGCCCTCAGCAGCCCACCCCCACCCCCCAGAACTTACCCGTGCAGTTTCTCTGCTGCACCAGCATCTGCTTGAGCTCACTGAACTCGCTGGAGCCTTCCGTGGACTCCTCGAGCGCGTTCTCTTGTTCCTGCATGTCCAGGTCTGGCTGCTCTCCACAGGGGTCACCCAGCTCTGAGTCCTGAAAGCCATGTTCCTCCACTTGTCCCATCAGTGGCTCTGGTGTCTCCAGACCTTCTGAGCCCTCATCGTTGGTCTGCACCTCGATCTTAATCACGATGCCATCATGTGCTGAGGGAAGGTGAGGACACACAGAGCGGTCATGGCACATCCCCAGGTTTCTACAGTCCTAGCATTTACATTCCAACTGGTCTTTTTTTAAAAGAGACCCTAAAAAATACAATAGAGTTAATGGTGAGCAGAAAGAATTTTCTGGACACTTCGTAGTAGTCTTGAATGCTAATATAAACAGGAGTCAAGTTACAATAGATTAAAACTTTATTCTCTACAAATTGTTTAGAAAACCATTTTACTTTCCACGCCAGGGAATCGAAACCCAGTTTTCCTCTTGTTGGTCTATTCATGTACCAAAGCACATAAAAAGGTGAGCTGCCCCCTCACTCTGGCCTGTTTCTGCGAGGCACACTTGCAGAAGGCCCTTCTCCTGGACCACATCATTTTCCAGCATATTGCATGGCTGTGTGGGTTTTGTCTGTTAGACAGAACATCATTAGATACACAGCTGTAACATTTGTGCTCTCTTGTTCAAGTCTACAGATCAACTTCAGATGGGCTTTATAGATACTGCATCATTCTACACAAATGGCGACACACACATATTTGCTTTTCAGTACAATGTTTTTTTTTTCTCTCATAATTAGCTTTCTCTTCTCATTTCTCTATTAGGACCATGAAGATAACTCCAGGAATTAACCAAAATTACTTCCATGTTTATATAGATATAGTCATAGCAGCATACATACATTTATTTTTTCTTGGGACACTGTTTTACTTGGGGTAAAATAAAACAGCCTCCTTTTCTCCTCTGTGATTAAATATAGAAATTCCTTTAAGCTGATTTCTTATGGTGCTAACTACTCTTTAAAATGATGCAATGTCACATCCCGTGAAATGCTATAATTTACTAAGTTTCCCAAACGGAAAACCTTTGAGTTCTCACCCTTTACTATAGTAAACAGCACTACAACATTTGTTTACATCCCCAGTTATAAAAGTGTTTCATTTCTATGAGTCACTTAGCAATGTGACCACAGAATCCAAAGTTTAAATAGTTTTAATTTTGGTGGATGTTACAAGGTTGCTTTTCAATAAGGCTATGACAGTTTATCCTTCCACTAAGCTGTGGAAGAGAACCCTTGCCCACATTCCTGACAACAATGTTCGAATGTGCTCATGTAAAAAGTAGCAACTTAGACGGGCGTGGTGGCGCACGCCTTTGATCCCAGCACTCAGGAGGCAGAGACAGGCGGATTTCTGAGTTCAAGGCCAGCCTGGTCTACAAAGTGAGTTCCAGGACAGCCAGGGCTACACAGAGAAACCCTGTCTCAAAAAAACAAAAAAGCAAAACAAAACAAAAAACAAAAACCCAAACAAACAAACAAACAAAAAAGCAAAATATTGTAAAAAACCTAACTTGTAATAGGACTGCCATACAGGTCCAAGAGCAATGTCCTTCTGGACATGTGCCCTGCCAGCCTGGATGATCTCTGTGGTGATCCAAAGGTTTACACCTCAGAAATCTCCATGTAAGACTGGTACTACAGAGGGTTCCCTTTCACTTCTTGTGGTCCTTGGGGTGGAACCTGGGATCTTGTGAAAGCCAGACGTGTCTATCACTAAGCTGTGCTCGCAGCCTGCACTTGACTTTTAAATTTTGAAACATATACCTTATATGTGAATAATGAAATCATGTTAGTTCTGTACTAGAAAAAAGTCAGGGTATGTAAACTTTACAACTAGCTCTGAGCTGAGGAACAGGCTGTCTGCAGGCCTTCGATGCCTCAGATGCTGCTGTGAGAAGCTGGGTGGTCAATCACACAAACTACTAAATGCTCTAGGTCCACATCAACTTAGCTTTTGCTGTTAAACTTTTTGCAACGTAGCTCGGGCTGGTCACCTTGAACTTCAGGTTCTCTTGCCACAGCATCCTAAGTGCTGGGATTATAGGTCTGTGCTGCTATGCCAATATTTTGTTATTTTATCACAGCTGTCTGTGTGCATACTCTTGTGTAGACACAAGCTGATAGAAGATAAGCTGAGGCAGGATTAGAAGGTGGGACAGGAACTTTGGAAACGAGCCAGGCTTGGGAAGATTTGCCACTGAGACTCGGAAGATGTATAAAACTGAGGAGAGGTAGCTAACCAGCCACATAGCACACAAAGAACAGTATAAATTAATTAATATAAATTAAGAGCTAGTTGGGGAGCAAGCCTAGCTGAAGGCCATAAACATTTATAAACAAGCAAGCATCCATGTCATTATTCAGGAACTGGGACGAACATAGAGAAAGACCAAACAGCTACATCATTTCATCTGTGAGGACCTAAGTGGGGATCTTTTGAGGGAACCTTCCTGCCTGTGTCCCAAATGTTGGGACACATGTGTCACTGTACCTGTCTGTGACTGATTTTCTATCTCTGTAATCAGTTTTCATAAAAACTGTTATGAGACAGAAAAACTCAATCCTGATTTAAATATATAAAGGATTACTTGGGTTTTTTTGTTTTTGTTTTTTTTTAAAAGATTTATTTATTATATCTAAGTACACTGTAGCTGTCTTCAGATGCACCAGAAGAGGGCATCAGATCTCATTATGGCTGGTTACGAGCCATGTGGTTGCTGGGATTTGAACTCAGAACAGTTGGTGCTCTTAACCACTGAGCCATCTCTCCAGCCCAAGGATCACTTGTTAATGGAGCTTATGCAGTGTAATAGTTGAAGAAAGTTAGTTAAAATAAAAAATTCTTTGCTTAGTATTTTTTTGTTTTGTTCTCTAGGGCAAAAACTTGTTTATATTTCAAATATTTTTGTTTTGGGGGGGCTCGGGAATGAAGATTAAATCTAGAGACTTTTATGTTTGAGTACTGGTCTGTAACCTCAGCCCTCTTTGTTTTTTGTTTTTGTTTTTTTTCGAGACAGGGTTTCTCGGGCCTGGCTGTCCTGGAACTCACTCTGTAGACCAGGCTGGCCTCCAACTCAGAAATCCTCCTGCCTCTGCCTCCCGAGTGCTGGGATTAAAGGTGTGTGCCACCACGCCTGGCTCTCAGCCCTCTTTTATTTTGAGACAGGATCTCTTGGTAGCCCTGGCTATCCTGGAATGTAGACCAGGTTGGACTTGAACTGAGAGATCTGTCTGCCAGCTTTCTAGGCGCTGAGATTAAGGGTGTGTTCCACTGAACCCCGCTCCTCTTTTATTTTTGAGATAGCTACTAAGTTGCTTACCCTGGTCTTGAACTTCAATTCCCTCATCTTCCTAACTAACTTCTAACAGTTTTTAGGAAGCCCATAGTCCTAAGTACTGTGTTCATAATATTTACTGAGTAAAATGTCCCAGTATTTCTGTAGTTGATATGAAACCCACATACCATAAAGAAAATGACTGATTAATTTCAATACATTAAAAACTTGAAATGGATAACACAAATATAATACTATACAAAAGTACTCCCTAAATTAGGGAAATCTTTTTTATAGATATGACAGTTAAGAGATAATACTTTTGGTTTTGTTTGTTTTTTGAGAGAGAGGTCTAATTATGTAGTCCGGCCTGGACCTCACAGAGATCTGTTTACCTCAGTCTTTCACTGCTGGGATGGATGTGCACCACCATGCCTAGCATGTCATTAATTTTTTAAGGACTACCACACCCAGCATAGCTTTTAGAACCTAGCATAGTAGCGGTTGGGAGAGGTAGAGGCAGTAAGGTCAGGAGTTCAAGGTCAGAACAGAATAGGACGACACAAAGGTGAGACTACATGAATACCACTCTTCTGTTTACACCAGTGGATCTCAAGCTGTGGGTCATGACCTCTTTGGGGTTGAATAACCCTTTCTAGAGGTTGCAATATTAAATAGCTACATTATAATTCATAACAGTAGCAAAATTACAGTTATGGTGCAGCAACAAAATGATGTTATGGCTGGGGGTCACCACAACATGAGAAACTGCATTACAGGGTCGCAGCATCAGGAAGGATGATAAGCACTGATTTATACCCTGAGCTCCTACAAATCACACAAAGCTAAAAACTGATTATTGGCCAGGGTATATGGTTTGATTCTCACGCTTAGATGAAGGCAAATAGACTGGGGTAGTAGTTGAAGGGCATTTGCCAATATCTAGTAAATGTTTGTATATCTAGAAAACCCAGCGTTTAGATCATTGTAGGGATCTAATTATAAGGGTCTTTACTGATGCACTAAAACTTTTGAGCTCTATGGAGACAATATCTTGTATATTGTTCGGATGCATCACCTGTCAATTAAAAGTCTATGGTCTATGGCTTAGACAGGAAATAGAAGATGGGACGTGTGGGAGGGAGAAAGGATTCTGGGATAGACCGAGTCTCAAGAGATCTACCCAGGAATATATGAGATGGATGCATGGCACCTGAGCACAGGTAACCAGTCACTTGGCAGACTGCAGATTAAAATAAATGGGATATTTTAAGCTATATGTAGTCAGAGAAGAGCCTAGCTAGATGGCCAATGTATCTGTAAATATATCTGAGTCTGAGTCTTATTTCTGGGAGCATGGGGCTGGGAGGAAGAACTGAACATAACCTCAACAGAGCCCCCCAAATGTGTATCAACAGGAGAGAGTACACACCACCATAAACACTACAATCTGCTAGTAAGAACAATCTACATTTAAATATTTGGATAAAGGTGTCAGGTATTAATCCTCCTGCCTTGCTTTCTGACTGTTAGGACTGAAGATATGAACTATTTCACTGGCTTAGATACTTTACCGAAGAAAGCTGGCAAGTGGTGTGCTTCTGCATTATGTGAACTTGTTTGCAGTAGAATGCATTCATTATAATTTACAACGTATGTGTGGCATATATATAGAAAACTGGAAAAAAAAAAATAAAAAGGTGACTCTTAAGATTTTACTATCATCATCCCACCCCAATCTACCTTTTCCGTAAGCAGGGTTTCAGGTAGCCCAGGCTGGCCTCAAACTCACTGTGCAGCAAGGGAGTCCAAAGATTCATGTCTCTAACACACCTGTATGGCCACTCCTTGAGCTAGTTAGACAGGACCATCCCTCACCAGCCACCACATTCAAGGCTTCAGTGACCTGATGAGGAGGCACGGAGACAGTTAACACTTGCAGCTGGCTCTTCCCCTAGATGTGATCATCTTTACCTTTGCTGGCCCACTGTTAATGGCCACACATCAGCTCTAAATTCTCCTCAGTTCCCTCAGCTGAGGGAACCCCAGCTGGTATTTATTTAGTTTTATTTACTTGTAAAAATTCTAGAACGTTCTGGAGTACCAGGATCTTGCATAGCTCCCACTCTGTTTTCAGTTCTCCTGTCCCCTACTTTGTTTTATCTGTTATTTGTTAGATAGTGGCAGGAGGATCTGAGTTTGAGGCCAGCCTGGTAGACAGCAAGTTCTAGGACAGCCCATACTACATACAGAAACCTTATTTCAAATAAAACAAAACAAAAAAAGGTGTGTGTGTGGTTGTTCTTACAGAGAGGGCTTGGGTTCGATTCCCAGCACCTACATGTGGCTCCAACTGTCAATAACTCCAGTTCCAGGGGATCCAGTGCCCTCTTCTGAACTCCATGGACACCAGGCATGTATGTGGAGCATAGACTTACATTCAAGCAAAATATTCATACACACAAAATAAAATAAATGAGACTTTTTAAAAATTAAGCTGGTATAGAGAGAACATCTTAATGTCTGTATGGATGTGGCACCTGTCAATAATAAATCTGATGGCTTATTGCTTAGGCAGGAAATAGGAGGTGGAACATCCAGGAGGCAGAAATGCCAGGCAGGAGATTCCCTGCCTGGGGAAGACATGAAGGGGTTACATGGTACATGAGCACAGGTAACCAGCCACGTGACAGAATGTAGATTAGAATAAATGGGATAATTTGAGTTTTGACCTATTCAGAGAAGAGCCTGGCAATATGGCCAAAGTATGTGTAAATATATTTTGAGACTGAGTCTTATTTCTGGGAGCATGGAGCTGGGAAGAAGAACCAGACTAACTTCTGTAGGCCAGGGAGATGGCTAAATGGTGAAAGTGTTTGCTATGTAAGCAACCACTTGGATCCCAAGAACCTGTGCAAACGCTGGTTGGGTATAATGGCCCACCTATAATCCCAGCATAAGGAAGGCAGTGACAGGGGTGTCTAGACTACTCATATCAGCAAAGACCCTGCCTCAATATATGTGGGGAGCAACTGCAGAGACTCTTGATGTCACACACACACACACACACACACACACACACACACACAAACCTTAATTAAAATAAAACAAACAAGACTTGGGTTCCTTCTGATCAACAGATTCCACAACCCCAAATCTTCCAGCTTGCTCTTCACAGACCAATTCCTGTCTACACCATTAACACTTAATGTCCCAATGACAACCGTCTAGTTCAGAGCTTTGCTTCTAACTCTGGACTTTATTTGGCAGCTTTCTCTGTAGTGTCTCAACCCGCATGAGCTCACAGGTGCATTTTTACTGTTTCTCACCATCTGAGCCTCAAGTCCATCTTACTTGAGGCTAGGAGTCATCCGTGGCTCTCTCCTCCCGTAACTCACACCCACCAGTTTTTCTTGGTCAACAGCCAGTACAAATCTGCTCCCTCCCACTGGGCTGAGCCAAGTCCTTAAAGTATTGTCGTCTATAAGTTTCCAGTATCTTCCCTTCAATCAGTTCTTCGAGGATCAAGGAACCTATGTGTTATTTAGGTCTCTACTAAGATTTCCATGTTCCAAGATCTGTCTTATTAAATGTTTTTACTATATTTTTGTGCTGTGTATGTGTGTGTGTTCATGTGTGCAAGCATACTATAATATATATGTCGAGGCCAGAGGACTTGTTGAAGTTGGCTCTCCTTCTACCGTGTGCATCCTGGGGACTGAACTCAGCCACTCAGGCTTGGCAGCAAACACCTCTATCTGTTGAGTCATCGTGCCAGTCTGGGATACTGGGGGTAAAGCCTCAGCCCTCCAGTTGATGTTTGGCATTGAAGTGACCATGTACCCAGGCAGCCATGGACCAACCCTCCCTGTCTTGGGTTGTTTCTGAGCTAATACAGTCTTCAAATCAATGACATTAAATCATAATGTCTGTCTGTTGGTCTTCAATTGAGTTCCCTAGCAGGATCATCTCCTTTCTGCGATCAATAAGATCCCTAATCATGTACTATTATTCTTGAATGTTACATATGTCTACCAAGGACAAAGGCATGTTTCCATTGAAAAATGAGGCATTAAGGCCCCTTGGTCTTACGAAGAGTATATGCTCCAGTACAGGGGAACGCCAGGGCCAGGAAGTGAGAGTGGGTGGGTAGGGGAGCAGGGCAGGGGGAGGGTATAGGGGACCTTTGGGATAGCATTTGAAATGTAAATGAAGAAAACATCTAGTAAAAAGATAAATAAAATTAATCTTAAAAAAAAAAAAACACAGAAAAATGAGGCAAGTCCAAAGGAAAACCCCAAATAGAGCCTACAAAACTGACGCACCAAGATAGCACTCACAGTGGATGTGTGCAGGCTGCTGCTCCAACCACTGTGAAGAGGACACTGGCTCGAGCTGTATTTACTGAGCCACTACGACATGTAAACCTCATGCCAAGCCCTTGATACCTAGTAGTATATGTACCTGGCCATGAGACCTATCTGCTGATCTCATTTAACTGCCTCAACCAGGCCTGCTGGAGTCCTGTGCTGCAGGGAGTTTCTAGTCACGTGCATGCCTGTCCTCTATTCTGCAGGAATATGGCCCTTCTATGGGGAATGTATTCTCTGGGTTGGAGAGATGGCTCTGTGGTTAAGATCTCTTCCAGAGGTCCTGAGTTCAATTCCTAGCAACCACATGGTGGCCTACAACCATCTGTAATGGGATCCAATGCCCTCTTCTGGTGTGTCTGAAGACAGCTATAGTGTATTCACATACATAAAATAAGTAAATCTTTAAAAAATAATGCATTTTCTGTGTTTCTTCCTGCAAAAGGGATTAAGAATGGGTCATGTCAACAAACAAAAACAAAAAAACCCAATGAACTTTACGCATTTCCACTTATCAGCTACCTGGGCTACTGGTGATTATGGGAAACTAACTTCCTGCAGGCCTCCTTCCTGCATAGCTTGATACTTTATCAGTCTTTCAGGTCCTCTCTGGACCTCAGCAGTGCTCCACACTGGAGCTGCCAGAATACTGAAAGGCCCAGGATGCAGGGTCCTGGGCACCCATCTGCCACTCACCAGCACTGGGATCTGTGGGCGTCTCACCCTCCTCAGAGTCCTCTTGCTCCTGCATGGCTGGCCTCTCTCCACGCTCCATCTGTGACATGAGGTCTGGTTTGGATATTGCATAGTCTGGGCAGAAGGAAGGAAAGAAAATATTCTGTCTAAGAGGGAGCACTGTATGCTGTAAGGTATCACCCGTGGGGACATGGCTCAGAATAGCCCCTATGCCGGGGGATTGGCTATGCTGGCAAAGAAACGGGCAAGTATTCACCTCTTTCTCCAAGGCCCTTTAGGTCTGTGTCTCATGCTGCTGGCAGACACTAAAACTTGCACAGAGCTTCATGACAAAGTTGAAATTGTATGAAGTAAAAACTTAATCCTGATAAAGTATAAACTTCATAAAACAAAACACTGATAAAAGCTCCTTATATTAAAAAGGGCTGCCAAGCATGACGGCTCATGCCTGCGAAACCGGCACCTGGGAGGTAGAAAGAGAACTTCTGTGAATCCAATGCCAACTTGGGCCATAGACTGAGATCCTGTTCCAAAAAACAAGAGTTCAGATGTGGTGGCACACACCCTTATCTCAGCACTGGGGAAGCAGAGGTAGGCAGAGCTCTATGAGTTCTAGATTACCCTGAGCTACTTGGTAACTTTCCGGCTGGCCAAGGCTACATAGTGAGACACTGTCTCAAAAAAGAAAAAGAAATTAAAAATAGGGAAAAAAAAAGAAAGAAAAGAAGAGAGGAACAAGCATGTAGCTTAGTGACAGAGTATGTGTTTAACATGTATGGGACCCTAGGTTAAATCCTTAATACTCCTCAAAAAGTTTATAGTTATTTTGAATAAAAATAAGAGGAAATATTAGAAAAATACATATTCACATATAGTAAATGGTTAATATTCATAATTCTGTAAAAACAACCTTTATAATCAGTAGAAAACAAGAGCAAAAGTATAAATAGGTAATTTGTAGGAGATAGACAAATGGCTAATTATATAAAACAGATACACAAGTTTACTAATCATCCAAGAAATACATTCAAATAAAAATAGTACAATTTCTTTCATCTATCAAAAGGACAAATATTTGCTTAGATTAAGTACTCGGGGTGTAGAAAGATTAGGAGTTCAAGGTCAGCACGTTTGAGACCAGGCTGCGTTACATGATCTTGTCTGAGAAAAACAAACCAAACCAAACACAAAGATACTAAGACAGACTGAACCAGGGCATGGAGAAACCGTGTTCTCATGTACATGCAGACAAGACACTGGCTCAGCTGTTTAGGAGGCTCCACAACCCACTTCACGTCTGTTCTGTAAACACTGGGCCACTGCACAGATATACAGGGCTGCTTACCACAACATTCTGCAGTGAGAGACAGAAGCACCCACAGGTCAGCAGCAGTATGGTCAAAAGCCAGAGTTCAGGGGGTCACAGAGAAAGGTCAGGGGTTAAGAACACTTATTTCTCTTGTACACAACCTGGGTTAGGTTCCCAGCACCCACAAGGTGGCTCACAAATATCTGTAATTCCAGTTCCAGGGGACCCAACACCCTCTTCTGGTCTCCATGGGCATTAATTAGGCATGCACGTGATATACATGTTAGCAAAACACTCATACACGTAACATTAAAAAAACAAAAACAAACGAAGTTTGCCTGGATACTGTACTTTCTTTTCAGGGATTGTGGCCCACAGCTGCTGATAAAGGTCCCCTGGTCTAACATGAGGAAGTGAATGGTTACCTCTATGCAAACTCCACACTGCATGTCTAACAGGATATACACTGTGCATATGTTTACACATATACAGAACCTGGGTGATGGACGCTCCTGGTGGCTTCCTCTATAGGGTGGCTCCTCTGTGAGGTAGCAGTGGTGAATGCCCAGCACTTGCTCTTTACTATGTTATTATAAATTGTTAAGCTTTCATAATTGCATATGTATTTTAAAAAAACCACATAGTTCTAAAAAGTAATGTTAGTCTATGGGAAGTTATATCTAAAACTAACTATTCTTGCCTAAGTCAAAATTATTTTTTAAAAAAATTATATTTTTAATTTCATTATTGGGTGGTTTTATTTTTACTTTAAATGTCTACAGGCATTTAGCCTACACATCTGTCTGTCCAGCAGTGCTTACAGAGGTAAGTAACAGTCATTAAATCCTTTGGAACTGAAGTTGCAAATGGTTGTGAGCCACCACATGGGTGCTGAGAACCAAATACAGGTGGGTCCCCTAGAAGAGCAGCCTGTGCTTTTAAATGCTGAGCTTTCTCTCTCTAGCCCCATATTTATTTGTATCTTATGTGCAAAAACAGTGCACTCAACGTTTAAACCTTTCTCTCTTTCATTTGTGCGTTCATGGGGTTGGGGGAGAGTATATGCAGGTGTGCTCACTTGTGCACATACATGGAAGACAGCATTTTTTTTAATCTTTCACTTTCCTGCGTATTTTTTTGAGATAGGATCTTTCAGTGAACCTGAAGCTGTTTTGACTAGTTGGCTAGACAGCAAAGCCCCAGGCACCTGCTTGTCTCTGCACCCCCAGCATTGCATACACACACTGAGGTGTCTGGCTTTTATGTGAGTGGCAGTGAGATGAACTTAGGTTTCCCGTGCTTGCACAACAAACTCTTTATCTACTGAGTCACCTCCCCAGTACCCTCAGGTTTTTCTTTTGTCTATGTCAAAAAATTCTACACAACAGAAAAAGTCCAACTTTCCAGTTTTCTATCCTTTTTTTGTTTTGTTTTGTTTTGTTTTGTTTTGTTTGTTTGTTTGTTTGTTTTTTGAGACAGGGTTTCTCTGTATAGCTCTGGCTGTCCTGGAACTCACTTTGTAGACCAGGCTGGCCTCGAACTTAGAAATCCGCCTGCTTCTGCCTCCCGAGTGCTGGGATTAAAGGCGTGCGCCACCATGCCCGGCTTCCTTTCATATTTTTAAATGAAAACAAGAATCAACAGACTTTGGCACAGACAGATTTTGGTGAGATCATGACTTCCTGATGGGGACCAGGGCTCTGGGGCCACAGGCCTAAGTGATAATGTGTATGAGTAAGAAAACTAGATCTCTGATCTTTTCCTTTGTCCCTACTACATACATTACTCTTGGGAA
Source organism: Mus caroli (assembly GCF_978045245.1). NCBI lineage: Eukaryota > Metazoa > Chordata > Mammalia > Rodentia > Muridae > Mus > Mus caroli. The sequence goes on along the minus strand of NW_028227262.1, from coordinate 101,101,546 downwards.
GCATTTCACACCCTGCTGGCACACAGTAGGTCCTCAGTACATTTGTTTTCTTCTAGTCATTTTTCCTTTTTCAATGATTGTTTGCTAGACAAATGACTTTTGAAAGCAGGGTGCAAAGGAAAATGCCAACAGTGAGAGCCCACCACCTGCTGTCCCAAGCGCTTCTCCGTAGTGTGGTGTCTTCATGGTCAGACTGTGCCCGCTTGTGCTGTGCTGACATACAAGGGACACAAGAGGCTTTTCTCTTCATCTGTGTTAGTCTTTTTAAAATAAAAAATTATTTCTAATTACATGTATATGTATGTTTGTGCACGTGATTCCAGATGCCTATGAAGTTCAGAAGAGATTCAGATCCTACGGAGCTGAAGTTACAGGTGGCGGTAGGCCACCTGATGTCTAAGATGGGAACCTTTAACCACTGAGCAACCTCTAGTCTGTTGTGGCACTCTAAAATTCTGTTGGTAGGGAGATGGTTCAGTTGGTCAAGTGCCTGCTGGTAAGTATAAGAACACGGGTTTGGTGCCCAGCACTTGCATAAAAGTTGGGGGTAGTGGTGCCCATCTGTGACTCTAGCACTGAGGGAAGTGGAGGTGGGGGGAGTGGTGGGGAGGGAGGCAGGTCCCAGAAGCACTCTGACTAGGCAGTCTAATCATCTCAACAATAGAGATGTTGAGAACAATAGAAGATGAAGTTTGGGAGAACAATAGAAGATGAAGTTTGACACTGACCTCTGGCTCCACATACACACATGCACACACTACAGTATACATGTACACACATACACACATGCACACACACTACAGTATACATGTACACACACACATGCACACACACTACAGTATACATGTACACACACACATGCACACACACTACAGTATACATGTACACACATACACACATGCACACACTACAGTATACATGTACACACAATACAAGTAAAATTCTGTTTGAAGCCAGGTGAAGCATGTCTATGATCTCAACATTCAGGAAATTGAGGCAGCAGGATTCTGAATTCAAGGCCAGCCTTACTAAGATCCTGTTAAGACCATCTGCTGGGCATGGTAGTGCACGCTTATAATCCCAACACTGGGGAGGTAGATGCTGGAGAATCCTAGTGAGTTTGAGGCAGCCTAGTCTACACAGCAAGTTCCAGGCCAGCCAGGACAGTCCTATCTCAAAACAAAAGAACACATACACACAAACCCAAACCCAAACAAGTGCCACACTCCAAACACTCAAATAAAACCAAAGCCAAACAAAATGTTTGCCTTTTCCCCAATACAGGAGCTGCTGTTCACATTTCCTAAGTGTCTACACAGGCCTCACAGCCACGTCACAGTCCTTTGCTCTTACCCATAGAGACCAGAGACTCATAGTTGCCCCTCATTACATTCTTGTAGAGCTCCTTCTGCCACTCAGAGAGATTTCCCCATTCCTGCTCAGAGAAATGGACGGCGACATCATCGAATGTGACAGGAACCTGAAACCAAACAACTGCATCAGGAAAGACTGAAGTGATAATGCCATAGACGGCCAAACCCCAATCCCTCTATTCAGGACTAGGGAGGGGGACCTTCCGCCCCTGCACTTGCTGGTGGGGGGGCTGTTGTAGGGAGCCTTATCAACATTCTGCTGGCCACATCCCTGGCTAAGGAGTGGAGGACTCATCTTGCCTGGGCTCTTCCCCAGCTTTAAAACACGGAGCACCGGGAACACCAGGAAACCTGCTGCAAGTGTAGACTCTCAAGCCTCACCCCGGAACTTCAGAGATCAGTAAGCCTTTAGTGAGACCCTGGAGTTCTAATGCACAACAGCTTCCAAGAGAAACTGGCGGGTATACAGACTCAGTCTGTTTGGAATAAAAAGAAAACTGGTCCACACTCATGTTCCTTTAGAACCTTCTAGAAAATAAGATTAAAACCCATTTCTTAGCTCCTAAGGATATTTCCTAAAATCAATTTTACTGAAATTCAGGATTTATAAGTAAATTGACAAAAAGATTAGAAAGAGTAAAACCTAAGAGTTAAAGTATATTCTTCTCCCTATCCAGTCTGATGGTAAGCCATTAAGCAGTGCTCATAGGGCCCTAAGTACCTGCAAAGAATTGGCTCCAGCACCCTCAGAATACCAAAGTCCGCAGATGCTGAAGTCTTTATATATAAAGCGGCACAGATTTTTGCATAAAACCTATACAAAACCTCCAGCACTTGAACCCATCCAATGATGGTATGCAATGTCCCCTCAAGGTGAATCCTGAGTGCACTCTTCAGGGGATGGATGGCTAGAAAAAGGGTTCATTTTCTTTTTTTTTTTTTGGTTTTTCGAGACAGGGTTTCTCTGTGTAGCCCTGGCTGTCCTGGCACTCACTTTGTAGACCAGGCTGGCCTCGAACTCAGAAATCCGCCTGCCTCTGCCTCCCGAGTGCTGGGATTAAAGGCGTGCGCCACCACGCCCAGCTCTAGGGTTCATTTTCAGTGGAGACATAATTTTCTGTTTTCCCAGTATTGCAGTGAGGATTTTGGTTTCTTTTAAAAAACCCACAGAAATCGGACTGTGATTTCATTTTAATCCCAGGTGTGGACTATGGAGCTGCTTCAGGCTGTCCACAGCAGCTGAGCATGATTTGCCGCGTGCAGGGGTGTGATTTCCTAGTGCCAGCAACTGTGTGGAGTTTGAGGCTCTGGAAATCTTTCACAGGGTAGATAAATGCTGGCTCCGAGGGGCAGGGTGTTGCTTGTTGTTGGTCTCAGTTTGTTAAAAAGTTGTGTACAGAAGAAACAAGAATTAGCTATCCTGATGTGAAGATGATCAAACTTGCCCCAAGGAACTCACTAACCCTAACAGCAGGAAGGAGTCTAACGATAACATCGCCCTCTCTCCCTCTCTCCTTTTTCCTCTCCTATTTAGGGTTAGAGGTTGAAACGGTGGGGAAGGGTAGAAGAATAAAGAACCCACAAGGTAGCAAGTGCCGGCCACACAATAGTAACAGAGTGGTCAGAAACCACCATGCAGATCAGAGTGTGGAGGGCAGACTGGCAGGACCTGCTCTGTGTAAGCTCTCTGCATCCTATCTCAGGCTCTGGGAAGGGCTTTTCTCACCCCTTTCTAAGTGGACTTTTCTGCCAGTTTTTGCTTTTACCAACAGGAAAGATAATTTGCTTTTGGGTGCCCTGATCTCGGTGAAGCAATACTGGAAGGCAGGGACACTTGCTTCTTATTTTTCCTTTCCCAACTACCACTTTCACTTTCTTTCAACTGACAGAATCCCTAAACTACATTCCGTGCAGATGCCTTGGGAAGACCCCAGTGAAATGTGTGTACCTTGGGAACTTCTCCATTGCTGCCTGGGGGTAGCCGCAGGATCCAGAAGTTTCTGTTTTTCAGCAGATTCTCCATGTTCTCCAGGCGACGCTGCAGCAGCCCATACTCCTGCAGTAAGGTCCCCAGAACAACCCACTTGCTCTCCAGATGATTTGCGAACTCCACAGCCGTTCTCTCACAGTCTGCTATCTTCTTCTCATTTGTCCCTGTCCTGCCCTCCAGAGTCAGTAGTCGCATGGCCTGGGCCTCCAGTTTCCTCTCCACTGCTTGGACAGCAGCCCACACAGCCAATCGAGTGATCTCTGCGGTGGGCAGTGGCTGTTCTTTCTGGGCTGCAGAAGAGGTATGGAAGGGAGTGTCCTTTTGCAAAGTGGGACTCTGGAGCAAGGGGTCCATGTCGGTCTCAGGAACTGTGGGTGACAGAGTCAGCGAGTCTTTCTCAGGAACTTCAGGAGAGTGGAGTGGAGCTTCCTGATGGTGGGCGGAGTGCGAGAGGAAGGGGATCCCCTGAGCAGCTGCTGAAGGAGAGTACTGGGTTTCTTCCTGGGAAGCCAGGGATACCTGGTGAGGTGCGTCTTGCTCAGATGTGGCAGGATACAGGAGTGAAGGTCCTTTCTGGAGAACATGTGACATCTGACTGGATGTCTCTTGCTTAGTAGTACTATCAGTCTGGGGCAAGACACCTTGCCGGGGGGCAGTGGGAGACAAAGGAGGAACTTCTTTCGGGGGAAGAATGCAAGAAGGGAACACAGTTTCTCTAGGGAGTCGAGCAGGGGCCTGACGCACAGACTCTTCGTGTGGAACACTGGAGAATGACAGTGGTGACGAGCGATCGTCCTCCATGTCCAGCTGCTGGACCTGTGTTCAAGGAGAGAAGGAAAGACAGGATTGAAGGTCACAGTCTCCAGATGGCAAAACAAATCCAAGAGACAAGCGTTCACACTAAAAGGTTCTCAGTTTTGGAAGCAACAAGACACATTCCAAAAGAGCACATCTCTTCCAAAAGTGTCACTGATCTAGACATCAATGATACTCTATTAGGAACAACCATACATCTTTTATGTAAAGATGGTTATGCTACCTTCTGTTTTCTACAGAGCCATATTTCCCCTACATTTCAAAAGTGATGAATGGCGTGTAGGAGGTGAAGGGGACTGAGAAGAAATCAGAACACTCAGCTGGTGGCTCTGTTAATACCTATTGCTGCCCTGCTCTCTGTAGCCTGCTCACGTGACTACTGCCTTCGTGTGCCGGGAAAGGTCTGCAAAGGCTGGATGGACTTGGGGTACTGCAACTGGCTTTTGTTACGAGTAACGGACAGTCAGACATGGTGACGGCTAACAACGGCAATTCAGCCTCCTCAGGAGCCCAGGTTTCCTAGGTAGATGGTTCGCTGGGACAGGTGTACATTGCTGGGCTGGACCCCCTCGTTGTGGTTCTTGTGGTAGGGACTAGGAAGAAAGGCCTGTGGTGACTGACGCCATGAGACATTAACCTAGTTTTGAGTATGACAAGAGTGTTGGGGACTAGAAGCAGAAGAAAGATGTGTTTTCTTTTGGCACTCTGGTCCTCATCTTGATATCCATGTTAAAATCTTAAACCACCATGGAGGTGACGCCACACTCTTCTGTCAGTGCCCAGTTCATTTTCCTAGCCAGTCAATACCTTTACTGGATCTGAGCGGAATTTTTCCATGACAATTTTTGTTCTTTTCTTCATAATATTCCTTTAAGGAATCTGTTCAGCTTCTATGCTCTCTATGAGTGCTCTGTAAGGAAGGTAATTAAAACTTGTTTTCTTCACTCGAAAATTAGCATAACCCTTATGTTCAGTCTTCTAGTGTGTGCTCAGTAAATGCCTATTGAAAGATTATCAAGGTAGTAATGAGGTTCCTTTTGTCATCCATCAGAGAATTATCTAAACCCACTTCATACCTTCCAGAGCTATTTTTCTTAGTTTATTCATTGATTCACATACAGGTGACCCAGAAAAGCAGCATCCTACTTTTAAGGCTAGGACTGGAGATTTTGAGTCCTGGTCCAGCAAAGACCTTTGAGAAAGCATGAGCCATACCTCTGTTATACAGGGACTCATTAGCAGAGTAAATATGTAGGATTTATTACGTGCCATAAACTGTGTTAAGCATTTTCAAGGATTATCTCATTTAAACCTCACAAAACCTGATGAAATTCTATTACTAGAATTATTAGCCACAATTAGCCTATGAAAACACTGAAAATAGGAGAGGCTCTATCTACCTTGCCTCAGGTAACACAGACTCCACAGATTGTAGGTGACCTCTAGGCCTCAATTATAGACAGAGGCAGCTGATAGGTTTGAGTCCTGAGTCAAAGGCTTGGTGATTAAACATACCTATGGGAGGCTTACTACAGGCATTCATGTTGGGATACAGGGCCCTATCCCTTAAAGACATACAGTTTATGGTAGTGTCAAGAGCCCCCTAGGAAACCTAATGCAAATTATGAGGTCTCAAAATACATACAGACACAAAATCCTGCAAACCCTGAAAGAGTTCAAAGACCCCTTTACTCTCAACCCTTCACTATTAAGTTGGTAGCATACTAGACAGCCCCCTTAGGTGGAAGCCTCAATCACACAGCTAAAGGAACCAAGAGCCAACACAATGGGCATATTAAGGCAGTCTGCCTGAGGGAGGACTAGGGGATCTGCTTATAATTAGTAGGAAGAGGGAAAAGAATACCTGGAGGGCAGGTTAGGTGCCAGAGGTTTACCTCAGACAAGAAAAAAAAAAAGCCAGCAGGACAAAACATCTTTACTAACCACCTGAATCAGACAGAGCTCAAAGGAAAGTGGTATTTTTTTTCCTTCTCCATTTAGAGATTTGGAATACTGGAAAGCGGTGAAGGGTCATAAGGTATAGCCGCCGCCCCCCCCCCCCCCCCCCAGTCCTGATACAATGCCATCAGCTCCAGCAAACCTGTGGCTTGACCTTACTCTCAAGCAAAGATAGCTAAACCGAATAAGCTCAAATTCTCAAGCTGCTAACTGCTAGCAGGAGAGGAACGTTAGAATTCCTCTGCGCCACATTTCACAGCTTCTACCTGTCTCTCTTTCCTCCCCACCCTTGTGTGGTAAGTGAATAGGGGCTCCAGGATCCATACCAACATACTAGAAACATGCATAACGACACACATCTGACTTTTTACAAAAGCTATGCCATTTTCTTACATGACCCAGGATGGTTCACTCAGAATTACATGCCATGAAGACCTAAGCCCAGAGGCAGGAATGTTTAAAAAAAAAAAATCTTCATTGTATTTCCCAGGTGTTTTGTTATTGTTATTTTAAGGACTGCGAGGTTTTTAGGAAGCCATCTATCCCATCTCTTCCAATATACATGGAAACAGGTTCAAAGGCACGGACTCCCATGCAGCAAACCCGCCTAGCACAGCCAGGGTGCCTCAGAGAGCACGTTGGGTGGGAGGGCGTTTAATTATTGAATGGCCCTCGGAAGAACATCAACCTCTTTGGCTCTTACTCGCCAGACCCCATTTATCCGTACCCCAAGTTTGACTCGGGGTGCTCCTGACGCAGAGGCTATGGATCACACTGCTCCCCACACCGGAGTCGCTGGGCTGGGCGCTGCCCGGCCTTCCCCTCCTCCCCCGACGGGCCGCAGCCAGTGCTCGGCTAGTCCAGGCCGCCCACCCTGGTGAAGCCGCCGCCAGCGCCGCCCCTCCCCGTCCAGGCCCGCAGCACGCTGGGCAGGCCTCTACGGGACTGCGGGCACCTAGCCCGGGCCGACTCGCTACGTGACCTTGGGGCAGGCAGGGCAGGTCGCCGCCGGGTGTCCGTGCCTCAGTGTCTCCGCTCTGCGAAATGGGAGAGCCGCGTCAGCACCGCGCCCAGGCCGGGAGCCGTTCCGCGGGGCCGAGCTCTGCGGAAAACGTGCCGCTGGCCACCCCGACGGACGCAGCGCCGGCTCCGCAGCCAGGGAGCGAGCGCGCCGCCCGCGCACCACCTCGGGCCGCGTGTCCGAGAGCCGTGCGGCCGCGCAGCCTCGCACGGACGGCCGCCGCTCCCGCCCGCCCCGGCCGTCCTCCCCCCCAGGGGGCGCGCGAGCCCGCCAGGGCGCCCCCTCCCCGCTAACGTCGCCGCGCCCGGCCCTTACCGAGACCCCAGGCCGGGCCGCCGAGCCCGGAGCACGCAGGCAGTCCCCGGGGCCCCGAGGCCGCGCGTCCGTGCGCGCGCGGGCTGCCCTCCCCCGAGCCGGGGCCGCCTCGGCCATGGCCCCGCGCCGCCCGGCCCGCGCCGTGCGAGTCCCCGCCGCCGCCGCCGCCGCGCGCAGCCCCACGCAGGCCCGGCGCCGTGGGCGGGCTGGCAGTGCGGCGCGGCCTGGCCTCACCCACCGGGGCTGCGCGACCGTCGGGCCCCGGCCTGCTCGGGGCTGCGCTCGGCGGGCGGGCGCGGGCGGCGGTGGCGGCGTCGGAGCGCGGCTGTGCGGGCTGCGCCCCGGCGGCGAGCTGGGCCCCAGCGCTCTGCGGCCGCCCCCGGCGCGCTCGCCCGCCCCGAGCGGCCGACGCTGCGACCCCGGCTGCGGCCCGGGTCCCGGCTGCGAGCTGCGCGGCCGTCCCGGCGCCTCTTCAGCAGGGGAGCTGCACCGCAGCTGCCATGTTGCTACAAACTGCATCCTGGGAGGCATGTCCCTCTCAGGCGTTTCAAGAGGAGCGCTCGGAGGCTCGTCGGAGGCGGCCGGAACCCAGACAGCTCCATCTACAGCCGGTAGGAGCGAACAGTGAGGCGCGGGCCGCCGCGGCGCCGGACACGCCCTGAGCCCGTCGCGGCTCACCTGGCGTCTTGGCGGCCCGGCGCCCTCGGGCCAGGCCGCGGCGGGCAGCGGCGGCGGCGGAGGCGGCGGAGCGGAATCCGGGGCGCGCGGCCCGCGCGGCGCGCTGGGTCTGGAGGCGGGCCGATGGGCTCCGACAGCCTTCCGCCCGCGGCCGCCTGCGCGTCTCAAACCCAGAACCCGGTCGTTGGCTTTCAAAACCTGCGCTCACAAAGGGATCGGAGAGAGCCGTCACACCACAGAAAGCCGGAGTTCATGTGACCAGCGCAGTGCAGCCCGGGTTCCAGGGACGCGGGCTGTGGATCCAAGGGGAGCGAGGGGTGGGGGTGGGAGTGCTTTGTGAAAAGCCTCAGTGTTGTTTTCGGCCAGAAAGGACAGAATTCCTGGAATCTTTGAGGGCACGGGTTGGAAGGGGCTAGACGGGCTACTTAGGAGGAAACTGAGGCCGAAACGGGAGTGGCTTGCTGATCCCAAGTTGCAGTTTTCTCCCCCTTGTACTCTTTCCAACCATGAGAGAGAACCCTCTTTCCTGGACAGGTTCAGTGAATCGCACGTTTACTGAATATGCAGGAGCTGCCAAGATTTGGGAACGGAATGAAAAAAGAAAAATAAGTCTGAGCAGGTGTCCTGGTTATAGTTAGGGATGAATGAACCCCCAACTGGAACCTAGATGAAAAGCCAGAATAAATCACTTCATGGAACCCTGGGGGTGTCTGGGTTGGAGCTTGTCTTAGAAGGCAACCGGGCAATATGAAGCTCTCAGTAAAAAACGGAGACCACCAGGCCAAGGACATCTCATGTATTCGTGAAGTGTCACGTGCGCCCCCCCATATGTCTATGCATTGCGTATCATGTGTGCATACACATGCAGTGCACACTACTGGCTTTTGTATTCTTGAAGTTTTACATAAGTTGTATTTATTCAGCCCATATCCTGTTGCAACTTTTTGTTATCTGGGTGGATACAGTATGTGTAAACAAGTCTATCTACCTGATCTATTCATTCTAACCCCTATATAGTATTTCATTATCCTTCAGGGGGAAATGAATCCAAACCTGCTGCCAGGATGCCACATATACATCAGACATACATAGCGCATTGTGCTGTTCACCAGCTCTGGAATAGAGTACCTTCAACTTTCCTAGGCTTTAACTGCTCAGCAGAGACGGTGCCCACATACCCTACCACCATGCATAACTTCCTGTTTTCATGTCCTGGCCAACATTTCCTGGTAAGGGACTTAGAAAGTTTGTCAAAAAGTTGAGAAATGCAACTCCTTATTCTTATTGACATATATTTATGTTGCCATCATTAAAGAAGTTGATTGCTTTTTAAAATGTGCTGCAGTAACATTAGTTTTCTTGCCCTGCAAGGCTCTCTTCGTAGTCTGTACCTGCACTGTTGGATAGCTTTTCTTCCATTGGTTTATAGCGTTTTATAAAAAACACAGTCTGGTTATTAATCCTATCACCCACCAAACATTTTTTTCTGTGGGGGTGTTTGTTTTGTTTGTTTTTTTGTTTTGTTTCTGTATTGCCCTGGCTGTCTGGAGCTCACTTTGTAGACCAGGCTGGCCTCGAACTCAGAAATCCACCTGCCTCTGCCTGCCTCTGCCTCCTGAGTGCTGGGATTAAAGGCATGTGCCACCACACCCGGCTACCCACCAAACATCTAATGTAATAACTGATGCAGTTGCAGTTATTATGCAGTTGCAGTTATTATTTATTTAATGAATTACTGAGACTGGGAATTGAACTAGGGCTTCTTGCATGCTAGAGTACAGCTCTACCACTGAGCTACATCCCCAGCCCTTATTTTTTTTTTATTTACATGTATTTATTTACTTATTTATGTGTGAGTTGTGGGGGTGGGGTGTGGTCATCCATACATCTGAGGGCAACTTTTTTTTTTTTAATTTATTTATTATATGTAAGTACACTGTAGCTGTCTTCAGACACACCAGAAGAGGGAGTCAGATCTCATTACAGATGGTTGTGAGCCACCATGTGATTGCTGGGATTTGAACTCTGGACCTTCGGAAGAGCAGTCGGGTGCTCTTACCCACTGAGCCATCTCACCAGCCCCTGAGGGCAACTTTAAGGTTCTCCCCTTTCAACATGTGAATTCCTGGGATTGAGCTCTTAGTGAAGTACAGTATGGCATGTCAGCATTTCAGTATGTCTATACAGCATAGGTCAGGACAACTGGCTTATTCATTAGTTCAAACCTTTACCATTTCTTAGTGTTTGGATTACCCAAGATCCTCTTGGCTAAGGTGTCAGGCATGCTAGGCAAGCACTTCACTACTGAGCACCCCAGCCCTTCCAATAAACCATAGCCACGGTGTGCTACTCTGTCTGCTGTAAGAATTCTAACAGGATTCTACCTGAATCTACCAGCTTATAAGCCATTTTCCATTTTCTACTTCCTTTGTTTGTTTGTTTGTTTGTTTTGTTTTGTTGAGACAGGGTTTCTCTGTAGAGCCCTGGCTGTCCTGGAACTCACTCTGTAGACCAGACTGGCCTTGAACTCAGAAATCCTCCTGCCTCTGCCTCCTGAGTGCTGGGATTAAAGGCGTGCGCCACCATGCCCGGTTTAAAATGAGTATCCCAGGCTGGCCTCGAACTGCCTCTACCTCTGCCTCCTTCAGCAAATCCTACCGGCGTGTGCCACCGCTACCTGCCATCTTCTACTTCTTATGGATATTCAAATCTCAATCTCTCTCTCTCTCTCTCTCTCTGTCTCTCTCTGTCTCTCTCTGTCTCTCTCTCTCTCAACGGTCTGACCATTTAATAGATTTCCTCATATTATGGTGACCACCAACCATAAAATTATTTTTGTTGCTAAGTCATGATTATAATTTTGCTACTATTATGAATCATGTTTTCTGTGAAACTTAGGTGACCCCTGTGAAAAGGTCATTCAATCCCCAGAGGGGTCAGGAGTCACAGGTTGAGAACCGCCTGCTAGCAATGCAACAAGGCTGTGGAACATTTTCTTGATGATTGATGTGGGTGGTGCCATTTCTGGGCAGGTGGTCTTGGGTTGTGTAAGAAAACAGACTGAGCAAGCCAGTAAGCAGAAGTTCTCTGTTTCAGTTCTCACCTCCAGGTTCCTACCTTGAGTTCCTTCCCTGGCTTCCTTTCATGAGGTGCTGTAACAGGGTATAAGCCAAATAAACTGTTTTGTTCCCAAGTTTCTTTTTGTCATGGTGTTTATCACAGCAGTTAAAAAAACAAACAAACTAGAACCTTCTTGCTATGTAGTCCACTCCCTGGTATCAAACCCAGTATCTTTCTGCCTCTGCCTCCCGAGTGCTAAGGTCGGTAAGTATACCACTAACACAGCCACCACACAGTCATCCAGCTATGTTTCCCCTGCCCCCTCTGGTTTTTCGATACAGGGTTTCTCTGTGTAGCCCTGGCTGTCCTGAAACTCACTTTGTAGACCAGGCTGGCCTCGAACTCAAGTTCTGCCTGCCTCTGCCTCCCAATCGCTGGGACGCAGGGAGTGTATCACTACTCAGCAGTATGCCTTTCATTATAACAGCCTGCTTTGCATCACTTATTCTACCTCACAGGGGCTGGAGAGGTGGCTCAGCCCTTAAGAGTACTTGCTGCTCTTGCAGAGGCTCTTTAAAAAAGATAGATATCCGGGGCTAGGAAGGAAGTCATTTGCTCCCAAGCCTGGTTGGTGAGTGTAGTTTGATCCCTGGGACCCATGCAGTGGAAAGAGAGAACCAGCCCCCACAGGTTAACCTCTGACCTCCACACATGACTAATGGCACTCCCCCAGCCCCATCACAAAATAAATACATGTGGAAAAAAGTCTAGAAAATTGTATCTCTACAGATTTTTTTTTTTTGCCATTATTCCCCGAACAATACTGTATAACAAGTATTTTCAGATTATTTGCACGTATTAGATATGAGCCTGAACATCCATGGGTTTTTGGTATGCACGGGTGTGTGTGTGCCCTGAACTCAGCCATCCTAGGTGCCATGGTGCTATGCTCGCGTTAGCCTCGGGGATTCACCAGGGCCTTGGACTGTATTCCACTGCACATCTCGCAGGACTGTACGTTTCTCTGTATTTTGTGTCTTGCAATGGCGTATTGAATTGTTTCTGTAATTGTATGCATTCTTATTATTTCTCCCCTCAAGATTACCAACATGAATGTCATATATTCTATAATCACATATAATTCTGTTGTGAAATTCCCATAGAAAGAAATTGCTCTAGTCTGTGTCCAAACTGCCCTGAACTGGTCTGATCTCAGAAGCTGAGCTGGGTCAGGCCTGGTTAATACTTGGATGGAAGGATTGCTTCCCCTAAACAATATTAAATATTTTACATTTTTGTCAATAAATGACTATTCTCTTTACAAATTTTTTTGTTTGTTTGTTTTTTTGTTTGTTTGGTTTTGAGACAGGTCCCACTGTGTATCTCTGTCTACCCTGGAACTTAATATGTAGACCATGCTGGTCTTGAACCTAGAGAGCTGCTTGCCTTCACTAAGATTGAAGGCATCCACAACATGCCTGGTTACAAAACTGTTCATACAGTCAGGATATAGCTGGGTGGTAGAATGTTTGCTTAGCATGTAAAAGGCTCCACGTCAAATTCTCAGTCCCCTCCCAATTATATATAATTATATATGTAATTTTATTATTTACTTTTTAGTGCATTGGGATTTGAAATGTGTTTTGCTTTGTAGCTGTGCTGGTCCTTTATTTTTTTGAGGCTGGGTTCATGTAGGCTGGCTTGGAATGATTATAGGTGTGTACCACTACATCCAGTCTCGTTTTGTAAGTGACTGAAAAGAAAATCTCTTGATTAAAAACTAACCATGCCTTTCAAGTTTCTTATAGCCTTACTACTTTATCAGTTACTGAAGTAAGTATGTGAAAATATTTCATTTTTCCCTCATAGCTCTGTAATCTTTTGCTTTATATATTTTTGAGGCCATGTTGGATACATTAAACTTATATTTCCTTTGCTAATGTCACCTTTTATAGCCTAGAAATTAGAGCCTCTGGCATCAAAACCTGCTTTATCTAGTGGTGTTAGTGCATGTTAGCTGATGTCTTCTCTCCTCATCCACAGATTTAACATTTTAGAACTAGCTCTGTAGTCTAGGCTGGCCTCACAGAGACCTGCTGGGATTAAAGTCACGTGCCATCACTCCCTGGCAGCTAGTAGTGGCAGCGGCTCCTTCCCCTCTTCCTCTTCCTTTTCCTTTTCCTCCTCCTCCTCCATCTTCCTTCTTTCTTTTTTCTCTCTTCTTTCTTCTTTAAGACAGTGTCACTATGTACCCTAGGCTGCCTGGGGCTCAGTAGCTCTCTCTGCCTCTGTCTCTGGGTGTTGGGATTAAATGAATATACAACCATGCTCATGGAGCAGGTTTTCATCATCATCTTTTCTCCCTCTGCGAGGAGCCATTCTGCTGTTCTTTCAGTGGTGTGAATGAGCATTCTAAATTTTATAGTTGACTTAGGATGTCTAAAAACCTGCTTCACTGGGTATGCTGGTAGATACCCAGTAACCCTAGCACTCAGCAGAGACAGAAACAAGTGGGTCTTTATGACTCTGAGGCCAGCCTGGTTTACATGGTGAGCTCCAAGGTAGCTAGTGTTGCATAGTGATACCCTGTCTCAAAAATATCTAAATGAAATTGGTATCTTTTTTTTTCTTTTTAAAAAGTTTAATTCTATTTAAAAAAATTGTTTTGGGATAGAGGCCCATTTTGCTGAGGCCAGACTTAAATTTACTCTGTACTAAGAATGGCCTTAAATTTCTGCCTTCCTTGCCTCTGCCTTCCTGGAGTTGATATTACAGGGGTATTTACTACTACTCCGGACATCGCTGACCCTTGCTTGAAATCATACTATAAAATGCTTTCATCTAAATCGCCTCCATCTTATATTTTATTGTTATCCATTATTTTAATTTTGCTTTGTTTTCTTACATACTTATTTATGTGTATGTATGTGCCTGGGTGAGTTTATGTTCCATGCATATGCATGCAAGTGTTTGCAAAGGCCAGAAGAGAGCATCAGCGCTGGCCCTGGAGTTATATATAGATGGAGAGCTCTGAGCTGCCTGTGCTGGGAACAGAATCTGGGTCCTTTACAAGAGCACCACGCGCCCTAGCCACTGAGCCATCTCTCTAGTCCTTTGCTTCTAACATATTTCCACTTGTCTTTTTTTTTTTTTTTTAAAAGACTTGTACTAGTATACTGTAGCTGTCTTCAGACACACCAGAAGAGGGCATCAGATCCCATTACAGATGGTTGTGAGTCACCATGTAGTTGCTAGGAATTGAACTCAGGACCTCTGGAAGAGCAGTCAGTGTTCTTAACCACTGAACCATCTTTTCAGCCCCTATTTATCATTTCTTTATTTTTCATTCTAGGTTCTTTCTTCATCTATCTTTGATGAAGCTCTCAGTATTTGTGGTTTTAGAAATAAAATACTCTATAAAAGTAGTCACTATTCCCTAAATAATGTACTATACCAACTATTTGTATAGTATTTATATCATATTAGATGTTAGTAGTAATATTGATGTGATTTAAGCTTTCTAGAAGGATGTGCAAAGGAAATATACAAATGCTATAGGATAAGGGCTTTGGAATGAGTCCCCCTCCCCCATACTGATGAATGACCATGATTTTTTTTTTTTCAACTATTGGTGATTCTGTTGTATAAGCAGCTCATTAATTTTTTTTAAAGTTCTGTGACCATGTGTCCTGGCTAGCTTTATGTCAGTTTGACACAAGCTAAAGTCATCTGAAAGGAGGGAACCTCAAAAATGTTTCCATAGGATCCTCCTGCATTTTCTTTATTAGTGATTGATGTGGGAGGGCTCCATTGTGGGGCTGGTGGTCCTGGGTTCTAGACGAAAGCAGACTGAGCAAGCCACAAGCAGTCAGTGTTCTTAACCACTGAACCATCTTTCCAGTAAGTAGTACCCCTCCATGGCCTCTGCATCAGCTCCTACCTCCAAATTCCTCCCCCTTTTTGAGTTCCTGTCCTGGCTTCCATTAATGATGGGCTACAATGTGAAAGTATAAGCTACAGAAACCCTTTGCTCCTCAACTTGCTTTCTAGTTATGGTGTTTCATTGTAGCAATAGGAACCCTAAGAAACTATTCCTTTACTTCTAGAAATACCTTATTAGTTAATTAATGTATTTGTTCATGCAACAGGTTCTCACTCTTTAGTCCTGGCTGGCCTGTAACTCTGTATGTAGACCAGGCTAGCTTCAAATTCAGAGAGATTTACCTCCACTGCCTCCTAATTGCTACAATTAAAGTCGTGGGCTTATGGTGCCTGACTAGAAATACTATTTTTTTTTTGTTTTGTTTTGTTTTTAATGGTACATTGTTTTTCATAGTATGTCAATTTTCTAAAGGTTTGGGGAATACATACACATATATACATACACTCATTCATATATATATGTATAAATATATATATATATATGCATGCAATTGATAATTTCACATTGTATTTTGATTGTATTCACCCCCAAGTCATTTCAGATTCATCCCTAATTACATGCTAGCCCAACATTGTATCCTTGATTTAAAAAAAAAAAAAAAAAAACCAACCTATGTAACCCTGGTTCTATCCTTCTGGGCATGTGGCTATCCACTGTAGTGTGCTTAACCTACCAGAGACCATACCCTTAAAGAAAACTAACTCTCCATCTCTTGACCAATATCTACTATGAATAGCAAGTCAGCACACGGTAGCTTTGTGCCTGTCTGGCTTGAGCTTGCACGGGTCTGGTACATGCTTTCATTACTGCTGTGAGTTCATATGTGCCTTGCTGTGTTCTTTTGCAGTCATCTACTGCCTTTGGCTCTTAGAGTCTTTCCACACCCCACACACCCACATCATGATTCCTGAGCCTTGGTAAGAGAAGAATGTGATAAAGATATCCCATTTAGGGCTGAACACTTTGTAGTTCCTTATTCACTGCATTTTGACCAAATGTGGGTCTCTGTGTTAATTGCAATACTCTTTAAAAAGAAATTTCTCTGATGAGGTTTGAGAGACACACTAATCAATGAGAATAACAATATAAGTCATTAGGAATCAGTTTAACACCATATCCTTTTAGCAGAATAATATTAGATTCTCCCCTAGAGCCTATGAGCTGTCTAGCCACAGGCGCTGTCTAGCTTCCCTCCCCCTTCCCCCCTGTGTGTGTGTGTGTGTGTGTGGTTTTTTTTTTTTTTTCTTTTGAGACAGGGTTTCTCTGTATAGCCCTGGCTGTCCTGGAACTTACTCTGTAGACCAGGCTGGCCTCGAACTCAGAGATTCCCCTGCCTCTGCCTCCTAATTGCTGAGATTAAAGGTGTGCACCACCACTGCCTGGCTTAGCCACTGATACTTGATCCTAATAACAGTGAGGAGAATAGGTCTCATCCTGTGGAGAAGGCCTGCATCCAGCAGGTTGGTTATCCCCGTGACATCCATGCCATTGTTGCACCAGGGGCCATATCTTACCAGACTGACTTTTATTGTAGCTTGTAGGGCTCACAATTGCATACGATTTATGATTAAGGTTTCGTGATTTCTATTGAGTGTATATTTTCTACTGTTTGCCTCTGATAATTTTATATACTCTTGTAGCTGTCCATTGGCCATGGGTTAACTGAAAGGGTGGCTGGAAATGAAAAAGGATGGAGTTCGAGAGAAGGATGAAGCCAAGACAAAGTTTCTGATCAAGGCTCAAAGTTTAATATTCAGCACTGTGGGAAAGCCCACAGACACCCCCCCTCCTTTGTTTCAGCTGGCTTATGTTGCAAAGCAAGCTCAGCAGGCAGTCTGCTCCTCAAAGCTCCTGTAGGAAATTTCAAATGCAGTGAGGCCGACCCAGGTCATAAAATCTTTGTGGCAAGGACTCAAGGTCTGTTTAGCCTACTCAAGACTGGGGGAAGGGCACACACTGTAAATATGTCATATTATCTTTAGGAATATGTTTATATAAATTTGAGTTCTTGGATACTTACGCATGCTGTTACTGTTCCTTGTTAATGGTAGATGTCTGGGCTTGTAATGTATGGTTGTGTGTTTATATTGAGCAGGACTTGAGTCTGCATTTTGGGGTTGTTTCTCGTGTTTCTCCTGGAAACTTCAGTTTCTGTCATTGCTCTACGTCCAGTTTTTATGTCTGTTTATCATTCCCTCAAATAATGTAAAACTGAAACCCTGCCCCACTGGGTAGGTATGTTACTAGCAGGTGCCAGCTTTGGTTTTAAATCCTCAGGGAGGATACTGCCCTGGCCATGGCGAGCCCAGCTTGAGAGGGACAAGCTTTTGTCATCTGTGGCAGCCTTGTTACTCTTCCACTTGGATCTCAGTGTAAGCTAAGCGCTTGCCATTTGGTCAGCTGCAGTACAGAAGACTATGGCTCTGCCTGGGAACACCTTTGGGGAATGCCTTGGTTTTCATTTCTGATCGACAGGGACTGAGTAGCTGGGGATCAGGGCTGGGTCATTTCTGCCATCATTTGCTCTAGAGCCTGTTGGGCTGGCTCAAACTGCCAACTCTGCATCCTTCTGTGTTCCTGATTTCCAAACCTGCTTCCTCTCCCCTTCCTCTCACCTGTCATGTGGCCTGAGATGGAGCCTGCAGAACTCTATCTCCCTTCCTTTGAAACTTCTTGTATTTCGAACAGTCTCAACATGTTTCCCAGAGGACCCACCTTCACATGGAGCTATGGTGTCAGGACGCGCGCGCGTGTGTGTGTGTGTGTGTGTGTGTGTGTGTTGTTGTTGTTGTTGTTTACATCCTAACCTCAGTTTCCAGGAAGTCCCTCCTCTCCTTCTAGTCCTTTTCTCCCTATCTCCTCTTCATTCCTCCTCCCTTTCCTGCAGAAGAGGGGAGGCCTCCCACGAATATCAACTAGCCTTGGCATATCAAGTTCTGTTAAGACTGGGTGCATCTTTTCACAAGGCAGCCCAGTTAGGGGAAAGGGCCCCAAAGGCAGGCAACAGAATCAGAGACAGCCAATCCCTGCTCCTGCTGTTAGGAGTCCCACATGAAGACCAAGCTACACAATTGTTACATCTGTGCAAAAGGCCTAGGTCAGTCGCATGCATTCTCTCTAGTTGGTGGTTCAGTCTCTGTGAGCCCCCATGGGCCCAGATTAGTTGGTTCTATAGGTTTTCTTGTGCTGTCCTTGACCCCCTGACTCCTACAACCCTTCCTCCTCCTCTTCCACAGGATTCCCCAAGCTCCACCTAATGTTTGGCTGTGGGTCTCTGCATTTGTTTCTATCAGTTGTGGGGTGAAGCCTCTCTGCTGATCGTTATGCCAGATTCCTGTCTGCAAGTATAGCCAAATATCATCAACGTGTCAGGGGTGGGTTCCTTCTCATGGCATGGCTCTCAAGCTGGACCAGTTATTGGTTGGTCATTCCTTCAATTTCTGCACCACTTTTACCCCTGCATATCTTGTAGGCAGGACAAATTGTTGGTTGAAGGTTTTGTGGCTGGGTTGGTGTCCTAGTCCCTCCATTGGAAGTCTTTCCTGGTTACAGGAGGTGACTGTTTCAGGCTCTCTATCCTCCATTGCTAGGAGTTTTAGCTAGGTTCACCCTCACAGATACCTGGGATTTTCCCACTGCCCTAGGTTTCTAGCTTGTTACAGAGATACCCTTACTCCAGTTGTCTCTCCCTGTACTTTCCCCCTCCATCCTCCCTCCACCGGTCCCTCCTGTTTCTGTCCCCCATCTCCCACCCCCTCACTTACCCATGGTGTCTGTTCTATCTCCCCTTCTCAGTGAGATTCAAGTATGCCCGCTTATGCCCTCCTTGTTACTTAGCTTCTTTGGGTTGATGGATTGTTATTCTTTCCTTTTTTGGCTAATACCCACTTATAAGTGAGGACACACCATGTTTGTCTTTCTGGATCTGGGTTACCTCACTCAGGATGATCTTTTCTAGTTCCATGCATTTGCCTGCCGATTTCATGACCTCATTGTTCTTAATAGCTGAGTAGTATTCCATTCTGTAATGAACTACGTCTTCTTTATTCATTCTTCAGTTGACAGACTGTTGTTTCCAGTTTCTGGCTATTAAGAATAAAGCTACTATGAACATAGTTGAGCAAGTGTCCTTGTGCTGGACCGGAGCATCCTTTGGTTATATGCCCAGGAGTGGTATAGCTGGGTCTGGAGGTAGATCTAGTCCCACTTTTCTGAGAAACTGCCAGATTGGTTCAGGATGTGGTTTGGAACTGTGCATGTGCTGATGACAAGGCTTTCAAGGTTTGTGGAGTCCAGTGTGTTTTGCCTTGGTCCTACAGCTATGTTCTTCTTTAGAACCAGTCAATACCAGGTAGGCTTGCCGGGCAGTGGTGGCACACGCCTTTAATCCCAGCACTTGGGAGGCAGAGGCAGGCGGATTTCTGAGTTCGAGGCCAGCCTGGTCTACAGAGTGAGTTCCAGGACAGCCAGGGCTACACAGAGAAACCTTGTCTCGAAAAATCCAAAAAACAAACAAACAAAAAACAAACAAAAATACCAGGTTGGCTCAACAAGGACTTCTGCCATTATAACTTGAGCATGCAGCTGTCTTCATTTTGGGCATATAGGATTTCCATTTATTTATTTATTTATTTATTTATTTATTTATTTATTGTCATAGTTTTGTATTTGAAAGCATGTTTAAGTTTTATTCAGAATTTCAAGATGTGTATATCAGCAATATGTTTCGGTTATACAGTTAACAGTATATTATTTATTAAATATTTTTAGACTTATTTGCATTTTGCCTGCATGTACGTGTCTTATGTGCATGCTTGGTACTTGTAAAGGTCAGAAGAGGGTGTCGGATCTCCCAGAATTGGAGTTTCGGATGAGTGTGAACTACCACAAGCATTCTGGGAGTTAAACTTGGGTCCTTTTCAGTACCAAGTGCTCCCAACCACTGAACCATCTTTCCAGTGGCTCCCGGTTCCCCTTGTTTGAAATGGCCTCACTCTGCAACCCAGATGGGCTTGAAAATGCATTATGTAGCCTAGCGTCCCTGGAACTCAGCCTTTTGCCTCAGCTTCCCAAATGCTGGGATAAATAGTTGTGAGCCACTACATCTAGCATTTCCCCCACTATTTTAAAAATAACAAATTATTTGAGAGTATATATTAATATATAAATGGTCATAATATTTTTAAACAGTCATGTGTACATTGTAGGATAATTTGACAATTGCACCCAAATTAGGAACTCTGTTTTACAGTTGTCAAAGAAAAAACGCCTTGTTTTCTAAGCTTCTTGCCTTGTTTTTAAATGGACAACTTTCATAGACATCTACAAGGTAGGAAAGGGTTGAATAAGGTGACAGATGGAGTCTACACGGGAGTCTGGGAGAAAGGCAGGGCTGGTGTCAGTTCCACTTGCAGCGATCTAGGGAGGGTGGATGATTCTTTGAGCCAAGACCCAAGGGGAGGTAGGGATGTGCCAGGTGGACTGGAGACAAAGGGAAGGGGGATATTGTTTGCAGTAGCTATAGCATGGAGTTCAGGGGAGAGCCCGTGGCTCAGTTTGTCTAGGGTGAGGTGAAAATGGAACATGGGAAAGAACAAGGAACCCCTCCTCCCCCCATGTGAGGGGTTAGAAGTACTATGCTGATCTTTAGATTTTAACCGGCAGATAATGGGGAATCCTTTCAGCTAGGGAGCAGTAGTGACCAGGTTTCCCAGGCAGAAGAATCACCATTGAGCAATGTAAGGGATGGAATGAGACCTCCATCATTTGACAGATTTTGAGACTCAGAAGACCTTCAGTGATATAGAAGAGTTAAGTGCTTTATTTTGTTTTAAAATCATAGTGGGTTTCAAGATATGGTTTAGCAGTTAAAAGCATTTGCTGCTCTTGTATAGGACCTAGGTTTGATTCCCAGAACCAGGGCGGGGCTCACGACAGCTTGCAACTCCAGTTCCTGGGGATCTAATACTCTCTTCTGACTTCAGAGAGCCGCTTCACATACATGTTACACATGAACTCGCACAAGCAAATGCACATGAAAAAAAAAAGTTACTCCAGTTGTTTTTCTTACAAGGTCTCATAAAAAGCCCTGGTTTGCTTGAAACTATGTAGACCAGGTTGGCCTTGAATTGCAGTTGCTGGCATGATAGGAATGTGCCATCCTACCTGGCTCAGGGTACTTGATATTACTGATATGGTTAAAATACAGCCCATCTTGTCTTCCATGACCTGTCAAGTGGCACCTAGCCCCAGATGGAGAAATCCTTTATTTAGAGAGCCATGCTAGGATCTGCTTTAGTCTTTCATCGAGAGTCAGGATACATGTAGGAGTGGAGGGGCTGGGGTAGAGCAAGGGCACAGTGAACTGGGTAGGACTCCTTGCTGGCTTTTAAATACTGGAGACATCTAGTGAAGGAGATGACCAGAAGTGAAGGAAGGTATCAAGTTGTTGAGAAGTTAGGCACTGCCATGATTTTCCACCATGGGCCTGGAGAAACCTTCCCTTCTGTCTCATTCTTATGTCCTTCATGAAACATAATATGAAATAAGTGAAAAATAAAGTTTAAATGGATCTTTATTCTTAATTATGTGTATCTGTGTGGGAGTGCTTGCGCTTATGAGTGCAGGTGTATTCAGAGGCCAGGGCCATTAGATTCACTGGAGCTAGAATGGCAGGAGGTACATTCCACAGCATAACACAGGTGCCAAGAATTGAACTCAGGTCCTCTGCAAGAACAGCACATGCTCTTAACTGCTGAGCCATCTCTCCAGCCCCCCCCAAATATTTTTTCCTAACCTTAAAAAATTATGAGCAAGATGATTAGATGATCCACCCCCTTGGATGGAAGTGTGGCCAGGATGCAGCTAGAGGTACTGACACCTGCCCAGAAAGGAAGGGATAACTTACACCCATTTCCTTGATATTTCATTGTTTTCTCTAAGAATTTCCTATCTTCCCGAATACCACCTCAAACTAAATTATATAAACCTTGTCTATAGTCTGTTGGCAAAGAGATTTAGTATGTTTTGATTTTCTCTCCAAAAGCCAGTTTATCTCTAGGAAGCCAAACTTCCCTGAAATCATCCACCCCTTGTTCCCAAGGTGGCCCAGCACTATGGGGGTTGAGAAATGGCTTCCTGGAGGAGGTGTTTAGAAGCAGTAGGAGAAATGATGAATATCTAAGAATGGAATCCATGAAACAGCCTTGGTGCTGGTTAGATTTTATTTTAACAGGATGTCTTCTGTTCATTTGTTTTTCAAAATATCAGTTATATCAATATTAGAAGTGTAAACAGGTACAAAATATACAGTACATAGAAACAATTTTCTTAACTAGTCTATTTCTAATAAAAGTATGCAGAAGGAGCTGAATGGGCACCATGGTCTCTGCCCTCTTCAGGGAGTCATTACCCATTTGGGCAAGAGGACCAGTGGCTGCTTTAACAAAATGGGAATGGCTATGTGTGATGGGGACAGCACTGTTATGACAGAAACTTGGACCTAGCTCTAATTCCACTGTGAAGATACTCCAGGCAGACCTGAGAGCCATTTACCGTTACCTGGCAATCCAACTACCTCCTGCATGTCTAGTGATGCATAAGCACACACGGGGGGCTGTCCAGCTCGAGCTGCTCAATCAGGAGTTCTGTGTCTTGATGGCCTGATCCATGGGTGTGGCACAAATCTTTTAAGAGGGCAAGATCTCAAAACCTTTCCTTCCAAACCATTGTTCCAGGAGAACTGGGTATCAGCTGCGGCTCTTCCCAGCTCCTACAACACAGTACTCCTGGAGAGAGGTTGTGTCCCCTCTGAGCCCTTTATTTCCTATTCTCTAAAAAGAACTGCCTGTCTGCTTTCCAAGGTCATGGTTAATGGTGGGATGAGATGTGAGGTGGAACCAGTGAAGCCATTTTGAAAATGAACATACTACACAACGGGCAGCCAACAGAAGCATCTGCGGGTAATGGAGATAGCCCAAGATGGGAGGCCCTGGCTTCCTGTGACTTCAGATCTAACACTACTACAGCTCCATATGATTCTTCTTAGCCAGGCCCAGGAGTCACTACTATAGTGGAGTTACCACCTTGGACAGGTACCACAGATGGCTCAAAACAGGAAAAAGTCAGGCCTTGGCTTAAAGGGTCTTTTCAGAAGGTAAGGGCTGCTTCTAGTAGGGTTCTTACTGCTGAGTGTAAGCCCCAACATGCCTGGACAGACCTGGAACTCAACCTGCCATAGGGCTGTGTGGTCCACGGCTGGGAGTGCCCTTGCCTGTTTCTCCCACTGACCATCTTTCTAACACTGGTAAGACACGGTGAACATACACCTCTGAAAGCCACACCTCAAAATCTAACTGGTTGTTGCTACCGTTTTCCAGCTTTTTCCTCAAGAATTAAAGAGAAAAAACAAAAAATGGGTAATTAAATTACTTAAGATCCTATACGGTGTTCAGTTTCACAGTTGGAATTCTATTTTAAGGTGGAGGCTGCATTGATAGTCCTTTCCAGTGATCAGTTCAGCAACATGGAAATTTGGTTCTCTGCCAAGTCTCCCTTTTTGCTTCTGAGCTTTCAGGCCATCCTGCTATCTGCACTCAGGACTGTACATTCGTGGCCCGCAAGGGCCACAGGAGGATTGGGGTCCTCACAGGTCTCCACCACCATCACTGGGTCCCAGAACACTTAGGCCACAAGTCCAGTCAGTCACAAGGTCTGTGGAGGCCATGGGTCCTTTGGCTGCGGGGCTCTTGAAGGGGTCGGGAGGAGCTGGCAGTGGTGGGAGTGGCTGACCGTGTGCGGGCGCCTTGGCCACTGCAGGGTGGTTGCGCTGGTGCTTGCGGAGGTGGTCCTTGCGGATGAAGCTCTTCCCACACACTGTGCAGGTGAATGGCCGCACGCCCGTGTGCGTTCGGTAGTGGTCGATGAGCTTGGATCTCTCTGTGAAGCGCTTCTCGCACTCGGTGCAGGGGAAGGGCCTCTCACCAGTGTGTAGCATGCGGTGGCGGATGAGGTGTGCAGGGCGTGTGAAGCAGCGACCACACTCCCCACACCTCAGAGCGCTGCTGTCCCGTGCACTGCTCCCACCTCCGCTGCTGCCTCCGCCGCCGCCACCACCTCCGCCTCCAGTAGTGGTGGAAGCTGCCCCGGTGCCCGCCCCATCGGACAGTCCGCAGCTGCGCTGGTGGGCACTCAGGCTCACCTGCAGCTGGAAGCTCTTTCCGCAGGTGGCACAGGTGAAGGGCCGGCCTCCGGGTGGTGCCGCCGGGTGCTTCTTCAGCCCCAGTTTGTGGCCGAAGCCTTTTGTCCGGCCAGGGTATTTGCAGGGATCATTGAAGGGTCTTGGGGCCTGGCTGGGGTCCAAGATGGCCTCTCCGTTGTCTGGAGATGAGAAAGGGAGCCCCTCGGGCACCGTCCTCGGGTTCAGGCCCACTGGAGGTTTACATCGGAAATTCCAGCCCCACCTGACTCCGCCAAAGAGCCAATCCCCGGCAGGAGCCTCCTCCTGTGCTATGGCAGGACTGAGCTCACCAATGTCCCTCTCTGGCCGAGTGGGCTCCCGCAGGCCCAGCACTGGGTCCTGGCTGGGGAAGGAACTGCCTTGACTTTCCCAGGCTCCTTCCTGGACAGGGCTAGGGAAGAATCTTGTGGCTTGGCCTGGTGCAAACAAAGTCCCATGAGCCTCCAGGTCCGTGGGATGAACAGGTGTGGCCACCACCTCCTCTTCCTGGACTTCTGTTTTGATAACAATTTTTACATCTGCTGAGAAAGAGAGAGAGTAGGACAGAGATCATTCTGGACATTTTTAAAGGACAAAATGGATCAGACACCTTCATCTGGAAACTCGGCAATTACTCAGCCCTATGGAGCACCACATTGGGACCTCACTACCGTACTAAAATGAGCACCCCATTCTGGAAGAGGCTAGCCAAAAGCTTCATCTGGTCTGGTGACTTCACAGTAAAAGTAGCCCTCAAATTTGGCCCCCAGATTCTGTTTTTTCTTTCTTTGGCCATTAAAGTAAATTACAAATTTATTCTAAAAAAGATTTTGAGTGTGGTCGTCGTGTACTAAAAATAGGGCCTGCACTCTGAGGTGTCTGGGACTCTGTACAGCTGTCAGGCACATTCTTTGCCACAGCTTCACTGCGAATGCCCAACTTCATGGGGCTGCAAGATTAGCCAGGACGACACATGGAAAGGTCCCTGGGCATACCATCTGGTACACAGTAACTGCAGTTATTCTGATGACCAAAATGTTAATGAACAAGTAGAACTGTTTGACTTTATAGAAATGTATTGAATTTCAACCTCAAGGCCCCATAACAGGGCTCTCAGAGTTTTAGCATATTTTGAGGTGGGGGGTGGTAAGAAGACAGAAATTTTTTATTAAGGTAACAGAATACTAGCCTTCAAACAAAAGAACACGAATACAAGAATGTGAAAGTTGTTCTTCCCAACTCTGGCTTCAGCTGTCTTTGGTAGTACTGATATCTAGGAAGTGGCTTTAGCTCTGTTTGTATGTAACTGTGCCTGGAAGCCACAGGTTGCCTGGGGGTGGGGTGGGGAAGGCCTATCTTCTAAGACTTCAGCTTATCTGAATAGAATGGCTAACTCTGAGGAAAGAACTATAGGGAGAATCTCTTTTAAGCAATACCTGTCAATAAAAAAGCCTATGGCCAATAAGGTGAGGCAGGAAATAGGAGGTGGGACACTGGCAGGAAGAGAGAGGATTCTGGGAAAGAGAGAGGGATGCGGGATATTCGACCGGAACTCAGAGGACATGGAGGTAAACCAGCCATGTAGCTGAACTCAGATTATTATAAAGGGAGATTGGACCTGGATTTGGATACATGAAGCTGAGGTGAGTTAACTAACCATGTGAAAGGCATAGAACAGTTTGAATGGGTTAAATCAGTTACGAACTAGTCAGGGAATGAGCCAAATCTTGTGGCCTAGACATTTATTAATAAATAATTAGTCTCACAGTTGTCATCCCGGGAGCAAGGGCCTGGAGGAAAAATATGGATTTTTATTTTATTTTAACAAGGAACTGTCTGTAAGAAACATGGGTATTCTCAAGAAAGGCTGTTTAAGTCAGAGAGCTCTAAAGGAGATAGAGCAGAAGGCACAGAGAGCCGTAAGCTAAGTGCATGCTGGACGAGAGCATGGGGCAATCACCAGTAAGAACAGAGCGCCCATCCAGGCAGTCACTCTCTTCTCCTGCCACTCCTGTACCTTCTGTGGATGCTGCTGTGTTGAGCTTCAGTGTCCCATCTGAGCATGCTGAAGAGGGGTGGTGGGGAGGGAGATCTGCTTGCCAGGAAGTGGGTGGGATGGTGGTTGAAAAGTTGGAATGGACACCTGTAAGGAAGAGAAATTGCAGCCCGAGGGTTAGGGAAGGACAAGGACATGTAAGAATAGTGAATAGGAAAACGGAGGGAGGGAAGGGCAGGGCGGTGGCTCCTTGAAAGCCCCCAGTGGACTGTTCTGAATGGCCATGTGCCTTGGTCTCTCTGAAGCCAGTGTCTCTTGTACCCTTCTCTGAAGTACTGGAAAGTCAGATGTTATAAACTCGCTCACCTTTCTTCATTAAGAGTTGAGCCTATACCTCAAGGTAGGTTTGAAAAACTTGTTAGGCCAGATTTTCTTTTTAAAAAGACTGATTTTTATTTTATATACATAGGTGTTTTGCTTGCATGTATATCTGTGCACCACATGTATGCACTGTACCCTCAGAGGTCAGAAAAGGGTATCAGATCCCCTTCTGACAGTTGTTAATTGCCGCGTGGGTGCTAGGAATTGAACCTGTGTCCTTGAAATAGTAGCCAGCACTCTTAACTACTGAGCCATCTGTGAAGCCCCCAGGCTATATTTTCTGAGCACACACAGTTCTCATATGCTCTTAGGCACTTTTTTCCAAGCCCTGCTCTCTGTCCCTTAGACTCAGTCTGCTTTCCTGCCCCAATTACTTACCAGAGGTAGCATCTGTGGAGATGTCTCCTGCTCCAGAGTCCAACTGGCTGAGGCCCCACGGCTCTTCCCCAATATCTGGTTGTCCAGCTGCCCAGGCTTCCACACCCAGAGCCTGCTGCTCCTGCAGCTGCAGCTCCCCCTCTTGCTTGATTTGCATCAGGAGGTCAGGGGCAGGAACTGGTGCTCCAGAGCCTAGGAAAAGGAGAGTACTTGAGCCCCCTAGGCCCTCAGGGCAACCCTTAGGGTCTAACAGTATAAGAATCCATGGAAGTAAATTCCTGGGTTCGTGAGAAGGAAGAACATGCCAACGTGTTCAGGGTTAGGGATGGACCAAGGGCACTCCTAGCTGCCCTGGAGTCCTGCTCTTACTTGTATGTAATATAGGAATGCCAGCTTGAACTCAAGCCTATTTTATCTCCTCCATTCTTGTATATTCACATAAGTTTAAAGAAAGAGTCCAGAGATAAAGGAAAACAATTTAATTAGCAGATACTGTAAGGAGCTGAGGATGTACTTTAGTTGGTAGAGTGCCCACATAGCTCAAGAGCCATTAGTCTAATCTCCAGCACTGCACAAAACAGGTATGGTGGCCTATTCAGGTAATCCCAGCCCTGGGGAGGTAGAGGTAGATGGGTCAGAAGTTTAAGATCATCCTTAGCTACACAGAAACTTTGAAGCCAGCTTGGGGATACTTCAGGCCCTATCTCCCACCCCCCCACCCTCGATCTTCCAAAAAGGTGTACGTGTGCGTGTGTGTTGTCTGTCTGTCTGTGTATAGTCATCAGAATGGATGGTAAATGACCCAGAGAGTTCTTGACAGATTAATAGCAAAGTTGCTGCAATCATCTCAGTGGATGTTAACAGTGGCATTTGGAGCTTCTGTTTGGGGAGAATGGCAGCTAGACATGGAGAGAACCAGAGAAACTCCTTCTAGTATTAGCATCTAAAATATTGGGAAAAATACAAAGTTGTTTTTTTTTTCTTTTTTTAAAATTTTGTTTTGTTTTTTGAGACAGGATTTCTCCGTGTAGCCCTGGCTTTCCTGGAACTCCCTCTGTAGACCAGGTTGACCTGTAACTGACAGAGATGTACTTGCCTTTGCCTCCTGAGTGCTGGGATTAAAGGCATGCACCACCCCTGCCAAGCAAAGTATAGCTTTCAAACTAATTAAATAATAGTCTGAAGGGGGGGCACTATAAATAATCCTCAAAGGAAGAGTGGAATAATGCAAAAGAGACAGGAATAAGATTGGCATCCAAGAGAACATAGAAGAGGATCCAAAGGGTGGCCAAAGTCAGCAACCTGTCTGGACCAGTCATACCTTACAGGATGGCACAGTTCACCCAATATCTCCAGAAGTGTTCCAGTAGCAAAATTAGAAAAGGAAGAGCAGGGGTGCAGAGCTGGCTCAGCACTTAAGAGCACTGGCTGCTCAGAAGATCTAGAGCCAGGTTCCATTCCCAGAATCCACATGGTGGCTCACAACCATCTATAACCCTAGTTGCAGGGCATCCAACATCCTTTTCTGGTTTCTGCAGGCACCAGGCCTACAAGTAGTAAACAGACATGCATGCAGAGAGAACATATACACATAAAATAAAAAGATAACAGAAAGCTAAATAGAAACCACATAGGTATGTAGAAAAGATACATACATATGTATGTATCCAAGGGCTTGAGGGAAAACTGAAACACAAATTAGAAGATGGTATCTGAATGCTAGAGTTGAAAATATCAAAATGTGTGGGCTGGAGTGACAGTGGTACATACATGAAATCTTACTGTTTTATAGTAGAAAAGACAGGATGAGAATTAATGGGCTAGTCAGGTAATGCAAGGTATCATAAAAGAACAATACCAACAACAAAAGCATTTATGTGTTTGTTTATTTATTTATAGACAGGGTTTCACTGTGTAGCTGTGGCTGTCCTGGAACTCACTCTGTAGACCAGGCTGGCCTCGAAACAAAAGCCTTTAAAGAACAGAAGGAAGTAACATTGTGCTTATGCCTCTAATTCCCGCTTCTTGGTAGGCAGTGGGAGGGGATCTCCACAGCACATAGTTAAGGTCAGCCTGGGCAACAGTCGGAGACCCTGTCTCAATATAAGAAGTAGGAAAAAACCAAACCAAAAGGCTGGGGACACAGCGCAGTGGCCTAGCATGGGTGACAAAAGGCTGGGGACACAGCGCAGTGGCCTAGCATGGGTGACAAAAGGCTGGGGACACAGCGCAGTGGCCTAGCATGGGTGAAGGCTAGGTTTAGTCACCAATGGGGGGGGTTTGATTTGAGACTGAAATTAGCATATTAGTATGAATATATTAATGCAAAGAACAAGAGATTAGTTTACTGAAAAGAATAGTAAGCCAGTTCAACTCTAGTAAAATCCTAGGAGAGACCATCTATAACCAGCCTGAGAACAAAACAAAAGGAGTTAAGTGGACATGGATGCAGCTGGGGTTAAGGAGCACACTGACGAGTATTTTAAACCTGAAATGTCTGAGGCAATGGACAAATTCCTAGAGAAATTACAGCTTCTATAATCAACCAAAAAAGGAACACAATTCCTAAATAACCTTGTAAGTAAAATAAATCTGTGTGTAAACCTTCTCACAAAGAAAATCTGAGACCCACATGGCTTCAGTGGTGTCTTTGGACCACCCAGAATAGATCATTCCAACATCAAGCAGACTCTTTGAGCAAACAGTATTAGAGGCCACATAATGGCTTATATCTTTAATATTAAAGCAAGAGAAGGCAGTCTGCAAAAGGAAAATTACAGTCTAACTGAAGAACAAAGGCAGATTGAACAGTTTTAGAACAAACAATAATCTATGATGTACACAAATGATCATGACACAATAAGGTTTATTACAATACTGTAAAGTTGGCTCAACTTTAGGAAATAATGTAACTTATATGTTACTCTAACGGAAACAAACAAAAACTATCATCTTAACAGATGCCAAAGCCAACAACAAATCTGTTCTATACAACTGTAGTCCCTCCTATTGGATGTAGTAAACCCCTAGCTACCCAGAACTGTAACAACTGTTTAGTGGCATTCTCAATGTGGAAAGTTCAAAGCCGTTTCTCTGAAATCACGAATTGCCAGTGTGCAGACTATCATGCGTATCACTAGGGTATCCATTATTATGTCTATTTCACTAGGGTTCCTGTTATCATCTCTGTGCCATTAGGGTGCCCCTTTTTTACTGAAGGATTTTCTGGGATTTCTTAACAGAATAAAGCAAGAGAAAAACAGCCATTATAGATTTGAAAACCAAAGTCAGCACATCTTTATTAATAGTGTGATTAATTTCTTAGAAAACCTGAGAATAGACAATTATTAGGAAAGTTATTAGTATTAATGAGAATTTTAGTAAAGTTTCTAGATAAAACTTCAACAAAATACTTTTTTTAATACACTGCTAGTGTTCTGAGGGGCTGATCAACTGCTATTTTTCTTCTGGGTCATGGATCTTAACCCGAGAAACAGAAAAGCCAGTGAGGCTAAGTTATTTTCTCGTGTGATAATTCAGGATTTAGCTTTTATCTACGAACAAGGACAATTTTTATAATGACCCTAATATCAGAAGTTAGTCTGGGCTGGGCTGGAGCCTGTTCCTAGCAGGGAAGTTGAGGACCTATGTCTGGAGGTGGCCAGTGGCCCAGGTACTTTGCTGGTCTAGCTCCTGATCCCTTCCTCTTCAGAATGGTGTGGCTCCTCACACTTATCAGAGGCTGGATTGAAAACAGCACCTTCACAGAGTTCCTGCTTCGTGGGAAGGGTGTTTCCTGCCCCTAGTCTCCATAAATCAGCAATAAACAAAAACTGCCAGCTAAAACAAGATACCATTGAGCACAGCAATTAGGAGAAACAAAACAAAAAACCGTAAGTACAAAGGAACACAGAAATATAACTAAGTAAAAAGGAAAGACCTGGGAGGGGACGGGATTTTCGGAGGGGAAACTAGGAAAGGGGATAACATTTGAAATGTAAATAAAGAAAATATCTAATAAAAAAACAAAACAAAACAAAAAAAGTAAAGACCTTTTGGGCATAAAATTGTGAAGCTTCAAAGAGATACTATAGACAGAACAAAGATCATCAAGGACAACATGGCCCAACGAGAGTGAAGAGTGTTAATACCTTGCAGTTTCAAAACCCCATTTACATTTTTTCATGGTATTTGATTAGGCAGATGAAGTTTTCCCCCCAAGAGTAAAGGAAAAAACAAAATGCTAGCTGGTAAGAAAGCATCACGGTTCCGTCTGCTGCTCAGCACAAAACCTAATCCTGCTAGGTTAAAGACTTGAACATGTAAAACAAAGCTTAACATTTTCAGTAGGAATACCAGCTTTATGATATGGAGACTGGGAACATTTCTTAATTGAGGACACAAAGAAGTTCACTCACAAAGGAAAAGACTACCGAATCTAAGTACAGTGGAGTGAGAAGCACCTGTGCTTTTCAATATAGCACTGAGCATATCGCTCAGCGGTAGAGCACTGCCTATTATATACATGACCCTGGAGTTCCATCTCCAGCATACAAAACAGCCAACAAACCACCCACAACTAGAGAAGGTATCAGCATACACACAAAGATTCATATTATGACATGTAAAGAACTTGCAAATAATAAAAAGACAAATAGAAGAACAGGGCACAAACAATGGGCACACAATGGCTTCATCTCATGTACATTCAAAACCACTTCACTCTCACATGATGGTCAGAAACAAAAAGAACCTTTCAAAAGAGGTAGGAGAGGAGCCCTAAGACCTGCTGGCAACCCACTTCAGCAACACTTTGACATCTCCTGTTAAAGTCAAGTCCTGGATCATTGCTAGGTCTATACTAGAGAAACCTTTACAAATGTCTAAGAATTTTTACAGCAGCATATCTTTAAATCAAAACAACTGAACCAAACCAAAATCCACGACTAATCCCAAATAACCCAAAACTTAGAAAAAAAAAAAAACCGGAAATACTAACAGTAAAAGAAATAAATATAGCCGGGCGGTGGTGGTGCACGCCTTTAATCCCAGCACTTGGGAGGCAGAGGCAGGCAGATTTCTACAGCAGCCTGGTCTACAAAGTGAGTTCCAGGACAGCCAGGGCTATACAGTGAAACCCTGTCTCAAAAAAACAATAAATAAATAAATAAATAAATAAATAAATAAATAAAATGTGTTAGCCATAAAACTACAGTGAAAATCATGGAAATGAACAAATTGTTGTTTTGTTTCCGCTTTTAATCAACACGGGGCTCAAGCACAGATGTCAAATGAAAAAAGAAGGAAATCTGTACCATGGTTCTATTCATAAAAAGTTGAAAACCAGGTAAAACCAAACAAGTTTTTGGTCATAAACAGAGAAAATAACGATGTAAAGGAAGGCAGGCAGGGAAAGATCTGTTCAGTTTCCTGATTTCTATTTGTTTACAAGAAGGAAAGGGCTAGGACTTGGAAGGTTCTGGTGGTGCTCATTTCTTTTTTTTTTTTTTTTTGGTTTTTCGAGACAGGGTTTCTCTGTATAGCCCTGGCTGTCCTGGAGCTCACTTTGTAGACCAGGCTGGCCTCGAACTCAGAAATCCGCCTGCCTCTGCCTCCCGAGTGCTGGGATTAAAGGCGTGCGCCACCACGCCCGGCAGTGCTCATTTCTTATGCTGGATGTTTGACATAGAAATGCTGATTTCACTCTAGACACTTCATCAACCTTGTTCCTGAGTATTCTCTTACCATTATGTGTGATGCAGAGTAGCAGAAAACTATATGCTGTTAAAGAACAAAAGCAACCTTCAATGTTTGATAATAGCACCATCTACAATTAAAACTTCTGGGTTGATGGGATAGAGTGTAGCTGGTCTTTGCTACTTTGTGGGTTCTCCTTTTTCCCACCCTTTATCCTTCACCCCCCCCCCCAAAAAAAAAAACCTCCTTCCCACAGTTTCATCCCATAGGAGAGAAAGAAGGGGGAGAGACAAAGGTCCTTGAATCTAATTTCTTCTTGTTTCTTTTTTGAGCACAACTACCAACAAACTGCAACCAACCCCCTGCCCCCAGATGGCCAATAACCACCAACCTCACCCCTTGGGGCCCTAGCATTTATATACCCTCTGAATTCCCTGGATTCTTCTGAGTTCCTAAAGTTAAAAAATGTCACACAATCGCAGAAAGTATGCAGTTGGCAAAACCATACCTTTGCTAGAGCAAGAGGCAAGCAATCAGCTGCTGTGGACAGTCTGAAGTAGCCCTATATCCCCACACTTGGTATTAAAATGAAAACATATTCCCATAATATTTTTGTCTTTAAAGAAACCAAAATTCCAGAATTCTCACAACCACACATGTTGTGGATTCCCACACAACTGTACAAAAACTACCCAAAACTTTTGGCTAGATACAAGCAGAAGGAAATGTGCATATACACGTGGGCATGGTTGAAGTGCAAACATCTGGTTTCTTTGGAGAGTCGGTTATGTCAAATTGATGTTTTGCTGGGGCACACAGGATGTAAGGGGAGATGCTAATGCTAAGGTCTAGTTTCCTAATTGGTTCTTAGATTTGTCAACAAAGAAGGAGCCAGTTGCTTTGCAGAAGGTATAGGTGGGACTTCTGGGTCCCCGGAGGAAAAGGCAAGTGCAAAGAAGAGGGTTTTTTGTTTTGTTTTTGTTTTTCCCATGCTTTGGAATGAGAAGAAAGCAGCAGTCATGTAAGGTCTTGGGGCAGCTAGGGCCTGCAGCCTCCACTATGGGCGGGGGCTGAGGAGGTTGGTGGGGGCTAGCTGATACAGGCTACTAAGTTTAGGACAGGAGGAGAAACGTTGATAATAATTGATGAGGGCATGCTTTTCTAGGCAAGAGATTCTGCACCCAGTAATTGTGTCTATCCAGCAAGTTCTAAAATAATAAATCTGTCTGTCTGTCCTTTATCAGTGTATTCTAGGGCCTTGGGAGTAGGCTGGTGTAGTGGTCAACTCCTGGAGCATAAAGTGGATAAAGAGAGAGGCCAGGTTGGGGCTGGCAGCAGCTGATGGAGCTAAGGTTGCAGAGCTAAGCTGTTGGGAGGAGCTGGTAGCTTCAGGTCTAAGATGGTAGCTTGCTTTTAAAACTACATGCAACAAAAGGATGTTTTGCTAAAGTAGACACATGAAAGAATGTTTTCCTCAAACAGTCACAGGTGAAAGGATGTTTTGCTATAGCAAACATGTGAAAGGACTTGTGATGAAGGAATATAAATATGACCCCATAGACACTGGGAGCATTGGTTTGCTCTGCTTCACTAACCTTTGCTAATGACATGTATGTATTGGTTCATCTTACATAATGTTGTTGCGCTAAACTTGTGATATATTGAGAGAAACTCGCCCGCTCACAAGGTTCCTGTGGTAGCTTGTCACTCAGGCTGGTTGGTGAGCCTGGCAGTTTCTTCAGGGTTGAACGGCCTTGCTGGTTCATGTGTGGTGACTGCTAAGTGGACTGGACTGCAGCAGCTGACTGTTACTTGGTGTTTGCTACTGGACTGAACTGCTGAGATCCTGGCAATGAAGACTGGACTTGCCCCCAAAGAACTATTTCTAAACAGGTTTACTTCCTCCATGTCCTAATAACTTGTCTCTTTGGCTACCTCTGGTGGGTGGTAGGCTAGGAGAGACTAAGTGCTTATTAAAATAGGTTGAAAAAAATTTATGCCTACATATGGTACCAAAGGCAGCACCCAGGACCTGATACGTATTAGGCAAGAGCTCTATCACTGAGTTTCATCCTCACCCAGCCTTTGTTTTTTGAGACAGGACCTCACTATGAATCTTCAAATTTCTGATCTTCCTGCCTCTGTCTCCTGAATGTCATGATTATAGGTATGCACAGCTATGCCATTAAAACCATATTTTATTAAGGTTATATACTAAATCACTGACTTAATAGGACAGCCTGAAAATCTTTTTTAAAGATTTTTAAATTATTATTTATATGGTGTGTGTCCGTGGGTATGTACAAGTGAGTATAGGTGCCCTTAGACTCTAAGGCTTAAAGGCTAGAAGCACCAGGTCCCCTGGATCTTGATTAACAGATAGTTCTGAGCTGCCTAACATAGATAGGTCAGAACTTGGATCCTCTGGAAGAGCAGCAAATGGTCTTAACTGCTGGCTCTCTGGCTCCTTTTGAAGATACTCTGTTTTTGAGACAGGGTAGCCTTGGCTGGCCTGGAACTTGCAATGTAGACCACCAGACTGGCCTTAAACTTGGAGATCTACCTGCCTCTGCAAGTGGTGGGATTAAAGGCGTGCATCCTTTACCATGCCTGGTCCTTTAGCAGGTACTTTAAAAGAAAATTTCTAGCCAGATTTGGTGACACACACCTGTAATCCTGAGACTCAGTAGGCAAGATTTGGATATGAGGTAACCAAGGAAATGGAAGCTATTTTTTTTTTAAAGATTTATTTATTTATTATATGTAAGTACACTGTAGCTGTCTTCAGACACACCAGCAGAGGGTGTCAGAGCTCATTATGGATGGTTGTGAGCCACCATGTGGTTGCTGGGAATTGAACTCAGGACCTTCGGAAGTTGCAGTCAGTGCTCTTACCCGCTGAGCCATCTCACCAGCCCCGAAATGGAAGCTATTATCTTGACACTGTGTCTATGGTGAAAATGTTGTTTTGTGGGTGAACATTCTGAAACTGCAGTTATGTTATTCCTACTGTATTAAAACTAAGGGGAGGGAGGACTTTCCTAATTTGTCACATATGTGAACTAATAAAAAGGTCTATAAGGACCCAGGCTTCAAAATAGTGTTGATGTTGTGGTTTTGATATCTTTAGTGGGTGTTTTAAAAAGATCATGGGAAGAAATGTCCTAGAATGTACCATGATTTGGGAGGGAAAAAGGTTACCTTTCCCCACAAATATGCTACTTATCTCATAAATATTCATAGACCTCTTAAAAAAGCAAGTGCAAGATATTTTCCAGATACCTACCCCTGGGTTAGCTCTAAAGTGTACGTCTTTGCTTCATTTTGCTAAGAAAATCATTGCTTAAATAAGCCCCTCTGCTGAATTCTTTTCTGTAAGACAAGAACCCAAGCAATTTCCACCCAGGTAACTAACAGCACTTTACAGACAAGGCAGGATTTCAAGTGCAAGGCAAGCCTGGGCACAGTGAGATGCTGTCTCGAAATCAAAGTGAATGGATACATTTTAAAGGAGGCTGGGGCCCATCAGCTCAGCAACAGAATGCTCGCCTGTTATGATCTTCAGTGCTGAAAACAAAACAACCAACCTCATAAAATCGTAATGCATATGGAAACTCTAGTAGACGTATATCAGCAGCAAGGATGTCTATTTTACAACATCTTAGCCAAATTGCCAAAGAAAAACAATGTTATACAATTTAAAAAAGGATGTACAAGTCCCCGAGTTTTATTCCTAGCCCTGTCAAAAGGGCTACTCATGAGTTTGTTTTTTTAAAGGATCAAAAAAATCAAAGGGTGTTTGAACAGATGACTCACCATACCTAAAGAGAGCAGCATTTTTTAAAAGCCTGAACTGAAGTCAAAGCATACCACACATATACCTGTTACAAGTACATAAAACACAAAATTTAAGTCTGAAAGAAAATCCTTACTTACTCACCTAAGAAACTGCCAATAAATGAATCTTTCTGTGGACAAAAAAAGCTCAGAGTTGTAATGATGGCAGTTCTCTATAGTTTAATTATAAAGTGAGTGCAATTTATCCATGCTCCCAACAGGATTCCATCAACAACTTAAGAGATTCCAAAATGCACACTTTAGAGCAAAGATCCAAGAATAGCAAAGAACAGTTTAAATCGCAAGAAGGGCAGGTTTGATAGATACACGAGGCATTAAGGCTGTGAGGCAGCTGAACTGTGTGGCCTTGGTAGAGACAAACAGAACAAAGAGCCTGGGAACAGCCTCCAGTATATGCAGAAATGGGTTCTAGCTGGAGGTGACATTACAAACCAGCCAAGTCAGGAGTATTTACTAATATGTTTTCGGCCAGGGCCTCATGTGTTTTAAGCTGGTCTCCAGTTAGTTTTTTAGACATTTGTTATTATTGTGTATGTGTGTGTTTGAGCGCTAGGGCTCAAATGTGCAGAGGTCAGAGGGAAACTTTCCTGAGTTGGTTCTCTCCCGTTATCAGTCTTGGTGGTGAGTGCTTTTCGAGAAGGGGCTTTTAAGCCATCCCTCCATCTTGCTTTGCAGTCAAGGATGATGTTGAGTTTCTGATTTTCATGCCTCCAATCCCCAGTGGATTAAAGGTGTGTGCCACCATGCCCAGTGGAAAAACTTTAAATTCTCTTTTGCAGCCTATATAAATATTAATTCTAGATGGATCAACAAATTAAAAATTTTAAAAAACCTTTAAAATATGAATTTAAAACATATAGTATGGACTAGTGAGATGGGTGAACATGTGCCAGCTGCCTACAAGCTGTCCTTTAACCTCCATATATGTATGTGAACAAATACATACATACATACACACGTCCCTACATTTAAAGTGTAATTTAAAAATATTTATATTTAAAAGAACTGCAGAGATGGCTCAGCTGTTAAGAGCACTCGTTTTTGGAGAGTCACCAGGTTCAGTTCCCAGGACCCATACAGTGGCTCCCCACACTCTGTCAACTTTAGTTCTAGGGTGTTCATGGTAGCCTCTGTGGGTACTGTAAACACATGACACACTTACATAAATACAGATAAAACAACCATATACATAAAATAAAAATCTTTTCAAGAAAAAATATTTAAGACAGTATCTGTCTCTGCTTCCTGTCTGCTCTGAGGCGAGCAGACTTTTCCTCTATGTATGATAAAATATTCTATTGGAGAAATAGAAATTAAACTGAGATACCATTTCTTCCCTGCCTCATTGGCAGATGTTTCTTATGAAAAGTGGGAAAAGACACCAGAAACATTTCACGATGCTGATGGGAGAAGCTTCTAACTCTGGGAGAGTGGTAGTGCTGGCAGAGGTGGTGACACTCAGGCCCAGCACAGGGAGGCACCTAGGGTCTGCCCTATGCTGCTGCCACATTACTAGAAAATAAACTACAACAGTTGTTTTTCCTTCTCCTTTCTTTGTTGTTATTGTTGATTTGTTTTGATAAGGATCTTACTGTGTAGTCCCAGCTGGCTTGAAAGTTGCTATGTCTTCTAGGTGGCCTTGAACTCATAGCAATTCCATCTGCCTCAGCCTCCAAAACACTAGCATATATTACTACATATGGATTTTTCTTTGATCATATTTAAGAGAGGATTTCAGTATTGTACTTCTAGCTTGTCTCAAGAGTTTCCTGTGTTCCAAATGCTGAGATTACAGGCATGTGTCATACCCAGTTATATAGTTCTTTTTCAAGTATCAATCCACCTGTTGAAAAGCCTAGACCAGGTGCACCAGGCCCCGCCTTTAACCTCAGAACTGAGGCCTGCACTAAGAGAGCAGCTCTGTCTCCCACAGCAGCACCCCCCTGAGTTAGTAGACAAATGTGAAATACAGAGTAAAAATACAATGACATTTATGTTGATTTTCAAAAACGCAAGAGCAATGAAGGGCAAGCAAGGTTACTGCATGAGGAATGGGGCTGAGTCTACAAAGGTACTAGAGACACATCTTAAAAGACTGAGCATACACTCTATACCACCTGAAATCCTAATCTGTTATTAAATATTCTGAGGGGCTGGAGAGATGGCTCAGTGGTTAAGAGCACTTTTCCGAAGGCCCCAAATGCTAAACAAATAGCTTAGAGGACAGTGGGACCAGAGCAGAAAGACATGAACATGGGAGGATGACTGGGCTATGGAGATGAGATGGAAAGTTAGGAAGTATATTTTAAGGGGTTCAAGGAGACTAGGGGCTAAGGACGGGACCAAAGATGGCAACCATCTCAGCAAGGGACTGGGGTGTGGAAGGAGTCTAGATATCTCAGTTAGAGGACTAGGAAGAGATAAGGTGTGTGCGTGTGTGTGTGTGTGTGTGTGTGTGTGTAGAAGACTAGAGAACTTGGGTTTTTGGCTTATAGCAGGACAGATGGAGCAGCCAGGGAGAATGAGGGAAGAATGGGTTTCAAAGGGAGGTTACCTGATAGCCTCCCTATCAGGAGTGGACTGGCCATGGCTATGGGGTGTGAAAAATTCAGGCAGAAGTCAGGGGTGGGGCACACACCTAGACAAGGGTACTGAGACCTAACCTGCTATGAAGGAGAAAGGGACTGTGAGAATCAAGGGCACACTATTTTGGAAAGGCCTCAATGCTACAGGAAACAGCAAGGGAAGGGCAACAGGAGTGGAGCAGGAATCCCAGGAGAGGAATGTGTCCTGTGTATCCAAAGACATAACTTCAGGAAGCAGTGCTATGACTGGGTGTGTCCCTGGAAGCTCTGGGTTGTAAATTTAATCTCTTGATCTCTGTTACTGGTATTAGAGGCAGAGTCTTTAGAAGCAATCAGGATTAAATGAGGTCATGAGCATGGGATCCCCCATAATAACTTGAGTGGCTTTTTAACAAGGAGAAGGAAGACTTGTTGCTCCCAGAGTATTCTTTGTTGAGTCCAGCAAGAAGGATCTCACCATGTATGGTCCCTTGACCTGGACTTTCCAGCCTCCAGATAGGGTAAAATGATCCAGTCAGTGGTATTCAGTAATAACAGAAAATAGATTAAAACACTGAGGATGGTGACAAACTCCTAATGAGGAAGAGGCACCCAGATTAAAGGGACGACTTAGACAGTACATGTTCTCTCTGGAGCCTAAATGGAGGCCAGAAAGGTGAGGCCATTTTGAGAGGGGAGTGGGGTCAAGGGAGGGAATGTCTGCTGCCCTTGAGAAGGTAGCATAGGGCAGAGCTTAGGGCCAGGCAGAAAGGATGTCCTTGGCTAGGTAAGCAGAGCTTCAGGCATGATTGCAGAGCAGCAGACACAGAACAGCCAGAATAGGAGTCTGAGGGCTGGGGCTAGAGAGATGGCTCAACGGTTAAGAACACTGTCTGCTCTTCCAGAGGTCCTGAGTTCAATTCCCAGCAACCACATGGTGGCTCACAACCATTTGTAATGGGATCTGATGCCCTCTTGTGGGGTGTCTGAAGACAGGTACAGTGTACTCATACACATAAAATAAGTAAATCTTTAAAAAGTTATTTTTTTTAAAAAAAGGAATCTGAGGGCCATAAGAATATTGTTGTTCTGGAACTTATGTGTAGACCAGGCTGTCCATGAACTCACAGAACTCTGCCTGCCTCTGCCTCCTGAGGGTGGGGTCAAAGGCACACACCACTGTCACCTTGCAGATTTATTTTATCTTGTGTGTGTGAATGTTCAGCCCATACGTATGTATGTGTGCCACATGTGTGTCTCATGCCTGAGGTTGTCAGAAGGTGTCAGATCTCTTACAATTGGAGTTACCGATGGTTATGAAACACCATGTGGGTGCTGGGAACAGAACCTGGGGTCTCTGCAAGAGCAACACATGCTGTTAACCACTGAGCTGTCTCTCCAGTCCCTGAGAGTAGGTTTTTAAAATTAAAAATGGTCTTTTAGTACTAAACTGGAATTCTTGGTTTATGAGCCCAATATAAACAGGGCTAGGTCTGGCCTAGGAGCCATACTTTGTCGACCTCTGAGCTAGTGAGGGAACTGATGCTCTGGTGACTACTGGCTGATAATGAGCTCCCACTAAATGGTCAGGAACACCAGGTGAGTGGCTGTAGGTTTATGGGTTTGCCACTGGCAGCTGTCTGGGTGCAGGTGCAGAGCAGACAGTCAATTTCTCGGGATTACAGTTTCGCCAAGTACAGTGAATACAGGGAAAGGAGAGTGTATAAGAAGGGGGCAACTAATGATGGCCACAGGGAGAGGAGGATGAGGAGAGTGTGAAGGCTTTGAAGATCCTATAGACTGAAGACCTGTTGGACTGGAGGTTCTAAAGACTGGAAAAATCAGGAGCAGGAAGTAGCTGTGGAGTCCATGCTAGAAATGTGGAAGGAATAAGGAAACCAACAGTGCCAGGACAGTGAAGGGAGTAAAGCCACCACATGGATATAGCAGTCTTAGCTCTTAAGGCAGGGTTGAGAGAGAGAGAGAGAGAGAGAGAGAGAGAGAGAGAGAGAGAGAGAGAGAGATTATTGATTAGCAAGGGTCAGTGATGAGTAAGGTCACCTGAAAACCCAATGTCAAAAGGACATGGGAAAGAGGACAAAACAGCTGCTGGGCGCAGCACTTGGGAAGAGCCAAGGCTCAGCCTGAGCAAGACAGATGGGAATACCCTGGGCCCAGGATACTGTTGTATGTTAGGTCCTATAAAGCACCACGGAGATCATAGGAGGCGAAGAGAAGAGATGCGGACTGATAAGGGCATGGACCATCTTTGCTATCCTGAGTGAGAGGAGGGCAGGAACCCGAGATGACTGGACTGAGGAGGGAAGAAGAGCCTGATGACAGGTTCCAATGAACAATGGGCTATGAGGACTAGCAACTAGCCATTTCTTGGACCTTATTGGTTCATGTTACAAACATTAAGTAAAAGCATATACCAGCAACCTCTCGCCCTTGGCTTTGGAAGTCAAGGCCATGTGTGTCTCCCATCTCTTCCAGGAAGCGAGCTCAACAGGCACCTTTCCACCATTCAGCGAGCACACTGTTCTCGGTACAAACAAGACTTTGAAAATGCATCTGCTGAATCACACTGGTGGATGTATGAAAAGTGGCCATGTGCTCCGCTCTGGTCTTGTTTCTGGCCTTGTCTAACTGAGACGAAGCCTAACTCACATCAAGTGCACATGTACAACACAGGAGTTAACCACAGGAAGTCTGAGTGACAGCGTCAAGGACAGGCAAAGACGGAGGCAGGAGGTTGAGCAGAGACAAGGTCTTCCCTGCAGCATCCAGTCCTTCCTAAGCACATCGAGGTGCTGGCTCCAGGGAAATCTGAGACACTGCTCAGTGTATGCACTCAGCTGAAATAAATGCCTGACTCTAATTACACTGGCCCATACAGCTTGCCAACGGGTTCAGAAACTCCCAGTGTATTTAAGGCTGGATGACTCCTTGCACAGTTCGGAATAAGCTTGTCTTCAACTCTCTCTCACTCCCTCTTCTCTCATCCTCTAATTCTGTGCCCCTGCTTCTGGCTTTGCTATCAATGTCCAGGATGAAAATTACCAGTTTCTACAACATAGCTGAGTAACTCAGAATTATGACTCAACCATGAGAGATTTAGATTTGAAACTTTCTGTCTGTCTCTTTAGAAAGAAGAGTCACACCACCCCTGGACCTTTACTCTTGATGTGTTCATTTGGTCACTTGGTGTGTCCCTGACCTTTTCCCAACCCTTCACCTGGACTTGGGTCCACAGGAACCTCCGGGACCTTGGGCCCAGTGCGACGCCAGGTGCATGGCTCCTTGCCTTGTTCAATCTGGGAGAGGACCTCAGGTTTGGAGATGGCATAGTCTGAGGAAAGACAGGAGGTTAATCTTGCCACATTCTCATCAGAAGCTGGGGCAGGCATTTGTAAAATCACTAACAGCCTAGAAACTAAATGTCTTGACTGGTGCAGAACAGCAGTTGTCAATGGTAGGCATTCTGCTCAAAGTCTTTGAACAGTCTTGTGTAGAGTCCAGAGGGTGGGAGAGATGCTCCTGCGCATTCAACAATGCAAGTAAAAGACCCCACCCACTGTTCATCTGTCCACAGAGCTCACGGTGCTGGACAAGGCCTCATTAAGCAGCAGCAGTATGTCTGCAAAGCAGAATTGCACCAAATACTCTTGTCCAGGAAGGAACACTATCAAGAGGGTCTTTCAGAACAGTAGCTCCAGGGGCAGGGGCAGGGGCAGGGGCAGAGAAAGAATATC
Organism: Mus caroli; assembly: GCF_978045245.1. NCBI lineage: Eukaryota > Metazoa > Chordata > Mammalia > Rodentia > Muridae > Mus > Mus caroli. Next base: position 101,058,545 of record NW_028227262.1, on the reverse strand, counting down.
TGCTTTGAGAGGCAAAGTCTCCTACTCTTATTCTCACAGACCCTGTGCTGTGTCACATAAAAGCCACCCAATCCATGATAAGAGAACAATTCCTCTGCTGCAGTGGAGTTGATTAAAAATACAGTACAGAGCTGCCAGCACACCTGCACTCCAGTCTCAGCCAAAATGGAGATGTCAGTACTCCGGGCCTAGTGAGGACAGAGGTCACCGCTTTCCTTGGTCTGCTACTCCGATAAGCAGAAGGGAATATCTGACTCTACTGAACAGCATGAGGAGGCAAGAAAGGAAGGTCGGGGAAGAGGAGTCTCCTGCTTGGATTACCTAGGGGTCTGTACACCACTGACATGACAACAACCATGTCACAATGAGAGGTCTGGGACTCATAAAATCCCACCTTACAGAGGTGTATACTATGCTTACCCAGGGAGACCAGTGTCTCGTAGTTGCCCCTCATCACATGCTTGTAGAGCTCCTTCTGCCAGTCCTCCAGCTTGCCCCACTCCTGATCAGAAAAACACATGGCCACATTATCAAAGGTCAGAGGCACCTGAAACCACAGTGTCACGCTCGCTCACCGACACACTTTCAGGCATGGACCCTCAGGCTCACCACCCCAGGGCTCCCAAAAGCTACCTTGGGGACCTCGCCCTTGCTGCCAGGGGGAAGCCGAAGAATCCAGAAGTTCCGGTTGCGTAGCAGATTCTCTACATTCTCCAGCCGCCGCTGCAGCAGCCCATATTCCTGCAGCAGGGTCCCCAGCACGGCCCACTTGCCCTCCAGCTGGTTGCTGAACTCCACAGCTGTCTTCTCACAGTCAGCCAGCTTCTTCTCTGCCATCCCAGTTCGACCTTCTAGAGAGAGCAGTCGAGCAGCCTGTGATTCAATCTTCCTCTCCATAGCCTGAATTGTAGCTGCCATTGTCCATGGAGAAATCTTTGAGAAAGAAGAGAGACCAGCATCATTCTTTGCACTGTTGCACTGAGCCTTCAAGACCCCTAGGCCTAGGGGAGCTCACGTATAGGGGAGTGATAGCCTCTTTGGGTATAACAGAAGTCTGGCAGGTACCTTGCCTCAGGACCGCAGAGCACACTGTGTAGATTCCTATCTTGGTGCTTTCCACCTTATTCAGTCATTTCCTGTATGTCGCTACAGTGAGCATCTCTTCTGGTGGGCACTGTGTCTTTTCATAGCACCGTGCTAAACACATGGTAAACACACAGCGCACTTTTGCAAAATAAACAGTGACTTAGCATTGCTGGGGTGTTTTCGTGGATAAACGATACACTGCAGATTTACTAGAGCCCAGCCTGCACTCCTGTCACAATCGCACAGGAACTGCATGATGATGACCCAGCAAAAACTCCAGCTGCTCAACTGAGAGGCACAAACAAGGGGGTTGCTCAACTGCTTTTTTAAAAAAGCATCTCATGTCCCCACTTAACAGACAGATAAGCTCAATGGCTAATTCCCCTTCCTCTGGGACAATCTGATTTGGTCCTTTCTTAATTGCCCCTCCCCCATGAGCTAAAATTACCATTACTGCCGATTTTAACCAATCAAAGAACTGAGTATTTTGCTTGGTTTTTGTGATGAAGTCTCACATAGCCTTGGCTGCTCTAGAACTTACTAAATGGCAGAGGATGGCCTTGAACCCTTGGTTTTTCTTGCCTTTACCACCCAAGTTCTGGGGTGACAAGTGTGTTGCTATGCCTGGCACTGAGTTGGACTCTTTACACCACCTGAACTTCCTGTAAAGTAAGAATCATCTCAGACATGAGCTGTCCTGAGATCAGGGATAAACTATAATCTGGTAAGGAAGGCAGATAGACAGTCATACTTTTCACATGTGCAACAACAATCACAAGACTGATGCATCCCTGTCATTGGGAGTGGCATAGAGGCTTTAGTGACTACCTACTGGGGATAAAGAACACATTTGGGTAGGGAATGGGAGGAGCTCTTCCATGTACATCTAAGGTGCAACCCACAGGGTAGATCAGAGATCCTGTCATGGGCGCCATTTCTGGTTAGTGCCTGAAGATGGATGTTTCTTATATTCTAGAAGAATATAAGAATATTCTTGAACAAAAGAGATTGGTGACTGTTTGCAAAAAACAAAACAAAACAAAAAACAAAAACCAAAACCAAACAAGTTCTAGAAACTAGTGTGGACTCATCTGAGTTGCTGAGAACCAGAAAGTGGGAAGACATGAGAAAATGGGGACAAGAGAGCTTGACCAGAGGCAGAAAAGCTTGCCTGGGTGGTGCTCAAGAGTTTCTCAGGCTGTACAGAAGGAAGGACACTGGCTCTGGGACGTTCAGTGGGTCTCAGATGGGTTCTGACTGGCAGAACTGTTAGAGGGAACAAGTGCTGTGGAGGACACCTCTGGTCTCTTACTCCTCAGGACCAGCCCTGACTGGGATTACCCCAGACTAGAGACTATTTCAGACGTATCCTTGTACGTTGCCACCCATTCTCTCTGCTGCAATCTGTGTGTTACAGAAAGACATTTGCACAAACATCTATCTTGTTGATGTCATTCTTGTTTAATGTTTTTTTTTTTAAATGGGGTCCATGGTCTTTGACCTGTGTAGTTGGAAGTAGGGGTTGTGCTCTGCTGAAACCTAGCACCTTGCTAACTTAAAGCGAAGGTGGGATAGTCAATTGCCAAACAGCCAGGGAAGCCAGAACTCTGAGAGCGGAGTCACTGATGCCAATTCCTTCAACTCTTTCCTACCCATATGACGAAGCCCAAGCCTTCCCAGCCCCTTCCATTTCTGCAGCCTCATATCCAAAACCATATCTCCAGGCTTGTGGACCAGTTTTGCACTGTCCTGTGTCTGGCCCTTGCCTCTCTTTGCCCATGCCATAGAAACCCTAGCTAACTCAACTCACAGGAGCACAGATTACCTGGCCGGGCGGGAGGAGCACCAGAGTCTGCTAAGCACCTGCATTCGAACCTCGTTTCCACCAGGCTGGCTACGACCTCTTTCTGTTCGACCATAGGCTACTCGTGTACCTGGACTGCTTTCCTTATTACAGACATTGAACTGTGAGAGCACTGTCTTCCCACACTTTTCTCGCTGAGATTCTTGGCAAGTTAACTTCGTTAGGCCTTCGGCTTTTCTTTTGTACGAAATAATAACTATAATAGTTACTACCCCACAGGTTTGCAGTGCAGACAAAATCGTGCCTAAACCGGGCTGAGTGCAGCGCCAGCCTGGCTGGACAAATACGAGCAGTCCTTGCGTGCCGCCCAGGGAGGGTTGGGCACATAGTGGGTGCTCACAGTCTACAGAATCGACGTCGGACACCTCCCAGGTGCCACCAGGCCGCTGGGGGGAGCTGGGGGAGGGAAGCACCGGCCCGGCGCTGAGGAAGGAGCCCGGCCCGGGGACGCGCAGACCGGGAACTTGGCGCAGGTCGGCCTCCCGGGCGCGGACGGCCGTTCCCTGCGCTCGGCTCCACCCGGTCGGGTAGGCCCCGGAGGACCTCGCGGCCGCTCGACGCAGCCACAGGACCCGCAGGCCCGGTCTGGCCCGGAAGCCCTCCTGGGGCCTGCGGCATAGTGTGCTGGGCCCCGGCCTTCCGGGGCCCGAGGCCGCGCAGGCCAAGCGCGCGGGCCGCTCTTACCGGAGCCGCGGCCGCCTCGGCCATGGCCCTGCGCTGTCCTGCTCGGCGCGGAGGAAGTCGACGCCGCGGCGCGCGCCCCACGCAGGCCCGGCCGCCGGGTCCTCTCCGCCGGCAGCGCCGCCCGGGCCTGCCGCTACCTTCCCCGCCGCGCTCCTCGCAGGCCGGCCTGCTGCCGCTCCGCCCGCAGCCGCACCGCCGCCGTCAGCGCCCGGCCGCTCCACACTGCATCCTGGGAGCCGGTGCCGCGGCCAGGCCGACGAAGGCCCGTGAGGCTTCCTGGAGGCAGCGCGGCGGCACAGCTCCACCTGCAGCTCGAGCGGCGAACGGCAGCGCAGGCACCCGCTTGCCGCCGCGCTTGGCCCCGCCCTCCTCACGAGGCCCCGCCTTGGCCCGACCTCCGACCACGCCCCCGCATGTCGCCACGCCCCCTGCGGCGCCAGTGCTCACCAGCAGTGTCCACGCAGTAGTGGCCACCTGGTTTGGCGGTATAAAACTTGGGGGTACGGCCTCGGCAGGCAGTGCGCACCCCTGGCACGGTCACTTCCGCAGCTGGCCAGCTGTAGTACGCCTATTTGTGCCTTGAAATGGAATGAATACTTCCAACAATAGAAATATGGCTTGATAAGTCACAGTAGGGTCTCTGTAGGATTATGTATGTGTGTTAAAATAAACATTTTAATGACACAAAAAATGTGGGGTTTTCTATAGTATGTATACTATAATAAACATTTTAATGACATGAAAAATGGGTTAAAATGCCATCATTTAAAATCTTTTTGAATGCAGCTGGAGATACAGCTCAGCGGCTAAAAGTACTTGCTGTTCTTGCAGAGGGCTGGGTTTCAGTTCCCAGCGTCTCACAACAAGCTGTAGTTACCGCAGATCCAATGCCCTCTTGTGATATATCAAGTAAGCGTGGAATGATGTTGAATGAGAGTAGTCCAGAACTACTCCATTTTGGCGTTAAAATGCGTAACAAATGTATAACAAGATGTGTGTTATCATGTGTATTATTCATGTTCATATAAAAGGTTATGTCTAACAAAGTTTAGGTAGGTTTGGAAGCATGTCCATTAACGTGGTGCCAGTAGACCCCAGACTGTTTGGGGGGGATTTCCTAATTTTTTTCAATTCATATTTTTGTTTTTTAATAAAAAGGAAAGGAAGAAAAAAAGTCAAAATGTAAAATTTCTCCAGAAGCCTAGTGTGGAGCCCCGTGTGGCAAAGAAGATGTAGTGCCTTTCAGAATCGCCTTCCATGCCACCCCCTAGCGGGAGCCTGCAAAACCAGTGCCTGAGATCTTTTTTGTTGTTGCCATTCGTTATTTATTTTATGATTTACTTTTATTTTTGATTATGTATATGCACACATATGTATGCAAATATGTGTACTCATGTGCAGGAGGTCAGGGGTCGCAGGTCCTGGGAGCAACCTGGGAACTGAAGTTTTGTTCTTACTCTTAATAACTGACCCTCCTTCCCCAGCTCCCTGACTGTGCTGGCTAACTTTATGTTAACACAAGCTATAGTCATTTGAGAGAAGGGAATCCTAACTGAGAAAAACAAATGCCTCCATGGCCTTGACATCAGCACCTACCTTCAGGTTTCTGCCCTGCTTGAGTTCTTGAACTATTTCCTTCAATGGTGAATGGTGCTTTGAAGTGTAAGGAGGAGAAACCCTTTCTTCCCCCAAGCTCTTCTCATGGTGTGTTGCATCGTGGCAAGAGAAACTCTAAGTCACGGACTGAGATCTTAACTCTTCCTTTATCCTCTCCTCAGCCTGCATGGTCTGTAAGGGGTGTGAGAAGAGATAGAGCCATTAGAATACATCCTTCTTATTGTGTAAAAATTGAATTTACCCCGGGGACTGCCCTGGATGAGCACTTACTCTTAATATTTGAGGAGGCTGCTTCCCCAAATCTAATTTTCTTCTCTTCCTGCTAGCTCAGCTGTGTTCTGAGATCTCCAAAGTCTTGGGATTGCCTCTCAAAAGAATTACCTGGATCCCCTGACATAGAGTCCGTTCTTCAAAGGATGAAGTCCACCTCTTACCCTTACTACAGGGAACAGCTCTGGCATCTGCCCCAGCTCCTTTCCTGTTGTTTCTTTTGGTACTTCTTCCAAGGAGGAATTCCACACACACACACACACCCCAACGCATCCCCTCTGCTAGGGTGAGCCCATAAGTGGAACCGGTTTTATGATCTAGAGGAATGTTTTTAAGGAAAACACCTGGCAAGAGTACCATTGTAGAGGTGAGCACAAAGGAGGCGATCAGGGCCTATGGTTGTTAGCTTTGTTGCAAAGTCCTGGATTAAAAAAGAAAAGCCAAGACACCTCTCCACTGAAGAGCCACGCCCACATGTGGTTCTTACTTTCTTCAGCTTTTCTTTGGAGAAGCCCACAGCCACGCTCTCAGCTGTGGTTTGCTTTTTCCTGAGCATCTATCCTTCTGCTAACCTTTGTGTCTAAGCTGATATTAAATATCTTTATTAACTCCAACTCTTCTCTTTTTAAAAAACAAACAAATAAACAAACAAAGGGCCAGGGCTAGAGAGATGGCCCAGGAATTAAGAGCACTGTCTGCACTTTTCCAGGACCTGGGTTTAGTTCCCAGCACCCACATGGTGGCTCACAACTGTCTATAACTCCAGTTCCAGGAGATCTGATACCATCTTCCTACCTAAAGACACCAGGTGTGCACATGGTACACATACCCACATGCAGGCAAAACATTCATGCATATAAAATGAATAAATCTAAAGCAACCAAAGTCAGCAAATATTTTAGAACAAGCCCCGTTAGCCTGGGAGGTAAAGTCCAAGGGTCTCACAGTGGTTATGAGAATGTAAACAAATAACCACACAGAGTGACCAAGAGCTTCAACTGTGGGTAGCAAACCTCTATGGGGTTGTGTAATTGAATGTGGGGATCTTGAAACCTTTTTAACAGTGAACAGTTTCTGAGTGCATGAAGACCAAAAAATTAATTCATGGAGACCCGAGAGCCTGGAAACCTGCAGCTTCTGCTGTTAACTGCCAGAGATTCTTGATCAAGTCAGCCAGTCTCCCAGGGGTCTCTTTGTCTCATGTGTAAGATGTCACCCTAGAAACATACTTGATACGCCTTGCTTTTTTTTTTTTTCTTTTTGAGACAGAGTCTTTCTATGAAGGACTGGAACTCCCAAAAATCCACTGCCTCCCTCCAGAGTTCTGGGGTTAAAGGCTATGTCACCACACTCAAGAGATACAAACTTGCTTTAATACTTGGCCCAGTTGAAGCCTAGTACTTCATTCCTTCTATGGTGGCTTAATTCAGGGCTTCTTAAACTTTTAAAAGTTAAAAGCATTTTTATTTACATATATGGGTGTTTTGCCTGCATGTGTATTTGCGCACCACTTGCATGCTTGATGCCTTCGAAGGCCAGAAGAGGGCATTACAGGCCAGTATTCTTGGCTGCACATTTGACTCTGAATTAATTTTTTGTCTTCAAGCTCTCAGAGACCTTTCATTGTTGCCAAATGTTTGAGCACCTCCCGTTGAGTTTCAAGAGCCTCTCAGTCAGTGACAACCGTGTAGAGAGTCCATATCTGTTCTTTAGGAAGCTGTGGCCCAGTTGTGGTCACTCCGTATGATTATTTGCTCATAATCTTATGTTCCCTCCCAGCCCTGCCCCAGTGTAGTACAGCCTGGTCTTGAACTCATGATCTTCCTCCTTCAGTCTCCCAAGTGCTAAGATTACAGGCTTGGTACACCATCATTCCTGGTAGGCCAGTCCAGTTCATTTTGCCTGAAGTAACTGCTCATAGTGCCTTGGAGAAAAGGCCATGCTTCTGCTTAAGGACAAAGAGGTGTTAGTCTAAGGACTCCATCCCATTGCTTCCTTAGTAATTGCCTGCTTCCTTGAGGACATAGCATCCAGATAGGCTGTTGCTTGGATTTAAAAGACTTTTTGTTTTTTTTTTTTTTTTTTGAGTCCTCCAAAGGAATTATGGAGGAGGGGATCTGGTTGGGTCAGTTCTTGCCAACCAGTGCAGGGCAGTTGGGCAGTTGAAAGCAAGGTCCTCAACAGGTGGGAGGCCAGAATAGCAGTCAGGTACTTTGCATACATGGTCAGTAACTTTATATAGAGAAAATTACCTTAAATTACTTTCTTTCAAAGGGAGCCGTGGGCGTGGGAATCCTTTAACTTTCACAGACCTCCTCCAATTTGTAACCCATGGTTCACTCTCTCCTGTTGAGGATGGATATTTCGCTAAGTTATGGAAGAACCACAACGTGCTTATCTTTTTATCTCCCAAGACTAGCCAACTGTATAGCATAACTGATAATACGTAAGAGATGTACGAGTTTAACTATGTCTTGCCGCTGTGGAGATGACTCAGTGGTACAGGGCACTGACTGCTCTCTCTGAGGATCTGGGTTTGGTTCCCATCATCCACGTGGCAGCTCACAGTCATCTGTAACTCCAGTTGGAAAGGGTCCAACACCTTCTTTTCACCCCATAGCATACATGTGGTATTACAGACATACATCTAGGCAAAACACCTACACACGTAAAATAAAAATTAAAAATAAATGAAGGTTTTATATCTTTTTCTTCAAAATGGTAGGTAAGACTTTATAGAATAGATAAAGTTTGAACTGTATCTTGTAGGATAGGCAGAGTTTTAGTAGCAAGAGTTTCGGACCAGAGGGTGCTAATAATGGTCGGAGCCTGGGAAAAACTCAAGGCAGAAAGAAAGAAAGTATTTTAGAAAAGGGGAAAAGTCCAGGGTGGCTAACACTGGAACAATAGAGGATATGGGCCACTAGATAACTTTCACTATAAGTAAATACTGGAAAAGACGAACTTATCACAGAAAAAAGTTTATTTTGTCCTAATTAATTTTATTATGTATGCATGTTTGTGTGGAAATATATGTGTGCTATATATATTTACATATATATGTATATATATACAGACAAAACACATAAAAATATATACATATACACACACAAATATATACATATATCCACACAAACATGTATATATGTATGAGTGTATTTGTATGTATGTGTGTGTATGTATGTATGTATGTTTGTATGTTTATGTATGTGCATACACCTGCTTGTGGAGGCCAGAAGAGGGTGCCAGATTCCATGGAACTGAACTTTCAGGTCCTATAAATCAAACTCTGGTCCTTTGCAAAAACAATTAAGTGCTCTTATCAGATGAGCCACCTCTCTGGTCCTTTGGCTCACAATTTTAGAGTTTCTCTTCATGACTGGGAAGATTTGCTGCTTTAGGCAAAATGGAAGTTCACAGAGAAGTAAATCCATTCACCTCATGGCAAGGAAATCAGAGTGAGGAGAGAGCTAGGGTGCTGTAGTAACCCTTGATCTTAAAATTTCCAGCTTGCTAGTTTCTACCTCTTAAAGGCACCACCATTTCTCAATTAGACCATTCTGGTGCCAAGCCTTTAACTTCATGGCCTTTAGTGGACATTTAATCTCCAAACTATAGGGATCTGAGAGGCTGGGGGTGTGATGTCTGTGGCTGTGTAGCTAGGAAGCATTCTATGCCAGTGCACTAGAAAAGTGAGTATATAGGGATGGCTCAGTAATTAAGAGCACTTGTTGCTATTGGAGAGGACCCAGCTTTGAGTCCCGACACATACATGGTGGCTCATAACCATCTCTATCTCCAGCTCTAGGGGATCTGATGCTGTATTCTGACTTCCTTGGGTGTTAGATACACAAATGGTACACATACATACATGTAGACAAAACATTTTGCACATACAATAATATGGATAAATATAATATAAGATAATAATTGTGCTCATTTTATATCTGAAATGAAAGAGCCCTTTAATTGGACAAAAAGGGGAAAATGTTGTGGGTTTCCCTGGTGCTGTTTGTATTCTGATGTTAATTTTGCTTCCTCAAGAGATGGCCCCGACAAGAAATGGATCATGTTCTCAGATGATTTCATGTGAACCTTCTCCCCATTTGAACTGGTCAAATAAAGACTGGAGCCTGTAATTGGGCAGTGGAAGGGAAAGGTGGGGCTGGAGGTTTTAGAGAGAGGGGTGAAGAGAGGAAAGAGAGAAAGACAGAGAAGACAGGAAGAGGAGGTGGAAGGAAGATGGAACAGAACCATATGGCCCAGAGAAACTGCAAGTAGCAAGAGATCTCACAGTTGGGGAATAGAGTAGCGTAGTGGTAAGTCTGCCCAATCTAGATATATAGCTTATAAATATTGTAACTGAATTGTGTCGTTTTTGCTCAGGCTTATTGGGGTTGGAGATTTACTGCAACAATATAAAAAAATTAAAAATTGCCATATGTCCTGTAGTGACTTTTGGGGCCAAATGTGTTGAGTTGTCACATTGTAACAACCCTTGTAATCGTGCAGTCTCCTATATAAAACTTCCATGCTTGTTTGAATTTTAAAAGATTGTTTGGTGGAAGCTCTGGAGAGATGGCTCAGTAGTTAAGGGCACAGGCTTTTCTCTTCCAGATGACCTGGATTTGATTCCTAGCATCCACAAGTGTGATGCTAATTCTGGGTCTCCTGCATTCCTTTCTGGCCTCTACAATCACCAGTCATCAAGGAACAGACATACACACAGGCAAAAAACCAAAACCAAGACCAAACCCCCCCCCCAAACAACATAATAAAAATATAAATTTTAAAAACTTTTATTGAGTCTTTGTGAATTTCACAGCACACACCCCAATCTCACTCATTTCCTCATCCCTTTGTATCTGTCCTCTGCCCTTGCAACCTCCACCCCCCGCCCCCCACAAAGAAAAGAAAGTAAGATAGAATAAAAAAAAAAAGAATGTCACTGTGGAAGCTGTGGTGTTCATGGTGTGCTCCACAGACACCCTTTTGTCCATGTTCTCTTGCAGATGTTCATTGCAATGACTCTTTGGTCAGGTTTTAGGCCTCTGGCTTCTGTGATAACTATCAATACCAGAACCTAACTGGATTCCTCTCATATAGCCTGTTGTTGCTCTGTGTCATGGAGATCCTGCGATTTTGGATCTGCAGGACCTGCCCTTTCATGCACTTCAGCAGTCCATAGATGGGATAGATGTTAGGGTGTGCCAACCCAACGCCCTGGTTCTGGGCCTGGGGGGTAGCTGAGTTGATCAACTTACCAGCTCTCTTGTACCTATACCACCAGGGAGAGCTCTTCAGCACTGACTGCCCCAGCTAGCTCACCCAATGTCACAGCTAGCAAGGGACAGGGGCAGCATTCTCATGTCCTTGGGGCCAGCTCACCCACATATTTGCCACCAGGGCCAGCTTTACCGTGATACCCAGGTAAGATACAGGAAGGCCCTCCCTCCCAAGTGCTGCAGCTGGTGAGAGGCAAGGCTAGCTTTCTTGCCTGCAGGCAGCAAGGTAGAGAAGGGCATCTCTCCCTTGCCCATGCCATCCATGCCAGGTCTCTTGTACTCACACTCTTGGGGCTGGCTCAACTGTGCCCCCCCCAATCAGGGGTCAGCTCTACTGTGCATAGTGCCTCAGGCTGCAGGCCAGACTAGGGACATCTGCATGGCCTTTGGTGTTAACACGGGCCTGGGACACCAACATAGACCCTGGCTGTCATGAGACCATGGACCCAGACATGGCCGCCAGCAGCAGCATGCGCTCATATGTCCCCATGGCCTAAGGTGGCAGCTCAGGCCACTCAAATCAGCATGAATTCCCCCCCCCCCCCCACCAAGGTAGCAAAGCCCTCAGATAATCTACATGCTCTCTGGTAGCAGCCCAGAGAATGGACATCTACTTGGCCTTTGGTGATAATGTGGGTCACAGACATCAACACAGACCCCAGCTGCACTAGGACCATGGGCCCAGAAGGACCATGGCCCTTAGTGGCGCCTGGACCTTACCAGGCCCTCCTCATATCTGCCTGTTTGTCATTGTCCAGCTCCACCTTTCTCTAGTGTATGAACTCTGTGGCTCCACTTTCTTTCCCATCTCTCCATCCTCCCATCTTTTCCGTCTCACACATCCATCCACAGTGGCACCCACAGCAGGTGCTTGGTTGTCTTTCTTCTGGCCTCCCCTGGCCACTGTGACCCAGGTGGGTGCTTGGGTCCAAAAATATAATCTTTTAAAAGATGGTTTTGGTCTAGAGAGATTGCTCAGTGGGTCAGAGCACCTGCCGTTAGAGGCCTGTCCATGGAGCTTCAGTCTCTGAAACCTACATGGTAGGAGAAAACCAGCTCTCCCATGTTGTCCTCTGACCTCCACATGCTGCTATGGCATATAAGTATGTGGGTGTGCATGTGTGTGCACACACAACCCCTAAATCAATCATTTATTCAACCAATCAATTAATGTAATAAGATTTTAGAATTTTTAAGTTTTGATTTATTGACTACTGGAAATATCAATGATACAGTGCTTCAAGAGCCCTCTCTTGGGCTGGAAAGATGGCTCACTGGTTAAGAGAACTTGTTGCTCTTTCACTGGGCTTAGGTTTGATTCCCAGGACCCACATGACAGCTAGCAACTGTCTGTAACTCCAGGGGATCTGTCACAAGTGCACGCGCACACACATGCACAAAAATACACATAAAAAACTCCTCTCTTGTTTCTACATCTCTAGATGTTCTGGGTACTGTCTTGGAGAGCCATAGTCTGAGAAACATAGCTCTGAGGTATTTCAGATGATGTGCAATTTCCATCATGATGATACCTACCACCCTCAGACCACCTGGAAGTAAGACTTTTGATGTAACTTTGAACCAGGAATGAGATGGGCATATGGCATGTGTGGAAGAAAATCCTGATGCCCATGTTTGTCTTTTCTTCTTTAGAACCCTCTGTAGTCAATTATTGTGACAGGCTGATGCCTGAGCCTGAGTACAAGGGTGTCAGTAAGTGACAGCTGCGTAGGGGGTAGCCCATCCTAGGGCCTCTACATTCCCCAGGAATAAAACTCTGAGCATCAGGAATTCAGGATAGAACCCCCTGCTAGTTCAGGCTTCCTCCACAGGGCAAAGGCTTTAGGCCTGAGCTCTCCAGGACAGAAAAGGGGCCACTTTGCTCCAGCAGGCAGGAAGAATGTCATAAGAGAATAATCAGGTGGGTCTGTATTTAAGTAAACTTCAAATGTGAAAAAAATTCCAGACACATGAAAAAGTATCAGTTTGTGTTTAGATTTTTTAAAAAGTTCAGTAATTTCCCCATAACAAATATCATTTAAGCTCTAAATTAAGACAATGCTTCTTAGAAGAAGGAGATTCACAAGACTCAGGAAGCTAATGAAACTTACAAGGCCCAGGAAGCCCACCAAGTCACAAGACTGATAGGTCCCTCCCCTAAATTGAGACAAGCAGTAACTGATGCTGTGGGGAGGGAGCACAGTCTCTGATGATGCTGACTGCAATGTGTGCAAGATCTCTAGGAACACAGCTTCTCTGAGTCCTCCCCACGTTAGTGTGGTTATCTGGTGGTACAGCTGTGTCTGAGTCCTGTGTATGATCCCAGTAAACTCACTGGCTCACCAATCTAGACTAGGGTGGAAGAGTTCTTTGGTATTATCTCTGGGGGTGGATAGATGTTTGTTCATATCTTCTCAGGAAAAGTCACGTAATGACTAAGTTCTTCATGGCTTTTAAGAATAATGGCCTTGGTACAAAAAGTTGAGTTTTTCCACTGAGTAGTTCGGGAACACCACTGTGCAGAGTTCAGTGCGCCCCAGCAATGACATTCATAATTATAATAGGGACAAGCTTATTACTCAGCTCCTGACTCATGTTTACAAGAGATTTTGAAGTTTTATAAGGCTGGCCATTGAGTCATCAAGTTTTGATGACCTCATAGTCAATACGATACTGCTTTATAACTTTTAGAGTGGGAGAAGGATGTCACATCAAAGGCTAGTCAGAAGGAGGACTGCTTTGCAGGGACCCTCTCCAGCTTGGGTATAGACAAACCTGCTCAGCAGGAATTAGTCATGCTTCCATGGCGTTCTTAGTGGGTCCTATGGCTGGTCTGAAGTATGCAGGGCAGGTATAGAGTCAAGGTGCCTAAATCTTCTAATCCCAAACTCATGGATTATGGTTTTCTAAAGATTTTTTTTATGGCATTTATCACTGCTGAGAGAGATTGGGAGGTATAGTATTGGCCCTAATTATAGAAACATGGAACAATTTTTATATTCATCTGGGCGAAAGACTATCTGAGATCACAATTGACCTAGGAAAACAGGTATGCATGGTCACGGTTCAGCACAAACTGCTCAGACTTAAGCAGAAAGCCATAGCCCTTGCCTTAAGAATCTCATTGTGTAGCAGTGTGCAAATAAACATTAAGAGGATGAATGGGAGGTTTGGAGAGATGGCTCAGCAATTCTTGCAGAGGATTCGGGTTTGGCTCTCAGCCCCCACATGGTGTAATTCTAGTTCCAGAGGGATGCAACATCCTCTTCTGACCTCCACAGAGATAAGGCATGCAAATAGTGCACAAACAATGCAGGCAAAACATACCTGTTCATAGAGTAGTAAATATTAAATAAAACCTACCATTGTTTTAGAATCTGGGATTCTATACTTGGATCTGGGAGTGAAATATGGAGCAGACATTTACATTTGACAAGATTACCCTTAGAGTTACACAGACAGTTGCTTTGAGGGAAGGCTAGCAGATGTTAAAGGTGAAGACAGAAGGCCAGGTGAGACAGAGAGAGGATGAATTGGAGTCGCCAGCTGCCCAGGAAGAGTGGTCCTGATAAACAACCCAACAGCGTACCAGATCAGCAGCAGGAAACACCCCCCATGTATTAAACATACATAAAAAGAAGAAAGTAGGCAACATTGAATTATATTCTACATATTGTAAACTACAAAAGAAGCTTTCCTAGGAATTTTCTTAGGGAAATTTCGTAACAAGACCAAGGTCAATATAGCAGAAATATAAAGCATATATAAGTTTTATTTTATTTTAAATTACATTTATTATGTGTGCTCACACACACATGTGGGTGACATATGTCACCCACCATGGCACATGTGTGGAGGTCAAAAGACAGCTCACAGCAGTCAGTTCTCTCCTTTCCTTATGTGCGTCCCTGGGATTGAACTCACTTCATCAGGCTTGGTGGCACCAGTCTTTACCTGTTGAGCTATCTTGCTGGCCCCATATTTAAGTGCTAATGTACAAACACCAGTTAGGAGAACTAAAAGAAAAACATTCAAATACCTAGCCATGATGAGTGATTTTCACAACTCCTCCATATAACTGATAGGATGAATAAAGATCAGCAAAGATGAAAGACTTGAAAACCACAATTGATTCTATTTAACTTACAAGTGTAAGATGAAACCCAACAGTTGGGAAGATAATCCTACTTCAGTGTATAGAGACAAAATACTTACCTTAACTGACAAATCGCTGAGCCAGCAAGTCGGCTTCACTAGCTTTTGGAGGGCGGAACCAGAAGCGTACATTCTTGGTGTAGAATAGACTAGAAGTTAGTAACAACAACATGAGGAGACTGCATAAAATGTTTGAAAAGGGGCTAGAGAGATGGCTTCACCAGTTAAGAGGACTTATTTTATAGAACTTGGGTTTAGTACCAGCAAATTGGATTGAAAAGCTAGTAATACAAGAGTAGAAAAAGAGCTAAGCTGTTGAATTATAGGCGTTTCCACTTGGGGCTCAGGCTGGCCAGGAGGCAGGCTGCGGGAAGTTTTGACTGCGTTTACCCCATGCCTGTGTTGGGCAGGCACCAGTCTATGGGAAGCTGCAGGACCCGTTCCGGGGGTGGGGGAGCGCAGTCTGAGGTCCCTGGGGTCTGCCGGAGCCTCTGGATGCTGTAGAAGAGCTGAGAACGGAGTAGGGGCCTGCGGGCTGGATCTATCGGGGTGCCAAAGTGGAAGAGAGGGGAGAGTCTGAGAGTCCTTGGTTTGTTCTCAGGGCCGCTTGGCTTGGTGGAGGCCACAGCTGGGAGTACTGGGAGGCCTGCAGCAGGAGATCTTTAGGTGAAGACCTGCTCCTTTGCTCTCCATGGCAGAGCCCAATGAAAAGCGACAGTCTGTGGTTTTAAGGCATTTATTGTCATAGCAGAGATTGCTGATGAGTAAAACCGTATCCCACTTTCTCAGGGCAGGCCTGAGGTTAAATACCTTTTGCAGGGAGGAGTGTCTGGGAAGGGGAGTTTATTGGCTAAGCCTCCAGGCCTTTAGGTACCTCATTAAAAGGGAGGTCTGTCCTGAGGCTAAGTGACCTGTGGTCACATCCTGTACCTGTGGAGGGGCTTGGGGCATTGCCCTTAGGTGACTGATGGCCACAGACCTCTGGAGAGCTGCAGCCTCGTGTCAGGAGCCTGGTGTCCAGGAGAGTGGCAAACCATCTACCATCCCTTTCAGGGATATCCCTTGCAGGGTCACTGGGTTTTCCAATCTAGCTCAACCAAAAACCAAGCTGCCTTTCATGGTCCTACACTAAACCAAACCCAATGAACCTCAGGTTCTTACCGAGTTTAAGGTCAGCCTGAGAGACCTAAAACTCTGTGGAAAAGACAAAAACATCTGACCAAGGAAATATAGAAAACCAAATGTTTTTATATCTGCTAAATATTAGATTCAAGAATTGAAAACCTCAAGCCGGGCGTGGTGGCGCAGGCCTTTAATCCCAGCACTCGGGAGGCAGAGGCAGAGGCAGGCGGATTTTTGAGTTCGAGGCCAGCCTGGTCTACAAAGTGAGTTCCAGGACAGCCAGGGATATACAGAGAAACCCTGTCTCGAAAAACAAAAAAAAAAAAAAAAAAGAATTGAAAACCTCCTGAGAGAGAACATTTTGTATCTCAGATGACTTTACCAGTGAACTCTGCCAAATGTGTGTGTGTGTGTGGTGGGGGGACGACAATATTCACATTGCACACAATTTTAAAAGAACTCAGAAGAAAAAAAAAGGAAATATTTTCCAATATTTATTTTACATATTGTTATTTAAACCTGCAAAAGACAAAAGGCAAAAAAGTAAGCTAGAAGAAAAGATCCGAAACAAAACACAGTTGAACGGAATGATATTAACACTGTGACCAGTTATCCCTGCAACCAAGGTTGGTTTAACATCTGAAAATCAGTTTTGGTTATTCATTATTAACGGAGTAACAATCATAATCATAGTCATCTTAATAGGTACAAGAAAATCATTT
Source organism: Mus caroli (assembly GCF_978045245.1). Classification (NCBI taxonomy): domain Eukaryota; kingdom Metazoa; phylum Chordata; class Mammalia; order Rodentia; family Muridae; genus Mus; species Mus caroli. The sequence continues at coordinate 101,041,740 of NW_028227262.1, read as the reverse complement.
GAACAATTCAGCTAGGGGCTGGAGAAATGGCTGAGCCATTAGGAACATGTACTATCCTTCCAGAGGACTAGAGTTTGGTCCCCTGGCCTCCAACTCACAGATATCTGACTGTCTCTGCCTCCCAAGTGCTGGGATTAAGGGCATGTGCCACTTAACCCCACACTCTTATTACATGGATAAAAGGTAGTTCCTTATAGCTCCTTAAGAAATGATTCTAGAAACTGGGCATAGTGGTACACACCTTTTAATCTCAGCACCCTGGAGGCAAAAGGCAGGTGAGGTGGGTCTCTGTGAAGATCTCTGTGGGTTCTAGGCATGCATGTACAAGCACAGGCACATGTATGTGCATACACATATGTCTACACACACACACACACACACACACACACACACACACACACACGCAACTGAATCTTTGAAAATAAAACTATAACTTGGCCTGAAGAGATGGTTCAGCAATTAAGAGCACTTGCTGTTCTTCCAGAGAACCCGAGTTTTGTTGCCAGCACCTATATCAGGTATATCAGGTAGTTCACAACCATTTTAACTTCATTTTTGGGGGGTCAGATTCTTTTAGCCTCTAGGGGTACCTGCACTCACATGCACATACCCACATGTACACACATATACACACACACACACACACACACTCACTCACTCACACACACAATTAGAAATAATAAATTTTTTTAAAACCCTAAATTATCCATACAGTGTCACTGATAGCCTTTGATTTGCAGAGCATGACTGTCATGGCTTTAAGGCTTCCAGATCACTTCAGCTTACATCAGCATGGTGGTTTGAACATGCTTGGTCCATAGAGAGTGGCACTTTTGGGAGGTGTGGCCGTGATGGAGGAAGTGTGTCACTGTGGGGGTGGGCTTTGACATCTTCCTCCTAGCTGCCTGCAAGATAGTCTTCTCCTGTTTGCTTCTGGAACAAGATGTAGAACTTACTCTCAGCTCCTCCAGCACCAAACCTACCTGGATGTTGCCATGCTTCCGGCCATGATGATAATGAACTGGATCTCAGAACCAGTAAGCCAGCCCCAATTAAATGTTTCACATTAAAAGAGTTGCCTTGGTCCTGGTATCTCTCTTCACAGCAATGGAAGCACTAACTGAGATAGTCAATTAGCCTTTTGATGTCTGAGGTGCATTCTGCATCAGGCATAGGTTCACCAGCATGGCTGAGTCTCACAAATGTAACACTGGGAGAAAGAATATGTAGATTCCAACAGTGGGTCAAAATGTCTAAAAGAAAGGTTATTTGTTCTTTATTATAATCTTCTCCTCTGGCTGATCACTACACCGGTGACATGCCCATCATCATCAGGATCAGTTTATCTTTCATGGTAAGGTTGGTGAGGTGAATGTGATGGTTCAGTTGAACTGATGTCTGACATATTTTTCCATATTCTGTTCCCCAAGAGTTCTTGTCTAGAAAAATTAGTATTTATCAATGATTCTGATCCCATTCAATGATTAGGATGATCACTATAGAATAGTGAATCTATACTTTAATCACACAATCTACATTCATTAACTTTTCAATAAAGAAGAGCTTTCCTTTATCCACTGTAAATTAAAAGGAGCTTATTAACAAGACTTCACAGATTCTTTAATGATTTATAGCATATCCTTGTATGTTTTACTCAAGTTGTCCCAAATTTAGCTAGTGGTGAGCCTCTTCAAGTTGGTTCCCATGTTGTCTTGACATGCCCACTTAAGCTTCTGAGCACACTCTTAAGTTCTAGCACAAAGTACTCCACATGCTGTAAAGTTTCCAGGTTCCTGCACAACCCTGGAGTCCGGCATTAGCCAAGAGTTCTCAATTTCCTTCAAAGGCATCTGATGGCCAAGACATGGGGAGAGTTAGGAAGTTTAAAATGTGTGTATGTGTGTGTGTGTGTATTTTTTTTCCAACACCACTTTCTTTCCTCCCTCTGTTATTTAAATGTGCAGCGTCCCACAAATAGAACCACAGTTCCCCACATACAGAAATATATTCTTACCTAAACAAAGCTCATTTGAGCTCTCAGGAGGCCAAGGAAAGGAGTACAGGGGTCATTCTCAGCTACAGAAATGATGTTGAGGTCAACCTGAGACTTGAGACCCATCTGAAAAAACAAAACAAACAACAAACAAACTTTTTCAATAAAGTTCAATATTTCATTGTAGTTTAATATCTTTTCTTCCTTAGATAATGTTACCAGTTGTTAATGTTATTTGTATAATTATACTACTAGTTTTATTGTTTTTGTTTATTATTATTATTATTATTATTATTGTTTTTGAAACAGAGTCTCACTATGTAGCACTGGTTGTCTTGGAATCTACTAGGCAGATCAGGCTGGCCTGGAACTTTAGCGATCCTCCTGCCTCTGCTTTCTAAGTGCAGGAATTAAAAGTGTACATTATCATGACAATGATTTTTGTTATTTTTTAGATTTATCTCCTCATAATTGTGGCTTCATTTTCGGAAATGTAAAGTTTTAAATTGATTTGATTAAGTTGAGTCAAACACACACACACACACACACACACACACGAGGTGGAGAGAAGGGAAGGAGAGAGGAGTCATGTAAAAGATAAATCCATTTTTTTCCTTCTAACCCCTGCTCCCAGAATGACAATCTGAGACTAATTATTTATGAATAAATCCGTTGGCCATAAGCTTTGGTTCACTCCCTGGCCAGCTTGTAACTTATTTAACCTATTTAAATTATTTTATGTGTTCTACCTGGTTAGTTACCTCTCCTCAGTCCCAGCCTGTAGCATCCCAGCCTGAATCTCTCCTTTTATTCTGTCCTGAGTTTATCTATGTGAATGGTTACCTCTGCTCAGCTCCTGTGCTTCTGACCTCCTCTATATTCTTGGGCGAATCTCGGCACCTCTCACTATTTCCCAGGATGCACTCTCATCTTGCCAGTGCTCTACCTCCTACTTCCTGCCTCAGCTCATTGAACATAGGCTTTTTTTTTTTTTTTTATTGACAGGTGATGCTCATAAGAGATGCTCTCTACAGAGTCACATGCCACTCCATCTCTTCCGGCTTATATCCATTACTACCTTTACTCATGCTTTATCTCTTTAATTTGGATATGAGGTTATGCATGTTTTTTTAAAAAATATTTATATAGCTGAGTATTGATAGCATGCAGACTTTTGTATATTTTACGCTCATATGAAAAGTCAACAGGAAACCCTGTCTCGAACCCCCCCCCCCCAAAAAAAAAGTCAACAGGAAATCTAGCTGGTGAGATACTACAATGAAGTGGAATCATTGAGTATTATTGAATATAGGCATCGTTATAGGAATATGATCTTGGAGGGTATGGGGTGAGTTAGAAGTAACAGTCCAGAAGGGGCAGCTGGGAGATCAAAGAACAATCACTAACCGGCCTTTCTGTAGTCTGGAGGGGTGGGCCAGTTAGTTGCAATAAAGGAAGAACCCAGGAAAGCACGGACATCCAGCTGCTGCCATGGAAACCCGAAGGGGGCTGGGAAGAGACTCTGGGAAGTTACTTTTGCTCTTCTGCCACTCTGTAGATCCTCAGCCACATAGGAGTCTTCTTAGTTTAGCCTGTACTGAGTCTACATGGGGAGACCATACTGAAAGTCGAAGTGGAAACTTAGGGAGGGGTTCTTTGGAAAGTCGGTTGGATGATGTTTTGCTGTTACAAGACTCAGTCCTTCCTCATGCTACATGTTTTTTTTTTTTTTAAAGATTTATTTATTTATTATATGTAAGTATACTGTAGCTGTCCTTAGACACTCCAGAAGAGGGAGTCAGATCTTGTTATGGAGATCTGGTTATGGATGGTTGTGAACCACCATGTGGTTGTTGGGATTTGAACTCCTGACCTTCAGAAGAGCAGTCGGGTGCTCTTACCCACTGAGCCATCTCACCAGCCCTTTTTTTTTTATGCTACATGTTTTTTAATAATTGTACGGAACATTCACCAACATGGACCCACGTGCTAGACCACAAAACAACTTTGAATCAGTTTAAAAGGATTCAAACCAGGTAGGTCATGATTATAGATCACATATGAATTACATGCCATAATAATATGGCATATAGATTTATTCACAGTTTTATAATCTTTTCACAACATAATGCATTTATGATTGGAGGTTTCACACAATGCAACCTGATCACATTCACTTCCTCATCTTCCCAGTTCCAACCCCAGATTGTGACCTTCCTAAAAGAAGAAGAAAATAAATACAAATATCAAGTCCAGTTTGTGTTGCCAGTATACTCACTGGAGCATGGTCAAACTCGCAGAAGCCAGCCCCTTCAAGAAAACCAAGTCCTTCCCCATGCCAACCCTTGCCAGATGCCATCAACTCTCAAGAGCTCTATACTTCAGGGTTGCTATCACACATTTTAAGAGTTCTTTTCAATGGCTTCCTGTCTAGGCTGTTACCTAGGAGGGGTGTGGAGAGAGGTTGTCATAGAGACCTTCTATGAAGAGGCCTTCATTCTCAGCTGGGAGTCTGCAGTCATTGACACCACTGCAAGAGAAGCTTCCTTGCCCTTTAGTCAGAGACAGTGCAGGTAATAGATTTCCATATGATTTCTGGTGGTGGTACAGACCATGCACATCAACACAGCTTTCAGTGACAACACAAATCATGGACATCAACATGGTCTCTAGCAGGAGCATAGGCCATGGACAGCCACATGGCCTTCGGTGGCAGTACAGGCTGCTGACTTCAACATGCCTCAGATGGCTGCATAGGCCATGTACATCAACATGGCCCCAGCAGCAGCAGCAGCAGCAGCAGCGGCAGCAGAACTTTATAATTAAGCACACTTGTTATTTATGAGTCAAAAGAAGAAATTGTAAAGGAAACTTTGGACTTAATGACAGTTGAAGCAGCACTAAGAAGAAAGTGTGTGTGTGTGTGTGTGTTCAATGGGGTATGTGTCTGTGTATATGATTTTGTGTATTTGAGTTTGTATGGTATGTGATGAGTGTGTTGGTGTGTTCATGTGTGAATATGGGTGCATGTGTGCTGCAGCATGCATTTGGGCAGTCAAAATGTCATTAGGTGTCAGTCTTTGCTTTCCATCTTGTTTGAGCCAGGATTTCTTTGCAGTTTGTTACTGTATAAAGTATACTTTTTTTTCAGGCAGTGTCTCTGCTGTTTGTTACTGTATAAAACAGACTAGCGGAGCTTGAGTTTCCTATCTCCTTCTTTTATCTCCCTAGTCCAGTGGTTCTCAATGTTCCCAATGCTGTGACCCTTTAATATAGTTCCTCATGTTGTAGAGACCACCAACCATAAAATTATTTTTGTTGCTACTTCCTAATGTAATTCTGCTACTGTTATGAATTGTAATATAAATAACTGATAGTCAGAATATCTGATATGCAACCCCTGTGAAAGTGTCATTTGACCCCCAAAGGGGTCATGATCCACAAGTTGAGTAACACTGCCTTAGAGACATGTGGGTTACAATTATGTAGCATGTTGTTTTTTTGTACCCCACTTTAAGCTCCAGGTGGACCATGCTACTAGCCCTACCAAGGTTCTCTTGGATCCATGGGTGAAAGACACTCACATTAACTTATTTTTAATATGCTTTTTAGCTCAATGGCCGGGAACATCTAAGCCACCCGTGGCCAATGTGCTCTTCTCTTCACTCCCAGCTCAACACCTCTAATTCTGCCCCCAATCTGCCCAGTTATCTTCTCTTTGCTCAGCACCCTAAATCTGCCCTCAGTGTAGTTGTGTTTCTAATCTCCCACCTGCTACCCCAAGCCCAATTCCACCTGAGATCTCACATGGCTGGTAGCCCCCCACCCCCACCCCCTGAAGCATGATAAATCTTTTTTCTCCTTCTGTGTCTGCTAGCTTGCCAGCAACCTGGAAGTTTTGCCTCTTCTGCCCAGTTATTAGCCAGTAGCATCGTTAGTGATCAATCAAGAACCAGTTGGGGAACAGGACCTTCAGACTTCCCATGCAGATTTCTGATCAGAGCATCAGACCATCCCCTACACAGCTATGTGCTCTTGGACCTTGAAAAAAACATTTCCTATTGTTTTGAGACAGGGTGGAAGGTGAGAGGGGCCGGCATCCTGGACTGTGTAGACCAAGTTGGCCTCACAGAGATCCAACTACCTCTGCCTCCCAAGTGTGCACTCTGTTTTTGTATGGGATTTGAACTCAGGTCCTTATGCTTTAACCTGCTAGTGTGTCTCTCCAGCTTTAAAAGTAGATTTTAGAGCCAAGTGGTGGTGGCACACACCTTTAATCCCAGCACTTGGGAGGCAGAGGCAGGCGGATTTCTGAGTTCGAGGCCAGCCTGGTCTACCAAGTGAGTTCCAGGACAGCCAGGGCTAGCTAGACAGAGAAACCCTGTCTTGAAAAACAAAAGACAAACAAACAAACAAACAAAAAACTAGATTTTTGGCCACCAGCAAGATGTCTCAGAGGGTAAAGGCACTTGCAACCAAGACTGACAACCCAAGCTTGGTTCCCAGGGCTCACATGGTGGAAGGAGAGAACTGGTTCTTGAATGTTGTCCTCTAATTTCCATATATGCATTATGACATACATACAGCCATTCAGATTAGCACATATAAATAAGTGTAATTTTAAAAATCTTTAATAAAATAAATAAGAGGATATTTTATTGCCATAAATGTGTATGTTAAAATATTTAAAGCCTAGTGTCTAAATGTCTACATCCAAAATCTACAAAGTGAGTTGATATGGGTATCAGTCCTGCTGTGTCTGGAAAATGCTGTTTTCTTGGGATCATCCATCATCTCTGGCTCTTATAGTCTTTTCACTTTCTCTTTTGCATAGATCCCTGGGTGGGGGGGATTTGATGACGACATCTCATTGAAGACTGAGTGCTTCAAAGTCTCTCATTCACTCTGCATATTGTTCAGTTGTGAATCTCAGTGTTAGATCCCATCTCCTGGAAGAAGAAGCTCCTTTGATGAGGGCTGAGTGAGGCACTCACCTCACATTCACCTTACATTCATAGCAGCATGTCCTTAAGCATCATTTTATTGCTACTTAGCAAAATAATAGGTATTCTCTAGGCTCAGGCACTATCTAGTCTCAGGTTCTTGACCACTTTAGCAGTGTCAGGTAACAACAGCATGTACAAACCTGCACAGGTTTAAGCCAGACAGGGTCCTGGAACTGAGAGTGGGGAGTAGACATGGGTCCCATCTGTAACCATGAAGCTGACTGTACCTGCTGGCAGAGGGAAAAATCAGTTTTCTCCAATGAAATCTCATTGGGTATATTAATCACACTCTAAAGTAGGCTCCATGTCCAGAACTAATTGGCCAACACCAAATGAAGAGAACTCTTTTTTGGTGTGCTTTTTGTTTCAGCTTTGTTTATTTGTTTTAGTCTTCTAGGTTCTTTGTTTCATTTTGTTTGTTTGTTTGTTTTTTAAAAAGGGAGAAAGAAAGAACATGAAGCTGGGTGTGTAGGAAGATGGAGTGATGATAGAGAGGTCTGGGAGGGATGAGGTGAGGGGAAACATGATAAAATATATTGTTTGGGAAAACATTTTTATTAAGAACAAATGAATAAAGTCTACAAAATGGAATCAACTAATGAAGATAAAAGTATAAATTACTGAAATAGGAAATAGGCAACCAATAGAGACATTCATTAAGCCAAAAGTTGACTCAGCTAGATGTAGTGGCTCATATATGTAGTCCCAATGCTGAGATAGAAGGATTTCAAGTTTGAGACCAACCTGACATACAGAGCAAGTTCCAAGTCAGCCTGGATTATCTGTGAGGTTATCTAAAAAAAAAAAAAAAGAAGCTCCCAAATAACCTTACCATTGGGGGAGAACAAGAACAGAAGTTAGGGTGATGGTGGTGGCGGAAGTGACCAGAAGAGAGAAGCAGGAGATGGGGGAGGGGGAGGGGTCAGTCTTTTGTCACAGTCTACTTAATGGATAGTAAACCCTGTGAAAATTAACCCATTCCATGAGACCAGAATTAATGCCTTATGGGGGTGTACATGAAGGACAGTTGGGGAATTCTTGAAAACCTCATAGAATTCTACATCAAAGAATTTCCACTTATGCAAGTGGTTGGAGTAGAGACACACGAAGCACACATATACACATGCAGGCAAGGCACACATAAGATATAAATATTTTCTATTTTATAAGTAAATATAAAATATAAATCTTCTTTTAAAAAGGAAAGGTTATAAAGCATAAAAAGATAGCCACCTGCCTGGACACACCTGCTGTGGGCAGCTGCACGGAAGACAGACACCTGCTGTGGGCACAGCTATGCTGAGCAATATGTGATGGAGACATGGGAAAGATGGAATACTTGGTAGAAAGATGGAAGAGAAAGCGAAGCTGAGGGGTTTGTGTACTGTGGAGAAAGGTAGAACTGGAGGCTTGACAGTGGTGATGACCAGGTAGATATCATGATGATGAGGTCATGATGAGGTCCTGGCCCAGGCTGTAGTTAAGGGGCATGTCTGGATTCATGGTCCTGCTCTGGCTGGGGTTTGTGTCCATGTGTGTGGACCAAGTTACTACCAAAATGGATGTCCATGGCCTGGGCTGCCAGTAGAGACCATTATGGATACCTAAGGGCTTTGCTGCTGTGAGGGGACATGCTGATCTGAGTGGCCTACACTGTCATCTGAGGCCATGGGGACATCCAGGCCCTGGCTGCTGCTGTGGGCCATGCCTGGCTCCTGTGGCAGCAGGGGTCTTGTTTTGAGTGCCAGACCTGTGTTACCATCAAAGACCGTGCAGATGTCCCTGGTCTGGCCTGCTGCCTGAGGCATTGTGCTAAGTTGGCTCCACACCTCACCTGGACAGCATAGTAGAGCTGACCCTGACTGCATTGTAGCAGGTAAGCCAGCCCTGAGGGTGTGAACTTAGGAGAGCTGGTCCCACTCCTCATGGAGAGATGTCCCTCCCAGGCCCAGATCCAGGGCTTTGAGCTGGTTACCCCAACATATACCCAATCTAAAATCTACAATCTGCTAGAGTATGTGAAAGGGCAGATCCAAATCTGCAGGATCCTCATCTAAGACACAGGGCAACATCAGGATAGCTGAGAGGAGTCCCTGTCAGGATCCAGTAGTGATACTGTAGCAGATGCCAGAGGCCTTGAAACTGACTCATTGCAGTGAACATTTGCAAGTTAAGATGTGTGGACAAAAGGGTATACGTAACACACCGTGACACACTGCAGCTTCCAGGACAAGATCTTTTTTGAAAAAATTTCTATCTTATTTTACTTTTTCTGAGGAGGAGGTTCAAGGGCGGAAGGTAGATATGACAGGTTGGGGAGATAAGTGGGATTGGGGTACATGATATAAAATTCACAAAGAGTCCACAAAAAGTTAAAAAAAACATAAAAAGGCTAAAATCAATGGTTGAAACTAAGATGTGTATAAAAACTTGCCCAAAATGAAAGGCAAGGTTTTCTATTAGAAAAAATTCTTTTAGCACTAAGCACAACAGAGAAGATAACCCATCAAGTCTGTCAAAGTTCTCATCAATGAATAGCAGAGCCAAAGGAAGACATTTAATATTTGTGGAGGTTAGAAAGATGGTTCTGTGGGTAAAGGCACCTGTGACTGAGAGATTAGCAGTTCCCCAAATTCCTCAGCAGGCAGACTGACAGGGAGAGAGGCCACGGCTAGGTAATAAAGGTGGCAACTTTCCACAATGGGCAGCTTTTTGCTCACCCTCCTGACCTGAGTCTGGCAGCTTAAAACAAAGGCCTTGTAGGTTTTTGTCTCTTTTCAGTTCCCTGCTGATAGATGTGATCAAGTTCAAGGCCACATCAGGACACGCTGCAGAACAGTTCTGGGCCAATCAACAAACCCATCCTCCTCAAACCGACCAACTCTAAATTAGGGAAGGAACAAAACCAACCAACCAACCAACCAACCAACCAACCAACCAACCAACCAACCAACCAACCAGACAACCAGACAACCAGACAACCAAACAACCAATCAACCTAACAAAACAAAACAAAACAAAACAAAACAAAACAAAACAAAACAAAACAAAACAAAACAAAACAAATCCTCCTCAGAGACTTGAACCCCAGCCCTGGAGAAGAGATTGGATTTTCTGCTTCCCAGTTCCAATTTTGCTTTGTGGAGGTTCTTTTTTCTGTGCGTCTGTGTTTTCTCACCCCCAATAAATACTTTTCTTCAATTGTGGATTGTTTGCTGCTGTCTGCAGTGTTTGAGATTTCTCTGTGGTTACGTGCTGCTCTTGAGAATTTTCTTGCCTTTTTAATTCTTTAACTAGTAGGGAATAAATAACTCTACCAAGACCTTAAACTGTATCACCAGTTTGCCTGATGACCAGAGTCAGAAGCCTAGGACCCACAAGGTAGGAGGAGAGAAATGGCCACCATTTATGTGTGTCCACACATGTATGCACTTGCATCCTACATGATACATAAATAAAAATGTGTTCTACAAACTATTACAGAGTGAAAGAAACAGCAATACACACAGGACAGGAAATCCCAGTGTCTATCTCTTCATCAGCACTCCTGGAGCAGGGTGAAGCATTTGTCACATACCCAACCTGTGCCATCTAGACTGCCAGTCAGGGGCGTGGCTAGGATGAATCAGGTACAGAAAATCTTGAAAACTTTATCTTCATATACCTTTCAAAGAAAGCAATTAAAGGAAGTTATCGCTCCAAATAAGGAATATGATTTTGTAAAAAAGCATTCAAGACTTGAAATCCAGGAGAAGAGGACTTCCACATAGAAAAGAAAGGAAAAAATAAGGTTCTGGTGATGGTGAAAAAAGTCACAGGGCTCAACAGGAAGCCATTTGGGGAAAACAGAACAAAGTATGCAGGAATCTGGGCCCCTGCTGGAAAACAAAAAAACAGAAGTGTTCCTTGCCTCCTGCCTTCTCACATGGGAAATGGTCCTGCAAGGTATAGTTACCGTCTAAGGGACTTGATCCGGTTCATTTTCTTTGCCAGTTAAATAATTAAAAGACAGGGGGAAAAAATCTCAGTGTGATAAGCAGCAAACAAGAAACAGAAGCAGTCAGTTTCCCTTTGAGGACTTGGGGCTCTTAAAGATTTCTTCCTTTTCTAATTTAGAGTAAGCTCATTTGAATAAGGTCAGAGAAGCTGAATGGTCTACAAAACTTAGGGTGAACACATCCTAGTCTGGCTTTTAACTTGTCAGACTCATACACTGATAGGGGTTGGGTCCTTCTGGTGGGAACCCTCAGCCCCCCACAAAGCTTTGATTTACACAGGCTTTTGTCTCAGGTCAGGAGGGTGAGTAAGCCAGCCATTTTAGTAGTTATGCCCCCTCCCTATCTGTCTGCCAACCTGTTTAACTCCTAGTACCTCAGTGTTTTGTAAAGAAATCATATATTGTAGAAAAAAAACCCCTTAAATATTTAAAAAAGACAAAGCAGTTGAAAACTAAGGCTGACTCTAACTCCAGGAAAAACAAAAGTTCAACCACAGCTCTTGGTTCTGCTTAGCATGATGGAGATAAGCACTGGGCACTCTTAACCTATCATCATAATAAAACCACAAATAATCCAAACCAAAGTTGAGACAAATATATTTGGAAAAACTAGAATAGAAGAGAACATATTCATTTTAATGCTTAGCTACAAAGTATGCCAAGAACATATTTGGTGACTTTATTTATTTGTTTATTTGAGACAGAGACTCACCATGTAGCCTGGGCTGGCCTGGAAATCATATATAGGCAGACTGGTCTCAAATTTCTAGGCAGTTCTATTTTCTCTCTGCCTCTCATGAGTCCCATGTAGGGACTAAGGCTGTGTGCCAGCAAGCTCTGCTAAACGTGATTTCTCTAGACTAATCATAGTATACTTGATAGAGAGGTAAAACAGGATTCCTATGAGATTACAGATAAACTTGCTTAGCCTTATTAGCACAAAAAGGAATGTCTATAGAGATAGACTGTCTCCCAAGAAGGAAAGAAATGTGGCTACAGCAGCAACAATTCCCTCATCCCCAAACCCCTCCCTCATCCTTATAAAGGGTCACTGGCTCAGTTAGGTTTTTCTACTGCTGTGACAAAACACTTCTCCTGCTCCACCATCGACGGCACACAGTTGGTCTTCTACGCTCAGGTAGGCTTCACTTCACTGGTGGTCATCCCATGGTTCTGACATCTTCAAACACTGGGGTCTGCAACTGGGCTGCATTTTTACCAACAGCCTGGCCTAGGCTCTCATTATCCCTCAACTTCTCTTCATGACCTCTTCAATCCTGAGTCTTCAACTGCCACTTAGGCTGCACTTTCACCCATGGCCTCCCTGGCCTCTCACAGATCCAAGCCTCCATGACCCCTTCATGCCTTCAAAACCAGTCCTACCTGGTGACTCTTATATTATGACTGCTACCACAGAGAGGTACAACCTTGACCACTTCTGGAACACAGCTTCTGTGTGCTCTCAGGAAACATTTCCCAGAAGATTTCACCTCAATGATGTGGTCTCTTTTTAATCACCACTAATTTCTCAGTTCCAACTAACCAGCATTGATTATCCCAGTAAAACAAAGGTTTCTCTTTAATGGTTCTGGTCTCTTGTTAATCAAAGCTGATACTTCATGGTAAGATTCTTTGCTTTCCTATGAAACTTCATAAGTGAGATATCTATTATCTTCAACATTCTTATCTTCCAAGCTCTGACAAAACATCCCACAGAACTCTCAAATTCTCTTTTAGCCTAAAGTTCCAAAGTCTTTCCACAATCCTCTCCAAAATATGGTCAGGTCTGTCATAAACCAATAGTCCACTACACTGGTTCCATCTTGTCTTAGTTAGGGTTACTACTGCTGTGATGAAACACCGTGTTCAAGAAGCAAGTTGGGGAGGAAGGGTTTATTTGGTTTTCACTTTAATATCACTGTTCATCATGGAAGGAAGGAAGGATGGGCATTCAAACAGCGCAGGAACCTGGAGGTAAGAGCTGATGCAGAGATCATGGAGGGGTGCTGCTTACGGCTTGGTCTCCATGGCTTGCTCAGCCTGCATTCTTATAAAACCCAGGACCACCATTCCAAGGATGGCACCACCTCCCCTATCAATCACTAACTGAGAAAATGCCTTATAGGCTTGTAGCCTGATCTCATGGAGGCAATCTCAGAGGACATGAAGTTGAGCTGCAAAGAAAACTCTCAGACAAAATCATACTTGGAGGGCTGGAGAGATGGCTCAGCAGGTAAGAGCACCAACTGCTCTTCCAGAGGTCCTGAGTTCAATTCCCAGCAACCACATGGTGATTCACAACCATCTGTAATGGGAGCTAATGCCCTCTTTTGGTGTGTCTGAAGACAGCAACAGTGTACTCATATATAAATCAATCAATCAATCAATCAATCAATCAATCTTCAGGGGGAATTCATTTGAAAGAGAGAGAGAGAGAGAGAGAGAGAGAGAGAGAGAGAGAGAGAGAGAGAGAGAGAGAGAGAGAGAGAGAGAGAGAGAAAGAAAGAAAGAAGGAAAGAAAGAAAAAAAGGAAGAAAAGAAAATGCTGCCTGAAAGAGGTTTAGACCAGCTAAGGCACCTGGAAAGGACAATTTCCAAACTGTTGAGCTGCCTGCAGGCTGGGCAGTAGGCTCCAGGCTCCCCACTTTTGCCAGCTGTCACCCACGCTGGGGTGAACTTGAGTGATGCCATTGTCTTTGAGTCATTTCTGCTCCTGTAAGCAACCTCTAACCCATATTCCTGTAAGTAGCCCCAATAAAACTCATTGGTTCACCAAGGTATACTTTGGTGATATCTGTACTTTGGTCTGTCATGGAATCCCTATTGGAGGTGTGTTTCATCTCCCCAAGGAAAATTTTGTCACGTAACACTGTCTGTTGAAAGTGAGATTCTGGTTTCTTTCTGCCTTCTGTCTCTTTTCACTGCCTCAGAAATGTAACTGTATTTACTTTATTTAATCTGATAAGGCTAAAAGACCAGAAAGAAGAACTGTGGAAAGAGCTGTGGAAAGTGGCTGCCTCTAAGTGACAGAATAGATTCTGAAAGAACTGAGAAAGTTTTTTTTTATGATAAGCTTTAAAAATAAAAGTTGACCTTTGTCTTAGTCACTGTTCTATTGCTGTGATGAGACACCATGCCCAAGGCATCTTTTATAAAAGAAGCATTTAATTGGATGCTTGCTTACAGTTTTAGAGGCTTAGTCCATTATCATCATAGCAGGGAGCATGGTTGAATGTAGGCAGGTGCTGACTCCAGCTTTACATCCTGATCTGCAGGGAGAGAGAGGGAGAGGGAGAGGGAGAGGGAGAGGGAGAGGGAGAGGGAGAGGGAGAGGGAGAGGGAGAGGGAGAGGGAGAGGGAGAGGGAGAGGGAGAGGGAGAGGGAGAGGGAGAGGGAGAGGGAGAGGGAGAGGGAGAGGGAGAGGGAGAGGGAGAGGGAGAGGGAGAGGGAGAGGGAGAGACAGATAGGATTAAAAGGATTCGAAGGGCTTGACGTGGGTTTTTTTTTTAAAGATTTATTTATATTTATCTTATGTATATGGATACACTATAGCTGTACAGATGGTTGTGAGCCTTCATGTGTTGCTGGGAATTGAATTTAGGACCTCTGCTCATTCTGGTCAACCCTGCTTGCTCTGGCCCAAAGATTTATTTATTATTATAAATAAGTACACTGTAGCTGTCTTCAGACAGCACCAGAAGAGGGTGTCAGATCTCATTACAGGTGGTTGTGAGCCACCATGTGGTTGCTGGGATTTGAACTCAGGACCTTCAGAAGAGCAGTCAGTGCTCTTACCCCCTGAGCCATCTCACCAGCCCTTGGTGTGGGTTTTTGAAACCTCAAAGCCCTCCCTGAGTGACACATTTCTCCAACAAGTCCAGGCCTTCAAATCCTTTTAATCCTTTCACATAGTGCTACTCCCTGGTGACTGAGTAGTCAAGCATATGAGTCTGCAGGGGCCATTCTTTTTTTTTTTTTTTTTTTTTTTCGAGATAGGGTTTCTCTGTGTAGCCCTGGCTGTCCTGGCACTCACTTTGTAGACCAGGCTGGCCTCGAACTCAGAAATCCGCCTGCCTCTGCCTCCCGAGTGCTGGGATTAAAGGCGTGCGCCACCACGCCCGGCATGGCCATTCTTATTCAAACAACCATATTCCACTTCCTGGCACTCATAGGCTTGTAGCCATGTCATAATGCAAAACTGCATTCAGTCTAACTTCAAAAGTTCCCATAGTTTATCACAGTTTTAATACTGCCCAAAAGTCCAAAGTTTGCCAAGTAGTGGTGGTTCATGTCTTTAATTCCAACACTCAGGAGGCAGAGGCAGTTGATTCTCTGAGTTCAAGGCTGGCCTGGTCTACAGAGTGAGTTCCAGGATAGCCAGGGCTACACAGAGAAACCCTGTCTTGACAAGAACAACAAAAGTCCAAATGCAAACTCTCTTCTGAGACTCATAGTTAAGCAGCCTCTTAACTGTACCCTCCCCATAAAATCAAAAGAAAAATGTAGATCTCGTGCTTCTCACATAATGACACAGCATAGTCATCACTGTTCCAAAAGATAGGAAAGGGAGCGTAGTGAGGAATACTGAACCAAAGCAAGACCTAAAACCACTGGGCAAATCCCAAACTCTGCATCTCCCTGTCTAATGTCAAAACACTTTTCAGATCTCCAATTCCTTTTAGCTCTCTGTTGACTGCAACATACTTCCTTTCTCTTGGGCTGGTTCCGCTCCCCGTTAGCAGCTCTCCTGGGCAGGTTTCCAATGACTCTGTCATAGCCAACAGCTTAGAGTCTCCAAGGCAATCCAGGCTTCACGATTATAGCTTCATACGATGGCCTCTCTGGGTTTCATGCAGGGGCACCCTTGCTCCATGTGTGGCCTCAGTGGCTTTTCTTAGCCGTGGAAGAAGATTCCCCTTTTATGTATCATGTGCCAGAACCATGTGACCCAAGTGCTGACAAGTTCTGCTGCTGGATGGGTCAGAAACTTGGCCCCCTCCCTGAGTTACATTTGCATCAGCTTTCTGCTTTGAATGGTTTCCTTCACTGCTTAAGCCTTTTTAGAACTTTTTTTTTTTTTTTTTGCACAAGTTGAAGGTATATTGGGTGGGGTCTTGCCTTGCCTTTTACTTCATTTAGCACCAATCTTTTCTTTAAACTTTTTATTTCCTTGAGCATTGAACTTGGTTCCAACAGTACATTTCTTTGGCACCCCCCACTGTATATTTTATATTTTTTTCTTCCTTAGCTTGCTCCTTTATATTGTAGATCAGTATAAAAGTGACCATTAATAACCAAGTGACACATTAATATCAGGCTGTCATGAAATCTCATTTGCCAGTGCCACTAATCCAAATGTCTTCAGTTTAGTCTCAGGTAGATTTTTAGAACAAGGGCAAAAAGTAGTCACATTCTTTGCTAAATTATCATGCGAGTGATCCCTAGGCCACTTGCTAATATTCTTCCCCTCTGAATTTCTTGAGAGCTTGGCTTCCACAGTTCAAATTGTCCTCATCTCTGCCTTCCATGCTCCTAAAAGTATGGCTCAGTAAACCCTGATTAAAGCATTCAACTGCTTTCCTAATCCAAAGTCCCAAAGTACACATTCCACCAACAAGCAGCACGGGCATGCAGGCCTGTCACAGCAATACCCCACTATCCTGGTAACAATTTCTTTTTGTCTTAGTCAGGGTTCTGTTGCTGTGAAGAGACACCATGGCCAAGGCAACTCATATAAAACAATTAGTTGGTGCTTGCTTCGGTTTCAGAGGCGAGTTCATTATTATCATAGTGGGAATATGCAGTCTGGTGCTGCAGTGGTCGTGGTTGTGAGAACTACCTCCTGTTTCATAGACAGAGAGAAAGGGTGTTGCACTCTGGTTTTGGCATGGGCTTTTGAAACCTCAAACCTGCCTTGAGTGACACACTTCCTCTAACAAGACCACACCTCTGAATCCTTCTAATCCTTTCAAAGGGTTCCATTCATTGGTGACTGAGCATTAAAATATATGAGCTTATGGGGCCATTCTTATTCAAACCACTGCAATAAATAGTGGACACAATCATGTAGTGAGATAAGGGTCACAGTAGGGCTGTCTCAGTAGAGGCTCTTTATGGTCCTCATTCTATCCTCATTCTATGTTGTCCTCATCATGGTTCTCAGAACTCCTTCATTGTCCAATGAGGTCTTGGGAAGTCCACAACCTTCTCCTTTGATCTCATAGCTCATATCCACAGTGCAGAGATTTGTTTCCAATGTGGATACAGAAGGTATCTGTAGAGAATTTATTGGGCCAGGAGATGTCTCAAGCCTGAGTTTACTTTTTAGAAGTTACTTAAAACCTAGGATATAGAGGCAGACACCTGTAACCCTAGCACTCCTGTGGTGAGATGGGAGGCACAGAGAGAAGAATCATCCAGAGCCTGGCGCATACTGTCTGTCAGAGGAAACAACAGAAATCCTTTCCTCAAAACACAGTGGAAGGAAAGAACTGACTCCTGGAAGTTGTGCTTTGACCTCCATATGACTGTGGTTTATTTATGTGTACACACATACAGGATAAATGAATAGGTCTTCTTAAAAAAGGAGTTAGGCATAAGGCTTCTGTCTTAGTTACTTTCTATTTCTATGATAAAACACTATGACCAAAAGCAGCTTGAGGAGGAAAGGGCTTATTTTATCTTATACTCCCAGAGAACCGTCTCTCACTAAGGGAAATCAGAGCAGAAACTCAAGGCAGGAACCAGAGGCAGGAAGTGGAGAGGAAGAGGCCAGGGAGGAGTGCTGCTTACAATGTTGTTCTTCCAGGTTTTCTGAGGCTGCTTCCTCATTGCACTTAGGAAGTCAGCCTAGGGGTGGCAACACCCACAGTGAACAGGGCCCTCCCACATCAACCAGCCATCAAAAAAAAATGCCCCATAACTTGACCACAGATCAATCTAGTAGGGACATTTTTTCAATTTTTTCTTCTTCTCAAATGTCTCTAGTTTATGTCAAGTTGACATGAAACTAGCCAACATAGCATCCAGCTAAGGTCTTGTTTATAACAGGGAAATAAGATATTTAAGTTCTAAAGACCCTCATAGTGTAGTGTATGTAGCATACATCTGCTTCTCTGATAGACTGAAAAAGAATGGATATACAGACTTGTGAACAGAGAGTTGGGTACATGGGATTGGAGAAAGACTTCCCTGGGTTGTCTTTATAGAAGAATCAGGGCTGGTCTTACTAACTCTCTAAAGATAAGTAGAAACTTCCAGTCTAACAAGAGAATGTTGTGCATGTCTGTGACTATAAAAGCTGGTTAGTAGACTCCCATTGCAGGGCAGTGGACATAGCTCAGGAGGTAGAGCATCCAACTTTGGAACTTTGGTCATTGAGTCTCCCAGTTCAAATCCAGATGACTCCTGCCCTGTGTTTTTCCTCCCTCTTCACTTATACAGCTATTGTGTACATTCAATTCTACTTTTCTTCCTCTCAGATGACACCAGGTTCTGACAAGTTGACAATTAAAGCTAAGTAGAACACGAGGCTATGGCTAACTCCAGGAAAACAGAGTCCTACCAGTTTTACTTAGCATGGTGTAGATGAGCTATAAACACTCTTAACTAATCATAATAGAGAGAAAGAAAATTCAACTTAAAGTTGAGACATAAATGAATACATTTAAAAACCAAGGTTAGATGGTTGTACATGAATTCCAACTCTTACCTACAGAAATGTGTTAGTGATTTCTAAGCCTGCTTGTTTTAGATAAAGCATAGATAAAGCACTGATATCTATTTCCTTTCATAAGGCTAAAATTATAGAAGAAACAACCCAGACTATGGGAAGTGACTGTGTGTAGGTGGCAGGAGAGATACATAGAGAATTAAGAAGGTTTTTTTATGATTAAATTTTAAAGTAATATTTTTACCATTGAAAAATAATCGTGGAAGCTATTTTGATATACAGTGGACATATTTGTGTAGTGGGGAGAAAGTTCACAGTAGAGCTGTCTCTGTAGAGCCCCTCTATGGTTCTTCATGGTGGTTCTCTGAACTCCTTCATTGTCCAATCAGGACCAGGCAATGTATAGACTCTCAGGCTGGAGAGATGTGTTTATATGTAGGTACTGAAGACGTCTTGTTAGGCATGGTACCTTCTAACTGAGGTTTCTGTGGTGTTTAATATGAGGAAATCCTATAGTGGCTGTGGTATTTTATATATAGTATATGTCTGCTGTTCCCATAGCCTGGAGACCTGTGGAGAGATGCGAAGACATGTGAGCAGGGTAGAGCTGAGGACACTGAAGATTACAGAAGGATCTTTTTGGGTTGAGTTTGGAAGTATCCTGTACCAGTCTTACTAACTCTCTGGGATAAGTAGACATTTCCTATCTATTGTGGCAATGCTGTGCATGTCTGTGAGTATAAAGAGTGGTTAGCTCAGCCTCATAGAAGGGCAGTGAGATGTAGCTCAGGGGCAGAGGATTTGGTTATGGTTATTGAGTTTCCAGGTTCAAGCCCAGGCATCCCCTGCCTGCTGTTTTGATTTGGGTTTGGGGTTTTGTTTAATTACTTTCTTTTTTACTCATATGCGTCATTGCTTATATTCAGTTCTACTTTTCTTTCATTTATTCTCATTATGGTCCTTGGTAGAGTTGGAAGCTACAGGCCAGCCCTTGGACACATGTCATGTAGATGGGTAACTGTCTCCTATCTCTTTCTGTAGTTTGAATACCCCTCCTATTCTTAGCATCTGGCTTCCCTGTCTGTATATTTGTAATGTCTCTGAGTCTATTGATCTCTCAGAGAGTAGGAAGGGTTTGTGGTTGACAGTTTTTAGGTCAGAGAAGAGAACTATGCCCATAGCCAACTTCCCAGGAGCAGAGAGTAGCTAACCCTAAGGATTTTCCATTCTCTTATTGCCATATACAGCAGTTTGGATGTTGGTAATCAGACTTAGGGAGGCAATCAGCAAACCAGGTTTTCTCTCTAGGGTGGCTGTGTCCATGTGAGTTGCTTTCGCCTGTGCCAGGGCCACTGCATATTTCTTTCAATGCCAGTGGCTGGGAGCCTGGCTCATCTGCTCTCCAAGGGCAGGGAGGGATTCTGGAGTGTTGTTCTTGCAAGTGCCAACTAAGACACTGAAAACATTTAAGTGATAGCCCATTCTGTCATTATGGAAGGAGGGGGTACATGTCTGGGAGCTAAAGCAGGAGCCATGAGCCAACCCAGGACAGCAGTGTGAAATGAACTCGGGGTGTTCAGGTTGTGTCTTTCCTTTTCCTTGGTTGAAGGGTCCATTCAAGGACAGGCCTGGGAAGGTTTAGAGCTGAGGCACACCATCTTGCTAGTCATATCTGATGTTTATAAAAAGATAAAGACAGAAAGAATATGTTCTATGGGGGTGTGGTGAGGTATGGGGGACGCGGATGTCTCAGTGGGCCCATGCTGAGGCATCCCTCCACAACGGTATAGTATATAACAGAGTTTATTCAGGGCATAGGGAGGGGAGCTAGGAGAGTAGTAGAAGCAGAGAAAGGCAGAGAGGAGTAGAGAGAAGAGAAGTAGAGGCTGACCATGAGCATGTGGAGAGAGGGAGAAGGGAAGGAGGAAGGGAGAAGGGAAGAGCCCAAGAGGGCAAGAGGGAAGCAAGACTAAGAGAGGGAGGAGGGGGCAAGCAGCCACTTTTATAGTGGGTCAGGCTTATCTGTCTGTTGCCAGGTAACTGTGGGGAGGAGCATACCTGGCTGTTGCCAGGTAACTGTGAGATGGAGTTTAGACAGAATGCTAAGAATATCTAGCAGCTTCCAGAACACATGCCTAAGGGGTCTAAGTGTTACCACACAAAACAAAATTGAGCTAAGAAACACCCATTCAGAGGGGTAACAGCACAGGGTTAGAGTATTTGATTGGCCATCACAGGTCCGTGTGACTTAATCCAGTTATATTCTGTACCTATTGCTTTTGTCTATAATCTTGGCACTGGAACCTAACTTTCTTTCTCTACCAGGTGCTGGGATATAGACTGCCTGGAAGAAAGGAGGTTCCCAGGTATGGATGGGACCACTGCGAGTGGCTTTAAACTGTTTTCTTCTATGTGGACTTCTGTTTGCCTGGCCTTGAATATTTGTCTCTGTATGTGAAAGTGTCCCTTTCACACATGGAAGGACAAGGAGCAGATACTTCTATTGAGAAGCACTTGTGTCAGATAAAGTGAAACAAGTGTCTCACACATCTCTTTATTTAATCTCCTGTGGAAAGCAGGCAGGGCAGGTTTTTGGAGAAAGCCTGCATGTGAAGTACCAAGAGTTTACCAATGAACCCATGGATTGGGTCAAGGTCTGCAAACTCCCCATTTTAGTTTAGATAACTGGACATCTAGAAGGTTAGAGTGATCACTTGGTGAGATGGGGGAAGACTTGAAGAAGAGAAGGTTGGAGAAGAGAATCTCTGTGGTTTGGGAACTACTAAATGAGAAATGCTTGCTAAAGATGAAATGCTGAGCTGACATGAGAATATTGATTCAGGAGCGAGGTCAGGCTGGGGCCTTTGTCCCATCTGTGGTGGTGTAATGGAGAGCTTTGTGAGAGTGAATTTGCAATAAATAGGGGTGTATGTCTCACAGATCTAGAGGCTGGGAAGTCTGAGATAGAGGGGCTGGGTCTGCTGAGGGCCTTCTTGCTGTGTCTCAAAGTTTGTGAATGTTCTTTTTAGTTCTGTGTCATGAGAATTCATTTGGGTAATTCTCTTTAGTGAACATTTCTATAGTATTGGCAGGTATTTTTGTGAGGGGCAGGTATTGCCTTGATTTTCAAATTATTTATATTTTTATTATGAGATCTGGGCATGTGAACTTTTTTTGTTAGTTCTATGTCTGATGTAGACAGAGGAGGTAGGGGCAGATCCCAGGATGTGTGGGCCAGGTTGGGCCTGTAGGATGGGTGGACTTAGATGGAGTGAAGTCAGGCGGTTGTTGTGTAAGAAGTGTGTACTGATTCGAGCCTGGAGTTTCATGAGGTGTGTGGAGGGGAGGATCATGGAGGAAAGGACAAGGACACTGTATTGACTATTCTTGGCTGTCAGCTTCACTACATCTGGAATTAACTAAAAACTAAGCAGCTTGGTACATATGTGAGGGTTTTTTCCTTTTCTTTATTTTTATTTTATTAACATTGATTGATGCTTTGCATACATGTCTGTCTGTGAGGGTGCTGGCTTCCTTGAAACTGGAGTTATAGACAGCAGTAAACTTCCACGTAGGTACTGGGAATTGAACTCAGGTCCTCTGGAAGAACAGTCAATGGTCTTAACCCCTGAGCCATTGCTCTAGCCTCAAGAGTTTTTCTTAAATCATTTGAAGTGAGAAAACCCACTTTTAATATGGATCTTAAGAGGTGAGACTTTTAAGACCTTCTGCAGGCCTGCTCATCATGTGGATGGATAGCTGCCTCCCATCTTTTCTTATACACTCAATGTTCCTCCCATTCTTATCTGTCTTCCATCTTTCCGGATATTCATGTTTTCTCTGGTTCTGTTAGGGTCTTAAAGAAAAGAATTCTTCTGGGATTTTTCCAGGCGCAGCAGTTATAGAGGGACTTTGAAATCAACTCAATACATGCTAAGACCAAGTTCTTAGCACAGAGAAGATCTATTTGCCCCAGAGGGACAGAGGGCAGGGGATAAGTCAGGAGATAGAGGACAAGGGAGAAAGGGAAGGAGTAAGGGAAAGGAGAGTAAGAAGATTTGTCCAGGAGGAACCAAAAACTGTCTCTGGATAGAGGGGAGACGGACGAGGCTCATGGGTAAATGATGGTTTACAAAGCCAAGATGGGGGGGCTGCTGAGATTGCTCAGCAGTTAAGAGCACTGGCTGCTCTTCCAGAGGTCCTGAGTTCAATTCCCAGCACTGACATGGTGGCTCAAAACCATCTATAAGGGGACCTGATGCCCTCTTCTGGCCTGTGGATGTATATACAGCAGATCACTCATTCATTAGATAAGTATAAGCAAACAAACAAACAAACAAACAAAATAAGGTAGGATGAGCTATATAATTTTAATTGGCATGTTACTTAGGTGAGCCAAATGGGGTTTTTGTTTGTTGGACTTCAATACTTTGATAGCTGGACCTTGGTGGTTGACCTCAAGAGGAGGAAATAGACCTTGGTGGCTAGCTTTAGAAATTTAATCTAATGGTTTTTAGAAAGGCAGAGGGAAGCGGGGAGAAGGGTAAGGACTGCCAGAACCATGCCCACCACACTTGAATTGGCCAGAGTGTCTTCACTGCCAGTGTCCAGCAAGAAAGGAATGTCTATCTGGTGAAACAGTGCTCAGAATTAAGGAGACAAATCATAGAATCTGGTTGTCTATGTAGGATGGACATCTTTTCCCCTGAGAGCTTCTCTCCCCCTTCCAGAGCCCACTGCTCACTTGTTTCACCCTCAGAGGCTAAAGACTGGCTGAGCTGCTGTCCCTGGCAGAGAGGGACTCTGCAGTGATGCTGCTGACAGTGCTGATAGGGCCCTGTGTCTTCAGGGAAGGAAGAGAGGGGTGTCTCGGGCTCAGGTGGTAGACAGTTGGCCAGCTCAGGAGCTAACCCAGGACAGCAGTGTGAAGTGGGCTTAGGGTCTGCAGCTGCTCTGCTCCTTTTCTTGGGTGATGATGCTATGCAAGGATGGGCCTGGAAAGCTGCAGAGCTGAGGAAGGCATCTCACCAGTCAGGTCTGGCAACTTCTGGAAAGTAGGTCTGTGAGCATCTGTAATTTAACTTTATAGTCAGCCATAATATATGACCACAGAGATGTAAATTGTAAACTGTATACACTAATATCGATGGGGGTATAGCTCAGGGGTAGAGCATTTGACTGCAGATCAAGAGGTCCCTGGTTCAAATCCAGGTGCCCCCTTATTTATGTCTGGTTACTGACTTAACATTCATCTCAGGCAGGCCACCAATGATATTAGAAAGTTTTCATTAGCTGAGGTCTCTAGAAGAATCAGTGTTACTATGTCCCCATTTACTGCTGTGGACTACATTCTCAGCCACACTATAATTAGGGTACATTAATACAATGCACACAGATCTCTTATCTCTGCTGAGTCCTGTCTACCTTTTAAAAATATTTTATTTTATTTTTGTAACCTCACCATCTGTATTCTTTCCCCCATCCTTACTGGGACAATTAGTTTTAATTGTCAATTTGACACAATGTAGACTCACCTTGGAAATACAGTTTCAATGAGCAATACAGTATCTAGTTAAGGTTGGCCTAAGGGCATGTCTGGAGGGGATTGTCTTGAGGACTAAAGCAATAGATGTATGAAGACCCAGCACTATTCCCTAGGCAGGGATCCTGGATTCTGTGAGTGTACAAAGTGAGCTTAGCACTGACAAGCACGCATGCATTCATTTTTCTCTGCTCTTAACTATAGCTATGGCATGACTAACTTCCTGCTGCCTTGACTTCCCTGAAATAAGAGACTGTAACCTGAGTTACATCAACCATGTCTGCCCTCACTTGTCTCCTTTCAGGATATTTTTATCACAGCAGCAGAAGTGAAACTAGAACACACTTTTTCCCAGTGCCCCTGATTCAATGAGCAATGGTCCAGTGTGGTCCAGAGGTGCCCACTGAATGATGAACTGCATTCTGAATTTCAAGACTCTGTTGGCAGGCTAAGATGGAGGTGGGCAGAGTCTGAGGCTGTGCTATCATAGAGAAATACTACCTGGGCTGGAGAGATGGCTCAGCCATTAAAGGCTAGACTCACAACCAAAAATATAGGAGAAATGCTACCCGAAGTCAGACTTGTAGGAGGCAGAAAACATCAGCAGAGGATTGCTGAACTTTTTACAGTCACTAAACTCATGAATATCAGCTGTTTAGGAGCTGCCAGAGGAGAGTTCTTTCTGCTTAGGAAAATGATTTGTTCCTTTTGTAAGATTGGTACATTAGGATGTCACTGAAACATCCACTGGGTTGGCTGGTTTGATTCCAAAGTAGAGGACCTACAGGATGCTCACTGCTGGAAATATACTGAAGGAATAGTATTGAAAGTGTGTAAAATGGCTGTCATGATGACCCAGTAGGATACATATGAACTTGCAGAGCTGAAAGGCTGTTACAGAATAAAGCGATGACTGTGTGAGCTATTTGTGACAGGCTGTCCTTGTCATAGATTCTATGAGGAGGGCTTGACTTCCCATGGAACTGATGGTTCATAAAGAGAAGCCAGAGGCAGTGCAGATTGAACTCTGTTGTGGAAAAAGTGAAGCAGATCTCTCCATGGCAGGAGACCTCGACTAACTCAGTTCCAGGAGAGTAGAGAACCCAGAACTCAGAGCCTTCCCATTAGACACATCTTGGCAGTGTAGCTCGGATGCTCCTTGTGAAGACTGCTTTGACTGAAGTGATGCCAGGTAAATTCTCTTACATGGAAAAGGGCATCCCAGAAAAATGAAGCCTGTGCCACAGAAGCCTAGTGTGTCCAGATCTGTGTCACTGCTGCTTCTCTTCATCTACAAACCTAGAATTGTCCTCTCTCTTTGGTGTTCTGCTTACCATCACCTCCAACACTGTCCATCCTAGGACCCTAGGATGCAAACATCAGCTATCAATCATAAGAAAGGGTGCCATCAATGTTTAATGATCTGTGTCTATTTCAGAAGTTCTTAATTAGTTGCTCCATAAACCTGATGTTGTGGAGGGATATCCTGAATCTGAGGCTGTTATTCTGACGCAAAGTCAGTGGGTCACTTTGTCCCACTCTCCCCACTGTGCATCAACAAACCCTATCCTTCAGGTTTTGTTTTGATTTTTACATTTTACTTGTGTGGCTGTTTTGTCTGCATGTATGTCTGTACAACACATGGTTTCCTAGTGCCCAGAGGAACCAGAAAAGCATTTCAGACCTCCTGGACCTGGACTTAGAAATTGTTGTGAGATGCCAAGTGGGTGCTATGAACCAAACCTGTGTCTTCTACAAAAACAACATGTGGTCTTAAGCATCAAGCCATTGCTCCAGGCTCCAGCCCTTCAGTCATGTCTCATATTTCCACCCTTTAGTCCTGTCTCTGTTTTCTTGGTGGACAAATCTCTTACATTGGTTTCTTCTCTTCTTTCTTTGTTCTTCAGCCTACAATTTCTCTGTTCAGGGTTTAAAGTCCCCAGTGGTGAGACTATGACAAAATGCTTGTGGCTTCAGAGACCAGAATAAAGGCCGTGTTTACCTTGACTTGATCACTTGTGCCCTACCAGGTTCCCCTCCTACCACATACAGTATGTGATTTAGAAGACACCCCAGTGACTGGGATTCACCACACAGAGGGAGGAGATCTGTCGTCACTCATGCACTCGGTCACCAGTGTAAGATGCATCCCAGCTGCTGTGTGTGTGCGTTCCTTGGATCCCTAATCTTTCAGTTGACTAATTAGAAGGGGAAGTGATATCACTAATCCTAGGCCATGGCAGCTTCAGTAGAAAGAACCAGTTTCTGCATCTAGAACCCTGCATGGAAGGAAGCCAGCCCAGCAAGTGGAGTGGGCAGCAGACAATGTCTCTAAAGGATGGGGAATAAAGAGTAGGCTGATTTCTGTATCAACTGAAGAACTTCAGTGGAATCTTCAGAGCTGGGGATTGTGGGTCCCAGATTGTGAGGCTGAAGCACAGAAGCCACCTGGATTCCAGGCTACTCATTGGCCTGGTGGCCATCCAATGGTGGCTGTTGGCTGGCACCTGCTCTATGGTCAGGATCTGTGCTGTGGCATTCATGATTCAGTGTTTGAAGTTTCACTCTACAGAACAATATTTCTAGCAAAGATCCCAACTTTTCACAGAAAGCATTTGGTACAGTGCTGTGTGAAGAGCTAAGCAGAGCCTGACAAGGCTGGAGCTCCATCGCGTACCATGGACAGCTCCATAGTCAGCTAGCTTTGCTGAAGGCACACAGAGAGAATGCAGATCCCTCCACTGTGTAGTGGCCTCAGCTATTTTCTGAAGAGTGGATAGGATTGGGAAAAAAAAATACCAACCTTAACGTGAAAACAATCAAATGACTACAATGTTGTCTTATGTGTCGGCTCAGCAGCCATTAGCACTTGCTGCACAAGCCTGGGAATCTAGGGTGGATATGTACCCATATGTACCCCACATGAGAAGGACAGACATGAAGACACACACATGTAATCTAAGCAGTTGTACAGGATGATGGGAGTTGAAGATAGGAGAATCTTTCTGGAAGCTCATGGAGAGACAGGCTGGAGCATGCATCCCTGTTTCAAGCAATACCAGGGACACTGTTTCAAATAAAGCAGAAGGTGAAGTCTGACACCTCAGACTTTCCACTGAGCTCTCCACATGCTCCATGGTACAAACACATCACAATGCACACACAGAGAGATAAACACACACACACACAGAGGTACATTCACATTCATACCTACACACACATGCGATTATAAGCACACACACACACACACACACACACACCACCAATGTTGGAAATTTTCAGTATCTCTATCTCTCTTTAATACTAATTTTCATTAAAGGTGAGTCAGGTTTCCTAGGGTGCTGGAGATGAGAAGTCACAGAGCATCCCTGGTGAGGCAGTGCAGGGATGTGGTACTAATGAGGAGAGCCTACACAGGTACCAGGGCATAAGTCACTGGCAGGGCAATTACTTACAGTTCATGTAATCCCTGAGTGAAGTCTGTGCCCAGTTGGCCATTGTGAAGAGCCGTGCCATGAGCAATCACCATTATAAGATGGCGCTGGCTTCCGCTGTGCCTAACTAGTAAACAAGCCTTGTGCGCAAGTGCGAGAGTGAACTCACACCTAGTCACTGCCCATCTCGAGGCATAGTAATGAGGTGATGGGCGAGCAACAAATCAGGAGCTGACATGCCACATCAGTTGCTGAAACACCACGCTGAGGGCTATATAAGCAGCACCATTTTCCGGGGTCGGGGTCTTCCCTCCTTAAGAAGCAATAAAGCTTGCCGCAGAAGAATCTGGTTGTCCGAGTGTGTTCTTGCCGGCAAGAACGATAGCTCAGGACAAGTGGCACTGAGAAACCCTGGACCTGCATACCATCACCGGCACAAGGGAGATCCCCCGTTTGCGGGGCGCAAGGGAGATCCCCCGTTCGCGGGGCTGGTTCAGAACTGTGGGACACGTAAGGCTCTGTAAGGTACGTTCAGTCTTGAAATTTCTCCAGTGTTAGAGGCCTTTTTGTATGTTTTCACGGGGCTCATTCTTTTTCTTTTGATCACGTACTGCTTCCACCGCTGGAACTGCTGACTGGTTCTCAGTCGCGGTCAGGCACGGTTAGATAACAGGGCAGCGAGCAGTATGGGAACTTCCCACTCCTTAGTGACCACCTTATGGTCAGTTTTGAGGCAGTGTGGCCTAAAAATCGCCACTAAGACTATAGAGGGCTTTGTTAAAGAGATAGATCGCATAGCGCCGTGGTATGCGTGCTCAGGGTCATTAACTATCGCCTGTTGGGAGAGAAACTGAAAGGAGATCTAGTTAGGGAATAGCAGAACGGCAAACTTAAAGCAGGGACCATGCCGTTGTGGAAACTGGTAAGATCGTGCTTAACAGACGAGGATTGTCAGCAAATGGTTGAGGCAGGGCAGAGGATACTGGAGGAGGTTCAAGACAGTCTATCAGAGACAGAGCGGGGAGAGAGATTAAGAATTGAAAGGAAACAAGGTACACGGAAGAATAAAGGCCTTTCCACGGGCCTTGAGCCCGAGGAAAAGAGAAATAAGGGAAAAATGCCCTGAGAGAGCTTAGAAAAGGGATGGAAAGGGAGAGAAGAAGAGAGATCGATCTGGGGAGGCACATAAGGGAAGGAGCCTCTATCTGCCATTAGACGAGTTCAAGGCACTAGCTGTTAGTAGCTCAGAATCAGATAAAAAACTTAGCTCCTCTGAGGAAACAGACTTAGAGGAAGAAGCGGCTCGCTATGAGGGAGAAAGATACCAGCCAGATGAAGGACGAGCTAATCAGTCACAGAATAAGACAGAAGCAGCTAGAGACAACTGTCAGTTCGCTGCTCGGTCTCCGGGCCCTCGACCTCTGGGTCCTAGTGCACCTCTGCCCTATGTGCAGAGGTATCATTCACCTCCGCCCTATGTGCAGAGGTATCATTCAGACTCATTCATTCCAAAAGAGGAACAGAAAAAAGTGCAGCAAGCGTTTCCAGTCTTTGAAGGCGCCGATGGCGGACGCATTTACGCTCTGGTGGAGTATATACAGATTAAAGAACTTGTGGAGTCAGTCCGTAACTATGGAGTCAACGCCAATTTTACTATAGTGCAAGTCGAAAGGCTTGCTACTCTGGCAATGACCCCTGGCGATTGGATGACTGTAGTAAAAGCTGCAGCTCCTAACACGGGAATGTATCTAGAATGGAAAGCTTTGTGGCAAGACTCCTGCCAAGCACAGGCAAGGGCCAATGCCGCCATTGAAGGGGACCAAAGAACATGGATTTTTGAGTTGCTTACAGGTCAGGGACAACATGCTACTAACCAGACAAATTACCATTGGAGAGTGTACGCCCAGATCTCAGCTGCCACCGTTAAGGCATGGAAGGCACTCTCTAGGAAGGGAGAGGCAAGTGGACATTTGACAAAGATTACTCAGGGCGCCCAGGAGTCGTTCTCAGCCTTTGTGGCTAGAATGACAGAAGCGGCAGGAAGAATCTTTGGAGACCCAGAGGCAGCTATGCCTTTAATTGAACAGTTGGTCTATGAACAGGCTACGCAGGAATGCAGGGCAGCTATTACACCTAGAAAGAGCAAGGGATCGCAGGACTGGTTAAAGGTTTGCTGTGAGCTTGGAGGGCCACTCACTAATGCCGGTTTAGCAGCTGCCATTCTACAAGGGCAAAAACGCCATGACACAGATGAGCTCAAACTCTGCTATAATTGTGGCAAACCAGGACACTTAAAAAAGGACTGTAGAGCCCTTGTCAAAAGGAGAGCACCAGGACTGTGTACTAAGTGTGGGAAAGGGTATCATTGGGCTAGAGATTGTCGCTCAGTCAAGGACATCCGAGGCAGGCCCCTGCAGCCAGAATTTCCTCAAGTAGTAGAGAATGAGGCTATTTCAAAAAACGTGTATCAGGGCCCCAGATCTCAGGGCCCCAAAACATATGGGATCCTGGCAGGCAAAAGGTGGACCCTATAGTCCGCAGAGCAACAGAAGGATCAGCTGGATTGGACCTCCGTGCCACCACCTGATTCGTGCTGATGCCCCAAATGGGGGGGCAGCCCATTCCTACTGACTACAAAGGGCCTCTGCCATCCAGAAGTGTCGGCCTAATACTGGGCTGGGCCTCCCTTACCTTACAAGGCCTTATTGTTCACCCTGGAGTCGTAAATCAAGATTATGAAGGGGAACTTCAAGTTCTCTGTTCTTGTCCTCAGGGTGTCTTTTCTATTTCACAAGGGGGTAGAATAGCCCAGTTAATAATTTTGCCAAGCCTACATGGCTGTTTTCCTTCCTCTGGTGTCCCTCGAGCTGCCAGAGGGATTGGTTCTACTGGAAATGATTCTGCTTAGTTAATAATGCCTCTTGACTCCAGGCCATCCTTAGAATTAGTTATAGAAGGGAAACAATTTAAAGGGATTTTTAGACACAGGAGCAGATAAAAGTATCATCTCTTCCCACTGTGGCCAAAAGCCTGGCCCGTCACTCAGTCATCACATTCTTTGCAAGGGTTAGGTTATCAGTCCTGCCCCACTATTAGCTCCCATTCTTTGAGTTGGCAAGCGCCTGAAGGTCAAAGGACGATTCACTCCCTATGTTTTACCACTCCCAGGAAATCTCTGGGGGAGGGACATTTTACAGGCACTAGGAATGACCTTGACTAATGAATACTCACCACAAGCTGTTCAAATGATAAAGAAAATGGGCTGTAAAGAAGGAAGGGAATTAGGGAAAGGAGAGCAGGGTAGACTGGAACCTATCCCTCAAGAAGGTAATAATGGGAGACAAGGTTTGGGTTTTTCCTAGGGGCCGTTGAGAGCTCCATGCCCATACCATGGCTTACAGAGGAAGCTGTGTGGGTTCCTCAATGGCCTCTCTCCTCTGAAAAATTAGAAACAGCCACAAGGCTGATTTCTGAACAGCTATGCTTGGGTCATTTAGAGCCCTCAACCTCACCCTGGAATGCACCTATTTTAGTAATTAAGAAAAAATCTGGCAAATGGCGCTTATTACATGATCTTAGAGCAATTAATGCACAAATGTGCCTGTTTGGGCCAGTTCAGCGAGGGCTACCATTGCTTTCTGCCTTACCCCAAAATTGGGAAATTATAATTATAGATATTAAAGATTGTTTTTTCTCTATACCTTTATGCCCTCAAGATAGGCAAAGATTTGCATTTACCATCCCAGCCATTAATCATTTAGAGCCTGATCAAAGATACCAATGGAAGGTCCTACATCAGGGGATGGCGAATAGCCTCACCATGTGTCAACTGTATGTGCAATTGGCACTTAAGTCAGTTAGAGAGCATTTTCCATCATTACTTTTGATAATTTATATGGATGACATTTTGATTTGCCATAAAAATTCACAGTTATTGCAAGATACATACCCTATATTAATAAAAACTTTAGGGCAATGGGGATTGCAGGTGGCCACCAAAAAGGTGCAAGTTGCTCGAATGGGAGCCTTCCTAGGGTCACTCATTTATCCTGACAAAATTGTTCCTCAAAAATTAGAGATTCGCAAAGATCAACTACATACCTTGAATGATTTCCAAAAATTGCTGGGAGATATTAATTGGCTAAGACCATTTTTGAAAATTCCCTCAGTGGAATTAAAGCCCTTATTTGATATATTAGAGGGAGATACCCACATCTCCTCCCACAGAGCACTTACCCCAGCTGCATGTCAAGCTTTACAAACTGTAGAAAAGGCCTTACAAGATGCTCAATTACAATGCATTGATGAGTCGAAGTCATTTGAATTGTGCGTATTAAAAACTGCACAGTTACCAACAGCAGTCTTGTGGCAAAATGGACCCTTATTGTGGGTTCACCCTAATGCTTCCCCTGCAAAAATCATTGAGTGGTATCCTAATGCAGTTGCTCAACTTGCACTTCGGGTTATAAAAGCAGCCATTACTCATTTTGGGAAAGAACCTCATATACTAATTGTGCCTTATACTTCTGCTCAAGTTCAAACCCTGGCAGCAACAACTAACAATTGGCCAGTCTTGGTTGCCTCCTATTCAGGACAAATTGATAATCATTATCCAAAACATCCAATTTTACAGTTTGCCTTAAGCCAAGCCATAGTCTTTCCAGTAATTACAGCCAAACACCCGCTTGTGGATGGGGTGGTGGTATATACAGATGGATCCAAATCTGGCATAGGTGCATATGTAGTAAATGGCCAAGTAACATCTAAACAATATAATGAGACATCACCCCAGGTCGTAGAGTGTTTGGTGGTTCTGGAGGTCCTTGAAACTTTCCTGGGACCACTCAATATTGTATCTGATTCCTTATATGTGGTTAATGCAGTTAATACGCTTGAAGTTGCTGGTTTAATTAGACCCTCTAGCAAGCTTGTTCACATTTTTCAGCAAATTCAGTCAGCCCTGTTACATAGAAGACATCTTGTGTATATTACTCATGTCAGGGCTCATTCTGGCCTTCCTGGTCCCATGTCTCATGGGAATGACTTAGCAGACAAAGCCACTAGAATCGTGGCTGCTGCTCTGTCCTCGCAGGCAGAGGCTGCAAGGGAGTTACATAAACGCTTCCACGTGACGGCTGAAACTTTACGCCGCCGTTTCACTTTAACCAGGAAAGAAACTTGTGACATTGTCACCCAATGTCAAAATTGTTGTCAATTTTTGCCTACTCCTCATGTAGGGGTAACCCCCCGAGGCATCATGCCATTACAGGTCTGGCAAATGGATGTCACTCATATTTCCTCCTTTGGAAGAAATCAATATTTACATGTTTCCATTGACACCTGCTCTGGTGTTATGTTTGCTACACCTTTAACAGGTGAGAAAGCCTCTCATGTTATACAGCACTGTTTAGAAGCTTGGAGTGCTTGGGGCAAGCCCACAATCCTTAAAACTGATAATGGGCCAGCATATACCTCTACTAAATTTCAGCAATTTGTCATCAAATGGATGTCACTCACCTGACTGGCCTTCCTTATAATCCTCAAGGACAAGGCATTGTGGAATGTGCCCACCGTACACTCAAGTCTTATTTTATAAAACAAAAAGGGGGAGTTGATGAAAATCTGCCCTCAGTGCCAAGAGTAGCTGTCTCCATGGCACTCTTCACGCTTAATTTTTTGAATCTTGACGAGCAAGGTCATTGTGCAGCTGATCGACATAGCTCAGACCCTGATAGACCAAAAGAAATAGTGAAATGGAAGGATGTCTTATCTAGTCTGTGGAAAGGCCCGGATCCTATTTTAATAAGATCCAGGGGGAGCTGTCTGTGCCTTTCCACAGAGTGAAGACAACCCATTTTGGCTGCCGGAATGACTCACCCGCAAGATAGTAATCAAGGATGGTGTGGAAGATGCTGACCTCCCGAGGACTGCTCCTGATGCTGACAATGCTGAACTTGTCTCAGGTTCCTAGTATGATGGGGGAACAGAGATGTGCCATTCTCTCGGCTTTCCCTAAACCAATGCCAGTTCACCATGATGCTATAGTTTTTCCAAAATTCTTTACTACTAATAAAACAGTGGATTTACCATATCTACCCTATGATCCCATCTGAGCACCATTAGGAGAAAATCGCTTTTTATTAGAACAGGGTTCTTTATGTTTTCAAATTAATGGACCAGGAAAATGTATCAACCTCACAGCCCGAGCCTTGGGGATGTTTAATGAGCAGCGAGGAGGCTGGGTGAGCACAACCCAAGATACTTCCAACGCAGATATAACCATTACAAATCGGACCTTCTGGCAGGAGGCAATTTGGGTTAATGGTACATTTGTACCACCCAACTTTTCAAACAAAGAACGTCCCCACCAACCAAGAATAGCCCCCCTTTTGTAGCTTGGAAGATGAAGGGCTGATCCTGCTTTGGTCTGATTGTCAATCCTCCATCACTCGTTGGGCAGATCAGAGTAAAACCTTTTCCTTTTCTCCCAACATGATGGTTGACCCAGAGAAGGAATTTGCTATGAGACAGGGACTTTTCCTACAGGACTTTAGAATGCATCCCTTTCACAAGTGGGTGCTCTGTGGAGTCAATGGCAGTTGTACAGAACTCAATCCTTTGATCTTTATCCAGGGAGGAGCGGTTGGGAAGGCCTCTTTTACTGGCATCTCAAGATTTGTTCAGTATTGGGGAATAAATGCTGCCTCCCTGGACTCTGATGGATATACCGGATATACTAATTCCAGTGTAGAGATCACTGGGTTCAATAAAACTTTGGTAAACCAGATTAATTATCTACCTAACCCAGTCTGTGTTTACCCCCCTTTCTTGTTTATCCTTTCAAATAATTCATTTGAAGTCTGTTCCAATGATTCTTGTTGGATTTCTCAATGTTGGGATGTAACAAAGGACACCCGCGCCATGGTGGCCGGGTCCTACGTTGGATCCCTGTTCCGGTGTAAACACCCTACACCTTATTCCTGTTTCGACAAAAAAGAGATTTTGGCATTACTGCTGCCGTGATTATAGCAATTTCAGCCAGTGCAGCTGCTGCTACAGCTGCAGGGTACGCTATGACTAGGACGGTCCAAGCAGGCACAAAATTAAATCAGCTTTCAGTCAATCTGACTGATGCCATCAATGTCCAAACTTCTGCTAGTGCCCAGTTGAAGGGAGGGCTGATGATTTTGAATCAGTGCCTTGATCTGGTTGAGGAACAGATAGGCATCCTATACCAGTTGGCCCAGTTGGGTTGTGAAAGAAAATTGGGCGCTCTGTGTATTACCAGTGTCCAATATGAAAATTTTACTCGTGCAGCTAATCTGTCTAGACAGCTCTCCTTGTATCTTGCAGGAAATTGGTCCGAGGGGTTCGATGAGACTCTTGAGGCCCTGAGGGCGGCAGTTTTAAGGATCAACTCAACTCGAGCGGACCTGTCATTGACAGAGGGCCTCTCCTCCTGGATTTCATCTGCATTTTCTTATTTTAAGGAATGGGTGGGGGTAGGTTTATTTGGTACTGCCATCTGCTGTGGACTTGTGTTCATGTTCTGGTTGGTTTGCAAGCTCAGAGCCCAACAAACATATGACAAGGTCGTGATAGCTCAAGCACTTGCTGCCATAGAGCAAGGGGCCTCCCCTGAAATTTGGCTATCTATGCTCAAGAATTAGTCGGCATTTGTCATTTTTTGGCTGGCCTCTTTTGTAGAGTTTGCCCTAGGTCATTTAGTAGTTACTGTCACATAGCACTGCAGTATCCAGGGACGGGCAACTTTCCTCATGCACAGATCAACCTAAGACACGGGGCCCGGTGGCGATAGGGTTACCCTATGACGGGAAAGGCTGTGACATTAGAGGAACGACCTAAGACAGGGGCCACAGCGGATGGACATAATTACACAGACCTAGTCCAGCCTCATT
Source organism: Mus caroli (assembly GCF_978045245.1). Classification (NCBI taxonomy): domain Eukaryota; kingdom Metazoa; phylum Chordata; class Mammalia; order Rodentia; family Muridae; genus Mus; species Mus caroli. The sequence goes on along the minus strand of NW_028227262.1, from coordinate 101,006,177 downwards.
TTAATAAAACAAAAAGGGGGAGATGTGGAGAGCCGTGCCGTGAGCAATTGCCATTATAAGATGGTGCTGGCTTCTGCTGTGCCTAACTAGTAAACAAGCCTTGTGCACAAGTGCGAGAGTGAACTCACGCCTAGTCACTGCCCATCTCGGGGCATAGTAATGAGGTGATGGGCGAGCAACAAATCAGGAGCTGACATGCCACATCAGTTGCTGAAACGCCACGCTGAGGGCTATATAAGCAGCACCATTTTCCAGGGTCGGGGTCTTCCCTCCTTAAGAAGCAATAAAGCTTGCCGCAGAAGAATCTGGTTGTCCGAGTGTGTTCTTGCCGGCGAGAACGATAGCTCTGGACAGGCCATGTCACTCTCCGGAGACCATCCACTCTCTGACTCTCACTTCTCCACAATTCTGAGGATAGAAACCATTCTTCAGGTTATTTCTTCTTCTGATACATCAAGGGATTTCATAAGAGGGAAGAAGATGGGAGATAATGGAGGCTGTTTATTCCCTGCTCAGGAAGGCTGGCACAAGAGTCCCTGAATCATTAATGTGAACTCTGCTATGGCTTGTGCACTATGAGTTGTATCTTGCTTGGGCCTGATTTAACGAATGACTTTTCACATCTGTAGCATGAAGTTGCTTATGTAAAATTAATAGATGTAGCCAGGCATCATGGTGCACGCCTTTAATCCCAGCATTTGGGAGGCAGAGGGAGGTGGATTTCTGAGTTTGAGGCCAGCCTGGTCTACAAAGTGAGTTCCAGGACAGCCAGGGCTACACAGAGAAATCCTGTCTAAAAACCAATTTAAAAAATTATTAGGTGTAAACAAGTGTATCTGAAACATCCCTAGCACTTTTTTGAGACACAGATAGGTCATCTAAGGTACTGTTTCCAGTGTACCTGGTGTAGGTTTTCTTGAGTGGGCACTGAGGATATTTGCTCCTGGCCTACCCTATCCCACTTGTGTTGTGTTCTTAGAACACATGGTGTTTTGAACCCAACAAAAGGGGGTTTCAGCCTCATAACCTGCCATGCAGGTCATTATTGCAGTTCACAGAGCTCACAGCTTGGCAAGACTGTTGGTGACTTTACAAAGCACCCTCCAGTTCCCCCAAAGCTAGCCAACAAGGAGGATGCTTCCTGGTCAGTGCCAACTTGGTTCACCATGTCCTGTGACTAATATGTGTGGTGTCTTCATCAACAGCATTTAGTGAGTGTCCCAGAGCCACAAACATTTCTTATTTTCTCTTAGTGTCAAGTACTACTGTTGACAAGTTAACTACCATGATGATTTCTTGTCCTGTATGTATCACCTGCTCCTTCTAGCCTAGGGTTTTAAGATCTTCTCTTTGGTGTTAAAATTCTTTGACACTTCCTGTGACAATCATCAATTGTGCCGAATAATGTAGAAACTTAGGATGGAAGCCCACATTTTCCTTTATGGGAAAATATCTTATATTTTGTCCTTCCATCATTTTCTGTTTCTAAACATTGTGCAAACATGTGGGGGGGCAGTGGGGTTGCATAGATTCAGAGTCTTATAGGTGTGTGAGAATTCTTTCAAGTACTCTTAAGGCTAAGTCATATTCATGGAAGATATCAAGTTATCTTGTATTATGTAGCCCAGAGAGGGAGGCTATGCAGTTTACTCAAGAAACTTCAATTAATGGAGATCTCTTAGCATCATTGAAGACCCAGTACCAAAATCACATTTAACAAAGGGGGCACCTGGATTTGAACCAGGGACCTCTTGATCTGCAGTCAAATGCTCTACCCCTGAGCTATACCCCCATTTTATAGGTAAGGTAGCCTCTCATTATCACCTCTTCCAACTTGGTACCACACCCATGCTTGCAATGTGTTCATGATCTACTGCTTTCTCTACTGATCTTGAACCTGGAAGGATTTCTTTTTTTATTAAAGTCTACCCTTCACCCTTCTCCTCTCCAACTTTGGTTAGCCCACCTAAATGTACCCCTCTCTCTGTGTGTGCTACAGACCTCTCCTTCAGATCTAGGAAGACATTTAATCATAGTGGTTTCCTTCAGTTCACAATTAATTTTAATTTTTCATAAATGACCAAGACAAGAGCTGCGGGTTCTGGGTCTTCATTAGCCCCAATCTGCAACCCAGAGAGAACTTTATCCTCCAGGACATCAGCAGAGTGCTCATTACTTCACTCCATCATTTATTCACTCAATAACACACATGGAGTTCATTAGCTCTGGCGACTTATCAGCCACAGTGAATACACAAAGAGAGATCAGTCATTTTCCTTTTTCCTCAGAATTTTAGTGTACATAGGAGTCAAATTCATGGATTGGGTTTTTCCTCTGAAGGAGCAGGAGCCACAGCACAGGTTAGGGGGAAGTGGAATTAAGGATCATCCTATAGGAGGCTCTGGAGGGACTTCCTGATTGGACAGTTATGGAAATTCCCAGAGGAAGAAGCCACTCCTCAGCTTCATAGGACTCTTCTTTATGACCTTCTGCACCAAGTGAGCCTTACAGAGCCTTGGAGTGCAGCTTTGCGAAAACGTGTGACCTGGACGGGTCTCACAGTACATACTATACTAGCTCCTCTCAGAGAAGAGAATAGAGACCAGGCCCAAGCAGAATACAGAGCACATAGGAACATAGTCTGTTAAGCACCTCTGTGTTAACCAACACTTCACATATGATCTCTGTGTATAAAGGAGACAATAAGAAGGGGGCACCTGGATTTGAACCAGGGACCTCTTGATCTGCAGTCAAATGCTCTACCCCTGAGCTATACGCCCATCTGCTTCATGTATATCTCATAAATATCTCTGAAGCTATATGGCCACTCCCCAACATGTGTACTTTCCAGTACTCTGAAATCATCTGCTTTGTCATTTGAGGCCCAGCCCTAAGCCAGCTCTGCACACCTGTCTGTCACCTCCTCATGACCAGCACCCTCCTATCTGTTTCACAGCTGAGACAGAACAGAAACACCTGGAAGTCTACATTTATCTCATGCTGCAGACCCACCTATACAAGCCACCCTCAGAGGGCTTTGTGTTAAACATCTGCTGGCTTTTGAGGGAGAGAGAACTGTTTTCTTTAAGGGAGTGGCTCTTGGTGAATCAGTCTTATTGCAGTGGAACACTTCTGCCCCAGAAGCATTTGGACAGCAAAAAATTGGAGGAAACAGAGCCTGGGGTACAAAGGTGGGATGGCTCTGTGTAGAGTAGATAATAGAAGTAGTTGAAGGTGAATATGATCAAAATATACCATATGACATCTCAAAGAATTAGTGAAAATATCATAAAACATTTTTTCCCTCAGCAATAGGGTCTTACCCTCAGGTTGTGGAGAAGAACCAATAACGTTTGGAATATCTGGTGACACAATGTCATAAGTTTAACCATAACTTAAAAAATATGGCTGAAAGATCCATTCCATTATATGGTACTCATATATATTCCTAGTATTGTGGCTTTGATGCTGGGACTAGCTAGGTCATGGGCCCTAGAAGAAAAATTTCTACTAATGTTCTGCTAAAGGAGCACTGCAATAAAATGACTGCTAATGATGGACTGCTCCACCCACAGTCCAGTTCTTTAGTCAGTTCACATTGGAAGAGCTTCTTCTTGCAGGAGATGGAAGTTAACACTGAGACCCACAAATGGGCAGTGTAGAGAGGGTGAGAGACTGTGCAGCACTCAGTAGTAAATGGGAACCCTTCTTCAAGCCCCTACACACAAGGTCAGAGTGCTGTGCTGAAGAGGAGGTGCCACGAACTCTAGTTGAGTCAGCTTGACAGGCCGAGAGGCCTGGAAGCCACTCAGGAGGCAGAGAGTTTCACGGAAACTCACCTCCTGAAGTCTGGCATCCTCTCTAACCCATACATTAATAATCCAATCCCCGTATTATTCTGGTGTATCGATCCACATGCTCTCTTTTAGTATTATCCTATTATAAGTGCCTTTTAAGATTGAATTCTGACATAGCTAAGCCTTCACCAGTGTTCCAACGTCCTAGAAAGTCCTTGAGCTGACCATGGGCTTGGAATTCAGGAAGAATGTTGCCTATTCAGGGACATTCAGAATTGCCTCTGGTATTACACTCTCACTTTGAATAAAAGCTAAGTCACTGCCCTACACAGGAATTTACCATCATCTAGGAAGAAGGAAGTTTGAGACCTAAGGAGGAACTGGGATAGATACTTAGAACTATAGATAGCTGAGTTACACCCATACACACGTATTTACAATGGCCTAGGGGGAAGGTGGACTATACAATAGACTGAAATAGAAACTATGGCAAGGGCATGAAGCCCTTGACCCTGGCTTCTAAGATTAAGTGGACCTTAGGTAGAGCCCTTTTTGATCCCAGTTGTTAACAATAAATTCTATTCCAGGTGGTTCCTGTCAGACCTTCTGTGTTTGTATTCCTCTGTTTTGTGTAAGAATCCAGTAACCTCTTTGTACCTTGCTGGTGTGTCACCCAACTTCCCTATTTTCTTCTTTCTAAAAAGTTTAATGCTCAATTTGACAAATTACATTCAGATTCTACACAACCTCTCCTGTGTGCATCTGTCTGTCATTCCATCCGACGCTTTGCTCACCTGCAACTAGAGACCCTTTTCATGCAGACAAAGGGGCTCAGAGGGTCTGCGGCAAGGAGGCAGAAAGGCTGTAAGAGCCAAAGGTGGTGGATAACTCCAAGGAAGCAGTGTCATCCGTTTTGTGTTTCATTTTGCCCATCTTTTCCTTTTCACTTCAGATCTGCAAAAGAGTGATAAGTCGTAACCATATGAAAGAGTCAACACTAGGTTGGTTGTCTTGAAATCTCCTTTGCTAACACTAATGATCCAAAACTGTTCTATTTAGTCCGTTGTAGATATTTAAAACAAGGACAATTTCAGGCCTATATTTTGCCCAAATTTGTTAATAATGCTAATATTCTTCCCCTCTGACACATTTTGAACTGTACTACACAACCTCATTGTTCTGAGCACTAGTTTTTTCCAAGCTCCTGCTAGTAAGGCCCATTACATCACAAGTATAGCATTCAACTGTTCTTCATCTCATTCTTTCTTTTCTTTCTTTCTTTCTTTCTTTCTTTCTTTCTTTCTTTCTTTCTTTCTTTCTTTCTTTCTTTCTTTCTTTCCTTCCTTCCTTCCTTCCTTCCTTCCTTCCTTCCTTCTTTCTTTCTTTCTTTCTTTCTTTCTTTTTTTCTTATTCACTTCATGTCCTGCTCACTGCCCCTTCCAAGAAACCCTCCTACAATCCTTCCACCTACCCCGTTTTCCTCTGAGCAGGTGGGAGCACTTCTGTGTCCCCCACCCTGGCATATCAAGTCTCTGCCAGGCTACATGCATCCTTTCCCACTGAGGCCAGACATGGCAGCCCACCTAGGAGAGCATATCCCATGTACAGGCAATAGCTTTTGGGATAGCCCTGTCCCCACGTGGAGACCAAGCTGCACATCTGCTACCTATGTGAGGGGAGACTTAGGAACAGCCTGTGTCTTCAACTGCTTTCCTAATCTAATGTCCAGTCATCTCCCACATTCCTCCAACAGCAGCATCCTTAGGTCCTGTTATAATAATAACAGTACCAACTTTTCTCTTATTATTCTCTGTTACTATAGTGGCACATACATGGTTACTATACTACACTATTGACACCAACACACATCATGATCAAGGCAAATTATTACAAAAAGAAACACTTAACTTGGAGATTGCTTACACTTTTCAAGTTTAGCCTATGATGGCCATGGTGAAATCATGGTAGAAAGTAGGCAGGCTTGTCACTGGAGCACAAACTGAGAGTTTACATCTGACACATGAGCAGTAAGAGGAGGGTCTGGGTCTAATGGAGATTATCAAATCTCAAAGTGTACACTCAGTCACACCTCCCAAACATCCCTAAAAAATTTCACCAACTGGGGACCAAAGATATGAGCCTATGGGGGCCATTCTCAGTCAAACCACCATATTATTGTATGAAAAATATTTAAATTAAATGTACAAACTATATGTATAGCATATGGGAAGAAGTATAGGTCTTAGCACACATACAAAGGCTAGACACTTTACTTCATTCACCTCTTATAGGAACATTTCATCTCCCCAAGGAAGAAATGTCATTTTGATAAGAAACATTGAAGAACTTCAAATCTGGAAGGAGACACTTCCACACAGAAGAGATGGTGGAAAGGATGAATTACCTGGTGAAGGAGGAGGGATCCACAGTGCCTTGGCTGTGCAGTATGGTTTGTGGGCAACCAGAACAAAGGAGCAGGAACCTGGGTCACTACAGGAAACAGAAAGTACAGATGTTTATTATTGATGATCTGTGCATGGAACAACTGTTCAGAAAGATCTTTCATAGAAAACTCAACATGCCTGGAAGATGTTGAAAGAAATGAAAAGGTTTAAGCATGAGGCTGCCATTAACTCAAGGAAAAGCAAAAGTTCCACCAGCTATCTTGATCCTGTTTAGAATGACTGACATCAGTCCTACAGTGTGAACAAATCATCGTGATATAAACACAGAGTCATCCAACCAAAAGCTGGGACATGACTGGATCTGGAAAGTCATAATGGAAGAGGATGTGAAGTTATGATCTCATCTACAAGACGGTTAGTCAGACATGATGTAGACATGATGACATAAGAGACAGCACGTTTGTGTGTTTCCCTAAGTGCACAGGACAGACTAGCGGAGATGGCTAACCTTCTGGGGAATGGCGCCCATTGGATGACAGGAGCAATGAGCTAAACAAAAGAATTCAGGATATATGTGGTTGTTTTCTTAGTAACCTTTTAAAAAAATAATATTGAGTTTTCAAAATTATTTAATTGTGCATATATTTTTATTAAAAAGTATATGAAAACAAGTTTGTGTAGTAGTGACAGGCTTGAAGGCTCAGGGAGAGGCCACAGTGTGAGGTTTCTCTGTGCCCTGCTCTGCTGATGCAGCTCCTCCCGAGGCCAGCTAAGTAGCCCTCGTGTTGCATGTGAGTTTAGTTGAGTTGAAGGCTGAAGCAGCACCAGCTGAAGCCTCCTACCTCAGGGAGGACCTCAGCAGGAGAGTGCTGGTCATTCATGAGGACATGGCAGTCAGATGAGCAGAGGCAGCTCAGGGCTGGGCCTCATAGGAGGAAGCAGATGATGACAGAGCACTGGCAGGTGAACATGCCAGATGTTAGCAGGCAGGGAGTGGCCATGCAAGTTCTGAGTGCCCATGAGACATTAATAAACAGGTGGGGGTATAGCTCAGGGGTAGAGCATTTGACTGCAGATCAAGAGGTCCCTGGTTCAAATCCAGGTGCCCCCTACTACAAGTTTGTTTTTACTCATGGAGATATCACACGCAGTGCTGTTTCTTCCATTCACTCCAGTCTTGGACACACTTCATACATGCACACCCACAGAGAAATACACAATCACACACACACACACACACACACACACACACACACACACACACACACATACATCTACACACACATGCAATTGTAAGCATACATACACACATCACCAGTGTGGGGATTTTCAGTGTCCGTATCTCTCTTTAATAATAATTTTCAGTAGTGGTGAGTCAGGTTTTTCTAGGGCGCTAGAGATGAGAAGTCACAGAGCACCCCTGGTGAGGCAGTGCAGGGATGTGGTTCTAATCGGAGAGCCTACACAGGTACCAGGGCATAGGTCACAGGCAGGGCAATTGCTTACAGTTCATCCAATCCCTGACTCAAGGCTGTACCCTGCTGGCCACACTGCTAGCCATGTTCTCTCTCAGGTGAGCATTTACTCTCTGATTCTCACTTCTCCACAATTCTGAGGATGGAAGCCATTCTTCATGTTATCTCTACTTCTGATACATCGAGGGATTTCACAGGAGAAAGGAAGATGGGATACAATGGAGGCTGTTCAATCCCTGCTCAGGAAGGCTGGCACAAGAGTCCCTGAATCATTAATGTGAACTCTGCTATGCCTTGGTCACTAAGAGCTGTATCTTGCTTGGGGCTGATTTAAGCAATGAATTTTCACATCTGTAGCATGAAGTTGCTCATATAAAATTAATAGTTACAAATGAGTGTATCTGAAACATCCCTAGACGTTTTTGAGAAACAGGTAGGTCATTCTAAGGTACTGTTTCCAGAGAATCTGGTGTAGGTTTTCTCAAGTGGGCACTAAGGACATTTGCTCCTGGCCTACCCTAGACCACTTGTGTTGTGTTCTTAGAACACATGGTGTTTTGAACCCAACCAAAGGGGGTTTCAGCCTCATAACCTGCCATGCAGGTCATCATTGACGTTCACAGAGCCCACAGCTTGGCAAGACTGTTGGTGACTTTACAAAAACCTTCTAGTTCCACCAAAGCTAGCCAACAAGGAGGATGCTTCCTGGTCAGTGCCAACTTGGTTCACCATGTCCTGTGACTAATATGTGTGTTGTCTTCATCAACAGCATTTAGTGAGCATGTGCTAGTGGGCATCCATCTGTGAGCAATGGCAATACCTGTATAGTCCTGGGGGTCTCAGAACACCAGTGTTTGACTGAAGTTGCCCTACACAGGGGGTTATGCTCATCCAAGAAGCCATAGATTGCCAGAGATGATACTTCTGTGCCAGATCTGGGATATTTCCCTTTGAGTTGTTAGCCAGGGGTGTCCTGGAGTCACAGCCCAGAGAGGGAGGCTATGCACTTTACTCAAGAAACTTCCACTAATGGGGATCTCTTAGCTTTTTTGAAGACCCAATTAAGGTGGATGTGATGAGTTCAGTACCAAAATCATGTTTAAGAAAGGGGGCACCTGGATTTGAACCAGGGACCTCTTGATCTGCAGTCAAATGCTCTACCCCTGAGCTATACCCCCATCTGCTTCATGTATATCTCATAAACATCTCTGAAGCTGTATGGCCACTCCCCAACATGTGTACTTTCCAGTACTCTGAAATCACCTGCTTTCTCCTGTGAGGCCCAGCCCTAAGCCAACTCTGCACACCTATCTGTCACCTCTCCATGACCAGCACCCTCCTATCCTGTTTCTCAGCTGAGACAGAACACAAACACCTGGAAGTCCATATTTATCTCATGCTGCAGACCCACCTATACAAGCCTCACTCAAAGTGCTGCAGGTTAATGAAATTGATGGCTTTGAGGGGAGAAAACTGTTTTCTTTAAGGGAGTGGCTTTTGGTGAATCAGTCTTATTGCAGTGGAACACTTCTGCCCCAGAAGCAGATGGACAGCACAAGTAGGAGGACACAGAGCCTGGGGTACAAAGGTGGGATGGCTCTGTGTAGAGGAGATAAAAGAAGGAGTTGAAGGTGAATATGATCAAAATACACCATATGACATCTCAAAGAATTATTGAAAATATCATAAAACATAGTTTTTTCCTCAGCAATAGGGTCTTACCCTCAGGTTGTGGAGAAGAACCAATAATTTTTGGAATATCTGGTGACACAATGTCATAAGTTTAACCATAACTTAAAAAAATGGCTGAAAGATCCATTCCATTATATGGTACCCATATATATTCCTAGTATTGTGGCTTTGATGCTGGGACTAGCTAGGTCATGGGCCCTAGAAGAAAACCTACTACTAATGTTCTGCTAAAGGAACACTGCAATAAAATGACTGCTAATGATGGACTGCTCCACCCACAGATCAGTGCTTTGGTCAGCTCACATTGGAGGAGCTTCTTCTTGCAGGAGATGGAAGTTAACACTGAGACCCACAAATGGGCAGTGTACAGAGGGTGAGAGACTGTGCAGCACTCAGTAGTAAATGGGATCCCTTCCTCAAACCCCTACACCCAAGGTCAGAGTGCTGTGCTGAAGAGGAGGCAGAAAGGCTGTAAGAGCCAAAGCTGGTGGATAACTCCAAGGAAGCAGTGTCACCGGTTTTGTGTTTCATTTTGCCCATCTTTTCCTTTCCACTTCAGATCTGCAAAAGAGTGATAAGTCGTAACAATATGAATCAGTCCACACTAGGTTGTCTTGGAATCTCCTCTGCTAACACTATTGATCCAAAACTGTTCTATTTAGTCTATTGTAGATATTTAAAACAAGGACAATTTCAGACCTATATTTTGCCCAAATTTGTTAATAATGCTAATATTCTTCCCCTCTGTCTCATTTTCATCTATATTAAACAATCTCATTGTTCTGAGCACTAATTTTTTTCCAAGCTCCTGCTAGTAAGACCCATTACATCACAAGTATAGCTTTCAACTGCTATTCATTACTTTCTTTCTTTCTTTCTTTTTACTTATTCACTTTACATCCTGCTCACTTTCCCCTCCCAGTAACCCTCCCACAATTGTTCCTCCCATCCCTCCATCTCTTCTGAGCAGGTGGGGCCTTTCTCTGTATCCCACACCCTGGCATATCAAGTTTCTGCCAGGCTACATGCATACTTTCCCACTGATGCTAGACATGTCAGCCCACCTAGGAGAGCACATCCCATGTACAGGCAATAGCCTTTGGGATAGGCCTGTCTCCATATGGAGACCAAGCTGCACATATGCTGCATATGTGAGGGGAGGCCTAGGTACAGCCTGTGTGTTCAACTGCTTTCCTAATCTAATGTCCTGTCATCTCCCACATTCCTCCAACAGCAGCATCCTTAGGTCCTGTTATAATAATAACACAGGCCCCAGAAACAACTTTTCTCTTACTGTTTTCTGTTACTATAGTGGCACATACACCGTTATTATACTACACTATTGCCATGAGCATACATCACGATCAAGGGAAATTATCATCAAAGGAAGCACTTAACTGGGGGATTGCTTACACTTTTTAAGTTTAGCCCTTGATGGCCATGGTGAGAGGCATAGTAGCACGTAGGGTAGGCTTGTCACTGGAGCACAAACTGAGAGTTTACATCTGACACACAAGCCAGAAGCAGAGGGTCTGGGCCTGATGGAGATTTTTAAGTCTCAAAGTGTACACTCAGTGACAGATTTCCTCTTACACAATCACACCTCCCAAACATCCCTAAAAAATTTCACCAACTGGGGACCTAACATTCAAATATGTGAGCCTATGGGGGCCATTCTCAGTCAAACCACCATACTATTGTATGAAAAATATTTAAGTTAAATGTACAAACTATATGTATAGCATATGGGAAGAAGTATAGGTCTTAGCACACATATAAAGGCTAGACACTTTACTTCATTCACCTCTTATAGGAACATTTCATCTCCCAAAGGAAGCAATGCCATTGTGATAAGAAACATTGAAGAACTTCAAATCTGAAAAGCGACACTTCCACACAGAAGAGATGGTGGAAAGGATGAATTACCTGGTGAAGGAGGAGGGATCCACAGTGCCTTGGTTGTGCAGTATGGTTTGTGGGCAACCAGAACAAAGGAGCAGGAACCTGGGTCACTACAGGAAACAGAAAGTACAGATGTTTATTATTGATGATCTGTGCATGGAACAACTGTTCAGAAAGATCTTTCATAGAAAACTCAACATGCCTGGAAGATGTTGAAAGAAATGAAAAGGTTTAAGCATGAGGCTGCCATTAACTCAAGGAAAAGCAAAAGTTCCACCAGCTATCTTGATCCTGTTTAGAATGACTGACATCAGTCCTACAGTGTGAACAAATCATCGTGATATAAACACAGAGTCATCCAACCAAAAGCTGGGACATGACTGGATCTGGAAAGTCATAATGGAAGAGGATGTGAAGTTATGATCTCATCTACAAGACGGTTAGTCAGACATGATGTAGACATGATGACATAAGAGACAGCACGTTTGTGTGTTTCCCTAAGTGCACAGGACAGACTAGCGGAGATGGCTAACCTTCTGGGGAATGGCGCCCATTGGATGACAGGAGCAATGAACTAAACAAAAGAATTCAGGATACATGTGGTTGTTTTCTTAGTAACCTTTTAAAAAATAATATTGAGTTTTCAAAATTATTTAATTGTGCATATATTTTTATTAAAAAGTATATGAAAACAAGTTTGTGTAGTAGTGACAGGCTTGAAGGCTCAGGGAGAGGCCACAGTGTGAGGTTTCTCTGTGCCCTGCTCTGCTGATGTAGCTCCTCCCGAGGCCAGCTAAGTAGCCCTCGTGTTGCATGTGAGTTTAGTTGAGTTGAAGGCTGAAGCAGCACCAGCTGAAGCCTCCTACCTCAGGGAGGACCTCAGCAGGAGAGTGCTGGTCATTCATGAGGACATGGCAGTCAGATGAGCAGAGGCAGCTCAGGGCTGGGCCTCATAGGAGGAAGCAGATGATGACAGAGCACTGGCAGGTGAACATGCCAGATGTTAGCAGGCAGGGAGTGGCCATGCAAGTTCTGAGTGCCCATGAGACATTAATAAACAGGTGGGGGTATAGCTCAGGGGTAGAGCATTTGACTGCAGATCAAGAGGTCCCTGGTTCAAATCCAGGTGCCCCCTACTACAAGTTTGTTTTTACTCATGGAGATATCACACGCAGTGCTGTTTCTTCCATTCACTCCAGTCTTGGACACACTTCATACATGCACACCCACAGAGAAATACACAATCACACACACACACACACACACACACACACATACATCTACACACATGCAATTGTAAGCATACATACACACATCACCAGTGTGGGGATTTTCAGTGTCCGTATCTCTCTTTAATAATAATTTTCAGTAGTGGTGAGTCAGGTTTTTCTAGGGCGCTAGAGATGAGAAGTCACAGAGCACCCCTGGTGAGGCAGTGCAGGGATGTGGTTCTAATCGGAGAGCCTACACAGGTACCAGGGCATAGGTCACAGGCAGGGCAATTGCTTACAGTTCATCCAATCCCTGACTCAAGGCTGTACCCTGCTGGCCACACTGCTAGCCATGTTCTCTCTCCGGTGAGCATTTACTCTCTGATTCTCACTTCTCCACAATTCTGAGGATGGAAGCCATTCTTCATGTTATCTCTACTTCTGATACATCGAGGGATTTCACAGGAGAAAGGAAGATGGGACACAATGGAGGCTGTTCAATCCCTGCTCAGGAAGGCTGGCACAAGAGTCCCTGAATCATTAATGTGAACTCTGCTATGCCTTGGTCACTAAGAGCTGTATCTTGCTTGGGGCTGATTTAAGCAATGAATTTTCACATCTGTAGCATGAAGTTGCTCATATAAAATTAATAGTTACAAATGAGTGTATCTGAAACATCCCTAGACGTTTTTGAGAAACAGGTAGGTCATTCTAAGGTACTGTTTCCAGAGAATATGGTGTAGGTTTTCTCGAGTGGGCACTAAGGACATTTGCTCCTGGCCTACCCTATCCTACTTGTGTTGTGTTCTTAGAACACATGGTGTTTTGAACCCAACCAAAGGGGGTTTCAGCCTCATAACCTGCCATGCAGGTCATCATTGCAGTTCACAGAGCCCACAGCTTGGCAAGACTGTTGGTGACTTTACAAAGCACCCTCCAGTTCCCCCAAAGCTAGCCAACAAGGAGGATGCTTCCTGGTCAGTGCCAACTTGGTTCACCATGTCCTGTGACTAATATGTGTGGTGTCTTCACCAAGAGCATTTAGTGAGCATGTGCTAGTGGGCATCCATCTGTGAGCAATGACAATACCTGTATAGTCCTTGGGGTCTCAGAACACCAGGGTTTGACTGAAATTTCCCTACACAGGGAGTTATGCTCATCCAAGAAGCCATAGATTGCCAGAGATGATACTTCTGTGCCAGGTCTGGGATATTTCCCTTTGAGTTGTTAGCCAGGGGTGTCCTGGAGCCACAGCCCAGAGAGGGAGGCTATGCACTTTACTCAAGAAACTTCCACTAATGGGGATCTCTTAGCTTTTTTGAAGACCCAATTAAGGTGGATGTGATGAGTTCAGTACCAAAATCATGTTTAAGAAAGGGGGTACCTGGATTTGAACCAGGGACCTCTTGATCTGCAGTCAAATGCTCTACCCCTGAGCTATACCCCCATCTGCTTCATGTATATCTCATAAACATCTCTGAAGCTGTATGGCCACTCCCCAACATGTGTACTTTCCAGTACTCTGAAATCACCTGCTTTCTCCTGTGAGGCTCTGCACTAAGCCAGCTCTGCACACCTGTCTGTCACCTCCTCATGACCAGCACCCTCCTATCCTGTTTCACAGCTGAGACAGAACACAAACACCTGGAAGTCCATATTTATCTCATGCTGCAGACCCACCTATACAAGCCTCACTCAAAGTGCTGCAGGTTAATGAAATTGATGGCTTTGAGGGGAGAAAACTGTTTTCTTTAAGGGAGTGGCTTTTGGTGAATCAGTCTTATTGCAGTGGAACACTTCTGCCCCAGAAGCAGATGGACAGCACAAGTAGGAGGACACAGAGCCTGGGGTACAAAGGTGGGATGGCTCTGTGTAGAGGAGATAAAAGAAGGAGTTGAAGGTGAATATGATCAAAATACACCATATGACATCTCAAAGAATTATTGAAAATATCATAAAACATAGTTTTTTCCTCAGCAATAGGGTCTTACCCTCAGGTTGTGGAGAAGAACCAATAATTTTTGGAATATCTGGTGACACAATGTCATAAGTTTAACCATAACTTAAAAAAATGGCTGAAAGATCCATTCCATTATATGGTACCCATATATATTCCTAGTATTGTGGCTTTGATGCTGGGACTAGCTAGGTCATGGGCCCTAGAAGAAAACCTACTACTAATGTTCTGCTAAAGGAACTCTGCAATAAAATGACTGCTAATGATGGACTGCTCCACCCACAGATCAGTGCTTTGGTCAGCTCACATTGGAGGAGCTTCTTCTTGCAGGAGATGGAAGTTAACACTGAGACCCACAAATGGGCAGTGTACAGAGGGTGAGAGACTGTGCAGCACTCAGTAGTAAATGGGATCCCTTCCTCAAACCCCTACACCCAAGGTCAGAGTGCTGTGCTGAAGAGGAGGCAGAAAGGCTGTAAGAGCCAAAGCTGGTGGATAACTCCAAGGAAGCAGTGTCACCGGTTTTGTGTTTCATTTTGCCCATCTTTTCCTTTCCACTTCAGATCTGCAAAAGAGTGATAAGTCGTAACAATATGAATCAGTCCACACTAGGTTGTCTTGGAATCTCCTCTGCTAACACTATTGATCCAAAACTGTTCTATTTAGTCTATTGTAGATATTTAAAACAAGGACAATTTCAGACCTATATTTTGCCCAAATTTGTTAATAATGCTAATATTCTTCCCCTCTGTCTCATTTTCATCTATATTAAACAATCTCATTGTTCTGAGCACTAATTTTTTTCCAAGCTCCTGCTAGTAAGACCCATTACATCACAAGTATAGCTTTCAACTGCTATTCATTACTTTCTTTCTTTCTTTTTTTTTACTTATTCACTTTACATCCTGCTCACTTTCCCCTCCCAGTAACCCTCCCACAATTGTTCCTCCCATCCCTCCATCTCTTCTGAGCAGGTGGGGCCTTTCTCTGTATCCCACACCCTGGCATATCAAGTTTCTGCCAGGCTACATGCATACTTTTCCACTGATGCTAGACATGTCAGCCCACCTAGGAGAGCACATCCCATGTACAGGCAATAGCCTTTGGGATAGGCCTGTCTCCATATGGAGACCAAGCTGCACATATGCTGCATATGTGAGGGGAGGCCTAGGTACAGCCTGTGTGTTCAACTGCTTTCCTAATCTAATGTCCTGTCATCTCCCACATTCCTCCAACAGCAGCATCCTTAGGTCCTGTTATAATAACAACACAGGCCCCAGAATCAACTTTTCTCTTACTGTTTTCTGTTACTATAGGGACACATACACGGTTACTATGCTACACAATTGCCATGAGCACACATCACGATCAAGGGAAATTATCATCAAAGGAAGCACTTAACTGGGGGATTGCTTACAATTTTTAAGTTTAGCCCTTGATGGCCATGGTGAGAGGCATAGTAGCACGTAGGGTAGGCTTGTCACTGGAGCACAAACTGAGAGTTTACATCTGACACACAAGCCAGAAGCAGAGGGTCTGGGCTTGATGGAGATTTTTAAGTCTCAAAGTGTACACTCAGTGACAGATTTCCTCTTACACAATCACACCTCCCAAACATCCCTAAAAAATTTCACCAACTGGGGACCTAACATTCAAATATGTGAGCCTATGGGGGCCATTCTCAGTCAAACCACCATACTATTGTATGAAAAATATTTAAGTTAAATGTACAAACTATATGTATAGCATATGGGAAGAAGTATAGGTCTTAGCACACATATAAAGGCTAGACACTTTACTTCATTCACCTCTTATAGGAACATTTCATCTCCCAAAGGAAGCAATGCCATTGTGATAAGAAACATTGAAGAACTTCAAATCTGAAAAGCGACACTTCCACACAGAAGAGATGGTGGAAAGGATGAATTACCTGGTGAAGGAGGAGGGATCCACAGTGCCTTGGTTGTGCAGTATGGTTTGTGGGCAACCAGAACAAAGGAGCAGGAACCTGGGTCACTACAGGAAACAGAAAGTACAGATGTTTATTATTGATGATCTGTGCATGGAACAACTGTTCAGAAAGATCTTTCATAGAAAACTCAACATGCCTGGAAGATGTTGAAAGAAATGAAAAGGTTTAAGCATGAGGCTGCCATTAACTCAAGGAAAAGCAAAAGTTCCACCAGCTATCTTGATCCTGTTTAGAATGACTGACATCAGTCCTACAGTGTGAACAAATCATCGTGATATAAACACAGAGTCATCCAACCAAAAGCTGGGACATGACTGGATCTGGAAAGTCATAATGGAAGAGGATGTGAAGTTATGATCTCATCTACAAGACGGTTAGTCAGACATGATGTAGACATGATGACATAAGAGACAGCACGTTTGTGTGTTTCCCTAAGTGCACAGGACAGACTAGCGGAGATGGCTAACCTTCTGGGGAATGGCGCCCTTGGATGACAGGAGCAATGAGCTAAACAAAAGAATTCAGGATACATGTGGTTGTTTTCTTAGTAACCTTTTAAAAAATAATATTGAGTTTTCAAAATTATTTAATTGTGCATATATTTTTATTAAAAAGTATATGAAAACAAGTTTGTGTAGTGGTGACGGGTTTGAAGGCTCAGGGAGAGGCCACAGTGTGAGGTTTCTCTGTGCCCTGCTCTGCTGATGTAGCTCCTCCACAGGCCAGCTAAGTAGCCCTCGTGTTGCATGTGAGTTTAGTTGAGTTGAAGGCTGAAGCAGCACCAGCTGAAGCCTCCTACCTCAGGGAGGACCTCAGCAGGAGAGTGCTGGTCATTCATGAGGACATGGCAGTCAGATGAGCAGAGGCAGCTCAGGGCTGGGCCTCATAGGAGGAAGCAGATGATGACAGAGCACTGGCAGGTGAACATGCCAGATGTTAGCAGGCAGGGAGTGGCCATGCAAGTTCTGAGTGCCCATGAGACATTAATAAACAGGTGGGGGTATAGCTCAGGGGTAGAGCATTTGACTGCAGATCAAGAGGTCCCTGGTTCAAATCCAGGTGCCCCCTACTACAAGCTTGTTTTTACTCATGGAGATATCACACGCAGTGCTGTTTCTTCCATTCACTCCAGTCATGGACCTCTCCAGACCAGGGAGCTACAGACCAACCTGTCATGTGGACAGATGGCAGTCTCCTATCTCTTCCTATATCTGACTGTCCCTCCCATTCCTTTTATCTGTCTCCCCTGTTCCTGCAAACACCTAGTTTCTCTGGTTTTGTTGTTTTCTAAATAGAAGGCAAGAACTATGAATGAGAATTTTATGATGTTTCTAGGCACAGTCAATATTGAGATAGACAGGGACCAGAAATGAAAGCCTAACCATAAACCTATCTCTCTCCATTGCTATCTGATGAACCGGTGGTCAGAACTAAAGAGACTAATCACAAAACCAGGCTGTCTATGTAGGGTATTTCCCATCTGAGCTTCTCTCCCCCTTCCAGAGCCCACTGCACACTTGCTTCATCCTCAGAGGCTAAAGACTGGCTGAGTTGCTGTCCCAGACACAGAGGGACCCTGCATTGATGATGCTGACAGTGCCATCTAGGGCCCCTTTAGAACTCTGAGTGACAGCCCATTTGTCTTCTGGCAAGGAAAAGAGGGGTGTCTGGGGCCTCAGGTGAAAGGCGGTGGCCATCTCAGAGCTAACCTAGGACAACAGTGTGAAGTGGGCTCAGGGTCTGCAGGCTGTTTGCTCCTCTCTGTTTGCTTGGCTGGTGATGCTATTCAAAGATAGGCCTGGGAAGGGTATATACCTAGTTTATATAGGTATAGTGAAACTGCAGAGCTGAGAAAGGCATCTCACCAGTCACGTCTGGCAACTTCTGAAAAGTAGGTCTGTGAGCATCTGTAATTTAACTTTAAAGTCAGTCCTAATAAATCACTACTCAGATGAAAATTATTAACTGTGCATACTGCTGCCAGTGCGGGTATAGCTCAGGGGTAGAATATTTGACTGCAGATCAAGAGGTCCCTTGTTCAAATCCAGGTGCCCTCTTTTCGTGTGATTTTAGAAACTAACTGACCACATTCAGGGTATATAGACCTACTTTCTCTCTTGACTCATGGTTGGAGATTCACCCCAGTGGAGGGCACCCTTGTTTTATTCCCCATCAGATCCCTCACACATGCTTTTTGGATCTCGAGTCTTTTATGTGAGCAAGTCTTCTACAGTTTTACAATGTAGAATAAATTTCCTAAACCTAAAAAGCTAGGTGTTATTAGAAAGAACCATCAGTAGTTCTTAGATTACAGAATTTAACATACAGATGAACTGGGTTGCAGCAGAGGACCCTAAAAAAGATGGAATGGGGGATACTGGGCTGGTATTCCACCACAGTTGGAGATGTCCAAGTGTTTCATCAGAGCTGGGAATAGGGGAGTTCTGGCTCTCGGAAGGGAGGGGGAGCATAAAATCATATGGATTCCATAGGTCACAGGGTTCCAAGCTGCTTAAGGGCCTGGTTTGTATCTATCGGTGGCTCATGACTGATATCTGTTCTACAGGCTCAGCATCTGTACTATAGCAACCATGTGTCCTTATTTTAAGTATTACTCCTTGGAATAAAGTTCCCAGGGATGCTAGAGGGATGAGATAAGAGTGGGTGTGTGGGTGGGGGAGCACTGTCTTAGAGGAGAAGGGAAGAGGGTGAGAGGTTGCGGATAGGGGTGGGTGGAAGCATTTGAGCATTTTTTTTTAAGATTTATTTTTTCATTATATATACTGTCACTATCTTCAGACACACCAAAAGAGGGCATCTGATCCCATTGCAGATGTTTGTGAGCCACCATGTGGTTGCTGGGAATTGAACTCAGGACCACTGGAAGAGCAGTCAGTGCTCTTGACTGAGCTGAGCCATCTCTCCAGTCCGGTGGAGAGCATTTGAAATGTAAATAAATAATCCTGCCTTTTTGAAGCTGTTGCCACAGCTCAGTGTGAAGGGACAAGCAGATCCTGATCATGCTGGAACTTTATATTGGACCCTAGACAGCTCCTCTTCCTGTCTTTTTTACTGAAGACACAGAGGGAATGTGCACTCCCTCCTCTGTGCTGATGGCTTCAGCTCTTTCTACAGAGTGACAGAGATTCCATAAAACCAGACCCAGAATCAAATAAGCACAGTGCTGAGCTTACAATGTCCCTTTCTCTCATGTGTGTTGCCACGTCAGCAACAAATTCCACTGAGTTTTGGAGGATGTTCGCTCCTCCCCAAACTTGAAAGAGAAGTTCCATGTTGAATGTGAGTCTTATTTATTTATTTATTTATTTATTTATTTTAATTAGATATTTTCTTTATATACATTTCAAATTTCAAATGCTATCCGGAAAGTTCCCTATACCCTCCCCCCGCCCTGCTCCCCTACCCACCCACTCCCACTTCTTATCCCTGGCATTCCCCTGTACTGCAGCATATAAAGTTTGCAATACCAAGGGGGCTCTCTTTCCAGTGGTGGCCAACTAGGCCATCTTCTGCTACATATGCAGCTAGAGACACGAGCTCTGGGGGTACTGGTTAGTTCATATTGTTGTTCCACCTATAGGGTTGCAGACCCCTTCAGCTCCTTGGGTGCTTTCTCTAGCTTCTGCATTGGGGGCCCTGTGTTCCATCTTATAGGTGACTGCAAGCATCCACTTCTGTATTTGCCAGGCACTGGCATAGCCTCATATGAGACAGCTATACCAGGGTCCCTTCATCAAAATCTTGCTGGCATATGCAATAGTGTCTGGGTTTGGTGGCTGATTATGGGATGGATCCACTCCTCTACTGCTGGTGGGATTGCAAGCTTTACAACCACTCTGGAAGCCAGTCTGGAGGTTCCTCAGAATATTGGACATAGTACTACCAGAGGATCCTGCAATACCTCTCCTGGGCATATATCCAGAAGATGTCCCAACCAGTAAGAAGGACACATGCTCCACTATGTTCATAGCAGCCTTATTTATAATAGCTAGGAGCTGGAAAGAACCCAGATGTCCCTCAACAGAGGAATGGATACAGAAAATGTGGTACATTTACACAATGGAGTACTACTCAGCTATTAAAAACAATGAGTTTATGGAATTCTTGGACAAATGGATGGACCTGGAGGATATCATCCTGAATGAGGTAACCCAATCACAAAAGAAATCACTTGATATGCACTCACTGATAAGTGGATATTAGCCCAGAAACATAGAAAACCCAAGATACAATTTGTAAAACACAAGACAATCAAGAAGAGGGAAGACCGATGGGCGGATGGATACTTTGTTCCTCCTTAGAATAGGGAACAAAATACCCATGAAAGGAGTTACAGAGACAAAGTTTGGAGCTAAGACGAAAAGATGGACTCTCCAGAGACTACCCCACCTGGGGATCCATCCCATAATCAGCCACCAAACCCAGAATGTGAGTCTTCATTGGGATTTTTTTTTTTTTCTGTAGTAAGTGGCAGAGCCTAGGAAGATCCAATGCTGAATCCATAGATCTTCTCAAGTATTTACCTGCAACCCTGTGTTGGGTTGATGGCCACCACACACCAACTGTATGCTTTATATTTCTAATAACATGACCACATTTTCTTTAAAAATGCTCATTTGGGGACACACACACACACACACACTTTATCTCAAAACTGTGCTGACCCTATGATGAGTTGCTCAATGGTAACTTCCTGCCCTGTCTCTACCATGCTTATGTGAACCTCGTGTTATTTGCTCTTAAGTCTGTAAGAACTCACCAGTGAGGCTTCTAAACCTGGTTTTGGTGTAATGGTTTGATTACTTTGTACAAGTCTTGTTCTATGAGTAAAATATGAGAGGTATATTTACTAGATAAAATCTGAATGAATATTTTTCCAAGAAGATTCATTCTGTGATTGCCCTCATCAGCTCATGCAAATCACAAAAGTTGTACTAGGGCCTCTCTGAATCCTTCCTTTGTTCTCTGTCTCCAGAGACTACATTCATTGGCTACGATCCTCTCTTACATCCTTGGCATCTCTGTTGGGGATGGGTCCACATGGCAGAGATATCTGGCCCCACTTTGGTAGATTCTGTAGCCTGAGCTCTGCCTGTTTAAATAGCCAGTCTTGGCACCTGGTCCCTGTTGATGTTGAGCTAATGGTTTGGGACCAGCATGGGGTTAAATTTTTCTCAGATTTAGAGACTTTTCTTTCAAATTTAGGACCACAAAATGGTAAGGAGAACAGAGGCTGAAAAAAAATCACAGAAAAGATTCCCAGTATAAGAAAGAGAGGAGGGTCAGATTGGGGGAGGGGGAAGGGGAAGGGGGAGAACAATGAATGGGAGGAATTAGCAGGCAAAAATCACAGGAGGGAAGCAGAGCAGGACTCCAGCCCTGCACACTGGTTCTCC
Organism: Mus caroli; assembly: GCF_978045245.1. Lineage (NCBI taxonomy): Eukaryota > Metazoa > Chordata > Mammalia > Rodentia > Muridae > Mus > Mus caroli. The sequence continues at coordinate 100,984,349 of NW_028227262.1, read as the reverse complement.
AGAAGAGCCTCCAGATGCTGAGCTGCAAAGACCGCAATGTGCTGGCCATGGAGGGATTCTAAGTGGTAGGTCTATGGAGAAGGATGTGGTAAATCCAAGCCTGATCGAGTCCAATCTGAAGGAGGTGGGTCAGGTCCATAGCACATTGGAGATATCTATATATTCTAAATCCTTGGGTGAGGCAGTGCAGGTGACCTGTGCTAATGAGGGAGACTACAAAGGTACAAGAACAAGACTCAGGGACTTTATGTTAATCAAGCTCTGCTCCAAGACTCTGACACCTGCCTATCACGTGCTATGAACCACTGTACTGTATCATATCTGTAGTCTCTCCAATCCTTGGTTATTAAGCAGGAGTCTTTTATTTGTCCCTCATATACAGTCTGAACAAGGATTTCTCAATGGATAGAGAACTCTCCCTTCTGTTTGCTCCTGCCTCTCACTCACCTCTAAAGGTCAGCTAAACAGCCAATGTTTGCATATGGTTCCTTTAGTTATGTTGAAGGAAGTTGAAATAGCATCAGCTGAAGCTTCCTGAATATAGTGTCCCTGCCTCAGTTAGGATCTAAGCCAGAAAAAAATGCCAGTCATTCGTCAGGACATGGCAGTCAGATGAGCAGAGGCAGCTCAGGGCTGGGCCTCATAGGAGGAAGCAGATGATGACAGAGCACTGGCAGGTGAACATGCCAGATGTTAGCAGGCAGGGAGTGGCCAGCAGGTTCTGAGTGCCCATGAGACATTAATAAACAGGTGGGGGTATAGCTCAGGGGTAGAGCATTTGACTGCAGATCAAGAGGTCCCTGGTTCAAATCCAGGTGCCCCCTACCACAAGATTGTTTTTACTCATGGAGATATCACATACTCAGCCCTGTTTCTTCCATTCACTCCAGTCTTGGACACACATCATACTTGCACACCCAGAGAGAAATACACACACACACACACACACACACACACACACACGCAATTGTAAGCATACACACACACATCACCAGTGTTGGAAATTTTCAGTGTCTCTGTAATACTAATTTTCATAATTTAATACTAATTTAAATAAATTAAATAAATAATTTCATAATTTAATACTAATTTTCATTAGTGGTGAGTCAGGTTTCCTAGGACGCTGGAGATGAGAAGTCACAGAGCATCCCTGGTGAGGCAGTGCAGGGATGTGGTGCTAATGGGAGAACCTACACAGGTACCAGGGTGTAGGTCACTGGCAGGGTAATTGCTTACAGTTCATCCAATCCCTGACTCAAGGCTGTACCCTGCTGGCTACACTGCTAGCCATGTCACTCTCCAGAGACCATTCACTCTCTGATTCTCACTTCCTTTACAGGATAGGCTGCCCCATCCCACCTGTCTGTCCAGCATCTGTGATCTGGATCTTTTCTTGTGTTTCTAGCATCTGTGTGTACAACAGTGACAAGCAAGCAGCAATAGCCCTTCAAGGGGCAGTTACTTTTAAGCTCTTCCTAGCTTGTGAATTCTCCCTTTTTATATCTAACAATTCTTGGGATAGGAATAGAACTGGGCCTCTAATCCTAGGCAGAAGGTTCTTCAGGTCAGTGAGAGAGGCCTCATAAGTCCAAGGGAGTTTGCAGAGGGTTAAATAGGGACATGACAATGAATAGGCCAAATTCTATACTGTGTTTAGTTTGCATGGCAGTCGAAGGCAATTCTGTGTCTTATTTAAGCTTTGAAAGAAAAATTCTGCAGAAGGGGTGGATGAATTGTATTGGCTACTTCAAACTGGAAAGGTAATGGCTTTTTATGTTTTGGAGAGCAGATGGCTTTTTTGATAGAAAAATCTCAGAACCCATTGTGGATACAGATAGAATACAGTTCAGAAGTACAACTTCCAGGTTTAGCATCCTTCACACAGGTCATCTTTTATGATCATCTGCAACTTACATGTGTTCAAGTGCTTATATTATTATAAGTGCTTATAACAACACAATGGGTGCCATTTGAGGAGAAGGACATCCAGAACTCTTCACTGAACGGCAGAGAAATTGCTGCATGAGACAACCTGCTCACTTTTCATCTTCCTGGAGCCTTTGTCTACAGCAAGTATCTCTTCGTTTCACTGAGTTCTGTGTTCCGTGTCCTGTGAGTTCTCTTAGCAGTGTAGGACACAGCAGTAACAGAACCTAGGTCTTCAGTGATGCACCTCCTTTCCATAAAGCTGGGGGGGGGGTCTCATTAATGCAAGCTTTTATTTAGTGTTTTGGTCCTGTAGGGATGAGACTTTTTTTTTTTTTTTTTTTTTTTTGAGACAGGGTTTCTCTGTATAGCTCTGGCTGTCCTGGAATTCACTTTGTAGACCAGATTGGCCTCGAACTCAGAAATCCGCCTGCCTCTGCCTCCCAAGTGCTAGGATTAAAGGTGTGCACCACCACACCCGGCAGGGATGTGACTTTTATTTTCCCAGTTTCATAAACACTCAGAGCATTGTCTGGAACTAGTGGCTTGCTAGTCCCAGGGATCTAACTTAGTCAGGTTTGACAGCAAGCACCTTTAACCACTGAGCCATCTTGCCAGCTCTGCCTGTGGTCTTTCTACCTTCTTCACTATTACCATTCGATACACTATCATGAGTCTAATACCATCGATACTTGACTCCACTGGCATTTTCTTCCTTTGTTCTGGAATAACCAGTCTTTTCTCAAGAGTTATAGACTGAGGCAAAGGAGTCAACCTCAGCTTGGCCTCAACTGGTTCAACTTCTGCAGGTAACCAATGATGTCATTTCTTTGGAATTTATTTTTGTTTCCCATAGTGCCAGCTTCATAGTTTGATTTTCTCCTTTAGTAACCAGCATTATCTACATTCTTTGCTCTCTGTAGGAAACCCTGGTCTCTTCCTTCACTGGGAGGACTGAGGCCATCTGGTGGGAGTTCCTCAGCATCCGTATTCTTCTGTCTTTCCTGTCTCACTTCTCAAGTCTAAGGGGAAAGGTCTGTCACTTCCTCCCCTGAGCTCATCTTGTGAGCCTGGTCTGTCTCTTCATTTTCCCTGAGATCCCACTAAAGAACCAAGAACCTCTTTGGCATCTTCACACAGTGATATGACCCTACAGACTCTACTCAGCTCATAAGAAAGCTATTATAAGCTCAAGTTGGCAGTAATCATGGCCAAGTATGTGTGATGAGATAGAGTGCGTGGGTCTCACTAGCACATGGCAGAACCCAGCAGTCAGGAGCATGGAAGGCTTCTCAGGAGAGCGCCATCCACTGCCCATCACCTCCCTTTCTCTCCATCATCCTGAGGCCTTGTCTGTCTTCCAGTCAGCTCCTAGCAGGCCTGCCTCCAATGCTTGAGAGCCCTCACTCTTTTTTCTCATCAGTTTCTTTCTACTTCACTGCCCTTTGCAACTTCTCAGCATCTCAATGTGTGAATATCGAAAGGCCTAGGATTTAGTCCTTAGACTGTTCCACATTTCTGCTCATGCCTCCTCGGTGACCTCACTTTGCCCTGTGGATGTAATGAGCTCATGACTCTCATATTTATATCATCAGCCAGGACTTCCCTGGTGTAGCAGTTTCCTCCCAGATTGAAACATTCCACTATAATTTTATATATATATATTTTTTTGTAGTTTACTTTTAATGAAGGTCCTTAAAAGTTTTAGCCCCCTTCTAGCCCCCACCTCACCAGAGGTAGTGGAGGAAAAAGGATACGGGGAAATGGACTTGTTTAGAAATGGTTCTTTGGAATAACTCTGATCTGTGTTGTCAGGAAATTGACAGTTCAGTTTACAGGTCAACAGCCTCAGCTTGATGTACTCACAAACACTTTCTGGATTTACCATCAATCCAGTTTGGTACAGTCAGGATAGCAAGCACGAACCAGCAACAGTGATAGTACCTAACAGAGACAGCCAGGCCTCAGCCTCTGCTCAAGTCAGCAGGAGGAACCAGGGAGGACACCAAGAGAAGTCTTTGGCTGTGCCTCTCTCAGTGAAGTGAAGATCAGTAAAGACTGGAGACCAGCAAGCGTTACATAGCTAGCTCTATCAACAAGCCAAGCCCAGCTTCTTTCACTGTCCTATTTATACTCCCTCCAGATATCACGTGTTCCCCACAGGTCTTGCTTTACCATGTGTCTCGCCTCAGCATGTGAGTCTGTCTTAGCTGACATCATGCTGTCCATCAGCCTGAGTCTACAAAAGCAACAAGAAGCCACAACACACCACCAGAAGTTCTTTGCTGTGTTTCTCTCTATGGAGTCCCAACAAATGCAGCTCAACTACATATGCAAGGAGGACCTATATATATGTTGCTAGCAAAACATCCTTCATCACATGTTCTTTCACGTGCTTGTTTTAACAGAACATCCTTTCACCTATGTCTGCCTCAGTGAAACATTCCTTCATGAGTCTGCCTCAGCCTTTCATCCATGTCCACTTCAGCAAAACATTCCCTCACATGTCTACTTTAGCAAAACATACTTTCACTTGCATCTACTTCAGAAAAACATTCGTTCACATGTTTGCCCTAACAAAACACTGTCCAGCACTTTCCAAAGAACCCATAAGTTTCTACTTCATTTCACCATGCACAAAACCTCTTTAAAGCAGAGGGTAAATAACTCAGAATATTGCTGAGACAGTATGAAGGAAATCAGTCCCAGAGGGACTGGCTCATCAGCGCCATTAGGGTATAGAGCTTTAGCTGAGCCCTTTGGTGAAGCAAGATTTGTATGAAGTAGGAAAGGCTTCGGCAGAGCTCAGTGACTTAGACCAGCATATAAAGAGTATCTGTGCAGTGAGAGCAGCCTAAGGAGATAAAGAAAGGTAAAGCAGAGGACCAGGTAGGTCTGGGTCCTTCTAAGACAAGTGTAGCAATATCTAGCTGGAGTTCCTAAGGGGAACATGGCTAGAAAGCAAAACCCTGTGCTAAGGAGCTGCTGGAAGTCTTTAAGGTCCTAGAAGCAGTTCACAGAAGGTAGAGAACAGCACAGATGAAGATGATCAAGCCTGTTCCAGGAGTGGGTAGTCGCCCTTCCCAGGTTAAGGAGGACGCATTTCCCTCTAGTGAAAGCTTATGCTAGAGGTGGATATGGTTTGCCCAGCCAGGAATTCCCCCAATGGTCAGGTGTGGTGAATAGGAAGCAACACCCACATCATTAACCCAGGGCTTCTGGGACCCAGCAGGTATAGCAGCGGGGGAGCAGGGCCCTCTGCCCCCTTGGCCCTGGGTAGGGTTGAGCAGATTATATAAGCTCACTGAATTCATCAGGCATGGAAAAATGTAGGGAGGCTTCATGGAAGAGCTCCAGGACGTGGAAACGTAATGGTTCTGAGAGCATGACTGAGGATTGCAGGCAGCTAATTAAGTTAGCACCTCCTATCTATGCTTTGTACCTGACCTTGATCTTTGGAGGAAACAAATGATACAAATGGATGGAACCTTTCCATGCTGTATTAGACCCTGCTCATTTCAACTTTAGTTAGTTATCTTCTTAGTTGTGAACTTCTGGGCTCACCCGACACTTGCTGAGAACAGATGGCATCAGACTTTCAGAGTGTGTCACCAAGGTTATTTTTGGAGCCCTTTGCCTTAGAGTTTCACTGCTGTGAAGAGACACTGATCACTGATGGCAGCTCTTACAAAAGAAACATTTAATTGGGGCTGGCTTACAGTTTCAGAGGTTTAATCCATTATCATCATGGTAGGGTGGTGTGCAGGCAGACGTGGTGCTGGAGAAGTTCTACATCCTGATCCACAGGTAACAAAAGGAGACTCTGTGTCACCCTGAGCATAGGAAACCTCAAAGCCTACCCCCACAGTAACACATTTCCTCCAACAAGGCCACGCCTACTCCAACAAGGTCACACACTATGGATCGTGCATTCAAACACGAGTCTGTGGGGGCCATGCCTATTCAAACCACCACACCCCTATTTGTTATGGGATAATGATTCGGGATGTTGCCTTATTCTGTTTATCCAGTGAAAAAGTTTTTGATATAGTGATGACATAATGCTAATATCTGAGTGTTTTGCAGATTTGGAAAGCCATTGGAGAAATAACCAGGTATAGTGTTTCCAGGTTTATATGCTCAGTGTGATACACAGTCTCCTTTTGTTACCTGTGGATCAGGATGTAGAACTTCTCCAGCACCTTATAACCTACAATAGCTGGGTCAACTGAAAGGAAAAATATCACGAGGTATGCTACATTGGTAGAAAAGGACACTCACAGAAGCCATAATGTTATTAATAAATAATGTTATTAAATAAAACCCCCAAAGCTATGTACCACCATGCCACACAGGATGTGCTTGCACAATAGTGGCTCTACTGCCATTGGTAAGTCTTCCAATTTGACTTAAAGCCTGCTCCATAAGAGGGAGTTTCATGTCTAGTACTATGATCCAGGAAAAAAAACGCTGTGGCTAGAGTGAACATAGGTCCCAACAGGGAAGCAACTTTTATCCTTTTACCAGATGGATGTGATGTACCAGTCAAACTGCCTTGTAAACATTTGCGTTTATACCCATAGATCACTGTTGTGAGCTTCAACTCATAACCAATGGTGAAATGCTTAAGAACACATACACATAGTCTGTAGCTATGACATAGATGGATACCTATAGTTACCCCCTCCAAGGATCAGGGGTCGTCAGGAAAGAGAGGTCAGAAAGACTCTAAGAGCTGTAGGAAGGGGTGGACTCTTGTGTAGCAGTTTCTTTGGATATTGAACCATTCTATTCTGCAGGGAAGCTCCTTAAGCAGAAGGCAAATAACTCATAAAATAGTTTCAGGAAGTCCATGAAACTGACCAGATTCACTAGGTCCCTCCTTCCTTTCCAGAGTAAGCAGTAAAGCTGTCATTCACAGACAAACCAAGCGGCAAAAATGTGGAGACCAGCTGATCTGCCTGGAAGAGGTTTAGATCAACTGAATCACTTGGAAAAGACTCTCCAACCTGTTGAGCTACCTGCAGGCTATGCAGGATGCTCCAGGTTCCAAGTTCTTATGAGCTGTCACTCATGCTGGGGTAGGCTTTGGTGGTGCAGTTGTTTTGAGTCATTTATGCTTCTTGAAGTAACTTTTCACCCGCATTCTTGTAAGTAATCCCAATTAAACTTAGTAGCTCACCAAACTGAACTTGGGTAGTACGCACACTTTAGTCTGCCATGGACTCCTTATCTGTGGTGAGTAGGTGTGTGTGTTGTGTCTCCACAGGAAAAAGACTTGTCATGAATGCAACATCCCTTTAACCTCCACCTTCATCTGGGCCTCTCCCTTTTGTTTTAAATGACTAAAGTAATGCCATCCTCTCCTAATTTTATTTTGTCTTTGTCTTGTTTCTTTTTAGCCTTTCATCTCCCAACAGCCACTTTCATCTTAACAATACTTTTGTGACTGTCCATGTCCTTGTTCCAAAATGGATTATGGAAAATACTACTGAACTTTACAACAAAAGCAGAGGTTATTAGGCTGCCCCAGTCCCCTCACTAATGTGACCCCCTTCAAACACTGATGTGATTGTTATCTTTTAACAACACACCCTTGGTGCCCTCAGCTTGGGCTTTAACTGTCTTAATCAGTGTGGTTGTGAATAAATATTTTGCATGGATCTTTTCATTTGGAGGCTCCAGCCTCACTGATGGCATGCTCCGTGGGACTCAGCCTCACTCATGGCCTTTGCTGCCAGGGAGAGGCTGCAGGGAAGGCGACCCTGGCAAATGCTCCAAGGCCCTGCTCTTTCACAGAGTCTGGACAGGTCTGGAGTAACTACCGCGTCACTGACATTAAAACAGTCCTCTGACACTCCACAGTGGTAAGTCTGTATACTGAGTCCATGTTGAGTTTGAGGCCCATGGGGAGCCTTTTAATTAAAGGGGCTAGCTAGGCTCCGGAGGAAACCCCCCAATTAAGAGGAATAGACCCTTTTCCTGGGAGACACTTTCTTATGGAAAAGGGATAAATGCCCAAGGGATCTTTCTTGAGATTATGGAAAGATATCCCCATTCAGGGAGCCCTCTTATGGTTTTTCTGCTTGGGGATAAAAACTTCCAACAGCAAATCCTTCCCCAATTCTCCTATGCTATACTGGGAGCTACTATCTTGGTTCTACCTCTCATGAGAGATGTGGCTTTGATTTTGCTTAAATGAATGGCCAGCCAACTGTATGAATGAGTGAACATGTGATGAGCAAGCTTGGTCCAGGGAATTTTTTTTATTTAATTCCTTGATTTTGTTGCTGGTGTTTCCATTTTGACTCCTCTCCCCAAAAGTAAGTTGGGTGACTTGCTTAAAATTCTGCGGATTTCTCCAGATTCTGCCACTAGGTGGCATCCTGTGTACGTTGTTGTTAGCTGTCTTTTGTTTTTGTCTACAACAGAAAAGGAGAGGAGGAGGAGTGCGGAAGAGATGGAGGAAGGAAGGAAGGAAGGAAGGAAGGAAGGAAGGAAGGAAGGAAGGAAGGAAGGAAGGAAGGAAGGAAGGAAGGAAAGGAGGAGTCTCCCTTTCTCTCTAGGACAGGAAAATTCTAGTTATCTCAGTCTGCTCCTGGAGTCATACACAGCTGCCCCTCCTCCAGTGCCTCTAAGGTGGGGGTGAGGGGTGGGGCATCAGGGCATGCAGTGGGGGGTGAGAGTGGGAGTGGGCATTCATAGGACACCCAATTCAAGATACACTTGCTTTGGGCACAAGCCCAGCCCGTCCTGGGTGCCCAGACTCCCACTCCTGTCCAGAAGATGGGGATCTGCTGAAGGTCTTAAGCCCCTGCAGTGCTAGCCAGAAAGCTGCACCAAGGCCTGAGCTACCAGAGGCTGCAGTGAGTAGGCTTGCCAGGGATGGGGGGCAGGGTGCTCGGCTCTGATGCTGGGTTCCCTGTCACTGACCTGTTTTTTCACTGTAGAAGGTGTTGCTCCCTCCTGGAGCAGTGACAATGACTTCAGAGGACATCACTCTTTCCTGATCTGTGATCCTTTCTCTGCTTCTGAAACTGGAAGACCTAGACCCTTCCCCCCTTTCTGATCACCCCTGAACCCTATGCCCTCCTAGACTCCATCCTCTAAACCTGTTAGATCTAGTGGGGAAACCCCCACCCAATTCCCGATTCGGCGTGCACCCAAAAAATCACGAAGGACCATCTCTTGATGTAATTACATGAGGACGTTTAATTACGGAGCTCCGGACCGATATGCATCCCACACAGGAGATAACGGGTGTCAGTCCCGAGGCTAGAAAGCTAGGGGTTTTTATGGGGTAAGGGGCTTAGGGGTGTGGAATTCAGCATAGTGACACACTATTGGCTTATTTAAACATTAACAGAAAGATTACAGGGCATCAGGACTTTGTTCCTGTGGGCTGGGGGCTTATCTTTGTTCACATAGCAGCCAGTTGATGTATGACTTTACCCGGCATCAAGGGGCAGTAGACAGAGGGGAGGTTCCGGCCAGGTGGTCTTGACTCAGATAATATAGCCCTGCTGGTCCTTTTCATCTTTACAGTCAAGATGTTCTTAGGAATGCCTTAACAACAGCCCTGCCCTGGCATGCCTGGGGGCTGTTCTGCTTTGTTCTCAGTCCCAGGCCGGGCCGTGGGCTCCTAAACAACTCACAAGTTACAATATTTCATCTTCCTTCACACCCACTACCTGATATGACTGTCACCAACTTCTGCCTCTTTACTTCAGAGTAAAGGGAACATTGACATATTGGGACAGATGTTGGTACTCTGTCTGGACTCCAACCCCAGGTAGGTCTGGCTCACTATAAAAGGGGCTGCTTGCTCCCTCCTCCCTCATTTGTTCAATTGTCTCTCTTACCCCCTTGATCCCAGTCTCTCCCCATTCCCTTTCCCCCTTTCACCATGTGGCGGCCATGGCTGGCCTCTACTTCTCTACTCTCTCCTTCTCTCTGCCTTTCTCTGTCTCTACTATACTCTTGACTTCCCTCCCCATGCCCTGAATAAACTCTATTCTATACTATACCATTGTGGTGTGGTGTGGCTGGTCCTTCAGGGGGAAGGGATGCCTCGGCATGGGCCCACTGAGACATCCCCTTCCCCCCATACCTCAACACAGAACACATCTCCTCAAATCCTTTATCTTCTTATAATCACAACAACAGAGGCAGGAGAGAGAGAGAGAGAGAGAGAGAGAGAGAGAGAGAGAGAGAGAGAGAGAGAGAGAGAGAGAGAGAGAGAGATTTTTTTCCTCAGCAACTGGTATGGATGTGGAAAAGTCACTCCTCTTTGAAAGAGCTTTCCCATCCAAGAGGCCTGATTTGGAACCCAATCCCCAGTACCAATGAGGCTCCCAGACCCTGAACACTTTTCATTGGTACCTTACAACTGGGATCTAGGGTGCAGCTCAAAAAACGCACTAGTTTGTCTAAGACTACTCAGGTTCTTTGGGGCCCAAAAGAATATCCCAGGGCATTTCTGAAACAATTACAAAATTATATCTCTCTCTCTCTATCTATCTATCTATCTATCTATCTATCTATCTATCTATCTATCTATCTAATTTTGATCCACAGGTTTCATAAAATGCTAGGACATTAAGCTTAGCTTGTCACTCAATCGCCTCTGGATATCCAGAAACAAAAGACACCTCCAAAAGCTAGAGGACTTGGCAGGGATAATAAATACCTCTCAGTTCATCAAAGTGACCCAAAAGGTTTATAATAATCAAAACACTGAAAAAAGACAAAAATGAGCTGCCTTGGCCATTGATTGAGCCACACACAGACAGACAAAGATCGTGATTTCCAGTAAACCCACTCTAAGCTTCCAACTGCTTGTACCCTGCCCCCCCCAAACCCCCCAAAACGAAACAGGAAAAAATGGAAAAGATGAAGAAGGCCCCCAGGAAAGGGATCAGTGTGCATACTGTTTCCAGGAAGAATGAACCTTCAAACTGTCCTAGACCCAGGAAACCCTCTCAATGAAGGCGCCAGGCCTCTGCTCTCTTCAGCCTCCAAGAGCCCTTGGTCACTGTGTCGTTGTAGGCCATCCAGTTAAGGTTTTAATAGACACTGGGACAGGAGTTTCTGTTTTGAAAAATTCAATGGGATGCTCCGGGAAGGGGGATGCCTGGGGCAGGGCACCATCTCAAAGGCAAACGAGATGGGGGATGGGATGAGGAACTCTGGGAGGGGACCAGGACTGGGGGGGGGGGGATGTCTGGGATGTAAATAAATAAAATAATTAATTTAAAAAGAAAAATTCAATGGGGCCAGTTAATATAGGCCACAATCAGGTGACTAACTCCTCTGTGGTGGCCCCAGATTTCCCTTTCTCCTCATGCTTGGAACTATCTGCAGCTGGCAAAACCATGCCTCAGCTGGAGTAAAGTAAATCAAAGCAGCCCATATCCCACACCTGGATTAAAATGAAAACATACTCCTACAGTATTACTGTGTTTTTTGTTTTTTTTTTTGGCTTTTCGAGACAGGGTTTCTCTGTATAGCCCTGGCTGTCCTGGAACTCACTTTGTAGACCAGGCTGGCCTCGAACTCAGAAATCCACCTGCCTCTGCCTCCCGAGTGCTGGGATTAAAGGCGTGCGCCACCACGCACGGCATTACTGTGGTTTTTAAAGAAGCCAAAATTCCAGAATTCTCTCTACAGAGGAATTTGTTATCTGAGAGACCCTGTTGAGGTCCCAGTCCACCATCAGTTTTCCCTTGTTCAAGTCCAGTAATACTGTCTGGGTCAAGCAGAGAGCCAAAGGAGCACTGAAAGAACCCTGAGTGGTGATTCTCTCCACTTCCATGGCTGTGAAGGTAGCTGGCATTACACCATGGATTCACCACACCCAGGTCAGGAAAGCAGCAACCATGGCAGCCACCACCAAATGGACTGTCTCCTGGACTATGGACCTGTTAAAATGAAGGTTTCATCAGGGTTCTTCTACCCCCTGCCCCTTTACCTCCTCCA